>NW_027071848.1:16216007-16816007 GCF_038088225.1 Cyrtonyx montezumae
TGAAAACTTCAAGGTGGGAGGGGCTGATAGAAGTCTCTACTCAAACCTCATAGTGAATGCTGAATTAACTCAAATAGTATATCAGTTTCCTCAGGGTCTTTTTCAGTCAAACTTAAAAAATCTTTACAGATAAAAATTGCAAAGTGTCTCTCTGCAATCTCTTCTATTGCTTCAAAGCTCTAATAGGGAACATACTTTTTTTGTACAATCAGGCAGAATTTACCTTGCTGCAACTTCCTGCCCTGGCCTCTTTTCCTTTCTTTGCATGCCTCTAAGAGGTATGACTGAGTCTTCTCCATAGGTGATGGAAGGCAGCAACTAGAGCCCCTTTATCTTTCTCATTTCCAGGCTAGCAAATCCTATTTTGTCCAGTGATCCTTTCACTGTCATGTGCCCCAGCTTCCTGACCATCTGACTGACATTTCTGCAGACTGTCCCCAACTCCTGGGCGTACCTCTTGTACTAGAGAGCCAAAAATCAGGCACCATATTCCATATGTAACCTTGTGAGTGATGGATAGAGGGAAATGGCCTCACATCCTTCAGTTTACTGGCCATAGTTCTTCAGAACTTCAGTATGTCTTCAGTCATCACTACTGGAATGGCCCACTGCTGACTCAGTAGTGTCAGCTTTATTATTTTAACAGTATCATTCATGTCTGCTTTTATTTCAGTTTTCTGGAATCTTATAGTACCAGCCCTATCTGCCTTTCATCTTCATAACTGAATTGATTTTTTTGTGAAAATTAGTAACTCAGAAAGGGTATCTCAGTCTCCAGAACATCATAGAGATTGACAGTGGATATGTCTACACCACTAATTGGTACATCTGTATGCAAATAGTGTCTCTCTGCTGTCACTGTGCATTTCAGTAAATCACCAGTTTAAGTCAGATTCAGGAGTCTACTACAATGACAATTCTGTCTTGTATCATGAGTTTTCTGGTCTCTTCTGGGAGGGAATGCAGGCAAACAAGCTTTATCAGATACCCTGCAGTGTCCATACATTAAGCTTTCCATGATTCTCTGGCTCTTTGATCTCTTTGATTCCCAGAGCACTTCTTTGGCTTTTACAATACTATCAGTGTTACCATCACACATCCATGAGAATCATTCTCCTTCATCTTTGCAACTCCAACTCAAGATCAGTTTCTGAAGATGGAAGGTCATCTTTAGTAGAATAAACAACCCTATCTTTCTTTCTGGTGCTATTTTACGTAGGTGGAAGACATAAAAATCTAGAAGCTATGGAATACTTTTGTTCTTAAAGTATCTAACTATTGCTCAGTATACCAGACCTGTGGGATGACTGTGCTTTATTTCTATCTAGAGCAAACATTGGTAGGTTCCAATTAACATCCTCTACAGGTATAGCATGAAAATCATTGGAGCTCTGCAGAACCCACGAAGACCTTGTTGCAGCCGAATCCCTGGCTCCAGGCTTCACCCATCTATTATCAAAAATATAGCTCAATACAGCCAGGCTCTGACCTCTTTTAATTTTACATGTACAAAAAGTACATGAGACTAAAAGACTAAAAGAAAGGAAAAAAAAAAAGGAAGATGAAAACATGCAGAGATGTAATTTTTGAATAATGGTAATAGCAACTCAAGTATTAGAGAGGAAAAATGCTAAAGCAATAGAGAACTCTAGTAAAAGAAATCAGAGCACTGGCAGGTGGCAACTCAGCAACACCAAAAGCCAGCCAAATCCAAGAAGCAACATAGACCTTTCTCCACTTGACTCATAACTGGCTGGCCAATAAATGGTTGCTCGACACTCTTAAGTTGCATATATTCTGCCTATATATTTAGTCTTTGTGCTCAGCAGAACACCTGAGCAGATATAATCAAGTAAGGAGTCGTCACCTGGCCATCTTGCTTGGATCGAGACTGATATTAAGAGGGTGGGTGGTTGGGAGTTTGGGGTTGCTTTTCACCCCTTTTGTCCACAGATCCTTTGTGTGCATGGATTTAAGATTTTCTTAAATCTTCTAGGTAGATAAGGAAGTATGATGGATGCTGCCAACTCTGAAGCCATGAGGTTGAACAAGAGCATGACACAAGTAAGGCAATGCTGCAATCAGAGCTGCATGCCTGAGTCAAGGTCCCCACTCAAGAATCCGGAGATCTCCCAGTCATAGTTACCACCAGCTCACACTGGAGTGCTAACACGGCCTAGCTGCCAAGAGCTGAGGCAACCTTACTGTGTTTACAGGACAGAGGTCACAGCTAAGCAACTGCAAAATATTTTCATAGTTCAATTCAGCATGCAATCTCAAGGAAATCTTCCTGCTTCTGACCTTTTCTTGCAGAAACATCATGGAACCAGGAGGCAGGACCAGCTAAGTACTTCCCAGAGAGTCCAGCTTGAGCAGTGATTCGTGTTTCTGGTTTTTTATTCTTCACTGTTAGAGGAATCAAAATGGAAGAAGAGGATTTTTTCTTAGTCATGTGAACACTAACTAGCAAATTGTCACTATACTTCCACAAGATCACTTAAAACAACGAGTTTTACCATTTTTCATAATGGCTTAATGTGGAATCAGTTTTCCTCATTTCCTACAGCAAAAAAATGCAAGTTGCTTAGCTGTTCTGGGATTAATGCTCAAAACATGCTGTGGGAACTGACTTCTTTAGTTTTCACACCAGTTTAGGTTTCTAATATGCTGTGGGCACTCTCTAGATGAAAAATGTGGGAAAAAAAGCATGCATTAAAAGATTATTGTCCCAAGGAAGTATAACATTTGAGGGAATAAAATGGCATGATTTCAATACCAGTAGGCAACAATTTTTAGCAAGATATTTAATAACTTCCTGAAAGAAAGCAGGCATGTAACCTGGCATTTTGCTAGGTCAAAGCTAATACTTCCTAGTCCAAATGCTGCAAAAACCTTTGAAGAGCACAAGTTGCTATTCACTTGATTTTTGCACAGTTCCTTTATCTTAAATTTATTATTCAATCTGCAGGGAAACATATTTGCTTCTTCAATATAATCCTTCTAGATATGTAACAGAACAAAATCTCCTTGACAAATGCCTTAGCCAGCTCAGTTGTGGTGCCTCCAGCACAGTACTCACTGCTTTATTAATTCCTGTCATAAGCTGCAGCATTTTCATGATAGACTGCTGGTGTGTTCCCATTTTCAAAATAAGAGGTGGCAAGAGGAGTGCTGATAGATGCTGATATTGCAGTCTCCCTGCTAATGATGGAGAAAGATCCAGTTATAGGGTTCTCTGCCCCACTGCTTCCCTGTGGGCTTTAGAGACTATCTTATGTGGCAGAACTGAAATGAGGAGTGAGGGAACATAGAATAAATGGCAGCACATTAATAGCTTGGCTAAATGAACCACTGTAAAGTTTTTAAGTTCCAAAACAGTGGCGCATATATGCCCAGCTTACTACCCTTGAAAATTTAGTCTACCGAAAGTACCTTTCCCTTTGCTGATTAAGAATTGAATTTAGAGGATCTGTGTTTCCCTTTCAACAGCTGTGGACCAAACAGACTTCCAATGAGTGACAATGTAAGTGTCCGAATCTTCCACTTGATTGAGGCCAGGCTGGGGTGACTTGGCCCAGTCCCCTTAGCAGCCCCAGCCCTGTGGTGCTTGAGGGCAGTGTGCCAGTCCCAGTCACACAACAACGGGTTTCTAGCTGCTCCAGCACCATCCCCTAAGAGATGCCCTTTTCACTGACTGATAGCTGCACACGCTGAGTGTAACTGAGGGGAAGACAAGCAAATTAGCAGAGAAAAGTAGAGAGAAAACAGACAACACTCAAAGAAAGATCCCAGGGGACCTGACCCAGCCAGCACAGGTTCACAAAGGGCAGGTTGTGCTTGTCCAACCTCATCTCCTTCTATGACTGGGTGACCAGACTGGTAGATGAGGGAAAGGCTGTTGATGTAGTCTACCTGGACTTCAGCAAGGCCTTTGACACGGTCTCCCACAGTATTCTCCTGGGGAAACTAGCAGCCCGTGGTGTGGACAGATTCACTCTTCTCTGGGTGGAGAACTGGCTGGAGGGCCGTGCCCAGAGGGTAGTGGTTAATGGAGTTAAGTCCAGCTGGCGTCCTGTAACGAGTGGTGTCCCCCAGGGGTTGGTATTGGGGCGCATCTTGTTTAATATCTTTATTGATGACCTAGACGAGGGGATTGAGTGTACCCTCAGTAAGTTTGCAGATGACATCAAGTTGGGAGGATGTGTCAAACTGCCTGAGGGTGGAGAGGTCCTTCAGAGGGATCTGGATAGGCTGAACAGCTGGGCTGAGCTCGATGGGATGAGGTTCAATAAGGCCAAGTGCCGGGTCCTGCACTTTGGCCACAATAACCTCATGCAATGCTATAGGCTTGGGGCAGAATGGCTTGAAGAATGTAGAGAGGAAAAGGACCTGGGGGTGTTGGTTGATGCTCGGCTCAACATGAGCCGGCAGTGTGCCCAGGTGGCCAAGAAGGCCAACAGCATCCTGGCCTGTATTAGAAATAGTGTAGCCAGCAGGAGCAGGGAGGTGATCATCCCCCTGTACTCAGCTCTGGTACGGCCGCACCTCGAGTACTGTGTTCAGTTTTGGGCCCCTCACTACAAGAAGGACATTGAGGCCCTGGAGCGTGTTCAGAGAAGGGCAACAAAACTGGTGAGGGGTCTGGAGCACAAGTCTTATGAGGAGCGGCTGAGGGAGCTGGGATTGTTTAGTCTGGAGAAGAGGAGGCTCAGAGGAGACCTTATTGCACTCTACCACTTCCTGAAGGGGGGTTGTGGTGAGGAGGGGGTGGGCCTCTTCTCCCTGATAAATAATGACAGGATGAGAGGGAATGGCCACAAATTGCGCCGGGGAAGATTTAGATTAGATTTGAAGAAAAATTTTTTCTCTGAAAGAGTGGTCAGGCACTGGAATGGCCTGCCTAGGGAGGTGGTTGAGGCACCGTCCCTAGCGCTGTTCAAGAAGCATTTAGATGAGGTGCTAAGGGATTTGATTTAGTAGTTTAGTGGGTAGGGATGGTGATAGGAGGATGGTTGGACTAGATGATCTTGTAGGTCCTTTCCAACCCAATGTATCTATGAATCTATGAGAATCAGCTCACGTCTTTGTTTAGTAGGTTAACAAGATCACAGACTCCAAAGGCTGGTGAAGCAGTGGCATGAGAAAGAGTAGTTTCAGTTCTTCAAAGTTTGAGTAAACAGATCTCTTGCAACTTCACAATGACACGAGACCTTCAAGTTTCACTTAGAAATCAGCATTCAGAGCAAGCCAGAAGCTCAAAATGAATCTCAGCTGGAATCAATTTGCTCTTCAGAGCTTCCTTAACACATTTGGTATTACTCAACACATATCTTAATTGAGCAATCTTTCCTCTGAGAAGTGAGAATAGTTCTATTCAGTCTTGTTTTCAAACATGGTATTTCATGTTTCATTTCTCAGTCTGTAGAATTAATTCTTTGGATTTATTTATATCTTTATCAGAGAGAAGAGCATGTTACTTCAGCTTTGTGAAAGTGAAATATCAGTTGATTTAAATGCAATATAATATGTCTTTTTTTTTTTTAATGAAAAAGAGTATTCTGCTGCAGATATTTTGTAAAGGTGCATATCCACTATGCCAAAGAACAGTAATATAAGTAGATATTTAATTCAGCAAATCAAATAGCCAGCAACATTCTATGTTATTCTAGAAATATTTTATATTTATGCCTGGCTTTGAAATTGCTTACAGCATTCTCATTTAAAGGTTCTAGTCAAGGCTTAAATGCACATCAAGGGGCTTTGGGATTTTTAATCAGTCCCATGTATGTAGTAATCAGCCCAATTTGTCACATTTGTCCAGATTCTTAATATATTACGGGTGCCTTGCCTCAGTAGAGCATCTAGCATGTTACTCACATGCTCAAAGAGATTCACTTCAGTCAGAAATATTTTCCCTCTATTTATGATAGCATCAGGCAAAAGAGAAGGGAACCAAACAGAAGATAGCCCTGTAAAAGCTAAGTTAATTCAAACCCTTACTGAATAGTCCTTTCAGACATTTTTGAATCATCCTGCATTTGTACAGGTCTTACCTAGGTTCCATATTCTACAATTGCCTCAAGGATTTGCAGATCCAATTTACTTTTAACCAAGACCATGCAGCCAGACAGACAATGGAAAATACTGATATATATCTATGATACCCCCTCAAAAATAAGATTACTGTTAAAGGTACACAGTTCATGCAGTTGTGGTGTCTGGAATTCTTTAAGCTCTTGCCTAAATGCATGCTTGAACTAAACTGAATGCTTCCATAACAACTGCCCCAAGGTATCTACAAGGAGGGGAGACACTTTTTAGACATTTGCACCCCAAATATTTTCTTAATTTTCTTAGTGCTACAACGTAATAAGCAGCAAAGCTGCATGATAATCTCTAAAGCTGTTCTGTGCACAAAGATCAGAAATGACATTGATCCTTTCCAATCAATGTCAAGTGTCAGTAGGAACGGATGCAACAGTTTGGTAATACTGGAACCTACACCAAAACCTCTGGCTGGACTTAAGAGCAGAATTTTAGAGTAAAAAATTCCAAAAGAATCATATTAGTACACACTGCAAATAATTTCTTTCTTCTTAAGTGGATTACTCCCTCATTCTCTCAGGGGGTTCGCTAGTTACTCACCGTTGTCAGTAACATTGGGCCTCTGGTTAGAATTAAAAGTGTTTAGAGAATATAACTCTTAAGAAATTTTGCCTATATGATTCAAAACTAATTCCTAATGTTAACATACTGATAATTATTTATGATTAATGCTTTTTTGTTTATCTCATTTAGTTCTACAGTTTCATTCTATAGACAATTTTTATGTATTTTCTGAAATGTTTTCTTGTTCCTATTCAATATTTAAGTGAAATATGCAACATAACTTTGCTAATTGTATTGATTTATTCCAGATAAGAAAACTGCCTTAGATATCCTCTTAGTTGTATGTCTAATGTAACTATCGATTTGCAGTAAATAGTGTGTGTTTCAATTTCAGATCCTAGCAACCTGTACCTCACTGGATCCTCCTTGGTGGAGTTTTTCCTCACCGCTTTCCACTAGAGCCTCTAGTTTTGTCACTAAACATCAATTTCAGAACTATTTTCCTAATGAGATGAATTCAATAAAGTAATCCGAGAATTAGAAGACAGTTTATCCAATTAACCAAACAAAGAAAAAGATGCTGCTTCCCTCCACCACTGGCAAGCCCACTGCTTTGTTTGATGTGACAGTAACAGTGTGGTGGCTCATGGAGACAGCTTCAAACCCACTGTGCTGTTCCAAGGACCTCTGGTGGAGTGTCAGAGAAGGGGTGCAGTGATCTCCCAAAGGCCAAACAAGTGAGCTAATCGGGGAATGCTGGCATATGGCCATGCAAAGTGAGCAGCTGTTTGTGTGCCAGCATCAAAGCGATGCCTCAACAAGGGAAAAAAAGGACAGCAGGTCTAAATGGCAGAGTGTACTTCCTAGCCCCTGTGAGCAGAGCGCCTGCAATAAAAAGGACTATTATGGAACACTTTCAAGCCAGCATTTATAACATAACTGCACTAACTGAGTCATACTCTCCTTTCAAGTACAGAGGAGCATTTTAAAAGCAGCTTTACCCAAAATGACAAAAATGTGTAGTCTGTTTACTGCTCTGAGTACTGGTTTCTAACGATGCCAGAGGGCACAGACACGTTCCTTAACTACAGAAGCTGGCACATCCTGTGAGCCACTTACACAAAGTGCAACTTCTGCTAAGAATGCCAGGGGAAAGGCCATGGCCCCATCCTACCATGTGCTGTGCAGTGAAATGCCACAGCTCTTCACTATACGATACTGAACACTACACCCAGTTCTGCTCTGCAGGCAGATACACTGTCTTCGCAAATTTGCCTTTCACCTCTAACAAAATTTAGTCATGCTGACTGAATGGTTCAGCTTAACAGCGCTTCTCTCCAACACCTCACTCACTGACCTGTCAGCTCAGCTACTGAACAGAGGTCTCGGTGGATGATACCAAGCTGTTTGCAGATGACATCAAGCTGTGTGGTACAGTTACGATGCTCAAGGCTGGAGCAGTGGGCCCAAGCAAACCTTATAGGGATCAACAAAGCCAAGCACAGGGTCTTGAACTTGAGTTGAGGTAACCCTCTCTATCGGTACAAGCTAGTGGACTGAAAGGATGGAGCACAGCCCTGCAGAAAGGACCTGAAGGTACTGCTGGATGGGAAGCTGAGCATGCGTCAGCAGTGTGCCCTTACAGCCCAGAATGACAACTGTATCCTGGGTTGCATTCAAAGCAACATGGTCAGCAGGGCAAAGGAGTGATCCTGCCCCTCTGCTCTGTGCTGTGAGATCTCACCTGGAGTACTGTGTCCAGATGTGGAATCCTCAGTAGAGAGACTTGGAGCTGCTGGAGCATGTCCAGAGGGGGGCCACAAAAATGATCCAAGGGTTGGAACACCTCTCCTATGAGGACAGGCTGAGAGTGCTGGGACTGGAGAAGAGAGGGCTCCAGGAAGACCTGAGAGCGGCCTTTCAGTATCTAAAGGGGGACTGTAAGAAAGAAGGAAACAGACTCTCCAGCAGAGTCTGTTGTGATAGGATAAGGGGAAATGGTTTCAAACTAAAAGAGAGGAGGTTTAAACTGGATATAAGGAAGCTATTTTTTTTACAGGAAATGTGATTAGGCATAGAATGAAATTGCCTAGAGAGGTGCTGGGTGCACTGTCCATGGAGACATTCAAGATAGGGCTGGATAGGGCTCTGAGCAACCTGATGGAGCTGTAGGTGTCCTTATTCATCGCACAAGAGTTGTAGCAGATGATCTTTAATGGTCCTTTCCAATTCAAACAATTCTATGATCCTATGATTTTCTTCCAAAATCAGTGATCCAGAAGAAAACAGTGGGCAGGACAGGTCTGTTGTCTAAACTAGGCAGGCTGCTTTACACAGTGCCTCCAGTGAACTTCCTACTAGCAACACTTCTGTCTGTGTACAGCTTTAGTTTTCTGTTTTTTAGTTTTAGCACTAAAAAATGCCTCTGTTTGATTTCTAGGAAATGCTAGAAGCAGCTTACCTGTGGCCTAGAACATCTAAATAATGTTCCAAGTGATTTACAGGACTGTTAGGCAAAATGGCGATGAAACTATGAATGCCAACACAAATAATAATAATAAATAAATAAATAAATAAATAATAATGATAATATTCAGTTCAGTTGCTGATATTTCTACTGTGCATAATCACTGTGAAAACAAAATTTAAGCAAATGAACAGTGCATGGCTCATCTTCCTGTTGCAGCAAACACACAGCCACTGCCCACCACCAACCAGAAATGCCTGCTTTCTTGTGTCCATTTATCAAACACCCCTACATGCGCTCTGCTCACCTATTCACTATACTGTCTCCCCCTGTGCCTTTCTGGTCATCTGAAGCTTCACAGTGTGGTTGGAGGTCTGCTGAGGAGCACCAGCAGAGTTGCAGCTGAATGTGGTTGAATGGATACAGTAGAGATAGTGGCAGGAAAAAGCCAGAGGTTTTTGCTTCTATTACTTTAGGATAAGTATGTGTGCCGCAGTGCTGACCTTCTCAAGTGGATTTTACTGCTTCTGTCTTGTATTTTAATGCTTAAATATTCTATTTTCTTTGCAGGCATACAAACTGGAACTCAGTAATGTGCTGGTCTTACTAGACAGCTTCTAGGCAACAGAAAATGAAACCTTATTTGATGAATCTAAAAAGCAACAAATTCTCATCCAGGCAACCCATGCAAATGCTTCTTCCCTTCATGTCCAAACCTAGACTACTCCATGTTGTTTTTTCTAGGAAGCAGAACAAGTTTCCCTCATCAACTAATGAACTTTATTTTTAATACATCTGTAGGTGCAATAACTCTAACATATAACACTCTTTCTCCTGAAACAAATTATGAACCATGAGTTTGAAAAGGGACGTTTATACATCTTAGCTATACCTGTTAAAACATGTTTTATATTGATTTATTCATTGTAATACTGCATATAATTTCAGAAAAGGAGATGAGACTTTTCACATGGAGCCTTTTCCATGAGACCTCTCCCCAGAGCCTTCTCTTCAAAATTAATATCAAACTGAAAACATTTTTTTAATTATTTGAGGAACAAGTCTAATCAATGTAATGAAAGCATTTTACGGCAGAAACTGTGTTCTCATAAAAGCCAGGAAATCCAGACCGAAAGATTTCATGACAGACTGAAATTCAGCTCTTGTGTAAATGCCTCTCACAAATGGATCTCTCATAATGCAATCACAAGTTAGAGAGTGTGACAAATCAGTCTGTAATGCTTTGACAGACAGAATTACAATTTTCCCCCCCTAAATGTCACATCTCACACAAATATGGAATACTACCTGACATGTCCAAAGACACGCATGCCCAAAGAAGAGCAATGAATCTGTGAGGGGACTGGATCACAAGTCTTCTGGGGATCAGCTCAGGGAACTGAGATTGTTCTGGAGAAGAGGTGGCTCAGGGAAGATCTTTTTCCACTCTACAGCTGCCTGAAAGGAGACTGGAGTGAGGTGGAGTTGGGCTCTTCTGCCAGGTAACAGCAATAGGATCAGAATGGCTTCAAGTTGTGCCAGGGTGGGTTCACATTGGATATTAGGAAAAAATTCTCAGAAAGACTGGTGAGGCCCTGGCACAGGCTGCCCAGGGAGGTGATGGAGTCACCGTCCTTGGAGCTGTTCAAGAAAAAGGTACATGTGGCATTAACTGACATGGTCTAGAGAGGTGGCAAGCATGGACTAGATGATTAAAGTCTTTCCAACCTTAATAATTCTACGATTCTATGAACTAAAGCAAGCTGTACAAATAGGGAAGGATCTGTAATTGAGAATCCAAAACTCCAAAACTTTAATTTATTTAGAAGAAACTAAGCTCTAAGGACTAAAATCTAAAGAGCCCATCAGTTCACCTCCTGAACAGCTCTAGCAAGTTTTTAAATGGTCAGGACTTTTTGTTCCTCTTGACCTGATTCCAAAACAAAGAATGCATTTGTCAGGATCTTCTCTCAGGATTGTTTATACCATAGAATCATAGGATGGCCTGGGTTGAAAAGGACCTCAAAGATCATCTACCTTCAACCCCCCTACCATGGGCAGGGTCACCAGCCACTAGACCAGGCTGCCCAGAGCCACATCCAACCTTGTCTTGAATGCCTCCAGGGATGGGGCATCCACAACCTCTCTAGGCAACCTGTTGCAGTGCATCACCACCCTCTGAGTGAAAAGCTTCCTCCTAACATCTAACCTGAATCTCCCATCTTAGTTTAAAACCATTCCCCTTTGTCCTACCACTATCAGTCCATGTAAACATATGGGGAAATAATTTTTCTATGTTTACAAACTAGAACCCTTTCCTCATATTCTTGGAATTCAGAGATCTACAAATAAATCTTTGTGTTGGAGAACAGAGCAAACAAAAAAGTCCTGCTTCAAATATTTCCTGGGCTTTGATGAAAATGTAAATACTTGTTCCAGACAATATATATGACAAGGCAAATTAACATGTTAATGTACAGCTATTTTTTAAATATGATGCTGTGGTGTACTGAACAGTCATCACAGATAACCTGGTTCTCCTTCATGTATTTACCTCCTAGTATATTCCCCCTTGTTCTATCACTATCAACCTGTGCAAATAGTCATTCCTCCTCCTGTTTATACACTCCCTTCAAGTACTGGAAGGCCACAATGAGGTCTCCCTAGAGCCTTCTCTTCTCCAAGCTAAACAAGCCCAGTTCCCTCAACCTGTCCCCATAGGATAGATGCTTCAGCCCTCTGATCATCAAGGACTGATGCTCCAAAAGCATATTGAAGCTTTACATTTTAGTGCTTGACATAGCTAGTTAAAACAATGGATTTCCGTATTTTTTCCTCACATACATGATTTATGAGAACACATAAAAAATATTATTTCCAAACACTGCAGCTTCATCCTGTTCCACATATAGGCTGATTCTTTTCTAGCAGGATATTTGAACTATATGTTACTGTAGCTAAAAATGTAAATAGCATAAATGGAATGAAAGTCATATTTATTAATGCAAAGAAGATTGATGACAATCTCCTCTCCACTTCACTGACAGAGAGTTTTGCACTGGAATTGATTATCTACAACAATGTAATAGTTCTGTATTGAGATGGATATGACCAAGAGTAGGCTGATTCCACCATATTTTATTATTGTTTTATTTTATTAGGGATAGTAAAATTTACGGTACAAAGAATTTTTGTCATAAAACCGACAGACCATATTCTTACTATTAAACAAAACTCCTCAATCACCATTATTTAAACTAATTCTAATCAGTGTCTTAACTAATATGATTGTGTGCTTTGGGGCCCAAGTTACAAAGCCCTGTTAAGCATGGTAGAATCTGATCGGCTTTGGACAGTTTGATGAATTTAATATGCAGAAAATTCATAAGGGGAACATAGGCACAAAATGTCTCTCTTGTAAATACATATCAGGAAGCTGCAAGAACTGTGAAGTAACTGAGACTGCAGTTGCCTAATTCTGGTGAAATTATAAAATCATCACACCTCACTGCGCTTTACAGTAAACCTTTAAACTGAAAAATCCAGCTTCTACCCTGTAACATCACACCACTACCAAGTACACTCTTCCTCCTTCAGCCTGCTGATGTGAGAGGGACTCCAGTACCACCTCCTGTCCACAGAGAGCATAGAAAGAGACATCTGCTCATCCATCCAGTGGACTCCTTCCGTCCTCTCTCAGTGCAGTTCTGCACTGCATGAGTCTGCAAAGTGGCACAGAACAATTCATACCCAGAATGCAAGGAAGAAGGAAATATACAAGCCCAACTCCATGTCAGATTCATGCAATTATCTGCTAACAGCTACCAAAGGCTGGAAGATTAGGGGCCCTGTCATCCCAATGCTCAATGGTGTCCAGAGCCCCAGGTTATCAAAATAAACCTCTTTAACTGAAGAAGGATTACACTGACTTGACATGATTCAGTGTTGCTCTTCAGTTATTCTTGCAAAAATATTGGCACAAAATGGAAGCTTGCCAACATAAAGATGGATGACAGCAGGAATTATAGTGGGCAGCAGGTCACATCTGAAGCAGTCTCCAGCATACCACAGGAAATTGATGTGGATGAGAAAGAGAGCCCAGTACAAGCTGGGAAATTTTGTACTGGTGCTCTTTTCAAAGCAGGTTACAAGTTTCAAATCTCAGGAGAAGCAGCTCATGCATATAACAAGATGCATACATTTTTAATAAGAACATGACCCATGGAAATATTTTGAGAAATAGAAACCTCTATACTTCTCCACATTTGGAGATTGGCAAGAGGGGAAGGGAGGGGAGGGGAAGGAAGGACCAAAACCAAACCAAAACAGTTCTTGTGGCCCATATCTCAAACTTTCCCAAGAAAACAGTGTGGACAATACACTTAGAAAACTGATAACCACTGATATTCTTACCTATAGACAGTCCTTTCGGTGTAGGATCTTTCTCCAGGTACAAATCAATCCACTAGACAACTCAAATATATATGTCTTAGATCTACTGCTACTAAGATAACACCAAAGCATCTACACACAGATATCCATTTTAGCATCACAGCAAGAAATGAAGAATGAGAGATACAGTAAGATAAAGTTACCTGAAACAAGAAGATACTCCTATAAATTCTGTATTTCCAGATCATTTGTGATCGACTTGGCTTCAAAAATACCTGGCAGATTTCAAGGACAACTAGGATGTTGTTCCATCTCAGTCCCAGGAAACAGGATCTGCTCAGATCAGAAAGGCTTAAGTAAGCCCTTCTCATAAATTTAAGAAAAATGCATTCACATAGATCAAAACAGGATAATCAGTGTTTTCAGTACCTAATTCAATTGAACCTCTGAATGCTCATCTGGAAATAGGAAGCAGAGAGCTTCACAAGGTCCTATGAGGACAGGAAATCACTGATCACAGGGGACTTGTTGCAGCTGTTCTCCAATGCTGAAGATTAGGGTGAAAGAAGAGAGAATGCAGACAGTATGGTTACAAAAACAGAATTTGAAAAACTGGCTTTGGATTTGCATTGTTATCTCTACAGGACCTGTTAATATTATTGTTTGAAACATGCACTCGTGTCCTACTGTCAGCGTCAGTAGAAATTTGCATTTTGGCAGTGTTGTCAGAAATCTGATGGAAAATGTAAAGCTTCTGCCACTGTTCTCTTAAGAGGTTGTATAAAAGCAACAAAAGCATAAACTCAGTTGTGAATTTTGAGGGGCCATTCAACATAAAATAAATACTGCCCTTTAATTGCAGGGAACAATTTCACAAAGGGAATCAGAAATGTCATTCACTTAATCTGCTGAGAAGATAAGAATTTTCGGAGCGCTTTAAAAGCGTACAAGTACTGCTAAAGCCAATTACACAAATGTATCACCTCCCAAAATCAGCAAAATAAAAGCCCAGAAACAGGCTTGCTCAAAAAGTACCCGAATCTTGACCTTTATAAACACAAAAGCCTCAGCCGTGTATACAGAATACCAGGCTGCTGCACTAGATTGGCAGAATGTTTGTTCCATTGATCCTTGTTCATGGTTTTGTGCTGATTCTTAGGCCGAAGTCTTTTGTTCTGGCACATAGCTTCAGGAGAAGAGAAGGGATACAACAAAGACACTGAGTTCTTGAAGGGGTCTTTTCATTAGGTTATTTCTGAAAACAAAGAGAAGATAATGATATTTTCTTCCTTCTGTATTCCCATTGTTTCAGTTTGACTTGACATTACATAATGCGGCATCAAGGAGAAAATTAAACCTGTGACTAATGCAATTTCTGTAAAACAGAATTATTCAAATTAATTAGATCCACACTTTTGCTTTCCTTTCCTTTCTTCGCCCCCCGCCCAAAGGAAACAGGAAGAATGTTGTTATTGTTCTGATGTTTTCCAATTAGTGTCCCAAAAGTGTAATGCTGGGAACAAGATGCTTCAGAAACCTGTGACTCATTAGCTCCTCTTTGAAAAGCAAAGCATACAAAGAACTTTATGAAGAATTTATTTATGTTTCTAATGTCAGAAACAAATATTTCAGAGGTCCCGAAAACAGTCCAAGTTTCACATCCAGCACTGTAACACATACAGTTCTCACTGAGAAACCGAAGGCAAGAGTAAAATTGGGGCACAATGAACACTTACGGATATCCCACAGGACTCACAGTGAACCAACCGTCTCATTTATGACTTCTTGGGACCTCTAGCGATGTATTTGCTAATTGCAGCATGAGGGTCTATGAAAGCACCATCAGTATCAGCCTGAGAATTTAGGTTTGCACATATGTTTAGCATTTTACATGTAAACAACTACTTTACCTGATCTAGATTAAGGGCGCTTAGAAACTCAGTGGGAGGGTATTTGATTTGAGAATTTGATACAGGCTGGTACACAGTTAGAGATCACTCACAAACCCTCAATCTGATGAGTTTTCAACTCCCACACAGTGACCGAGGTCAATCTGATCTGTGCATATGATTTGTGCCTAACCCCACTCTGACAGTTTAATAGGGTTGAGAAAGCACATTTAGATTATTGTCCTGCTTTAAAGGATCATTTGTAACTTGATTTGAAACAGCTATTTTTATAGTGTGAAGGGAGAGGAAGGTTTATCTACTATGTTTGATTTCTAACTTACTCCACACGTTCTGGTTTTATTCAAAACCAAATACAGAAACACCAAAACACCTCAAAGAAAAAAATAAAATAAAACGAGTGTTTATTTGTAATAATAAGATCTGCTGATATCATGCAGGTTTCAATTAAATTTTTCAAGTACTCTGATTAAAAATGAGCTGCAGGAACTGTGAGTTCACGTTCAAGTGTCGTTGGCGATGAAGCTCAGTTGGTGTTGAAGCTCATATTGTGGTGAAGCTCAGTAACAAAATATATAGATTAAGTAACAAAGGGAATTTCTTAAAAACAGAGACATTTAGATCATTGGATAGTTTCTTAAAATATATACATATATCTTGTCACAAAATCCATTTAGAATTACTTACAGCTTAGTCTCTCACTCCCCACTATAGACAGGATCTTTGTGTCTGGACTAAATTATTACGGTGGTAGCTTGGGTAGCAAGAGTGAAACCTGATGAAGCAGTCTGACTTTCACAAGAGTTCTCTTTGTGGTGTAGCTGAGCTCTGCTAACAGGAGCACAGGCCCTGAACTTCCCATCCCAAGTGAAACAAACCCAGGTCACTGGGAACTAAATGTATTCAGCTATCACACAGTCAGGTTAGTAGTTTGTTCAGATCAAGCCTTAGTTCTTAGGCAATTCCTTTCCCAGCAAATAAAAAATACAGAAGTAATTACAGAATAGGGGAGAAAGGGATTTCTAAAGGCTTTGCTTACTAAATAACTTCTGTTTGAACTAGAATTATTGATTTATAAGTCCCTTGGAGCAGAAATTCTTTATATTGATGTAGCTTACATCTAACGGCATGGGGTTCCCTTATGAAAATATTTTGTGAATGCTGAATAAGTGAAAAATTATTAAAGCAGATCTGTATGCACAGATGCATCTAAAATTATCGTATGCTTCCGAGGCCAGCATTTTTCCCTAGACATCATATTCCCCCACTGACAGTGCTACTACAGCTCAGTTTCAGCTCAAAAGCACAAGGGAGGTACAGTGGTGTACCCACCCTACTTATGCAAGAATACACATTCAACCCAGGTGGGCAAATTTGACTGTAATACAACTGCTATTCTGCATAGACTGTTGGAAGTAGATCAGATGATTCACATATGCTTTCTTCTCTCATATCCAGCAGGTAATTTCACAACTTTTTTAATGTTCCCGAACACCAGGATCAAGAGCACAAATTGTTCAACTATGGCATCCTAAGAAGAAAAGAGAGACCAAGGGATCCATTTCTAATCTCTCAGGGACCATGGTAAGAAAGTGTCCTTAAGCCATGCTTCCTGCAAAGGATTTAAAATTGCACTGCAGTTACTCTTTAGTTTAACATGACCTGTGCTTGTCCGAACACACAGCCAGTATATCAAGGAACGCTGTATTCCTATTAGCTTTAAGAGAATACATCGGCACATCCGTTTTGTGTCTTTTGACGAGGCATTATGCTGAGGCTTCTGAATGAAATCTTCTCCCTTTCTGCTTGTCTAAAAGAATACAGCAGCTCCTCTGTTATCTGCCTGCGTCTGTGTTCTAGTTTAGAAAACAGATCCAGCTTGGCTTGACACTAAATTAGATTTAAAAAGAGTGATTCAAAGCCTGGAAAGCTTCTCCCTGGATTCAAAGAACTCTAGATCAGTTGCTACATGTCCAGAGCATTGTACCCTCTCATCAGATGGCATACTCTATCCTGTGCCCACCAAGGGCTGTGGAAGTTAATCAGCTGTTGGAGGGCACACTTCCCAGGTTCAGAATTCAACTTTGTCTGGCTTTGGTCATTTTCAAGGAATTAAAATGATGAAAATTACCTAAATATTGGGTTTTGATTCATTCTGCCAATCACAGTCACTCAACTTTCCAAAGTCAAAGCAGACCAGGAGTTGTGGGAGTTTGGATGTGATGAGCTCAGTACACTTCTTGGAACTGGTGTTTTACTGCATAAAGCATATGGATTTGTGAATGGAAAAGCTGCCAAGATATTGCAAGAACCTGCAGCCACGTGGGCAACAGATTAATACCGGACATCAGGTAATATTTGGATAACTTGTCTAATTCTTGTTCCAGCTTTGCACTCAGCCTCTTTAGGACAATAAATAAATAGATACATAGATGGATAGATGGATAGATGGACAGATAGATAGATAGATAGATAGATAGATAGATAGATAGATAGATAGATCACAACATTTAGAAGATGCATCTTGCTAACAAAGCTATTCAGATAAATAACTATCTTTCAGGTTGCATGTGAAAACTGAGTTGCTGTCTCCAAACATTTGGAAATCCACATTAATGTTGATCAGATGCTGTAGAGTGAAGACTTTTTTGCATTTGTAGTAACTCCACATGCCTTGTTTCTGTACTTGATGAGGAGCCTGTTATGTTCTTCAATAGTTCTTCCCAGCTAATAACATCTGCATCCATTTTTAGCTGCAGGAAATATTTATTTATTTAAGGATGAGCTTGCATATACCTGGTAGATTTTAAAATGATTTTCTTCACAATATCTGAAGTGGCTACTTTCTGCTTCCAGCACTAAAACAAATGAGAAAAGAACTACTGGGAAATCCCAACACAAACACTAGAAAAGGTCAGGCTTTCACAGTACATTTCCATAATTCATTAGAGATTCAATGCACACTGACAGTCTGCAGTAAATTGTCCTGCTGACAAAACTGGAAAGAGCAGTGAATGGAACAAATTGAACAGCTCACAACACAAGGACAGCAATGAGATTGCTAAACGGTACAAATTAATTCCTCAGATGAGTTCTTGCATCTCACATCTTCAGCAGAAAGAAGACAATAACAACATCCCAAGTGATTCAGATCATCTTACTTGAGTTATACATGAGGCTTTATGACTAAATTATTCTAAATTATGAATTCAATAAGTTATAATTGGTCTCCTCCAGTTAAAGCAGGAGTTATTTTGCAATGTATGCCATGCAATTGAGAGGAGGTCTAAGTGGCAGCTTTCAGAAGCTGCTGAATAATTCTCTGTACGCTGGCTAAAACCAGGCCTTTGTCCCATAGCTTTGATGATTTTACTCTGTTGTTTCTTTATTCCAATCTGCTATCAATGATTCCCTCTTGCTGGTGAGCTTTGGGCGCAGAACTGGACAGAATGTCAAAGCCTGGAAATCATTTACTAAACCTACATCTTTTCAGACTGGCTAAACATCAGCACAAACAAGGGCATTAGTCACTCTTATGACTAATGCTCATGAAAAACATTTTTAAGCTCAGAAACACAGCAGCTCATATTATCCGTCATCTCAGACAGGCAGTTATTTAGTTACTGGACTAATGAGCTGTGCATTTCTCACAGAGACAAATCTTATCCCAACTCTGCTTTACAAACCTGGTGTTTACCAGGTTCCTCTAACCTGTGGCCCAGGAATGCTTGCCACCTCTAGCATCAAGGCTCATTCTCTGGCTGGGTCTCACTTGTTTGTTGGAATAGGTCTCCAATATACTCCATCCTTTCCCCAGGCCTTAACCTATCACACTGCCTCTACTGGAAAAATTACAAGTAGCTGAAGCTATGCGGGATCCAGGGCACAGCCAGGTGTTCCTCTCTGAAAGATGATGGAAGGACTAGAGCCCTGGACGCTGTCATGCATATCAGGCCCACCATTTGGAAACAGTAAGGGAAGGCTAAGCACACCTGAACTACATCAGTTCTTCGCCAGCAATCACACTATCATTTAGTTCCTTGCACAGAAACTTGGTCCTTATGGATCTGCTTTAAGAAGATTCTCCAGTCACTACAGTCTGCAACCAGTGACCTCTTCACAGCTGTTCTCCAAATAAGGCCAAGAGAAAACTGAAAAAGTTTAACATTTTAACATAAAAAGTTAACATTTTAACAAAATGAATCAGTTTATATTTCAAGGATTCAGAAACTGAAGGGAGTGATGCATGAGTTTCAGGATGGTTAATGTTTCATGTAGTTCAGAGACAAACTCTGGTCTAAATCCCATTGAGGTAATGGGCACTGGACCCACTGAGTACTCTAGTTCTCTCAGAGTACAGAGATTCATTGTGTATAGGAGTCATTAGTTAATAGTTATAGTAATATACATAATAATATACTACTGACATAGTTAATCTGAGTTTGTAGAGGACAAACAACTCTTGCATACAAGTGAGCCTGTCATTGCTTTCTAACAGATTGCTATAGGTCAAAATGGCAGCTTTTCAAAGGAGAGAGAGGGCTTGCTAATGCTGAACCTAAGAAAGTGAAAGAGAGTATATTTATATTAGATATTAGAAAGAAATTCTTCACTCAGAGGGCAATGGCACAGGCTGCCCAGAGAAGCTGTGGGTGCCCCATCCTTGGAGATGTTCAAAGCTGAGCTGCATGGGGCCCTGGGCAGCCTGGTCTGGTGGGAGGTACCCCTGCCCATGGCAGGGGGGTTGGAAATGTATGGGCTTTAGGGTTCCTTCCAACCCAAACCATTCCATGGTTCTACAAAATTATTAAACTCCATATAGTCTTCAATGAAGAAAAGTCTACATGCTACACACAGGCAAATTCCTGTTTTCCCAGACCATGGATGACAGTGCTATCCCCATAATGAAAGAATTGGCAGCCACAATGTTAAATGGTGATGCCATTCTTCTGCTTCAAGACAGACATCAAATTTTGGCACTCAAATGAAAGAGAACATTTTTATAAGTGATTGTTTTTGTAACTTTTGGTCTATATAAATCTCCTGTCAGTGCATTAGTAACTTAAAGAGATTTAAATGATGAAAGCCTCTCAGCTTATCTTTCAGCTTACCTAGAGTTATAGTGTTTATCCAGAGCTTGTTGGGTGACAAGACAGAGAACAGTTAACAAGAAATTTAGCAGACAACATGCTCTTATACCCTGAGCTCTCTCCATAGCTCACTGTTTGTTTCAATTCACATAGTGGTTGATAATCTTTAAGTGGAAAACTTTTGCTCATTTCAGTTCCATCATCTAAATGCTGTGTTTTCCTTTAGCCCAGTCATGCTGTGTAAATCACAAGCTTTGGGTAGAGCAAGCTGAGGATGGGACAGCCAGTACAGCCATGCATCCTCCATTCTATATGAACAATGTAGTCCTTAGAAACCCTCCCTGTTTCTAGGATGTTGATTTGATCTTATCTGACTCAGAGCCAGCTAAGACCGATTTGCAATAAAGGTTCAAAAGAGGAATGCTCGAAAGCATCAAAGGAAATAAACAGCATGGTCTCTCCAGAGGTTTGCATGCCTCTCTGTTACTGCTGTCCCTGAACAGCAGAGCAGTGTACCTGGTGGAGGCTGCTTTTCTACTACATCCTCTCTAATCACAGGAGAAAGCAGGAGGGACACTTTTCCATTTCTGGTTTTAGTTAGTAAGATCTGGAGGACTCTGCAAGGTATCTTATGCTTCCTAATGGTCTGGGATCAGTAGCAGCAGTGGAACCAGGGTAGTCTGATCCATCAGATGTGAATTAACTGTCTACTTTCCTTGTGAAACAGGTAAATAGTATTAATAGCAGCCAGAAGATAGGGCAAAGGATCATTTCACTCCAGTTGTAAATAAAGACCTTTTACCTTTCTTGTCTTGCTCTCAGGGAGCAGGTGTTGCCTCAGGACATTTTTGTTTAAAAAGCATGATGAGATTCAAAGAGACAGCTAACCATTCCCTGCTGCTGAGAATGAATTTGCAAAGACCCAGTGAGATTTACAAGTCTGATTAAAATTTGCTAGCCTTATAAGAAACTTTAATAGGATGCAGACTAGGAAATGTTTCCACCATGTTTTGTGACCCTGTTGCAAGCTTAATGATCTCTGTAATCCATTTTCTCAACTGCTTGCTCCCAGTATTTGGAGGTCCCAATCCCTGCTGCAGGGGTTGCTAAAGTTCTTCTAAAGCTGCAGCTTTATCATGATTTACTGAATGATAGTAATTATTATTACCCAATGAATTAAGGTAAACAGAGACATATTTCTTTAATTCTGCAGGTTGTGATGTGATTCACAAGATCTCTCATCAAAAGTAAAAAATGAAACTGTCATCAGTCAGAGTTCTTTCAATGCCAAGCTAATGCCATACAGCTCTTGCTTCTGCCAAAAATTGGGCTAATTTCAGAAAGGGCAGGGACCTGGACACAGCTTTAACCTCATGTTGAATAAACATCACAGCAGGATGCTCATATTGCAGGAACTCTGCGTCTCACCCATCCCTGCACCATCTCGCCCTTATTTCTCACATGCCACATCATGTCAGAACTAAAGTAAGAAGAACTTCAGGTCGGGGACCACATTTTTTCATAATTTGTAAAGCACCTAGGATGCTTTTAGCATGAAGATAATGGGTATTTTATACAGAGGAATGAACTATCACTGCTGTAGAAGGATGTATTTACACACTGCACTGTGTGTGCCTGCTCCTTTAGCAATAATAATGGGAAGAGCTTTGGATGTTGTTAAATAAGGCATCAAGTGGCTAAGTGAGTAGCAATACCCCTACACTACCATGATTACCAAGCACTACACATCTGCACCGGAACAGAAACTGAATCTCATGGGTAAAATACATAGCTGCTCTATCATTCCATGACTTCTTATTGTCAGAGTCAGCATTTCACATAAAGCAGGTTTGTCCCTTGCAGACAGAACCTGATGCTTCAGTATCACAAGATGTCTCCTCAAATCTCCCCCATACACTCACTTCTTTGTTTTGTTGCTGTGCCATCTTCTTTTACAGTCTCCATAATGCTCAGATTAACACTTTTCTTAACAGGGACCTAGATTTCCCTGAGTTTCTGACCGTTCTCTTTAGTGGCTGCATTTGGTTTCTATGTATTGACTCTTTCCCTATTACTTCTTACCCAGGTTCATCTTGCAAAGCTATCATCTCTGTCCTCGAATGTTTAACTGAGGCAGTAAAGGATGACTAAATGTAGAGTTGATGTCAACTAATATCTGCACAGATCTAACATCAAAATGTGCAGATAGATTATACCTGATCAGGCATAGAGCCTGCAAGTACAAAGTCGATCTATCAGTGCTTTTAAACAGATTTGAACCATCAGTGAGTTTGGTAAACCAGAGCTTGGCTTCCATTGGCCATACCACTTCTGATGAAGCACTAGGCTCCCTACAGGCAGATTCACCACAGTGCCAACTCGAGGTGTTGCAGTCATCAGCACATCTCCTCTTCCACTTGTAGCTCTGTCAGATCATGTGGTTAAGTCCACCACCCAGATCTTTCCCAGCATGTTTTCACACTGAAGAATAGAGACAAAATCTCCCAAACAGAACCCTGGGTTATCCTGGGAACAGTCTGATCATCTCCTCTGCCTACAGCTAGCACACTCTAAGAGGCAGTCTTGTCCTATTAGGGGAGCTTCTGCGTGGCAGGGCACGTCAACACAATGTAGATAACACAGCACAACTTACTGATGTCAGCAGTGCTAAAATGTTTCACAACAGTGATAGATCTGCAAAAGATCAAAAACAAAAGGCATTTCTAATAATTGCAAGAATATAAAATGACTGAAATCTAAAGCAGAACCTCGAAATCCTGAGATCCTGAGTTACACAGCATAATCACTGAGCAAGGTACAGCTAGTCCTTCTGCATTCTGCACTGCTTTCCAGGGTAAATTGCCCTGTAAAAGAAGTAGCACAATACAGTAACTGAATTTCTTTCTCTTTCTATCCAGAACTGAATGAGAAAGATGTTCTGGCTCTGACCAGGGCAAGCACAGGAGAAAGAATACGTATTTATACCCATAAAAAAGCCATTGCCTTGTTTTAAAAAGCATTTCAAAGACTGTTTTTCACGTCCAGAAAATAAGCATAGAGACCATTCTCAGAGTCCAATCAGAGAATAGAACCAACTCCTCATGATTTTGGTCACCCACCCCTTACTGATGGAGAAATGAGCATAATAGGAATGCTTTGCAGGAACTGCCTGCAGAACTGACCAGTGTTTGCACAAAGGAGACAAAGAACTTCCAAATCTCCAGAAAAGAGTAATGGCAAAATTTGTCCAATAAATTGTCACAAGTAGTTTGCTCAGCTCTAACCAGTACTGTCCTACAAATGAAGAGACACTTCCTCCTGGGAATCGCAGCACAGTTTAGCAGCTTTCACTTTATCCTGCCTCTCTCTCATCCTGTCTCAGCTTAGCAGCTGTAAGGGAAAAGAAGCTGAGGAGTTTTGTCACAAGCCATAAAATTAGAACAGAGTAAAAGAAAGTGCTAATCAACAGACCACATCAAATATAAAAGAACCCAGTCTGGTACAGCTCAGAAGAAAAAACAAATAAATGACCAGAAACTGCCTCTAGGCAAAGTACCCATTCTGAACTTTCCGTGTCTTCACTGAAAAGACACAGGGTCAGCACTCACAGCCAGAGCTGACCCAGAGCAGTTTTGGTTCTGTCATGCTGTTCTGAATGTTGGTCATTTGCGACACTGCAAATAATGGTCCCTTTTTGTCACCACAAGAACAATATTACTGACACCAAAATGCTTCTCATGCCATTCAGTGCAAGTCACTGCAGGGATTTTGTTCTGCTTCATTCTTCTGTCCCGATTGCTGCAATATTTCCCAGGACATCCGAAACATTCGGTTCCATCCTTCTTCTCCCTTGTTCCAAATTGCACAACGATTTTGTTTACTGCTTATTTCTGGAAACAAGTGACTCCAGTGAGGCGCTCGCAGTCAGACAGCCCCAGCTGGGTACCACAGAGAATAGAGATGTTTGCTACCACCTGCTGGTGAAGTAGGGTTGGGGGCCGAGTGAGCATACAAATCTGTTTGCTTTTCTGCATTTATTACCCGACCCCTTTTGAACCATATTCATTGAGGGGTTTGATAATGAAGCTAAGAAATTGCTTTTTTTTTGCTGTGTGGCAAGAAGCCAGAAAAGCTGATCATGTTGTAGCATAAACAAGTAACCAGCCATGGATGGAAGGGGGGGATTTCAACCTTTTATGGATGAGCAAATCTCTGGCAGCAAGAGCTTTCAGGAGCTGTGAAGCTCCCAGATATGTAATGAAAGGCAAAAAGCCTTGATCTGCTATCACAGCTTGATGTAATGAAGCTCTAATATTATTGCAGGGAATAATAAGTCATCCCCTCAGGGAGTTCGTGATTCTATGGCAGAAGCTCCCAAATAAGGCATCCTAATCCCAGGTGCAGCAGTGTCTGGCTGCTGAGACAAGTATTTGGGGTGATAAATTACAACTGGTCAGATGTGAAAAGTGAAGGGAGTTTGTCAATCTCATTTTTGGTTGCATCCCAAAGTGGCAAAAACCACTGACAAATACATAAAATTACGTCTTTTTGCTCTTGGGTACAGGGCACATCTTACATGGTAGTGAGCAAAGTTCATTACAGCTGGTGTAAAAACAGCTGCTAGTCCTTAATAAACAGGTAGAAAAGCTTTCAGGTGGGCAATCACCATTTCTGGATGCTTATCAAGGAACTTACACTTGGAAGAGTTCAGCAATTCTGTATTTAACAGAAATGAAGTTCAAAGAATAACGCACTGCTGTGGTAAGCTGAGAACAACATACAAATTAAAGAATAAAGTGACATGCTTCCTCACAGGTGCTGAGCATTCTCAGCTCCATCACCTTCTGACTTCATTAGGATCTGGGTAGAAAAGCAGCTCCTTGGGCTAATTCAAGCTCTTCATAGATTAAGCCCTAGAGTAATCCACTGCTGCATGCACCACAGTCTTGCTGCCCTCCCTGTGCCCTTGTTTGTCTGCTGCTCTATGGGGGGACTAAATGAGCACTACAGACCTGTCTGATTCTGCACATTTACTGCCTGGCGCCTTCTGAGTCACTTAGGGGTTTGGTGAGAGGCCGCTCCCAGGCAGAGAAGCTGTGAGTTGCTGCCCACTTCCCACAGCCCCCTCCCAGTCCCCAGCTATTAGTAGGATTTTTTGTGGTTTTCTTATCACAAATACCACTTGTTCTGTAGGACAGGATCATTGTTTTCACATCCCCAGGAAGAAGTTGGCATCACCGTTTCTTCACAGCCATTCAGACAAGTCTCTGCCCCAGCAGCTGTAGCAGGCAGGGACAGTGAGCCATTGTGCAGCATTTGAAAGTTGGCATCGTGCTTGTGCCAGCTTCCAACAGCCTTCTTAGATCCCCGAGCCCATTCATGTATCCATGTAAGGCAGAGAGCAGCATCAAGTTGGCAAAAGACCCCTGAGACAGGCTGATTCCCATCAGGTGAACTTCCTGACCTCAAATAGAAAACCACAGAACTACAGTTTTGGTGTTCCCACCACCTCCTAGAGTTCAAATGTTACTCAGCAAAACAGAACTGTCAGCAGGAAGAGAAAGTCAATGGCATTCACGTACAGCCAGTTCTCATTGAGAGGGTATACTCTGTGTCTATACTTGCTTCAATCTTGTGAATTTGAACTGCACTCATCTAACCAGAATCATAGGATCATTAAGGTTGGAAAAGACCTCTGAGATCATCTAGTCCATGACTGTCCAACCCTTTACCTTGTCTGAGCCACTCTAAGTGAAGAGGAATTGTCTTGGGCCACATACATATAGGTCACTCTGAAAGCAGTGCCTCCTATTTATTTCCATAGACACTACAACAGATACAAAAAACAACTCTGCTTGATAGAGCAAATTCTCAGCTACAAAACGCTATTTTTCAACATAATCATCACCATTAGCTCTGCATTTTTGCCAGCAATGAATAAGTGGAGGTGCCCCACTGTCACCTCTGCTGAAATCTACCGCCCACCACCTCACTGGGTACACATCACTGTTTGGTCTCCATAAATGTTCAGCTGTGAATGCCAGTGGATGACATTTTTCCTGCATGGAGAAATTCAGTGACGCACCTTTGTTTCTATGCACTTCTATGTCAGATGCCATTCTGTCAGACTGCCTCTTTGCTGTTGTCTGCCTCATGGCAACAAAAGGTAATGGGATATTAGTGGGAAGGTTCCACCTCTACTGCCATACCACCAACATCCACCTCTGACATTGTGAGCAATCATCATAAAACAGGAGGCCTTGTAAAATATATAGTATAGTTAACGTACATAAGTAACAAGACATCTACAATTTTAATAGTTCTATTAAAACATTAAAAAAGAGGGCAACAAAACTGTAAAACTACTGGGGTACTTTAACTTGTTTTTTGTGTAACTAAAGATGTTTGTCAGAGATTTTTTACAGTAATTGCTCACAAATTTATGTTCCACCAAAAGTGATGACATCATGGGTTCATATAGGTTCATAAGGTTGGAAAGGACCTACAAGATCATCTAGTCCAATCATCCTCCTATCACTATCCCACCCAACTACTAAATCAAATCCCTTAGCACCTCATCTAAACGCTTCTTGAACAGCATAAGATGCAACTGTGAAGCAAGGAGCACTTTTCTCTGGTAATATGAAAGTCCAGTAGAGAAACATAATCAATTTTTTGAGTTGAATGTCTGATTGCAACTTGATACATTCCATTTGAAAACCTTGAAGTAATGCGTTCATATGGAGTTGCAAACATAAACTGATGATTTTTTCTACAATCTGGAAGCTTACTTCCAAATTCCTTTATTAGAATGGAAAGCATGACTGCATATTTTTCACTGTTCACAGGGCTGTATTTAGACAGTGTATCAAAACGCATTCAATTATTTGCCATCACTTGAGTTAGCACTGCACTGTGCCCTGGTTTCAGCCCAGACAGTGCCCATCACACACCACTATGTGTTTGGTGCTGAGCAATGGCTGTGCTCACTGGGGCACAGCCACTGCCATGATGGCCCAGCAGCAGGGGTTGGCACGTTGAGTGCTATGCAGGACAGCATGCAGATCTGTGGGTTGAACATCCCTGATCCAGTCCAACAGTTCACATACCACCAATATCACTCACTAAACTATGATCCTCAGTACAACATCTATACATTTCTTAAACACCTTCAGGGACAGTGACTCCAACACCTCCCTGGGCAGTCTGTTCCAGTGCATTGCCACTCTATAGGAGAATAAATTTTTCCTGATATCCAACCTAAACCTCCCCTGCTGCAACTTGAGACCACTCCTTCTCATCTCATTGCTGATACCTGGGAGAAAAGCTGACCCCCCACTTCACTGCAACCTCTTTTTCAGGGAGCTCTAGAATGTTTATGTCTGCTGGTTAGGAAATAAGTGATAGGAGTTTGTTGTTGTACCAATAGCTGCAGGGTCTTATTATTCCTTTTTAAATCAAGATGTGCAAGACAAAGAGTTGCAACTCTAGATTCCCCTACGTTTAGCAGAAAATGATGGAAAACTCAGCAGTGATTTATATGAGCAATATCTGAAATGCCCTTTGGAGAGGAACTCTGGCTGAGCTGACAGCAACCCCAGTCTGATCTGTGCAATGCAGGCACATAATCACACAGCATTCAGTTCCTGCTCCTACCAGCTCCACACCTGCTGACAGCTTGAGAAGTGTCAGCAGCCAATTCTCTGAGGAGGAGGCAAACAAGCGGAGCTGTGAGAAAGAGCAGCCTCATCCTCTCCTCCAGGCAGCAGAACAAAGATCTTTGTGGTTTATAATCAAGATGCTTCTCTCTTTGGTGTTCCAGGCCTGATGCCTACTTGAAAAGGCATGTTCAACCCTGAGCCCTTCGCTCTTGTCAGCAGCCTTTCAGCTGTCACCTCCCTCAGCCTTCCTGTACTCATGCCCTCCCCCCACTCCTAATTAAACCAGTTTTTACAAAACAATATTTTGACAAAAGCAATGAGCTTCGTGCCCTATAGACCGTGAAATGTCTACAACGGGAGTCCTGTCTTTCTTCCACAGTTTCTGAAACATCCTATAAGTGAATATTAAAACTATAATCAGAGCAGGCTTTGGCCTGAATACTTTTCACCAGTACTTCTAATTAGAAATTAATTTCTGATAGAAATAAAAACTGTATAGCAGAAGGATAATGATTTGGGACAAAGCTCGCCCCACTCCTTCTGGCCTCAGGAGGTCTGCGGTGCAAGCCCACAACCCACTGGCCTCACTGCATAGCACAAGGTTTACATGCTTGTCATGATACAGTGCATGCAAAGGCAGAAAGTTTCATACTACCTGCGGGCTGGGCCGCTACTGTTGAGAGAAAAGGGCTTAGCAGTCTGAAGGTAGACGTCTCTGTGTTCTCCCCCCTCCAGCAGTGATGTGACCTCTTTCAGCTCTGAAGGATTTCACTTAACTCACATTACCAGTGCTGCTCTAGCTGATGTTAGGACATAAGCAAGGCTTGGTTGTGGGGAAACCATATTTTTCATCAGCCTCTTACTGTGAAAATAGAAGGCTTGTGTGCCTGAAACAGTGTTGAATTTTTCCAACTGTAAGAACTGGTCAGTAAAAATGTTATCTCCCTCCACAAAGCCTTTCTTAAATTAACTTAGTTATTCTTTGCCCTCCAGCTTCACTGCTGGGTTGGCATCTCATTTGCTTTTCTGTGCCCACCTTTTCATATATTTTTACTTACTTCATCAGTAAATATACCACATTTCAGGAAGATCTACTGCACCGTATTTAAACTTTTAATTTTATGCATTTGCTCTTGGTTGCACATTGCACACATCAAATAGTATAAACTATGCAAATAACAGAAGAGCTGGAGAACTGGAAAAGTGCAGCCATGTGCACTTTTCAGTACTTGCTCATTTGTTCCAGAGGGATTTACTATGATGCACTTACATCTAGTGGCTCTCATCAACAAAATGATGAGCAAAACAGGCAACAGAATGCAGCACTGAGTTGGGTTACAGCCACATCTGCAGAGTACCGTGAGCCAGGAGTAGGAAGGAACATCACCACACAGTAAGATGCTGGCCCATTTCCCATTGCAGTCCCCTCCTCCACATGCCTTAGACATGGAGATGCAAGTCCTCACAGCTCTAATATGAAAGCAGAAAAATCTTCAATAGCAAGTATGTGTAAGGCCACTGTATTTTTTAATGACCCTTTTATTACCATTCAGTGAATAATCAGTTTGGAAAGGTAAGATTTCCCATGCAGAAGGAAAGATTCCTATAACATTCCTTTCATGTGAATTTTACTTCAAAGTCACTTTCCCCCAGCAGATGATTTTTATTTAGGGTATTATGCTATAAGTAGTACCGATCTGGTCTAGGGTCACACTGTGCTAGGTACCTTAAAGAACTTCCAATAAGCTTCTGAGCAGTTTCTGCCTCACCAGCCAAGAGAAAAGACAGGTCAAAGTCTGAGAAGGGGATCCAGGGAAGGTATACAACTACCTACACAGTGTAATGAATCATGCAGAGCTGAAGCAAGAGCAGTTACACTGCTCTGTCACAGTATCTAGTTACTCCTAATTGGCTCACAACTTAAATGCCTAATAGCAGGTAGAGGTAACCTTCCTACAGTCACTGCACTGTAAATAACTGAGTCTAAAATGAAGTTTTTAAAGTAGTACTTCACAAGATAGTGAGTAGGTTCATTCTCCAGCTGCACTATCATGAAAGCACATGTTCACTGACAGAGAAAGGAAAGGCAATGCCGCTGGTCCCAGCTTGTCCTGACGATGCTGGGATCCTCAAGATGAGATGGGAATATGTGTCTCAAAGAAATGAAGATCTGACTCGAATCTGTGAATGGGAGAAACAGCTGACATGCAAAGTAGCTCTGGCTTCTGCCAAATTTTGTCACAACCATATGCAAGGCAATTTGTGCATCTAGAGTTGTTGGGATTTTTTGCTTCAAATCCCTTATTGTAGGGATGCAAATTTTTCTAATTCATCATATCTTGGTACAGCTGACAAATCCTTTTAATCTCTATGTTATCTAGGAAGCTTGAATGTTTTCCACAATCACTGTTCCTTCCTTACAGAAATGAGTAACTTCATGTTTTTATACACCTCTCTGCATTTGCTGTCACTATAATTTCAGTAGCATTTCCAGACTGAAATGAAGAAAGTGTCTATGCATTTGGATATTTGAAGTCAGGTGACAGAAGCTTTAAAAGGCAACCATTAATCTGTTCTCTACACTCACATCCATTTAGTCTGTCTAGTTCCAACCAGTCATGTATACGCCATTTTGCTGTGCAGTTCCCTTAAAATGTTATCTCTCCCCTTAAAGTTTTGTTAACATGGCTTACAACTCACATGCTCATTCCCTGTACCACCAGCATGGTTGTGCAATGCATATCTGAGCTTACCTTCCATGTGACGGAGGGGCAGGCTGCCAAGGTGAAGGTAACTTTCTCTGTCACTACATTGAAGGTGACACGAAACATGGTTTGTATTCCAGCGGTCTCAGATCCAGGGTAGAAATCTTCAGTGACGGTCACATTGCTCACTTGTGTACATGCTGCCAGGCTCCTGTCATGCTGCACTATACATTCAGCAAACCCATAATGTTATGATCGAAGCTGAAGCCTGAAACAGCTGTAAGGGTCCAGCTTTTCCCAGCAGCCTCACTCCTGTGTGTCAGGACTAATCAGATTAGCTGGTTTTACTTGTCTGAGTTGGGACTAGCAGGTTAGCAGAACAGTTTGGGTGGGGGAAGGGAGCAGCAAATAAATCAAATTAGGGCATTTACTAAGCAGCTGAGATTTCCTTCCTGCTCGCCTTTGTCTCTTCACAAGACACACACAGAGGCAGGACAATGCACTACAAAAATGGAGCTTTGTTTTAGAGCAGCTCTTTGTCTAGGGGAATTTCTCTAATTTTGCCTTGATTTGATTTGTTTTTGGTTGCCAATGATAACCAACAGGAGAGCTCACCCCGAGTGGCCTGGATGTTGTGCAGATAAACAAGCCCCATGCAGAAAAGATGAACATTGTACTTTTTTCATCCCACACTACCACCAAGGCAACACACTGGCTGTGCCAAGGGATTGGTCACATTTGCTTCTCTGCACAGGGCTGGGTAATGGAGGTCACACACAGCCCCATTTCATGCATCCTGTTCTTCCATGACACCTCACACTTTTCTTCCTTCTCAAAGAAATAATCAGAACCAGAAGCATACCTTGGAGTGGCAACCACTCCAGACACAGATTCTGAGGTCCATCCAAAAAGGCAGATGAACTGTCAGTTCTAGCAATCAAGAAAGGTTGACTGAGACATCAATATTGCACTTCTCTCAGAGACAGATGTGGTTTTCAGTCTGTGAAATATATGTGGTACTGCAACTAGATAGTGTCCTACAGGTCAGCAATGCAACTCTCTTCTGGATTCAATTCCTTCTGTACTCAGCACTGTGTTCAGTTTTGGCCCCTCACCACAGGAAAGACATTGAGGCCTTGGAGCGTGTCCAGAGAAGGAAAACGAAACTGTGAGGGGTCTGGAGCACAAGCCATGGGGAGCAGCTGTGAGCTGGGATTGTTCAGTCTGAAGAGAAGAAGGCTCAGGGGAGACCTCATTGCTCTCTACAACTGCCTGAAAGGAGAGTGTGGTGAGGTGAGTTTCATCCTCTCCCATGTAACAGCAATAGAACAAGAGGAAATGGCCTCAAGTTGTGTCACAGGACATTCAGGATGGATATTAGGAAAAATTTCTTCTGAGAAAAAGTGGTGAGGCAGTGGCACAGGCTGCACAGAGAGGTGGTGCAGTCACCATCCCTGGAAGTGTTCCAGAAACGTGGAGATGTGGCACTGAGGGACGTGGTTAGTGGGCATGGTGGAGATGGCTGATGATTGGACTACAAGATCTTAGATTTCTGTTCCAACCTTAATGAAACTATGATTCTGTGAGAACACTATAGCAAAGTGTGAAGAACAGTGGGCAGACTTAACTGAAGACCTGCCACATACACTTTACACAGAATGTACCACCTGCAAACCACCACCACAGATTTTCAGGCTGCTGTCAGATGAGAAAGTATAAATGGAAGACAGGCAGAACTGCACAATCTGTCCTCCACTGGCATAACATTTTCTGGTCAAAATTAAAAGGCAAAACTCATAGAGAGAAAGATGTTCATGAATTCCACTACCTCATTTTATGAATCTGATCATGAGAGACCTGTACAGGGCTAACAACAAATAATCACGTTTTCATATCACCTCAGAAAACACATGATGGTTGGTGCATTCTAATTAACTATCAGCTTCAATAAGTAGAAGTTAAGGTGTAAGTTAAGCAACTCCTGTAGTTGCTGCCATTAACTCTCTCATATGTTTTACAGGTCTCTTAGCCTAACATCTTCCAGCTGACCAAATGGAAAATGGCAGCTTCCACACTTCCTATGCTTTGAAAATATGTGGTTAAGCCTGTCTGGATGAATTTTCCATTTTTTTTTAATTGTTTAGTATTCATTAGGATTTTAAGGAATAATGCCTGAAATTTCTCCCCAGAGCATCTCAAATCCTATAAAATCAGTTTTGATAACTACAAGACAGGATCGAAAAATGATGCAGACTCTAAATTTGAACTTCCTCAGTGGCCCAGGTAAGATTTTGCAGGAAAGACTGCATGCCTTCCCCATTATCCTACTACTTGCTCTGCTGCACAAAGAATTCCTGTTTCAAAAGAAAGGCTTTCTGAATTCAATAGCTCCTTCTGGTGGTCTGAAAGAAAAGGCTTCATTGTAGTTGGCTCGAGGCAATGCAGCATTAATGCACAATTCATTCAGTAATCACACTTAACAGCAACAGCTAGAAGATACGGCATCAATTAAAAAATAAAACAAAACATAAAAGTTAAGATTCAATAAAATGCTACACCAGCTATATTTTACATTACTCTCATAAAGGAGACAAGGTTTCTAGTAAATCCTCCTTTCATCCAGTTCCATCACAATATTGCTGTGAATTTTCTTTCCTGTTGTGAACAAGAAAGCATGAAGAGAACTAATGGGATGAAAAGTGATAAAGAGTCAGGAATTCTCAGCTGCTGGCCCAGCAAATTGAAATAAGTCCTGAATGAAGTATTAGGTATGGCACATCTCAGAGCAAGTCGTTCTGATTTTGAAAAATTGATCAAGATCCAAGAGAGGAATTTAATCCAAATCCTTCTGAAGACAGAGAAACTTTCTCTAATAATGTGAGCATGGTCTTGGTCAGACTCTATGAAACCGACTTCAAGGAGGAAGAACATGTTATATAATCTCTGAGCAAGAGACCTTCTGAAATGCCAAAAAGCTTTTGCTTTCTGGTTTTTATCCTCAGATTGCCCAGTATTAAGGCACATGCTATTCTCTTTTTAGGCTCATCTCTTAAAATAGACAACCACACAGCACTTACAAGGTATGCTTTCTGACCAATCCATTATCACTAACATGATCTCAGTCCTCAAGTACCGAAACAAAACACTTTGGTAATTATAAGCAGTAGTCCCTTAAACTGTTCCTAAACGATGCATTGTTTATAACAGAACTTGCTGTCAAGGTTCTGTAAATATACTTCCTATCTGATGCTCCTTTCAAGACTTATCTGTGAGACATCATGGCTGACAGAGGACTCCTGAGACTTTTCCCATCACACTACCAGCCAGGCAGCTGGACAGTTCTGCTCAGCCAGGTCCCTAGTACCTGAGACTCTGCTTCAGTGAAGCACTGAAGAGAGCTCCAAGTTAAATTAAGAGAAATACTGTTCTAAAACACAAACAAGTCATGGTCTGCTCACATTTTCTCCAAACATCATGCTTGGCAAAAAGCAAGGTCTTATATAGGTAATGAATAACATGGATGTTTAAATGATCCATGAAAGCAACAACACACATCTTTCTGAATACAACTTCCCCTAAAATATTTGCGATCAAGGTTTTGTTGAAAGTCAATACAGAATAAATTAAAACAAAAACGGTTGATGCTTTTACCCAAAGAATAAATACTTGAAAAAAATAAAACCAACAAAGCCAGCACTAAGGGCAGAAGAAAAACATAAAGCAGCACCAGAACAGAATCTAAACAACAGTTTAATTTTCCTAATCTATATATCTTTCTTGTCAGCAACCCCGACAGACATCAGCATGAATTAGGATCCAGCCTAATCGGTATCGTGACTGAGTTACTACCGAGAACTTAATCCCACAGGTTAAAAAAAATGACTATTTTTCATTTAATGTTAATATTTGGTCTGGAGTTTACTCAGAATACTAGAGAAAAATCAGACCTAGTGGTGTAAAAAGGATTGTAAGTTGTGCCTTGTGGTAGAACAGCTTGCCTGCTGTCTTGAGGGAAGACTGTACCCGCTTCAGGAAGTGAATTGTGACACCTTCCATACCTCAGCTCAGCTCCTCACCTCCAAGGCTTCCCTCCATAGTGTGTGTGTGAGGGGGAACTTTATATCACAACATCCCTAGACTAAATGGAGACATCTGTCGCAGTGCTCTTGGAAGGTTAGTAATGCCACTAGCAGCTAAACTAAATAAATGACAATGTACATGTCGGAAAGATGTCTGTGACCCTATGGGGCATTAGAATGTCAGAGTATATTTGTATCATAACAGCTGAGCTATCATCACCAGAAATTTTAACTTTAATTTGAGCAAATAACTTCAGTAACACCTTTGGAAAAAGACTGTTTCTTTCTAGCTCTAACACTCCTTTTCTGATAGTCATTGATAGAAAAGGGTCATTGAGAACATATTGTCCAGGTGAAAAACATTATGTGTTCTAGATTGCTTTAACAAAGGAATAAATTCAAGCATTTTTAATCTCATTGTATAACATTTTAAATGCATTAAGGGGCTGAGAGATTTTTGTAATTATAACATAATTTGGACTGGATTACTTGACAAGATGGAATGAAGGTATAGGTACATGGTAAATACTTCTCTCTGAATTTTAATAAATTTAACAAATAATATTCTAAAGAACTGTATAGGGTACTTAAAATCAATTGTAAGTGTCTGGAGCCTACAGTAAAATAAGGCAGAAAAAATGATTTATTACACGTTACTGAATAGTAAATGTCAGGGAGAAGAAGAGAAAAAATAAATAATAATAAAAGAACAATTAAACTTCCAAAACAACCTGAATGGCCAAACAATCAACAACATGCATTTCCAGAAACCATTCAGAAACAAGTTCTGGATACCCTAAAGCACTTTTCTTCTGCTAGACTTAGGACTGTGATTTGTATTTTTCCTGGCCGGTTGAAGAGAGGTTTAAAGAAATTGTATTCTCTATGATTCAAGAAGATCAAAAAGGAAATAATGTCTTTCTCCTGTAGGCACAAACCAATCTTAAATACGACACCTCACATACACCACTTAAACCAGCAAGCCCAGCCCATGTCAGGGGGCTGGAACTAGATGATCTCTGAGGTTCTTTCCAACCCAAGCCAATCTATGATTCTATAAAGATGATAAGGATGAAAAGATAATAAAACATCCAAACGTGAACTCACAATGTTGGTGATGAGTTTGAGTGCATGGTTAGTACATGGAAAAAATAAAATGCCAACTAAAAATGTACAACAGATGTGATCAAGAGAATAAAGAACTACTTAAAATTTTCCAAAGGAATAACTCCACACTGAGAGAAGAAATCTGGCTGATGGTTGGCCAAACATCTTTGGGCGCACTGTGATCATCAAAAGAGAACTGTGTTTGTTAGCTGCAGGCTGAATAAAAGAACATCTATCTGTGGACTACAAGAGGTTTCCAGATAGAAATCTGCTGATTCTGGTAGTAGGTTCATGTCCATCATGAGTGTGGCATGAATTTGCTGGAATTGTAGAGATGCTGATAACCCCTGGAGTACCAAGAGTGCCAGTTTTGATTAGTGATCGTGGGAAAGTAATGTCAGAAGGAACAAGCATGGCCTTCAGTCCTTTAATACAAATTTTATACAAAAAGGGAAAGCCTCATTATTGTACCAAACACAACTCTCATATCTTCATCAAAAAATGTAAGGATAAGCATCACTAGAATTTTCAGAGCATTACTAGCCCCGAAGAAACAATGAATTTCTTTAGCCATGTCCTGCTCAGGACAAACCACTAATATGTCATCACAAACATCCAAAACAAACCCTCCACTGTCCATTATCTCCCCAGAGAGAGGACCCTGGGAGTCACCCTGTAAATGCTAGTCACACTGTCTGGACTCCTGATAACACAAACTGCTCAGAAAATCAAGGAATGCATGTTACACACAAAACTTCCACAATAAAATCCCCTCCAAAACTACAAAGACAAATTATTAGTTTCATCTTTACCGCCCCTCACTAGAGGATCAATGTTTGTGTTAACCATCTGCAAGAACTACTATTGCTTTTGTTCAAACAAGGAGTGCAGTGTCCTCTACATCAGCAACAGACAGGAAACTAGCAGGAGTGATAGCATTTCTTTTTATGTATAAGACCCTGGCTATTGTGGAAGAGTTCACTACTCAGATAGTCACATACAGAGAGCAACATGGAAATCATTTTAAATCTTATTTCTTATTCCTAGTTGTTTCCCAACCCAGCACAGAAGATATTTCTTCCATTCTTCTTCTTTCCTGTGCTATTTAGTTTAGCTTAGTTTTTTTGTTTGTTTGTTTTTGCTCTTGTTCTTGTGAGCCAGAAGTGCTCGTGTCTGCCAGTTGAGTTCACATTTCATCCTAATCAGAAAGCATTTTCTGTCTTGTGTTCCCTGCCATCTCTGCAGCAATTACATAAGTTCCCAGCAAGTGCAAGAAGGCTGAGTTTAACTTAAAGAGAATGTCCCAAATTCAGCTGCACCATACACATGTACACGTGCTATTTTCATCTCCACTTTGCAGCTCAGCTGGCAGTGACAGACTCACAAGCCAGGCGTATAAATCCACTCACAACATTTAAGATCCTCCAATACTCTCCACTGCTGTTAATGTTTACTCTCATCAACTCCATATGGCAGCTGTCTCCTCTATACATCTCACTTCTGTACTGTGTTATTCCATGTACATTAGTACCTTCTCCAGCTCTCACTCCAGGGCACAAGTCTCACACATACCCACCACTGCTACATGAAGGAAAATCACATGCTGGTACTTAGAAGACTCAGGCAAAATACAGACACAATTCTCATGGCTCACTGATTAGCCAAATTAGTTTTGGAGGACCTTCCTCTGCCCTCTTGCACAAAGAAAACTACTGAGCTGGTGAAGGGAAGAATCCCTGTTGCAGGACCTAACTCTGCAAGGACATTCCTGGTACACTTGCTACTTGCACAAGACAGTGAAACTGTTTTGTACATCTCCAGAATGCAAGAGACATTCCCTTCTCTACTCCATCAGTAATGTTTTGTCCCGTTGTCTCTGAGTTTGTATTTGTCATCATTCCAACCACATGATGCCTGTTGTGCCACCAACCACTGTGCTCTTTGCCTTCTTTACAGGAGGCAGTCTTAAGAAGGAAATATAGTGGAAAGGTTTATTATAATCCTATAGAGATGGAGACAAAAACTCCCATATTTGCTTCTCAGCTTGAATCTCTCCCTTGTGATTTAAATTGGACTGATTTATCTTCTTCCTGGTTGTATAATTCATGAAAGACTGTTGCAAGGAGGATGCTGACAGCAACTTGGCAGTCAAGTCAAACCCAGAGTATTCTCTGCCATTGTCATTTATTCAGAAATTTTCACCTTTGTTTTGCAAACTCAAAACAGCTGCACTTTGGCTTGGTAAGAAAGCTTATTTGCCTTTATGTCCATAGGAAATTCCTGAAACTTCCCTGTCACCAGAACAAAGCAATGTAATCAAGGCCATGGATTAGCCTTGAACACTTGTAAGCAAGGCTGTGAGCAAGAGAGGATGGAGAACTTTCCAAGAGAAAGACAGTCCTAGAGTGCCTCTGCTCCAGGCACCTCCACACGCAGGATGGACAAACAACTGCTTAAATAGTCCCAAAACCTCAAACACATGTCAGCCTGGGTTTCTTTCATGATGTTGTAAGACAGAAATATATTATGAGCTATGAGCTCTGCCCAGTCACTTCTGTGACTGTGGAAAGTGATAACTACAACACCACGTATCGCCACACATTTGCTTGATCATCTATCTCATCCTGTTCTGGTTTCTAATGAACTCTTAAAAATTACCTTCACAAATGTGACCATTTGAACATATTTAAATGATCTAAATGATAAACTTTCTTTAATGAAGAGTTACTATTTGTTCAGTAGAAAAAAAACAAAAAAAACCCACCACCACCAACAACAAAAACCCTCTTACATTCATTTAGAAGGTGGTAAAGGACTGGAACAGCTGCCCAGAGAAGCTGTGGATGCCCTATTCCTGGAGCCATTGATGGTTCCTGAGCAGTGTGATCTAGTGGTTGGCAACCATACCCACAGCAGGGTAGGATGGAACTAGATGATCTTTGAGGACCCTTTCAACCCAAGTCATTCTGTGGTCATATGATCCTTATTAATAGATGCATTTATAAACCTAAAGCTTAAAAAAGCAAATGCTGACTAAGGGATTTTGAGATGCTCTTGATTTGGTCTGGTTGGTTGCTTTGTTATTATGCAAATATATTCATTCAGAAAAAGTCATCAGAAAAAGTCTGAAACCCCTTGGATGGCCCCAGAGCTTTCTGATAAAGATCACTGTGTAATGTTACAGTTTTGCAGTGTACAAAACACCATTTCACTTCCTTCTTAACTGATCTGCATAGGATTAATTTTTAAAGTTGTTGAATTATGCTAAAAAGATCTCAATAATTAAAAGAGCTCCAGTGGCAAGAGAATAGAGTTGGGAGTTAACTCAGCGCTCCCTGCAAGAGAAAAGGTTTGTGTTTCCTCTTGAGCTACTCTAAGCTAGTGATACAAATCCCCAGAGTTCACATTAATGCAAGCCTGACTGACAACCCACCATTCAGAGCACGGATCTCGGATTTCGGCAATTAGCATGTGTTCTAAAATTTCTGTTTCTGTAGACTTGGTCCCTAATTTACATTTTGAAAAGGCTCTAAAGAATGAAGATGCCAAGACTGAGCAAATTCACTGCTCTTTAGAAACATTCTGCATGTCTCTAAGCTCAATGAAAGTGTGTTTCTCTTAAAATAAATAGGATAAGTATCACATGGGAAAAAACTGACTGTTCTTACCAAGTCAGGAGTACTGATGGCTTTCATGGTGAAACTCTGGAAAGAAACAAAAGAAACTACTCAGTGCACTGAAATACAGTGTATTAAGAAATGAAGAAAGTCCCAGATTGCACTTGTTAATCCCTGAAAATCTCTTCATGCCCTTAATAGCAGCTTTTTATATGGAAAACTGTATATTCAAGATGTCTATGTAAAACTTAATCACAGATAAAAGAGAGAAAACAAAGATATATTAGTCATATCATCCCATCTGCTACCAGCAATTTTTCTCTTTGTCAGGGTTTGCTTTAGAAAACCCAAAAGATCAGACATGAATTACTTACCTAGGAATAACATTTCACATATTAAGAACATTTTGCTGAAGAATAGGAGGCTTGAAAATAAATGAAACAAAATCTGTAAGCACTGATGCCTAATTAGGTCCCATACTATAATGCTGAAGTCAGCACATCATGGGTTAAATAATATCAGTGAGAGCAATTTCTGACATTAGATCTTTGATTAAGTACATTTCACACACTGGAAGTCCCACCTGGATTTCCCTGGACCTGAGGTGCAGGTTGTGATAGGCCAGGGTCCTATCAAACGAAGATTCCTAGAATACCTTCAATTCCAATATTTTCAGTGTGAAAACTTTGACAGGTTGTTCTTTTAACAGTTTTGCATAGCAGGAACATTCTGATATCCATACATTGGAGACATAGCACAGAACAGGAGGATGAGAGAAGAGAAAGGCAAATTCCTCCCATGCATTAGGAACATCACTCTGCTATATGAGTAATCACACACACTTAGAAATGAAGTTTTTAAAAACATAAGTGGAAATAGCACAGAAGTAGTGCCCAATAAACATGGTGGATGAAGGCATTCACTTTTGGGACTGGAGTTTAGGGAATTTAGAGGCAGAAACAGAATGTAAGATGTGCTGTTTGCCCTCTAACTAGTGAGGCTTGGCCTACTTCATTCCCTAGTACAGATGTTAGCATCAGATCAACAAAGTCCTGCTTATGAACCACACTTCTCAGCTTTACTGTCACACACACAACCTCAAATAATCCCTGAATGAAACAAGGGAGGATTTTTATCTCCAGGCTTTAACTCAACATTAAAGAAGTTTATTTTTCCCTCCCAGTAAAAAAACTGGGAAAACAGTCTAGAAAAAAAGGCATACTCCCAGAGTTTTAATAGAGAAAGCACAGAAGTCATCTGATATATCAAAACACAGCACTTCTTTCTTCCATTTGGGAAAGGCTGAACAAATACATTGTAAGATCCTTGCTACTACGCCACTTTGCATTTACAATTTCACAGAATCACGGAATTGTAGGGGTTGGAAGAGACCTCCAGAGATCATGGAGTCCAACCCCCTGCCAAAGCAGCTCCCTAGCCCAGGTTGCACAGGTAGGTGTCCAGGCGGGTCCTGAACATCTCCAGAGAAGGAGATTCCACCACGTTTCCGGGCAATAATTTTCACTTTAATACCACATTTCTCTAACGTTTAGGGCTTGGCAAAGCTTGTACAAGATATAGAATTATGAGCGTAGATAATCAGAAATTACTTCACTGTATTTTCTACACCTTTAGATCAAAGCTATCATATAGATCACTGACGAATAAAGCTGCTGAGCAGTTACTCTTTTATATGACAGCAATTAATTTCTAGTAAATGGACAATCACAGAGCTATTCTCCTCCCCACCTGGGATGCAGCAGCCCAGCTGATCTGTACCAGTCACAGGCAGGCACTGATGTGAACAGATGCTGACAAACAATGGAAATAGTACAGCCAAAGCGAGGGCAGGAGGAAGAGAGGGAGCAATGACTGGTGTTTGTCAAGCGTCTCATGAGAACGAATGATTAAGGCTAGCTCAGCACAAGTCAGACATGCTGCTATCCCCTCTGCAACCTCCCTGCTGCCATACCAGGTCTACATACAAATTTTTGTTTGTTTTTAATAAAGCTAATGAAATGCGACACATATCTGAAGCGCATTCTCAGTAATATAAGTTTGCATGCACTTTTTTCTTCTTTTCAATCTCTAATGAGGCTTCATTTCTGTAATGCAGTGTTATGGCTTGTGATGATCCAGGGATTTGAACAATACAGTGTTTACAGAGGTAACTTTGATTGATAGAGCTGAAAAACAATTGCAGACTTTCAAGCACATAAGCCCTATTTCAGTTCGAAATCCCCAAGGTAAACTGAGAATGTGAATCATTGCTCTGATTTTAATTTAACTGAATTTGTCTTTTTCAAGGGAAAGGACAGTGGGTACCAAGGGAACAGAAGAAAATGTCAGCAGAAAGAGGTGATAATATTTTAGATGCTGTGGGACCAAAACTTAGTAATTACTGCCTACAGAAGAGTAAGCTTTTAATAGAGGATATGGTATAGAGAAAACACTGCCAATTAGTTTTTCTATTGGATCCATGATTTCCAGTTCCTAGGCTATTATCTGGGGCATTATTATCTCTCACTGGAGGATCAGGACTACAATATTAAACCATGGCTTTCTTGAAAAATACTTTTTTCTTGGATGTTTTTTGGTTTGTTTAATTGCTCTTGTTTGTCTTTAAGCAATTATCTCTGTGGACTATTTCTACTGCTTATTCCTTGTTTCATTTCATTCCTACTGTCCTCATTTGGCAGCCCGGATGAAGTACGTATCACATCCTGGGACTTAAGATCCATACTTTCAAGGCTAGTCAGAGAGGTGATGTAAAGCTCTCCTGAAAGGCATGATCCTCTTCTATCACAGTGTTATCATACAATGAGACTCCAGCATAGACACAGTCAGTAAGATGTGGAAAGGGAACTCTTTCCAAGTTACAGCCTGTATGCAGTATTATCTAATGATCCTAGATTTGTGTAGCTTTTTATGCACACCATACACAACCAGCACTGATGTGCTGGGAGAACGAGGGTCACTGTAACAACCATCATCTACTCCCCAGTAGTGCAGAAGCTGACCTGACAGGCATCAGATCCAACCAAGCATGCAATTGCATTATTACCCTTTAAAGGAGTTCAGCTTAACACTCTGTGTGCTCTTCTAATACAAAAAGTAGTTTCATGGCAGGAGGGGAGATGATAGAAAATGCAAACAGGTTTAAGGGATGCTATTTTAAAAGTGCATTCTCTATACAAAATGAGCAGTTTACAGTCATTAAAATGCTGCAGACTTCAGGCCTGTGAATTGCTAAATCTCTCACTTCAGCATTTAGCAAGTTACATTTGCCCATGGTACAAGGCACATGTGCTGCAGAGGAAACACCATCATCTCATTACGTAAGTCCCTTCAGTAACAAAATAGTTAAAGGCATGAAGTTCTGTCTATCTGCACAGTATCTTGCAGGTTTCTTTATTGAAATAGTGCAGTACTTTTAGGTAACTGCCTGTTCCCACTGTTTCAATGGATTTTACTCTTGAAAGTAGTAATCTGTTTTGCCAGGTTGTGGGAGTAGGGAGGGAAGGGGAAGAAGCCCAGAACCAAATGTCATATGAGTTCTGGTCACATCTACTCACATCACTCTGTTAATATGGCCTTGGTCAACCTTGGCACTCTCTGTCAAAGAGAACATTTATGTAACAAGCCAAGTAGGCTGACCACAGCTGATAAATGTATTAAATGAGTACATCAAGACGTTTCTGGTGCAAGTAATTATGCACATACTTGGTAATGATGAGCATATTTCCCAAGGTAACAGGCAGACAGATCCATCTTTTAAAAAGCCAGCTGTTTCCCAGGATGCCCACACCACCTCCACCCCCACCCCAGCATCTCACTCACTGCTGATTCTTAGAGGATGAAGCTGCCCAGGAATCCAAATGGCCAGGGTCTGGGCTGGCCTCAGTCAGCTGCAAGGTCTGACTGGTGCTATATGCCATCATGCCACCAGGCCATTGGGAGACCTGGCACCAAGCAGAGCCCACTGTGATGGAGTGCTATGGAATGGTTTTGGTTGGAAGGGTCCTTAAAGCCCATACAATTCTAATGTGCCTGCTGTGAGCAGGGTTGCTACCCACTAGACCAGGTTGCTTAAGGATCCACCCAATCTGGCACCCTGGGGCAGCCTATTCCAGTGCCTCACCACTCTGAGTGAAGGGTTTCCTCATCACCTAATCTAAGACTCCCCCATTTCAGTTTAAAATAATTCCCTCTTGTGCTATCCCTATCATCAGCCCAAGTAAAACATCGCTGTTTATAAGCTTATAAGTTTGTGTTAAGATCTTTCTTTCAACTGATGAAAGCTCTGAATGAGTATCTCTGAATCTAAATGAATTCGGTTAAGCTAATTGTAAATTCTAGTGAAGCCAAAGTCTACTACTGCATGCCAGCTTTCTGTCTCAACTTAGCCAAGATGCTAGGGACTGAATTAAAAATCTCTGGTGCTGAAGCATACCTCTGTGATATGCAATGAGGCAAGTTTTGCAGCTGGAACAAATTTAAGTGCCCTGCTCAGAAGAACATCAGTGACTGATATAAAAACTAAATGGAGGAAATAAAAATTAATGCAGTGGAGCTATGTGATGAAGCAGTATTACTCAGTGGGGCTCATAACATTGAAAATTCCTCTGGGGGCAGCACATGAGCAAATGAAATATGTTTCAGACCAGTCAAGAAATGATTGTTTTAGAGATTATTAGTGCTCATGTGTATCTATCTGTAGGGAACACAGCATGGTTTCATTTCGTAAGAGAGTAACAGCTTCTATCAGCACACAGAACTCTGCTGTTAGATGTTTAAAACCTTTGAGGAAGAGAAAAATCATATTTCAGTTAGGTAAACAAATTTTTCTTCTTACTTTCCTTTTTTTACCATTGCAAAAAAATCCACAAACCAATTTAACAATAAACAAACACTACGAACACCATTACTGGTCCATCTGCTCAAATCTGTAACCTTTGTATCTGGACAGAGAGCCAACCACAAAAAGAGTTTTGAACAGGCAAATTGAAATTATCATTTAATTTTCAAAACTTTACGGAAAAGTATTCCCTGTGAGCCTCTCTGACACTGATGCCAAGTGTTTGTGGGTGACACAAAGCCAGATTTTGATGAAACAAAAGTAGGAACATTCAACACATAAGTAGCAAAGTGTGTACTCACCATGATAAACCAAGAGAATTCAAAGAAAATTACCCTAACAAATACACCATTTTTGCAAAAAAAGTTTTCATTTCAGTAGTCAATTTTACACCTAATCATTTCTAAATGAAATATACTTCATGCACATAAGTGTACAGTAGCAAATCATGCATACACTGGACTCTCATATGCAAAACTGAGTAGAAATTTGCTGACTGTTTTGAAACTAAAAGACATCAACATCAAAGCCACAAACTCTACGATATGTACTACTTATGTGGAAATACTTCTACATTTGGAGAATAGAAATGAAAGATTTCATTGCCTCACCCAGGAGTTATTGCAAAATACATTCTGTCAGCCAAATGAGAAGTGGAAGAAGGCAATAAATACTCATGCCTCTTATTTGTATTTGCAGAAATCAGTGGCAAAACTTGCATCGGTTCAAGTGCCTGTAATTTCACTAGCAGTGCAGCAAAAGGAAATTAGAGGCAAAGTTTTATCCTTCTGAATGCTAGCTATACAATTAGTTGAGCTTCAGTAACTTTCAATACAGGCTATAATTGCTTGAGAGTGCTGTATCACACAATCAGTGTCCTCAGCAGACAATGTTGTAGCATAGGGAATAATGAATGTAATTATATGGCACGGTTTGGCATGAATTAATAGCTCTGAGATTTCGGGTTAAGACAGATTTGACTTCAAAGTTACCTAAAATCACTGCCTAAAATATCACTTTTTGTCTTAGTTTTCTGTAGAATATATTATAATCCACAAATTGATTTCTGCTCACACAGGACTACAAACTGAGTAGACTTCAGGGCTCTCTGATTAACACTGCTTTGAAACACTTAAATGTGAATATATCAATGGCCAGTGGAGTTCTCTTACTGCTATCCTTTACCCTACAGAAGTTTCCTCCACTTGAATGCACCCCTTGAAGCGGCTGAAATGATACTTTTACTATAGGGATGAGAAGTGAAGCTGACAACTAGAACTGATATCATATGATACTTCCTGCTCTGGGAGTCCCTCTCAGTCCTGCTCAGATGTCAGCTACCAAGTCAGAAAGCTCCTGCCTGGGCCATCTGCTGCTGGCTGAATTCAGGAGGAAGTTTGAATCAAAACAGTTCCATTATTACTCCTGAGATTAGGAACAGTTAGAGTCTTCCCAAGGGCTCTTGTTAACAATCTCTACTATTACTTTTTGGGAGACGTAGACTTGAAGTTTGGCTTTGGTGAATCATCCTCCCCTGGGCCTATGCTTTCGTATAGTACCAAAAGTGAGGACACTCCTTTCTGTATTCTCACAGTCCCCTTTATTGGTGAGATGGAAAAACCTAGATTTGATGACAGAATGATAAGAAAGGAGAATTCTAGCAACTAGAAAAAATCCTTTTTTCTCAGCTCTTCCACTGCTAGCAATGTTTTTTGTGTATAGCTTGACACAGAAATTGGGGATTCCCCCCCACCCCCTCTCTTCCAAGCATGGATTTAAGGCTATTAATTCAAATTTTAAGCTTTATTCAAATCCTCAAAGTCACTGAGAATTTCCTACTGGATTTTACTCATTTCCTACTGCCCCTTAAGGTACCTACTTTCCTACTTGCTTACATCTTTACTGCTAAAAATCTGTGATATTGACACGTGATGCTGGCTAGGCACCATATATTTATCTCCAAGAAAAACAGATCTGGAGGTCATGCTGTGATGTCACCCAGTGCAGGATAATTTCATAAGTCTCTTGCAGCATGAAAATGTTGCTTGTAACTTTTACATGCAGGATACAGAGGGAAGATGTATTAAATTATTCTATATTAGAGGATCCTAAAATTATGCACTAAACACTTTTGGTTCAGTGAAAGCATACAGCGTATGCATGACTAGAGAGATCTTAACTTCAGATGATTAAACTCAGATCACTAAATCAATTCTGGATGTATATGGACAGCATATCAAAATATGCCAGAAGGTAACAAAAACACTATTAACATCCACTCCTAATGGACTTGTCATAAACCACTAAAGAGCCCAGGAGACATCCCACACTGTCAGTCTTCTACAGGGACATGTATTGCAAGCTTTCTCAAAATATCCCTTTTGGATTACATTCACAAAGCAGCCTTGTAGTCAGAAAATCACTAATACTTCACTTTGTCATTAAAACAAAAAAATGCCGTAGCACTTTGCAATTTCTTATTTGGAAGCTGTTCGTTTACCATTTGCCAAATTCATGAGATCTAGTTCACTTCTATTTTCAACTTCCATCCCACTGACACAATGGGGTGTCACAATATGGATGTTACACAATCTCCATACTTTAAACTAGCAGGGAATAGTTCATTAAATACTGTTTGGGGTTTTTTAAATAAGGTAAGATTTCAATCAAAAACCACTGGAATGAAAATCTTAGGAACAGGATCAATTTGTGTCACCAATGGTATTTCAGTATCTTCACAGCCATTTGTTTTAAAATCTTTGAAGTAAACTAAAAGTGAATCTTCCCCCGAGACATGTATCTTGTCTGTAAGACAGTAAACACATGAACATTACTCTGTTCAAGATTCACAACACAGGCTAATGAAATTCAGACCCTTAATAGGGTTGCTAATGTTAGGCAATCTCCTTTTCTGCAGTCTCCACATCTGCTTAAAGCAGAGTTTTGTCATCTCTGCCCTTAGCCACAGAGATTAAAGAAAATATGAGAGTGAGACCGATCAAATGAGGTTTCGCATGGCTCTACTGCTGCAATTCATTTCTGAAATTGCTTTTTAAACTACACCACCAACACAAGCACACAAAGAAATCATTCAAGTTCCCCTGCAGTTCTCCATCTGAAGTGTGATAAATTTCCAAATCTGATGAAGCAAATACATCATCCCAAAAGAGTAATAACTTGAAAAAAAAAAAGGACAAAAGCTCGCTGCAGCAGAAAAATGAGAGGTAGCCAGAGCAGAACTCAGCTGCAGGACTTGTGATCCTACCGAAGCAAGGTAGCAAACTATAAATGCACATACATTGCTCCAAAAGTAATACCTCCTATTTGTTTTCATGGAAATGAGACACAAAGAGCACAATAACACTGTTTGGCTGAGGAAATTCTCAGTTACAAAATACTGTTTTTCAACAGCCTCCACTATTACTTGTATTTTTGCCATCAATGAACAAGAGATTGCATAAAAAAAACTATAAAAATCTGCACCAGCAGAGGTGACCCACAGTTTCACAGCAGCTATGATGGCATTGCTGCTAGGAAACTGTTGCCCCACAATCCGTCTTTCATTGGCCTGAACAGGTGGAAATCAGAAGGTGCCAAATCTGGATTACAGTGGGTATGGTAGGACAGTACAGCCAAGACTGCTAATGTCCTCCACAGTCATAAAACTGGTATGGGGCCTGGTGTCATGTTGCAAGAGAAAGGTGGCTATCTTCTCTGGCCTGACTCTGGAAGTTTCACAATGCAGCAGTCAGAGATGATTGTCTGGGTTCCAGGAAAGCCAGAAGGATCAGCCCCACCCTATCAAGAAAGACAGTACACACAACTTTACCCTCTGAGGGCTGCATCTTGAACTTTTTCTTTGATGGATAATTCACCATCCAGTCCTCATCAATGAATGGTTTGGAGTCATGGTTTGGGAAGGGGCCTCAAGGATCATCAAGATCCAACTCCCCTGCCACAGACAGCGTTGCCAAGCACTAGATCAAGTACTATCTTAGATTGCCTAGGGCCCCATCTAGTCTGGGCTTAAACATCTGTAGGGACAGGGCAGTAGAAGTCTTTCCCCAATATCTAATCTAAATCTCCCCTCCTTTTGCTTAAAACCATTTCCCTTTGTCATAATACTATCTACTTGTGTAAAAATTTATTTCCCTCATGTTTATGACCACTCTTTAGATATTGGAAGGCCACAATGTTCTCTCCCCACAGCCTTCTCTTCTCCAGGCTGAACAAGCCCAGTTCCTTCCATCTATAAACACAGATTTCATAGGAATATATGTTGCCACTCCACAGACTGTCGTTTGAACTCCAGCTTGTAGTGGTGGCACCATATTTTGTCACCAGTAATGGTGCAGTCTGGAAAATGGTCATCTTCAGCCTCATTTGTTCAGTAAGTTCCAACAAACTTGCATAGGGACTTCTTGCTGTTCCTGGGTGAATGGTTGTGGGATACACCTGGTACAAAGTCTGCAATATCTCAGCATTGCCACCATTGTTTCTAACACATTGAAACCAATATTTACCTCTGTACACAGTTCCTGGTCATACTCCACTTATTCACATTGATGAGCTGATCAAAACAGTCTTCATTTTGTGGTGTAGGAGCTATTCATGACCATTCAGAGCATGGCTTGTCTTTCATGTTGCTGTTGCCTCTGCTGAAATGCACCACCTCACTGTGCTCACATCCTCTGTTTGATCTTCATAAGCATTCACAGTGTTGATGAATGTCATTGGGTACCATATTTTTCTACCTCAAGGAATTCAATCACACACCTTCGCTCCGCACACACTTTTATGTCAGACACTGTTCTGTCAGACTGCCCCTCTGCTGCCATCTGTCACACAGCAAGAAAATGGAATGGAATATCTGTGGGAAGATTCAGCCACTACTGCCATCCCACCAACATCCCCCACCTAATATTGTGGGCCAATATCAGAAAACAGGAAGCATTACTTTCGGAGCAGCGCTCATGTAGTCTAATTTCTTGTCAAACCTTTCTGACCATATATTTATGTAACATTTCTGGCACAGATAAACCTTCAAAGGGACCAACTTGAATTGCAAAGAGATTCTTTCTTTAAAATACAAATCAGAATATGAATGTCGAAACACCCTCATATTTTTACTGTGAAAATCACTAGGATTTTCTGACACAGATGCTGTCACGGAATTTTTTCAGTATTGTTATTATTCCTAATTCATGACATTCTTCCAAGTGATGCCCATATTATGTTAATTTCTCCACATATCTAAACAATAAATTAAACAAAATCCACTCTCCAGATAAACTATAAGCATCATATGTCAAACTGCTACCCAGGAGGATTTCAGCAACTACTGAACAGTAGCATACTGCTGAACTGTGTTTATTAATATAGAGGCAGTTACCCAAGGATTATCTTGCTGGGCTACATGCCTTCAAGGAGTGCCCCTTTCCAGAAGACTGCCAGTGTGGGAGGTTCATTTCTGCTGAACCTGATGAGCTGAGGACAGTTCCAGCACCATCAACATTAAGTTGCTTTAACTTTATTTGGTCTAGATTTTTGTTTTAATAACATATTCACTACTGGTTTCCTCCAAGGATCTGTTTGAATACAAAAACTGATCAGAAGTCCATATGCCAGGGTTTAACAGCTAAATGATGTGAGAAAATCCTCAATTAGCTGAAAGTGATTTCAACCAGACAGGCTGTGAAATACATTTATCTCCTAACCTAAAAGCTGTAAAAGCTATTTTTTCAGCTATTGTGTCCAGCTTGAGTTTAATATTTTGGATATATCAAATAGACCCACAGTAAAACACCGATACATATACAGCAAATAATGCAAATGTTGGAATTGTTTTACTGCAGGGATCAGACTTGCTGAGGAAGTGGGAATGAATCACTGTATTAAACAAAACACCCAGCTTCCAACATAACAATTATTAATCACTGCACAGATTTTCTTTCTGCTAGATGCTATGCACAAAACAAAGACACAATCCCCACCTCCAAAAACCTATGAACACTTAGTTATTAGCTAAACAATACGTTTCAGATCTTAATTACCTCATTTGTTCCAAATTTGATCATCTCTCCTCTTAATGGTATCGAGTCCTTGATACTGCAGTCACTGAGTAGACACAGTATGAGCTTACATGAGACCACATGCACAGTTAGTATGAAAGAGTTGCAAAGTTAGTGCTAAATTCCTTAGGTAGAAGGCACATCCACACCCTGCATTTGGCTTTGATACACTAAGCAATAGATGACAAGTCAGGTATTCCTTGAAAATATTTAGTCAGATAAAGCTAATTCAGCTTTACTGCCCATGAGCATCTGTGCATTAAGCCATCTGCTTTGTAGGGAGAGGAAAAATAACCAAGTCAGTCGTCAATAAAGAGTTAAATAAAACTCAGTATGATTAAGTATAATGTTAGCATATAAGTTAATTGAAACGTAAATAAATTAAAATCTCTGCCTGCTGTCATCTGAGACATTATGGTATGTCATTTCTGAACACCATATCTATGCAAGGGTAGCATCAATCCCTGCCGGCAGAAGCTACAAATTGTAATTTTTATTACTGCCTCTTGGGCTGTCTAAAACCTTTCCAAGGCAGCACTATTTCAACAATATGTCCAATCACATTTTTTTTAACTCCAGTCAGAAGTTTATGCAGCAGCTATCTGAACACCATGATAGGAGGGCACAAGAGACAAATCTGAATCCTTAACTTCCAATCTCCTTTTTTCCCCTCTACCTGATTTTGTACAATGTCAAATTTGTACAAAACAATGTCATTGTTTTATTCAACATAAATTATAAACAGATCTTTCTTGTCATTATATTCAAGAGGAGCATTACAATCAGCTTCACAGAAGTCAGAATTTCCTTATGAGATTCTAATATGATCAGTTTGCCATTGTTCCTTTATTCCTTAAATATTCTGGGGTAGAAAACAAATGTGTTTCAACCAACCTTAGCTAAAGAGAGCACATATTTCAAAAGCTGATGTCCTGTCTCAGGACACTTCTACTTCACCAAGTAAATTCTCCCTTTTGTCAGTACAGAGAATATTACTCACCATTGTTTTTCTTCCTCTCCTTTGCTCTGTTCTTCATCAAATCATACTCCCAAATGGAAATGTCTGTACAGGCACCCTCCTGACCTCCTGAGTAATCCTTCACCTCCTGCCCTTAAAGCTCACTACCCCTGCACTTAAGGGTGGAGAAGAACAAGGTCACAGCAACCTATATTTTATGTGCTATCATTAAAAAGAAGTCTACACTTTGTCTGAAGTCAATTTCAGTTAGAAAAAACTGTTCTTTTATTGGCTTTGAAAAAATTTCATGCAATGAAACGTCATCATCTCTGCAAAGCAAATAGCTGTAGATATGTATTAAACACTTCTAAATCTCTTCAATCCCATTTACTCTCCACCTGTCTCTCACACTAAGTAACCTATCTAGGCAGAAGCACAAATACAAGTAAAATGAAATACAAATCTATGTATTTTAGACACACAGCTCCTTGCTCTGTTTCTATGGTTCATATAAATATAAACAAGAGATGGTAAAAACTAATCAAGAAGAACAGCATTCAGCCTAACAAATCAATGGCAATTACATGTTCTCTGGGGGTACTCCTCCTGCTAAACGCTCAGTCAGGGACAAAACAGAGGTTTACTCCTTCAGAATAAAACAATGGCATGTGCATATCATTGCATACTACTGTACACCAGACAACTTTATAATAGCAGCAAAATGCAAGGTTCAGCATCCAGGGTGGCACTGATATTTTAAATCAAAAGTGGGCTTTGAATCTTGGTCACCTATCACAGATACATCTCATCACCCGTGAATGTATCTGCTACTCTACCTGAAAATTGGAATTCAGAATGAGGACAATGGGACCATTCCTAAAATAGTTAATGTTCATTGTTTTACATAAATTTTACTGTTATTCCCCAACAAAAAAGCCATCCACCATCTTTTTTGTATATTTTTGTGTAGCACAGTACATGCAGACATATCTCTGGAAGTTCTTACTGAATCCCTGATCACCAGACTTTCTGTCATTCAAAGTTATGAAAAATTGCATGACACAAAGTAGTAAACCAGATGGGTTTTCCTCCTGCTAAGAACTCTGCTTTAACTCTGGTCTTGCAGATCAGTCTGCAAGCATTGCCAAGTGCAAGTGCTCAGCTCTCCACTCCTGTATCAGCTGTGCCAGCACTGTGGAGGTGTGGCTGCACTCCTTTCTGCCTCATAGTACACTAAGAATTAATTAATTGACTGCTCCATAAACAGATTAAAAAGATTAAAGTAAGATTAAAATAAAAATCATGCCAAGTACCATCTGAAACAGTTATTTATGACTGATTGTTTCCTTTATTCTAGCATCTTATTAACATGTGAGTGGATCTGAGGGCACCAAGAGCTTCACAGGACTCTCTCCACATGCCCAGGGCCCCAGTTCAGCCCCTGCCTAAAAGAAGTGGCAGTGGGGCCAGGCTTCAGCTCCCCACAGCTGAATGTGTCCCACTGAGCCAGGCCCACTTCCAGGTCCATGTCCTGGCCCTATGCCCATGGAGTTGCTGATGACCAAGCTGGGGCTGCCCATGGCTGCCCTGCTCCTGGCTGTGGCAGGGTGGTAGGCTCAGTCTGACAGTTGCTTTTGGTTTTTCAGTTCCAGAAATCATTAATCTGGTAATACAACCAGTGATGACTGTCACAAAGTCTTGAAAATGAAAACACATTGAGAGAATTCTTTTTCCTAAGACCAAAGGCAAAACATTGCATCCAGCAATTCCTGTGGTTGGGAACACTTATCTGAGTCATCTATTTGAACAGAATGTAGGTCTACATCTTCACCCAACTAGCAGGACTTAAAGAAAGCAGCAGCTCACTTGCATGTACAAAACCGTATTAATCTCATCGACAGCAAAAATGGAAATTAAGCATTATGCATTTAGGACGTCCCTGTCAAGATGACATACTACTTCTTTCACTCACTTGAAGACAACAAAGAATGTGGAATGAATGTTTCTTGCCATTTTTTTTAATCTATATTTGGAAGTCAGGAGCTAACTTCAGTGTTGCTTTGCAGTTCTCTTATCACTTAGATCAAGATCACTTAGTTCTTTATGATCAAGAGGGTAAAGAAAAAAATAAAAATTGGTGAGGTGTTTTAGACATTAAAATTAAGAATGCTTAATTTTAGAAATTCATAGAATCATAGAAGGTTAAAGGGGCCTTTAAGGTGATCTAGTTCCAACCCCCTGCTATAGGTACAGACACCTCTGTCTATACCAGGCTGCTCACAGTGGCCAGCCTGGCCTTGAATACATCCAGGGATGGTGCATCCACAGCCTCACAGGGCAACCTGTTCCAGTGTCTCACCATCCTCACAGTAATAATTTCTTCCTAACACCTAGTCCAAACCTACCTTCTTCCAGTTTAAAACCATTTCCCCCCATCCTGTCTCTACATGCCCCTATAAAAAGTCCAGCTTTCCTGTAGGCTTCCTTCAGAAAAAAATTCTTTTGCCATAATCAAGTAGTTCCTGCTCGGTTTTCAAAATTAAAGCATTCCCACAGAAATACAAAGTTTTCTGATTCTGAACTATATGAGGTATCAAGATTTCTATGAGGTTTTTTAAATAAAAACATCAGTTATAAAATGAATGACATTTTCTGTTGAGCAATGACAGGTCTTGACCCATATATTTTCCCTCAAACAGTTTTTTTAAATACCTAAGTTTCTCTGGAATACAGTTAGAGGTAATGATTGCTATTGCTGTTTCTGGAATGTCTTTTCCTACCATGGCAATGTTTATTAATAGTTAACTTGAAATTTTCTGAAGCTTATAAATGTTATTTCCTGTACTGTGGTGTTACAGAACTGACCCTCTGACTGCTACTGCCTTTTTTTTTTTCATCTTCTACTGTAACAAAATTAAAATTTAATCAAAACTTCAAGACTAAAAACAACCCAGGCAAAAGCTTATTGATTAATGAGACTTCAGGAAAATAATAAAATAGCAAACCTCTGACAACTAGAGGAATTTTTTTTTTTTGTTGATGTCATTTAAAAAAAAAAAGGTATTTCTACTTAATTAGTTTTGGGATTCTTTGTTATGACAAGTAATGGGAATGATATTGGTTCTCTTACTTATGTTGATCATGTAGGTGCCTTTGATCATAAAAACATGAATTCCCATGGCAATAATATTCCCTTTCCTCTCCCTGATCTCAAAGTACAAACAGCTGCTAAAGAGCAATAAGAGTGACATTTTAGATTAGGACAACAAAACATTCACCCTAAAGAGTAGCTGCACTTTAAAAAATAGCAAGAAAATTATTAAAAACTTCAGTGACACAAAAACATAATAGGAAGATAGTCTAAATATAAATGCTAAACTTCAACAAATGGGTTCTCTACTTTTCTGTAAGCAAGTAATATATGCATTTTGTAAAGAAATCAGACAATACCCCAGTAGAAACTGAAGTTTCATTAAAGCCAAAATTAAGCATCCAAGGTAAGATTGGAATTACAGCCTCATGCCATCACTAATGGTTCTTCTCAAAATGGAAAGATCCTCCACTTCTCATGGACAGCTACAGTGGGGTTCACTTGACTTACTTCCAGATGCATAAAGGCTAGCTGCCTTAAGTTAGTCACATATGGTCATCAGTCAAAACAGAAAAACAGATACTAGCAACAGGTGAATTATCACATCTTTCAGTTTTCTTACTTATTTATCTTAGCTTTTATGCTTAGGTGGCTGACCACATCTATTCCTTATCAACAGGCACCTTTAGAAGCATCTAAAATACACAAAACAGCCAAAATTGACAAAGGATGTCAGAGAAAGAGCTTTCACATTCGAAAATATTCCTAAAAGTAGACTATTCTTTTTAATTATCTATTATTTAAAGTAAGAAAGTCTTACATCTCTGAGAAAGGACACAAAACCAAGTCAATGCTTAAATAGAAATTAAAGGAGTTTGGCAAATCAGTCAAAGTCACATGAATATTTATAGCCATAACAGACATTTTCCAATTACCATGTAGGTAGAGCAGCAGTTCTCATCACATTTCTGAATGCAGTCCATGCAATTTCTCTAGTTTCTGTAAGGCTAATAGAACACCTGGTAGAAAATTGTTCATTGATGCATTCAGTTATCACCAGTTACAATTCCAGCTGTTCTGCTTCACCCTAGACTTCTTCATTTATTCATCTGGCATATTCAGATCTGTTTCCCCTACACACATGTTCCTAGCAAGAAGAAGGAAAAAAACCCTGTTTCTGGGGAATTAATCCCTCATCTGTCAGATTCCTGATTGCAACTTCATGAGTAATTGAGTGCTAGTAAGCACGCAAATTACAGTAATTACATTTCTATGTGGATGAAGCCAGCTCTTAATTATTCAGGGATATCTATTTCAATAAAACTCATGAAAATGAATTTATATCATTTGGGGGTATCTAGGATACATACATTCTTGCCATTACCTTGTGGTCAAATAATTCCTGCAATAACCTGATGTTCTGATACAGATTTAATTAAAAGACATACTGCTTGCAAGTAAGTATCATAAATAATAAAATATATACAAGTTATCACCATTAGTGGATAAAGAAAAAAAGATTTTTTTATAGGATATATAATAGTACTCCATTTTTAAAAAGCAGAGCATAAAATTAATCAGTCCTCTCATGTTATAAAATATATCCAAGTAACAACTTCCTCAAATATAGTAATTATAATTTTATTTTCATTTCTTCTTTACTGATCTTGAATATCTACAATTTGAATAATATTTTTCAAGGCAGTTAATTACAGAATCTTTTTGTTGTTCCTGTCCCTTAATTGGATGACAATTTAAGTTATTCCTCCAAGTGCAAATTCTGAATTAGGGTTTGTGAAACCTTATTTGCATGATTCAAATTAACTTTGTGAGTGTTTGTGCAAATAATATTCTACAGCTCAAATGTGTCTCAAAAACGAACATAGGAGCAGTATTCTTATAGAAATTGTTTGTAAATCTCATTAACACAACTACATTTGCTGGTATTCACACCCACTCATCCTAGGGAAAGCCCTACACAGTCCACATTCCCTCGTGCTCCATCCACAGCATGCATGTCAGCAGCACTGGCATTGTTTTATTCTGAAAGAAGGGTGAGGCCAGATTTATTCCACTGTACACTTGCATAATGAATACTTGCTTTATTAAATATATTTAACAGCTTTCCTCTACTGTTATTGGGGCTATGGAAGTGGATTTTTTCTTCTGCCTTTTCTTGCCACCAATATTTTAGCACTGTTTGAGACTGATTCTATATGTGTTTCCCTGTTTAGGAATGGAATTTTGTCTGAGCAAGAAGTAGGGATTTAGGCCAACATTAATAACATCTCATTTCAGGCACAGAGTTGAGATACCAAACAGACTTGTACTGTATGCTCTCCTACAGGCGAAGGACAGATCTGAAGTAATATCTGAAAGTGTGGTTTGTACGTGGACAGCAGAAGTGAAGGACATAATCAAGCTCTCACATCACTTGTTTACTCAGCATATATAATTGAATTAGGAATAGATATGCCACAATCAACAATGAGTAACTGGCAATTAAATTTAGAAGTTGTTTCTACAACTTCCTCTTCCCTGTTCCTGAAATACTCACTGTAAAAAGACTTAGTCTTATAAAACTTTGTCATCTACATAATTACTTTCAAATCCTGACTCTGTATTCTTAGCTGTGTTTTGTTGAGTTGACACTTATGGATGAATATCTTTTTGCAGATCTTAGAATTCCTTCCCTGTTAAAAACTAACATATTAGTTAGCTTAGCAATATTTCTTCTGTCAGATTTCTATATTTTCCAATTCTAAACATGCAATACCTCATTACCCTGTAAATAGGCTTCTAATATAACTTGCTTAATTAATGTATTTTCTACACACTTAGATGAGTGTGTAGAAAACATAATGAGCTACTGTGTCAACAGTGTAATAACTAACAGTAGTACCTTTTCAGGATAAACAGTATAAACTATTACTCATGATTTTAAATTTAGATCCATTTCCCAAGAATTAGCTATCAGCATAAAAATGAAAATAACCATAACTCACTAGCTGGAGCGTGTATGTACATGTGTATAAGAACAGACTTAGAAAAATATCCATTCATTCATTGTAATCAAACCAAATTCATACACCCCAAATTAATAGGATTGCGAACATCTCATTAGAGAGCTCTGTCATTCAATCAAGTCAATGCTGTTTACCCCTGGTGTACAGAAATTAAATTTCACAAGAAAAACCCGTGAGAACATTTGCTAGCTTAACTAGAATTGTATATAATGTTGTGCTCCAAGCCACCAGCACAAGCAGCATGCTTCATGTGAATGTTACAAAACTGATTAAAAAAATAAAGAAATTCTTAAGCTTCCAGTAGCTGACCCAGTTGTCATGGGCCAGACCCTGTTCTCACTGTATAACTCATCTGACATCAGTGCAGGTAAAGAGATCAATGAAAAAATAAAGGGCCAAGTTCCAGCTCAGTTAGTCAATGTTTGTTTCAAAAGCATATTGAAGATGAAAAGATGAACACATAATATGAATAGTAAGTATATCACACCATTCATTAAAAAATACTATGTATGTTATATTAAAGTACTACATTACTTGTAATAAATACAAAATATAGTGATAGCATTTATATATAAAACATAACTGGCATGACAGAGTTCATGGTTTCCTATGGCACCCAGCACTGTGAAAACACAGCCAAGGAACACACACCCATAAAGCAAAGCTGGAATGAAGAGACTTGTGGTGTCTGCTCAGCTTTTCAAAATATGTTAGGCTGCAATTTCCTAACTTCCATCACCCATCTATAAAACTCAGCAACTGCTCTGGTAACAGTCATGAGTGTGTTGTGAAGAGAAAACCATTTGCAGTTTACAAAGCTTCACATATTATAGGAATAAGAACTCCAGAAAAGCCTATGAATTAATGAGCACAAGCTGGTTCTGGTGGTGCTTTTATGTTCTCCTTACTGCCATACCTGTCAAATGTAGTTAGCATCATTAAGGCCTTTTCCATTGTAATATGACACAGGAGTAAGACCTAATGAAATACATAAAAAAAGAAATAATCTTTCCCTTCAAAGCAGCTGCTCAACCAGAAACTCAGGTAAAGTGAACCAATTGACCTTTCCATTTTTTTTTATTTTTGAATATAAAAGAAAAGTTGTTACATATCACTACCAACGTCACTATATTTCTACCCACTGTTTTGGGGATTAATAATTATTGTAGTTAAGTATATTATACAATTAGAAATCTGAATTTCTACAAAGTTAATATTCTGTCAATCACCTCTCTGACTTTTCTCAAATTCTACAGTAATTCCCTATGCAAATTCATCTCTCCCTACATATACCAAATGCATACATTTACCCCAAATCTTTACTTCAAGTATTGTGCTTATTATTTGGTAACAACCCACTTGCCCTGCCTCCACCCCTTCTAATCTATAGAAAAATTAAAATGCACTAGGAGTCCCAGTTCTGTCAAAAACAATTCTTTCTTCCGTAGCTTGTTTGATTTTGAATTCTCTTTAATGCCACGCTTAGGTGATGGGAGATGCATGGAGGTGGCTTAGGATAAATTCAAATAAAACTTCTATTAAATGACAATTAGAATGATGTTGCTATAATGCCATGCCCGATACTCTACCAAATAGGCCAATAAAACAACATGGCATCAGAAAATGGTAATGAAAAACCTTTGTTTCAAGGAATTCCTGCACTTCCTTTCAAGTTTATTTTTAAACTAACTGCCACTGGCATCCATCCCCCATTAATTAAGGATTTGTTACTCTTGAGAACTGTCACACTTTGAATCGCAGGGAGTCTTTCCCTTCTGAACCCTCCTGCCAGAACTAATTCCTCCTCAGACAGCCATTGTAGTCAGAAAGAATATATATACACTTCTGTCTTTCTCCTGAAAAAGAACATACTGACCATCTTTGAGATTAAAGTTCCTTTCCCAATAATTAATAACTAATAAGTAGTTGAGTTATTTTGTGTTTCATGGATGTTGTACATATCAGCATGTTACTTGCAGTTACCTGCAGGAGCTTCTACTTTAGTGGAATATAAATATTAAACCCATTTTTAGCAACCAGTTGCTAAAAATGCAACCAGTAAACTGGTTGTTTACTAGCCCTTTATTAAAAATTTGCTATAAACCACATGCTACACACTGCTATCAAAGTCAACTCAGAAATTTGCAAAAATGTACGTTGACCAGGTAAAGCACTGGAGGGCTCAGTATCTTCTAAAGCCAGAAGCTTTCTCCAGCCAGTGAATGAAAAAGTTGTTTTCTGTTCATTCATTGTGCTAGGCCTAAAAGCTACCAACAAAACCAACCCAACCCACACAAAACTAAGCCCCTCCTTGACCGTCTTAACTTTTATTCACACCTGAGTGCTTCAGATCCAACTGTGAAGAACCTTCTTTAATTATTAATGGTGAGAATGAAAGCTCACCAGAGCTCAATGCCCCATTTCAAGCAGTGTTGGACCAGCTCCTGAGCTTTTCCCCAGGATGTTATGGTGACACTGCCAAACTGCAGCTGAGTCCCTGACAGTCAGTCCTACAGTACATGATGACAGAAGCCAAGCCAAGCTGAACCCTAACTTTTGTGCTGATGACCAAATGGGATGATGTGATGCACTATGCATGCAAATTCTTTTTTACAAACTTCACTGTGAGATCACACTAAGCATTCCACAATTTGGCTCTAATGAAAAACTAATTTCTTTTCTAATGAAAAACTCAAAAATAAGAAGTCCCTATTAGACATGTTTCTCTAGGACAAAATCCAAGTAGTCCAGACATTCCAGAATGCACAGCTGTGTCACTCTGCTCCTTCATGAGAAGGATAAAATCAGCCCACTCCGTGCTCAGTCAGGTATTTCTGCCTTAGAACCACAATCAGATATTTTTCAAGGAATTTCAGCCACAGAGTATCTGTAAGTGAACGATTCAAACTAAAGTTCTACTATTGCTGAGGAATCCGGAATAGCTACAGTGACAGAAAGAGTACAGACCTACACCTAATGAAATCTAAATATCTTTACAGTTTTTCTGGATCATCTCAGGCAAGTTACTTCAATTCCCCATACCTGCTTTATCTTCTCTGCTTTACCAAGATCTGTAGTCACTTTGGAACAAGGATTAGCTACAAACACTCTCACAGTGTGCCTTCTAGCACAAGAAAACATTAACACAGTTCAGATTTCTCTAAGGTCTCTAAAACATACTTGACAAATATTTGATAACATAGTCCATATAAAGGATGTAGAATAGCAGTTTCTGTTTTTAAGAACTGCGTTGAAAATAATTAAATTCAAATGAAGTCATTTTACCATGTTTTTGTAGTGGGACGAGCTTAGTTACGTATAGAGCTGATCTTGATTAGTTGAATGATGTGCTGATTCCACTTATTTGACATAACCTTTACTATCATAAGAATGAATATTAATGACAAGTCTTATTTTTTAAATCACTGAAACTCAGACTAACTGCAGAGTGTGCATTCATCTATTCTGCTGAATGTTGCCTGCATTTTGTGCTGAATAGAGCTTAAAACAGAGCTAAGAGCATGGAAATAAGAACAGTTATTCACAGGTATTTTAACAAAGGTACTTTAAGGTGAAGAAATACCCCAGTTTTGAAGAGGAGTGCAGCAGCAGCCCTCAGTGTGAAGGGGCATTACCTATTAACATCTCCTGCCTTGGGACAGCCAGCACATGCTGGAGCAGTACCAGTCAGGAAAAGCTCTCTCTGTTTCTTTCCCCTGTGAAGTCCTTAAGCATTTCCTAATTACTCACTTCCCAAATAAGCAGGACTCATCTGTAGTGTTTACTACTTAAGTGCATGCCAAGATGCAACAAAAATTACCTATTTATTTTAACTTTCAAAAAAAACTATTTCCTCATTTCTAAGTATAGATGGGTCCAGATTTGCAAACTATTCTGTGTGCACGTAAGGATCTGCGCAAAACAGCCTGCAAGTTCACAGCTCATAATAGAGATTTGCTGCCACAAGGTGAATAACTAATAGACCCTAAAATAAATACTTCGTTGTTACTGGTATTTTTATCAAATAGCGTTCACGGGAGTACCATATTACAAGTAAATAATATTGTCTGCCCTGAAGAATTTACACTTACACCTTTGCCTGCTCAACAGTTCTCATTCTAGAAACTCTGTCCTTTAACCACTATAAAGGTATAATGGCAATAGGACCAGCACAATCAAGTAGATGTCACAAAAGACGGGAAAAAAAAAAAGAGTGCACACCCATCTCCAAGATTAGAGACTCACAAGGGAAACCACCACAGAGGAAGGATAACCAGCAAGAGGTCCTACCTATGTGGCAGTCAGCCCCTAAATGGGATCTAAGAGGGGTTGAGTCTGTCTCCACTCCTTCCAGTCACACAGGTGAATTGCCTTCACCTGTGCTCCCAGGGCTGGCTGGGTCTTTTCTCAGGGTACTCAATCAGAGGCTCAGGCTGTGACTCAGCAGTTGCTGTACAGCTACTCACAAGTTTCCTCTTGCAGTTGTAAGTACATAGATAGAAAAGTGAACCACAAAAAAAATGAAGTATTTTCCGCAAATGAAAGCTCTGCAGGACAACTTTCAGGAAGTTTAGGACCTAGGCACATGGCTCCTGCTGCTGCTGCTCAGGAAGAAGAGCCCAGCAGGTTTGAGGTGCACAGAACAACTCTGCATAGCATGAGAACTGAGGCACCGAGGTAGCAAGCACTACTTCTTGAACCCCACTAAGGCTAAGGACTCTCACGGTTTTAAAATACAGCAGTACCTCTCTGCCGGATTCAAAGGACAAAGCTTACCTCAGCGTCCTTGGATAGCTGATTTTTAAGTGATTTAAGAAGTCCTGCTTCCTCATGATAAACCTTTATCATGTTCAGCATCTGTAATCTTAAAATACGTCTCTGGGTAGTTTTAAATGCTCCTGCAAAATTTTCCTGTCAGAGGATCTTCTTTTCTCCTTCTATTTGATATTCTTCCTCCTTTCCCAGTTTTTACACAGAGCCACATTCCTCCTTTGTTCATCCCTGACTATTCACTTGGGATTGATACATAATGGGTTGAAAACCTTGTTCTTTAGGCCTCTACAGATAATTGGTATTGAAAGAGAAATAATAAACTAATATGGTATTTGACACTTTAGAGAGTAATTAAGCAGGATTGACATGCCTACTGGGAACTTCTATGAGAACCTGTTCTAGTTCATATTCTCCTATGTATATGAGCTAACAGTAGGTACCTGCAGTTTGTGTCCTGCTGATGTCAGCAACTGTCTGCACGGAATTGAGATGCTGATAACCTGTCTATCAACAACTATTTTTTTTCCCTATTGGAGGCTAATATCAAGAAAATATCAGAAAGTTACCACAACTGATGTCATGTTAAAACTGCCACTCTCAAAATTGTTCTTACTCTTTCACTGACATCTCCTCACTTTACCACCTCATCAAACAAGAAATGTATAGCACTTTGGCCTGAGAACATTGCTCCAAAAACTCCTATCAAACGTCTCTGAACAAGTTTCACAATGTTAAGTTATAAATAAAATTGCTTGCTGTGGCCTTAACAAGTAAAAAAAAGAGCACCGATAAATTTCCCCTTAAAGGAAGCACAGTGTGCCTCTGCAAGCACACAGCAATGACCTCCTGCAGCCTTGTGAGAATATAAAGGTGGAGGTCACGAATACCAGGAGACCTGGTTAGGAGTCTCACAGGGACCATGCAATGATGATACAGACTCTCTGTATCTGCAGAACACAGGCTTAAAACGTTGCTCCTGAGACACTGAGTCAAGTTCTCAGCAGTTCACAGGAAACAAGGACAGGGTGAGAATCTGCTACAGTACATGAAGTTTAGATTTATAACTTCTCCATTGTTTTGCCCTCATTACTCTGAGAAGAAGGCTCCTCTAAAATCAGACTGCTCTGGTAGTTAAAAATAGTCTTCTAGTTTCCTGCTCTTTAGCCAACATTATCCCCCAGCTCAAATAGTCCTTCCCCAGTCCTGACAGCTTTATAGGAAGCAATCATCTCTTGCTGCCTTTCAGAAGAAAGCTGATTCTCTCCTCTCCTCCCTCTTCTAATCCTCCCCTTCCAGCAGTGGATGCACACTAGAGACACAAAATTTGAGGAGTGTGGTTTTAAAATAATTACAATTCCTGCAAAATATCCACTTCTGCTCTCACTGCATTTCTGTGAATGCTGAGCAATGTCACTTAGGGGCTTGCTTGGAATTACAGCCGGAGATCTCTTTGAATTGAAAACAGAAAGCTCTGCTGAGGAGCTGAGTGCAGCCAAGCTGATATATGGACATGTGGGGCTGCAGCAGTGTGAGCAGCCATAAACTCTACAGCAGCATCAGAACTGAGTAACTCGAAACCACCAGCATTTGACTCAGCTATTTTGCTTAAAAAAATGCTAGCCTGTAATCAGTTACATTACGAACAGGTTTGTTACTACAGCTAATACAGAAAGTTGCTACTGCTCAGGGTAGCATGTCAATATTTTTTACCTGATGAGTGAAGAAATTTCTTTAAAATGTTTTGAAAGTTGTTAAACAAAAGATGAACTTTCTGCTATTTGGGTCTGTGCGGTACTTTTCCTTTTAGTACTTCTGCTTCGAAGAGAACTAAAGAGAGAGACTGATAGCTGTGCAAATATACCTCATCCACAGACCAGGTGCATCAATAGCATCTCATTTGTTCTGAGCATTCCAAGGTGACTACCCACTTTGAAGTTTGTCTTTTCTGTCAGTGGTGCCAGCAGTTGAGCAGTTCTGCCAGAGGAAACCATGATGCGCTTTGAAGTTTTCCTGACATAATTAGCAGTACTTTTAATCCACATATCATAAAAGACTTCTTTTTTTTAAACTTTCTCATGGTTATCTATGAAAATATTCAGTGTGGGTGTTTTATTTTATCTCTGCATTTCAAATTAATAGCCCTTTTATTTGTAAAGCATGGTTTGAAAGATAGATGCATCTGGTCACGTCAAGTGGATGACCTGACATTTAATGAACATTTAATTCATATGTTCCTATATATGTTATGAAAATTGAGAAAAAATAATTTTATCAGTGAACTGATCTAAATTGGCCAAAGCAGACAGTCATGTCAATTCTGTGATTCTATAAGGGTGCTGAGGCACTGGCACAGGTTGTCCATAGAGGTGGTGGATGCCCCATCCCTGGAGACATTCAAGGTAAGGCTGGACAGGGTTTTGGGCACCTAATGGAGCTGTAGGTGTCCCTGTTAGTTGTACTAAATGACTTTGAAGCGTCCCATCCAACTCAAACATTCCTATGATTCCATGGTTCTATGATTCTGATCCTATGATTCTATGTTCATCTCTAACCCTAAATCATGATGGCATTTGAGATTAAATGAGAAAAATAAACAAATAGATAGATAGATGATGATAGGAAGGAAGGAAGGAAGGAAGGAAGGAAGGAAGGAAGGAAGGAAGGAAGGAAGGAAGGAAGGAAGGAAGGAAGGAAGGAAGGAAGGAAGGAAGGAAGGAAGGAAGGAAGGAAGGAAGGAAGGAAGGAAGGAAGGAAGGAAGGAAGGAAGGAAGGAAGGAAGGAAGGAAGGAAGGAAGGAAGGAAGGAAGGAAGGAAGGAAGGAAGGAAGGAAGGAAGGAAGGAAGGAAGGAAGGAAGGAAGGAAGGAAGGAAGGAAGGAAGGAAGGAAGGAAGGAAGGAAGGGAGGGAGGGAGGGAGGGAGGGAGGGAGGGAGGGAGGGAGGGAGGGAGGGAGGGAGGGAGGGAGGGAGGGAGGGAGGGAGGGAGGGAGGGAGGGAGGGAGGAAGGAAGGAAGGAAGGAAGGAAGGAAGGAAGGAAGGAAGGAAGGAAGGAAGGAAGGAAGGAAGGAAGGAAGGATTGTTCTAGTACAAATGTTGCACATTGCTGAACTTAAAAAGATGGGCATCATATCCTTCCATTCAACCTAAATCTCCACATGTAACGGCGGTGCATCAGATTACTTCCATATGTTCAGTGTCCTTAAGCATGGGTTGCTTAAGGACAGGAACACAGAAGATGTTCAGCTCAGCTTTTAATGATATTTTGAAGATCACTGAAATGCATTTTTGCCAAGTCAAAGGAAAGTCGTTCATCTAAGAACAAGTAGTTCATGCAAGAGATGAGAGAATGAGAATACAAGAAATAACATTCAAAATATGAAAACAATTTTTTATAGTAGGATGGTCAAATGCTAGAACTGGTTGAGAAGCTGATGTGTCTCCATCCTGAATTATGATTTAGAACATAATCTTGGATGAAAAATTCTGATTTAAAAATATGCTGTATCTAACAACATACGCAACATACACTGACACTGGAATGATCTGGACTGTGTTTTTCTTAGCCCATCTACTCAAATTGTTAAAATAATGTCCTGCCTCCATTGCAAAATCTGTAATGCAAAAGTAAATTAGAAGTATGGTATGGAAGGTAGATGGTTGTTAGGCTATATATTGTCCAGATCATAAGTAGACTATAGACAGATGGTCTTTGTATTTTAAAGAAAATACTGAACCTCTGAGGGCTCTGAGAGCAGGCTTAGTGTGGTGTATGTCTGATAAAAATGTGATCACGTTACCATATATTCCATTTCAAATGCTGTGGTTGTTATGACTACATCACGTTTGCTTTGTAATATGACTTATGCACAAAATTAGCCCTTGAATATTACAGGGTGTTGATCTATCTGTGGAAGAGAAATATGGGATGCCCAGTAAATGCCAATACATGAATAAAAACAGAAGGAGTATAAGGAACCAAATTTAATGGTGTATCAGGGTCACTCAAATTCACTAGATAAGATCAGAGAAGGAAATGAATGCAAGGCTTATGCCTGCACAAAGAGATCATTCTTTGCAGAGAGAGACAAGTATTACACAAAGTGAGTGGGCAAAGTTTTCCTCCCACATTTCTTTCATTACTCATACATAACACCTGCTAGTTAACTACCATCCATTTTTCATACAGGCCCGCTCCAGTTCCACTGAACATTAATGTCAGTAAGACAGTCTCTCATTTCATGTTGCCTTGTAAGATAGAAATGGTAATGCAGCCAAGTCTGTGCAACCTGAATTTAGAGTATTCATTGAGCTTTAAAGCAAAAGGTACAAAAGTCTCAACCCCTGATGAGAAACAGTGTTAAAATAAAATTAGGGGAAAAGGAAACCAGTAGTTTAACTACACCCAGCAAAAACATGTAGCTGTGCAGAGCTTAAAAGAACTGTGCATGGTAAGCAAACAAACCTTCAAACAGGCAGCAGGGCAATTTTTTGGTTTGGGATGTAAGTAGGACAATAGACTTTATTAGCATTACCCTTTCTCATGAAGCAGTTACTGTAAATGCAAAGTATCAGTTTTATGTCATGGAAAACATCATATGCAGCTGTTGAGCATGCCTTTGCACTGAAATGACCCTTGACAAACCAGCAGCTCACAGGGACTGTAGATAATTAACACCAGAATCTATGGTGCAAGAATATCCTTGGAAATATTAAGCCAGCTTGCAAGAGCTTGGCAGATTGCAACACATTAAGGTCTGGTACCTTAGCATTCTGTACACTACTCTAATGCCTTCAAGGAGGTTGCAGCAATTTACACCACTTGAAAATATAAACCCATCAATTTAGAGGGTCAGAAGATGGATTGACTTATCTTTTAATATATGTTGTGGCATCATGTACTATACAGCAGAAAGGAAATTGATGAGACAGAGAATGATGAGGGCTGGTACACATCTGCATCTCTGGCTGCTGCATAGGGAAAACTGGAAGATAACCTCATCATTTCTGTTTTTGAGTGTAGCCAAACAAGATGTGGTTAGACACATTTATTCTGTTGTCTCTAACTGTACTGACAAGACTCTGATGAATGAGAATTGCCCTAAGCACAGTATTCTTTTTTTCCTTGTCAGAAACTCCCCACATAAGCTCTCTTTCATGCCCTAATTCTTCATGCTAGTCTGTATGCCTACTTTGCTGCGGCGTTTTGACTTGCTAATGAATTTTGCTGTGATGTTAATAACTCAAAGCTGCACAACATCTGGTGATATCATCATTACCAGCCTTTGTGTTATTGCTTTGTCTTCCTGCAAACCGTAGTTGAGCATTTTCAACTGGAAAAAAAGTAATGTAGAATCATAGAATCATCAAGGTTCAAAAGATCTACAAGATCATCCAGTCCAACCATCCACCTACCATCAATACTTCTTTCTAAACCATGTCCCTCAGCACAGTGTCTAAACGTTACTTACTTAAACATTAAACATTAACGTTTGAGTAATGTTAAATGTTACTGAACACCTCCAGGGTCGATGACTCCACCACCTCCATGGGCAGTCCATTCCAGCACCTGATCACTCTTTTGGAGAAGTAGTATTTCCTAACATCCAGTCTGAATCTCCCCTGGTGCAACTTGAAGCCATTCCTTCTAGTCATATCACTAGTTAAACGAGAGAAGAGTCCAACCTCCAGATCACTACAACCTCCCTTCAGGTAGCAATAGAGAGAAATAAGGTCTCCCCTGAGAGTCCTCTTTTCCAGACATGTCCATCTGGGAAGAAAAGGTAAGGGCTACTTGGCAGTATTCCTGCATTAGAACTACCTACATTGTTTGTGAGAGCGCATGGCCTGTGTGTTGGGAGTACAAATTCAGCATGGGCATTCACTTGACAGGAAGTACCTTCCTTTTGACTAATTCTTACTGTTTCTCAAGTGGACTTAGTGCTGGGATAAAGGGAGTGAAAAAAGCTGTTTGCTGAATGTGGATTGTGCAGTTATATTGAATGCAAGTATTCACAGATGGCACCACCAGGCTGCCCTGACCTGATGGCAAGCTGGAGGAATAGAGCAGGTTTAGGGCAGCCTATGCCTTTCCTTCAGAAACTGCCAGTGCCTCCTGAGTATTTGCTGTTCCTCTCTTGCAGTGAGATTAATTTAATTTCACATGGGATCACCAATCATTAATATCAACAGTCTTCCAGCAACTGAACTTTCAAAACAATGTATAAACATTAACAAAACCCTGCAGCAACTCACTAAGATACTATCACCACAGATTTCTAACAGGAAGGAGACGCAAGAAATCTGTGCTCAGTGTTCCACAGTGACTTTAGCAGTCACAGCTCTCTGACTGTATTCATAATATAGTAACTTTGATGTTGACTGTGATTGGACCAATATAAAACACATTTAGAGCAAGTTTGCTGATGATATGAAGCTGGAAGGAATGGCTGACACGCTAGAAGGCTGTGCTGCCATTCAGTGAGACCTGAACAGGCTGGGGAGTCAGGCAGAAAGGAAATGGATGAGGTTTAACAAGAGCAAGTGTAGAATCTTGCAGCTATGGAGGAATAACCGCATACACTGGTACAGGTTGGGGGATGTCCTGCTGGAGAGGAGCTCTGAGGAGAGGGACCTGGGTGTCCTGGTGGATGACAGGTTGGCCATGAGCCAGCACTGTGCCCTGGTGACCAAGAAGGTCAAAGGGATCCTGGGGTGCATAAGAGTGTGGCCATCAGGTATAGGGAGGTGATCCTCCACCTCTACTCTGCCCTGGTCAGACCTCACCTGGAGAACTGTGTCCAGTTCTGGGCTCTCCAGTACAAAAAAAGACAGGGATCTCCTGGAAAGAGCCCAGTGGAGTGCCATAAAGATGGTGAAGGGCGTGGAACACCTCCCTGATGAGGAAAGGCTGAGAGACCTGGGGCTGTTCATACCTGAAAAAAAGAAGACTCAGAGGGGATCTGATCCACATCCATAAATATCTAAGGAGTGGGAGGCAAAGGGATGAGGCTGGATTCTTCTCAGCATTGTGTGGTGATAGGATGAGAGGAAATGGCCACAAACTGAGGCATAAGAAGTTTCACACAAATGTGCATGGGAACTTCTTCCCAGTGCAGTGACGGAGCAGTGGCACAGCTGCACAGAGAGGTGGTGGAGTCTCCTTCTCTGGAGACGTTCCAGACCCGCCTGGACGCCTACCCACAAAGTCCTCTGGGGTATGTAGTTCTTCTCTTCTGAGAACCAGGTACCCAAAAATTCAGCAGTCCATGGAACTGGAGCATTAACTCTTTGACTCCCAGTGCCTTATATGATGTTATGATGTGGAATAAAAATAACAAAAATCATAAAATCATGACAACAGTTTTGAGTATAACAAGTTCATTGCATTGTTATGAGAAATGGTGAATACCATTCCCTGCCTCATGCCATATAGACTTCATTAAGCAATATGATAGTACCCAACTTCCCTCCCAAAGTGGTTTCTTTTCTAGTTTGAAGACACTTGGATCATTTACTCATTCCTAACACAGGTGCCATTTCTTTGATCTTGTCAGCTTCCTTGCTGACATGTGCATGACATTCTCCCATATTCTTCCTGTGACATCATCTTGAAGGACCTACAGTGCTCAAGACATAGTTGTATTATGGCAATACTATAGTGCTTTTTGTGTTGTTGTCAATTTCTTTCCTAAGAATCTCTAATTTTTATAGCTAAGTTTAAATAGCTTCTCTGCTTCTCTATGAAAGGATAAAAACTGTGTTTTGGGATTCTCCAGGAACTCTGTTGTGGTGAGCACACACATAATACGTTACAATTATACCATTTTGATAAATGATGGGATGTTGCTCTGTCTGAACTGATGATTAGAAGAGCTGCATTTCCTGTTTTAATGAGCCACAATGATGTACACAGCTTTGACAGCTCATTCCCAACAGGGGTCCTGACCCTCAATGAAAGGCTTCCTTGCCTAATTTTTGAAGAGAGAGACGTCATTTTTGTGGGTGTTTTCTTGCTCCACAGGCAGCCAATTATTGCCTATCATATCTAATGCAGCTGCTATTTTGCACATACAAGCCCAGGCAGGTGTCACATCCTATTTTCACAACCAGCCAATCAAGGCAAACATGGAAAAATTGGTATTCCAGGCCTCGCATGTTGAGCCTGCATTATCACCAATTACAATGTTCTCCCTGTGTTATGGAGAAGTCGTCATCAGTAACAAGCACGTAGCTAACATCTACTGAGCACCAAGACAAGGATTGCATTTGCAAATTCTTATAACTTTAAAGTTTTAGCTGTACGTGGAGAAATTGGTTTTGTTTTCAAGTGCTGAATGTAGAAGTGAACTGAAATAGCTTAAGCTATTCTTAGAGCTGAAAATGTACCCAATTCCAATTTCTGATCCAGGGTATCTCAACTTGTAATGATGGCATCGTGATACAGAACTACATATCAGTTGCAGATACTTCCTTAAGTCTTTGATTATACATCACCTGCATATTTCCAGCTTTAACTGAAGGTTTTGAAATTCTCATAGGTGCAGTGCCAATAAATGAAGTTGCTTTAATGTCACATATCTTTGCTAAATATGTTTTTTTTTCTCAAAATCTGTAGAAATAAACAACTGGAGGGCCACTAAAATAGTTGGAAAGCTGAAGCTCCTCTCCTGTGAAGACAGGATGAGAGACCTGGGGTTGTTCAGCCTAGAGAAGGGAAGGCTCTTGGGAAACCTTATAGCAGTAGCTACAGGGTAGAGGAAAAGGAAATATAGGAAGGGACACCTTATCAGGGAGTGTACTGATAGGACAAGGGATTTAAACTAAAAGAGGGTAGGTTTAGATTAGACATTTGGAGGATATTCTTTATTCATATGGTGGTGAGGTAGTGAAATGTATTGCCCAGAGAAGCTGTGGATGTCCCATCTCTATAAAAGTGTTCAAGGCCAGGTTAGATGCGGCTTTAGGCAACTTGATCTAGGGGCAGCTGTCCCTGCCCATGGCAGAGTTGGAACTGGATGAACTTTGAGTTTCCTTCCAGCCCAAATCATTCTAGCAATCTATGATTACTGACATACTGCAACAGTGTGAAAACTGACAAAAACCTCAGGTTCCTCTCTTCTCCATGATCAGTAGTTCTTATGCTTAAACCTCAGTGTTTTTTTACCAGACTTCCTATACGGATCACTGAGGGCTATTCTAATTTAGCATTATATGGGAGCATCTGCCATGTCTCAGATGGAGCAGCTACATCATTTTTAGAAGGAAATCACATTATGTGAGGATGCATAAGAAAGGTCCGAAAATATATTTCATTAGCATCATGAATGTCTGAGTCGTTTTCCTCGACAAAATTCTAAAGTAAAGATTTTACAGACATTCTTATGAGTAATGTTCACATATTTTGATTTGATCAGGAAATGAAAGTTGGCACATGGATGGATTTTTAGGCAAAATCAAGATAGCATCAAGGTACAAGGATTTTGTTTCATTTCTTCAACAGTATGTATTCCTTTTGTGTAGGGATTTTGCCAAGTAGCACCAATGATTCACATGGTAAAATTAGATTGAAAAGAAGAGAGATTAGTTTATTGTCTGGCCCCACTGGCTGAGTGGAATAAAGCAGTCATTAGTCCATTTGTTATTGCCGATAACAATCAAATATTATATAAAAGCTCTCTCTACTGAGAAAATCTGATTTGAAGCTTGCTTTTAAATACAGCAAAACAGGGAAGATCATTAAATCCTCCTTGTGGTCATGTGCAGAGCTAATGTAGCATTATCTTTTATCTGAGGAAGAGTGACTGAATGGTATTTGTAGCACTGTCTACTCTGATTTCATAAATTCACCTCCCCCCAACTGTAGGGGGATATATGCATCATTACATTTAGATGTTTTTATTTTATGAAAGTTTGTATTAGAGGATTACAGCATGCAGGCTTTTCATATCCAAGGTGAAAGTCTCCATATCTCTGACCTAACTTGTCTTTTTGAATACAAATTATTTTCTTTAAAATTACTCATTCTGAGCATCTGGAAAAGCAACTGGAAATTCAGTTGGTTTTTAAGACTTAGGATGGCACCAGATTTAAGTTGTCCCTTCTCTCTCTTGCATGATCAATGGGCTGTTCAGAGCTTATCACTCCCAACAGAGGTTCACACTACATGGGTACACTGCAACGACACTCTGCAGAACACTTGGGAAACTCTGCCTACAAAAAAGCTTCTTGTTCTTCTGCAATATTTGCAAAAAGAGACATCATAGTGTTAGTCATCTCCAGTGAAGAGAAGAGGGTGAAGTACATGGCTGAGAGGATAAACAATGTCATCTATAGACATAGAGCACTGATTTAATACCTAAGACACAGACTGTCAAAACAGCATCTGGTTTGTATTGAACAAGAGCATTTCCAGGACTGTCCCCTTAATGTGTTGGGAAAGAACTGATGTTAGAACTTTGAATTTCCCTGAAGTGAGGCTGAAATGCTATGACATTTGTGAGGATACAGTTAAGTGACACTGCTGGTTAGGTCAGACCTTGAAGAAGGGCAGACCTGGAACACCGACATTCCGAAGGCATCCTGGTGGTCATGTGAGACAGTAAACCTCGAGTATATGGTCTGGTAAACACATTTATTATTTCAGAAGGGGACACCAACTCAGTGACAATGCCTCTTCTTTTTGCTATTTTTTTTTCCTGCGGTAAAGCTTCAATCAAACACACTTTGTATCCTGACAGCCTGCTAAGCTATTGGTGAACGTGACAGACTCACAGATCTTCAAAGTGCAGTGAAACTGCTGAACTTTCATTCAGCCTATAACTGTTCCCCCTGCAGATTCTCATTGCTTCTTCTAAGTTTTAAACGTGGTCTTCAGCAGAGAACTGCCTTCAGTAAGAATAGGTTTCTTGATTTAAAATAAATGGTCCTTGAAATTCAGAAAATGTTCAACATATTGGAAAATTATATATATATATATATATATATATGGTCATTTACAGAGCCATGTTATAATTTCTTATGGATGAAATGGAACACTTTTCCCAGAGGATAAAAGGGAAGTGTGATTTTTTTCTAGCAGTGTGCTTGCATATAATAAGATATATTCTGCTCTTGGTACATGCCTTCCATTTAGATGAAAGGCAGTGATGCATTCATATTTACTGGAAGGATGCCTGTCATATTTGATGTGACTGTAAAAAGTGAAACCTTCTAATAAATTCTAGATTCTAATAAATATAATAGATAATTCTAATAATAGATTCTAATAAATCTGCCTCTTACTGGAACAAAATCTTGTTTTTAACCTAAAAGCTTACAGACAAGAAGACCCCAGCTGTGCTTCACTGCTGCCATCTTCTGACATTAAGATTATACTGCAGGTTTTTAAAAGAATGAAATTAACCCAGACAGTTTTTTTTCCATTAGGTGTGCTTATCAGTAAATGTCATATGCTTTTCAGTAAATGTCATTACAACAGCGAAAAAACAGATCAGGGTTGTTTAGACGTGCCTTTGACTTTCATAGACAATTAGTGAAGGGATCTGTGGCTGTACAAACTGTACATAAGTGCTCCAGAGACTCCTAGATGGGATGAAGGATACCTGAACTTCATTCTGAACCTTGTTGGTTACATATCCTATAAAGAAATATGAAAGTACAAAGAAACAGAGGATCATTTTTTCTTCTTTATTAATTGTTATGCTCTAAGATGATCTTGCTCAAAGAATTTTGAATAGAATGCATTACTAAAAGAAGTTGTGCAATTTCAGTCAGTTATTATCAACGGCTCTTAAATTTTTTTTCTCCATCAGGAGCAAAATTATACAGTAAAACCAGTGCACCAAACAGAAAAATATTTAAAAGAGGAAAAGAAAAAAAAATCAGAAAGAATAGAATCAAAGGGAGGAGGATAGTTGTGAGCAGACTACATGTGGTTACTAGAGATTCCTGTTACTGTCAACTAAGTATGACTCAGACACACCAAGATAAGGGATGATAAAAAGCTTAAGTACAGTTGGTGTGAACATCATATGAATGTGTATTACGTGGACATATCCTTCACATTTAGGCACTGAAGTGATAATAGATGACAGCATTCACAGTATCAATTTCCTGTATGCTATGCAGACATTTGGATTCCTGGTATTTTGTCTATAATAATATGTAATGTGATGAATTTAGCAAAATATCTGGGCCAGAGGCTATAGGATGTGCTGTGAACCACCAGATTTGGGTCTTGACCAACTCTCACCCCAGCATACCCACATTCCCCTCTTCCAGTGATGTTCGACTTGCAGTCACTTCATATTTATCTGCCTTGCAGCAAGCTCAATTAACACAAGGTTCAGTGCAGGTTGTACTAACACTTTTCCTTTGAATTAATTGTGTTGGAGCCTCAGAAGAAGGAGTAGCATGGAATTATGCTTCACAGCAAAGCTAAGCCCAAGGCGTGTTCAACCTTAGCTGTCACAGAAACCGAGAGTAGCTGATCTAATAATGTTTGCCTTTGCAAAAGTGTATGGAGATCAGTGGGGATGATTCAATTTTCATTTTAAAAGAATTCCAACTTTCAAACACAGTTATTTCAACCTTAGCAATGAGACAGCTATAAGCAATGTCTGATTTCTAGCAAGTGGTGCACAGCCTCCCAAGGAAGGTGGTTGATGTTGGATGCTTCATCTGCACACCTGATTACAGCAAGCTCTCATTTTGTGTCACTTGTCACATTATCAGCCAGCCTATTTTTGTTTCTATTCTGACAATTCTACTCCATTGTGTTTTTGTGGATTTATTTTCTATTCTTTTTACCATGTGTTCAATTCTTCTCTGATGTACCAAACGTTGCTCACCCTTGTGTTCAGATTCAAAACCTGTACGAAAAGAAAAGGAGATTTTGTAGATAAGAAATCCATACACATTTGATTATTCCCCACTTTTCATATGTCACATTGTAAACTGCATGAAGGAAATAATCCCTTACAGATTGGTACAGCCATTTTCAGACCTCAATCCTATTTGGATATAGTGGATTTAGAGTTTCAAATATCATTAATTTTATTATTAGGAACTGGGCTGAGATTTTGCAGAATGATGACTTAGTTTTATTGGAGATTCCTCTTAATTAATTTCTTTGTTTATCAGAAATCAGCTTCTACTTTCTTTTCTTTCCATACAAGTAAAATCTCTTGCAAAGTAATAATCCCATGTGATTTACTGGTTCATTGGAGTGATGCCAGCTTTGTTATAATCCCAGCTGCTGTTTTATCCTCAGGGTATTTCAGTTCCTAGTAAAGTGCACACCACGGTCTCCAGGATCACGTGAGCACAGATTTTAACATTTTTATTCAGTCCCTTTGTTCTTCCCCCATAGCGCAGCTCGGCTGGTTCTCAAACTTGACCAATTTTATTATATTTAAACTACATTTAGACAGATGTGTCCCCTGGGTAGAACTTCTTCCCTGATTAGTCTGGATGGGAAGCATCTGTTTCCCCCTGGTAATAAGCATTCTTAAACTCAAAGCACAAAGACAGGCACTGGCCATGTCACATGTCGCATGTTGAAGACCAGTGAGCAAGTCTTCAGGAGTGGAACTTTAATTTGGGCAGATCAACCCAAAGACATTAGCACAAGAAAATAGGGACAAGCCCAAGATCATCAAACCTCAAACCAGACCAATCTTAAGCTGTAGCAATGCTTTTATCCTTAGTGATTGGGAATGTGTCAACACTGTGGTAAATGTCACAACTCTGAATGCACAAAGTCTGGCACTCCTTTGAGGAAGGGCTGGAGAAGAGCAGAGGTGACTCAATGTCCCAAGAACTGTGGGAGAAGTGGGAAAGCATGTCCCACACCCCAAGAGGGGATGCAGAGGAAGAAAAGGATTCTGATGCTGGATTGCCTGCATGGGTTGATCATAGACGTCAAAGAATGTCTTGGGTTTAAAGGGACCTCAAAGAACACAAAACCTCCTGCTTCAGGGAGGGTTGCCAACCACTAAACGAGACACTAGATGTTGCCAGACAATAGGTCTTGTGCCAAGGTACTGGAGCAAGAGGAAACCAACTCCTGGCAGCATGTTTCACCTTGGGGGGAATCAGCTGGCTTTTCCCAGAGTGAAGTTATTACACATGCTATGCAAAATGGGGACTCTCATGGGTCTGTGGAGATATACCCTGAACCTACTCAAGTCAGTGAAGAAAGCACAGGACTAAAAATGCTTCTCCTTTTTATTCCAACCTATCCTTTCAAAATCTCCTTTCATATTAGCCCCTGGAACCAGGCCGGTCTCCTCTCTTGCAGTGGTTCTATAAAACACAGAATTGGCTCTTTTCTCCTCAAGCTCTCCTCTCACCCTATCCTGGACCAGACAGGCTAGTTACCCTAATCAGCCTGGGTGGCTGATATGCCAGTGTGCTGCAGGTTTGTCCACGGGGCCATGTAGGGGGAGTGATGGCCATGCACCTGTAGATGTGCTTCTTGTGAGGCAATCTGTCATTAGAAGACTGTCTTGATACCCTAGTGATATCCTAAGGAAATGGACCCAAGTGGTCCTCATGTGCATGGTTCAAACATCAGGAGAAAGGTTCTGGAGGGCCAGAGCTTTTTCTCTGCCACCAAGAAAAACTCAAAGATTCACGGATAAAAAAGTCTGGAGAACTGTGGGCTAGATTAGAAACCAAATCCCTTGTTCCATCTTGTATCTAGGAAACTATGAGCTGTACTGCAATGGGGATCCACCAGGGAAGATGGTTTCAAGGGCTAATGGCTCCCAGGAGGATTGGCCATCAGCAAAATGTCGCTGTGTGAAATTTTACCTGTTTTTCATTTTCCTTAATTGCTATGTGTGTCTTGCTGTTGTTACTTAATTTGTGCAGATCCACACTCGTCTCTGGGATTCCTCAGAGGCCATCTTCATTTACAAGCTATTATTTCCTGCTGTTTGTTTCGCATCCCAGCTCCTTTGGTCTCTTCTCACATCCATTTCCTTGTAGCACTGAAGCAGTCAGTGAAAAGGGACAAGATTAGCACAGACCTCAACTCTGTGCAAATATGGGCACCAACCAGTAGTGCCTGCTCTGACAGGAGAGTGAGTTACCAGGAAATCTTCAAGACAAAACTGTCATTTCAATAACACAGAACAATTCCAGAGTGACTCTCAAGAATAGATTTCGAAGATCTTTTAGCAAGAAAGCATCATGCTTCTTTGTGAAGGAAGAAAGCCTGTGGGAAAGCAGTGAGCTGCTGGCACACGTTTGGTACCCAGCTCAGTCTGTGAGTCTTCCTCTCCTCCTCAGAACATGAGATTGCATAACTCAGGAATATGCCTACTGGCTCTAGCACAGGCTGACAGACACTTCTCTGGAAGAAGAAAACATGTTCCGTTCCTTGCTAAAAGAGTCTTAAAGAAGCAACTACTGCTATAAAAAGATCATGAGGAGCAGAAAGAGTTTTACTCAGTTTGTGAGTGAACACATCCTTTTTCTTTGTTCAAATTGCATTTCACAGAATATCTCTGTGGATTCCATAATAGCTGTATTAAGTTCATTCAGTATGTATAACTACTGGGCATCTCTACACATCTTTGCCTAACATCCAACTCTCAACTTTTCCTGTCTGTCCTTGGCCTTATGTGACCCTACCTGAATGAAAAAATAAATAAATAAAATAAAAATAAAAATAAAAATAAAAACAAAACAGCAACAGCAGGCTCTTAGGAACAGGGGGAGAGTTACCACTCTGCATACTCTGTGAGTGTTTCAATAAACACCTTCCACAAGTTGGCCAGAAACGGATGTTGCTGTGACAGTGATGGGAGATGTCAGCTTCCTATCCCATCTGGACAAGCTGCCATAGATCTCTGCAGGCTGTAAGCAAATTAAGATAATTTAAGAGAAAAAAATGTAATAAACCATGGCCACGTGAGAAGCTGATTGGGGAGTCACACCTGGGAACAGAATTCCACTGGAGACTGCTGGTACTACCATGAGCTGATGGCTGAAGGATGGATCCAACACAGCTGCACCAGGTCAGAAGGGCTGGGTTCCCTCTGCAGCTCCTGTACAGGACTCTCTGAAGGGACTCCTGATGGATGAGGCTTCCAGGCTGCATGGGGATTTGAGCAACCTGGTCTAGTGGGAGATGTCCCTGCCTATAGCGGTGGTGGGAGCTAGATGATCTTAAAGGTCCCTTCCAGGCAAATCATTCTATGATTCTATGCCAGATGTAATCATCTTTCACCCCAGATCACCATCACCCAGTTTGAGCTGTTCAGTTTGTCTTCTGCACACACCTGGTATTCCTGCAGGCTGGGCAGGTTTCACTCCTGTTGAAGTCCTTAGGGTGCAGAAACCAGGTAGGTTGGCACCCATGGGCCAGACTTAACATATGCTCAGGGCACAGGGGCACAACGCATGATTTGGGATGTTCCCAAGAGCATGACACTGATTCAAATGAGGTCCTGAGATAAGCGCCTGTAACCGCATTTGCATACATCCATCTCACAGAAATAGGAGCCATAGATGAGAAATAGATGTGAGTTATGTGACTCATGCACAGAATCACATTATTTTAATCAGATGCTAAGAAAAAGAAGTCAGAAATTGTGCAAGGTTATTGCCTATGTATTTCCTAGTAGCACACAGAGCCCAAGCTCCCTGGCACTTAGGGCTGCACAGCTCTCAGGCCAGTGGACAGATGGATTATGCAGATGAGAACAAATCATGTGCTATGTAGCTGCAGGAAGATGCAGGCAGAATTTACCCTGGAGCTGTTAGAATTAATAAAGCAATGACAACCATCATGGAAAGTGCATAAAGCAAGGGTTCGAGCTGAAAGAATACAAAATGTATGGGGAAAAAAGGCATAGGGCTGCAGGCTTTTAATCTGTCTGCTGGAAAACAGCCCCAGAGCTTGAAATTACTGGGACTGCTTAAAATCAGCTACCCATTTATGGCACTAAAATATTGTTTGAACACTGAGTATTTGATGACTTGTGGAAATCCATGTTTGGGTAAATGCTTTAAGTGAGAATGAAAGGGTAGAGTGTGACTACCTTCTGAAACGCTCTTTGAGACTCGTCCTGGGTCAGGAGGTAGGGCAGAAATGGCAGCAGTGCTTATATTTAAGGAAATGGGGATGTCCATCACATCCTGGGACAAATGAATGTTTACGTATAATCTTTGACAGATGGGGACATCAGTGCTTTTATTTTACGGATAAAGAAGAGAGATACTAGATGTATTATACAATATTAAAAGCTCTGTGAAGAGGATAAGCTTCATCTTTAGGGTGGAAATCTCTCCTCCAGTTCAAGGGGAAGACTCTGGCAAAGGGCTGATGTGCAGAGGGCGGGTGGTAGCACATTTGGCAGCACTCCCTTCTGAGGAGGACCTGGGGTGAGCTACGGGAGGAGCAGCAGAGAAAGCAGGTTGTAGAATATCGATATTTAGTGAGACTCTGTGGGTTTAGAGACAAGAGTCAGGAAGGATACTAAAATAACAGTGTTCCAGAACTACTAGCAATATGGACGATGCTGCAGCACACCCGACACAAACACCTGATGTTAAGCTGTCCTGATTTGAGCCTTGATCATCATTCCCAACCTCCCTTGTGAACAGAGTGTGCCTTGTGTTTAATGACAGTCCCTGCAGAAAGTGAGGTATATATGTGTTTATAGCCAGGATGTTAATTACAGTACTCAATGTCAATCCCATTGCCCACCATGACCTCCTCTCCTGGCATCACCAATCCTGTCAGAATGACAGACAAGAAGTGAGTGTGAAGCCCCACTGTAGTGTGAGATAAATTTGGCAAATTTACAGCATCTGTAACAGAAAGGAAGCTTTTTCCCATGGCTTTTTAAAGATGTTTAACTCCAATTTAAATAATGGACATAAATGTGCAGAAGAGGGAAAGAATACTAGCAAAGGTCAGTGCTGCAGGCACTAAAGATGCACATCTTTGGTGTTGGGAGGAAGCTTAAGAGAAAAACTAAGAGGGAAAGAAAAGGAGAATAAGCACTTCTGGAGGTCAGTGTTCATGCACAGCAATGGCTGCTACCACAACCAATGTTCCACAATCCCAGGAAGTTTATAGGATTTAGGTCTGCTTCTCTAGAGTAATAAACTATTTGGAAAGTAACACCACCACCTGATCTGACCACTGATGTTCCTCCTGCTCCTGCAGCAGTCCCAGCTGAGATAAAGGAAGGAAAAGCAGCCTCTGAGCTGGGCTTCATCAGCCTGCCTTTATTTGTATGCTTTGAAGAGACTTCAAATCAGGTCAGGATTAGAAGCGGTAGCTGTGGTTTCAAAAACTTCTTTCTGTTTGCTGTGACCTAGCAAGGAACACAAATGAAATTGGCTTGTTCTCTAGCTTGTACTTACATTTCTATATGAAAAGACACCAGAGGATTGAGAGAGATTTTTCTTATAGATCTAAAAAAAATACACATACAAAATGTCAACTTTGGCTTTCCCTATTTTTTCCTAACAACTTGCAGAATATCTCAGATAGAGTTTTTCCAACTCTTAGCTAAGATGGGAGATTTATATCCCATCTTTTATTTATTTATTATCATTTATTTCCCATCTTCCCAAGCATTTACCAAGAATATATTTTCTTCTACATATTTTAAACATTTCAATAAAACAGAAAAAAAATCCCAGAAGGACATTAATAGCTTTAATGAAAAATCATTAGATTCCACTAGGACAGACCTTTAGAGTTATTATAAATGGTTATTAGGGTTATTATAAAATGAAAGCCAGAGGAGAGTACTGGATAAAGAAGGAAAAGCTTCAGTCATGCACCACACAATATAAACAAGGAAAGAAAGCAATGATAATTCTCATTTTCCCTCAACAGAACACCCTTAGATGGAGCTCTAGACATTTACTAGGGAAGAGGGATGGGGACAGAAAGGGTCAGTGCCTGAGAAGAGAATAAAAAAGAGGATAATTCCTATTATGGTCTGTATTCAGGTCTTTCTTGTCTTCCCTTCTACCCAAGGGCTAGCACAGATGGTCCTGTTGCAGCTATGGTTGCAGCTATGGATCAAGCAAGACATGACCCAGTGATGCAGCACTGAGGTTCCTCCAAGTGAAATTCAACAGGATGTTGATCTTGTTGGCAAACGGTGAGGAAGGCTGAATACTATATGAAACATTCATTAAAAAACTCCAAGAGCAAACAGAAAGAGCTCTATACATCTAGGTGGAATATGTGATCAGAGTGTGACAGCTGAAAGGACCACTGAACAAAAGACACTCTGTAAAATGCTGTGTAGCAATTGACTAACAAAAGCTCTCAAACAGGAGACACAAAAGAAGAAAATTTGGAGGAAATCATACATTTCAGTGTAAAATCACTATTCACGCAGCTTAACTCTCAGAATTATGTCTGAAAAATCAAGTTAATGCATGCACCCTGGTGGATCCCTCCTCCACGGCTTCGTTCCACCTCCTGCGTCAGAAGTCAGAGGGTCAGATCCTTCCCATGCTGTGTTACATCACTGAAATACTGGGATAACCTATGGTGCTCCTCTGTAATGGAAATCAACAATGAATGGCCATGCTACCTTTATGTCCCCACTGTCTTTCTGTTTTTCAGTCATTTCTGCAGCCCTCAAGTTCAGACAGGACAGCCTGTCCACGTCGGGCCCCTTAGTGCCCCAAAGCCAAGGGACCACAATCTGACGTGCAGAAGAGAAATCTCAGACAAGTGCAGAGCTGCTCAGAAGCCTACATAGATGGCAAAAAACAACCAACAAGGTGGTCCAGGGAATTGATGGACAAGAATGAGCTGAGAGAAGGACCTGCTCCAGCATGGCCACTGGATAAAGGCTGTGCCAAGGAGGGGTGGTGTTGAGGCTATTGCTCTGCATGACATTTGATGTCTATTGTTTTGCAGAGGCTCTTCCTGCTGGCTGACTTAATGGCAGACAACAGGTAAAATAGTTGTATTTCCCCAACCCCAGCATCTTCTCCTTCCACACTCCACCTCCTGCTACTGCACAGCAGACAACTGTGGCAGGGTTGGGGCAAATCACTCTATCCTCTCCCAGCCATTGGTCCCACTGGTCTCCAGGGACATCTGAGAGCACCATGAGTCATTCCAGGTCATGGCTCAACAACAGCTCAGAGATAATGGCAAAGGTACTCATTCCCCAAAAAAAGGAAAAAGAAGAAAAGAGGAAAGATTCAACTTGGAAGACTTTTTTTCCACATTCAGAAGTTCATTTTCCCTATTGAAAATTCTGTTACTAACTCCCCAAGGGAGTTACGCATACATCCCTTGAAGCTGCATGGGGAAGGCAGCATGTCAGGGTGCAGGATGAGAGCAAAAGCAGGAGAAGGTAGCAGCAGCACATCAGAGCATGCACCAGTGAGCCGACCAGCTTTGTAAGGCTGGAAGGCAGCAGCTTGCAGACAGAAATCTGTCCATCTGCATCTGCTGTCTGTCCCTCCTGCTGCGCCAGCTGCCAAGGGCAGCTCCTGGTGTTCAGCTGGCTTTGAGGGGGAAGGAAACACTGCCAAAACCATTTCCATTGCTCCTCCTCTGGGGCTGCAGGCACTGTGCTCTGTGGGTGTGTTTAGTCAGTGACCCTTCCGGTGCTTTAAGTGTTGGGTACACCACCCACAAGACTAATCAATGTTACTTTGATGGGTAGGGATTAGCTTCTCCTCCTTCTTCCTCCTCTTGGCCTGTGAGAGATGAGGAAGATGTCACCTTTTTCTTCCTCCAAACAGAGGCAGCAACAGGAGCAGGACTCAGCTCTGAGCATCAGTAGGTGCTGCCTAAAAGATGGGAGCACTGGCAGACACATGGGAGTAGGACAAAGCAGAGCTATGTCAGTGTGCTCTGGTGAGGCAGGTGGTGTGAAGTTCAAAGGAAATATGCATTTTTACATGATAGTATCAGCAGCCTTTCTGACTCAGGGTGTGTGCAGTTTGCCTTTTCCCAGACGATAGTTTCAGGGTGTTCTCCCATGCTGTTGAGAAGAACAGAGATCCGTGGTAGAAACAACTGTAATGTCTCAAAATGGGTTTTGTATTACAGGTGATGGATCAACAAATGGGAGAGAAAGAACCAGACCAGGTCCTGCTGCCTTGGCTGGCTGCTGGCAGCTGTTTTGATTCATGCCCACTGGGAACTGCTTGAACAGAGTGCTTCAGATGCTAGCTGGCAAAATTAAATCATTGACTCCAGCTCCTTTCCATCAGCCATAGCTGCAAAAGGAAAGCAGGTTATAGCAAGGCCCAACAATGATCTACATGGCTGAAGGGCATTGAAAACCAGCCCAGGTGGCTGAGTAATGCCTTCTCCTGAGGTCTCAGTGATACTAAAGATCAGTGACAGCAGCACTCATCCAAAGAGGGTTTCCTGGAGAGGAATGGCAAGGTAGTACAACAATGTACAGTTGATTTCAGTATAATTAAGAAGAGCTATATGAGAAAAACTTCCCAGACAGCGTGCTGATTTCTCTCTAGCCTTCCCTTGCAGAGCTGGTGCAGAGCTCCCAGGCACTGGTAATGACTCATGTTGCTCATATGACTGCATCTAATTCAACCCCAAACCTAATTTTCAGCAGCAGCTGAAACTGCCCAGGTTCTGTGCCTCACTTGCTGGGCTCACACTTAGATATGTTCACCATTAACATGTTGTGTCTACACACATACTTGCCCAAACCAGTTGCAGGGAACAAGAGCAAAATGAGTTGGAGGAGGAGGCACCAGGCAGTGTGGGATGCCCAGATGCTTCCTCATGGCTCAGCTGGTGTGTGACAGCAGCACGAGCTGACAGCAGAGAGCAGTGCTGGAGATTAATTGCTTATAATGAGCAGCACCACGGCCCTCAGAAAAGGATAAACTGGAGACTGCCTGGGAGATGGTGATGCTTTAACCCTCTGTGGTGTTGGTCCCCTCAGTGGAAGCTTTTTGGGCACTCCATCCCAAAGCCTGGAAGGGAGAGATTTTCTGAATAGCATTGGCCTGGATTTACACTTCAGAAAAGACACTGGGTTTGGGCTTCTGCCATCTCTAAGAGCTGCATGAAGTGACTCTTTCTATCCTCTCTCTTTCTTCTTTTCCCTTCTTTCTCTTCCACTTTTCCTCTCCCTCCCTATGTACATTTTTCCTTAAAAATTAAAAAAAAAAAAAAAAAAAAAGGAAGACAAAAATACAACTGAAAAGAGAAGGTCCCCAAGTCAGGACAGCTATCTGAGGCAGCCCTTTAGACATCACAGCATCACAGGGAGGTTGAGGTGGAAAAGGACCCCAAAGGGCATGTTTTCAGAAAATGAATATCTGTATCGCCTTGATAGGACAAGGGAAAATGGCTTCAGACTGAAAGAGGGGACACTTAGATTGGATATCAGGAAGAAATATTTTACGAGGGTGGTGAGGCACTGGTTTCCCAGAGAGGAGGTAGATGTCCTGTCCTTGGAGGCATTTAAAGTCAGGCTGGATGGGGCTCTGAGCAAGTTCATCCAGCAGTAGGTGTCTCTATTCATTGCAGAGTAATTGGACCAGATGGCCTTTAAGGGTCCCTTCCAATGCAAACAGTTCTATGATTCTATTATTCCTCCTTCAGGAGGCAGAGGAATTGTTGGTCTAAGTTAAACAGAAGCAATGCTCTCACCTGGGTAAAGAAAACTGGGAAGAAAAAAGCCAACCACTGAGTTCCAACAGCTCTGTGGAAAAACACTACAGCTTTTCACTGCTGTTTTCATTTCAGGACTGACCTAGATTTTTATGCGCTGGAAAGGTGGGGGTGTAACTGAGCCATAGAAGAACCAAGCTGTCCCAATCTGAGAACTGCCATTTGGGGGTCATTTTTCCCATTTAAAGAAACGCAGCCTGAATTTTCTGGGAAGGTGTACTTGCTGGATCCTGCTTTGTTATTAGGGACATGGGCAGGCACCTGTTCAGAGAGCAGAGCACAGGCGGGTGATGAGAAGAGCCCCTGGAGGGGGCCAGGCATGACAGCTGGCTCTGGGCAGATGTCCATCACATAGACTGGTGACAGCAGAGCCTCAAATTAGGGCACTGGGTCACTACCCACAAAGGAGAGATCAATTCACTTTACAACATGTGGGGAAAAAAAAAAGCTTAAGGTTTGTGCTGTGGTGTTTATTTGGACGTGTTCAACTTTCTGTCTGATCCGAGGCACAAAGCCAAGAAATGCTTTTCTAGAAACCTTGAGCTACAGCCATCCTATACTCCTTTCACTAATTCAACAGTTATTGCATACCTCTTCCTTAAGGATATCTACTTGGGATAACAGTCTCACAACTGTTAATGTTCTCCTGCAATTCTCCAGCTGACTGGTTTTGGGCTCTGAGACCACAGGTCATGGAACAACAAGAACTTTAGCTTAGCTGTTAACTGAGGGTTTCCCAAAGACATCTAAGCTAAAAATACTCAATGTCAGAACTTATGTTGTTTAAATAATTAAAATAACACTTAAATAATGAACTGTATAAAATATATGGGCTTTTACTTATTTTACAGTGTTTTCTTACATGTAGAACAGCTCTTTTTATACATAGATGAGAGAGAAATATTTCATTCAATTTCAGTGCTTTTGTGTCACAGTATTTCAACTCCAAGGTGTAATATCTGTTTTTATAAATGAGAGTGGAGGATTAAAAAGATTTTAGAAGACTCTTTACTCAAATCAGATCTAAGATCATTGAATGCTTTCCTGAATGATAAGAGCTGCCTGCCTGACCAGAGCAGTTCACAGGGCAAAATCTTTTTGTGCAACATACAGCTGCTCTAGGGCATCCTAACCTTGGCCTTGTTTTCAAACGTGGCAATTAAAACAAAGCAGACCATTGCATATCACAGTTTCTTAAATAATGTATCTCATAATGCAGTCTCAAAGAAAAGACAGGAAAGCCTTACTTGCAGGGTCAGCAAGGGATTTGCTTGTTTTGTTTTGTTTATTTTTCTCTCCAAACATTACTGATAAAGAATGCGCTTTTAAGAAACTGCAGTCTAATGTGTAGGCAAGGGAAAACATCCTCCTGCAACAGACAAGAAGACTCTCATTAGCAAACTGCTGGAGTTCTACTATAAGGCACTAATGCAGCTGGCACAATTCCTGAGAATAGAATTATTCATTGCCATGGTTACCCGTGCTAGAAATATTGCCCTCCGCAATCAGTGTAAACAAAGATCCTTTCACAATGGTAAAAAAAATTAGAGAGCTTGAAGCAATTATAGGAAATGATAAAATTGTACAGAAGTTGAAGTTGTGCCATGCAAGCACTGTGGTTTTTCTTACACTGGGGGGTTTGAAAGGCGTCTGTGAGGAGCCGAGCCTCTCCTGGTTGCAGTGATGCACAAAGCTCTGGGTGGGCATCGGGAGCTGAGGACAGAGTCTGGTGGGGTGGGCAGCACTGCGCTGGAGGGATGGTTACAGCTGCAGATAAAAGGTAGCTGGGTATCTCATGTGGTGGTGGTGGTGAAGCTCTGCAGCCATGCCCTGGGGTGCCCCAGGCCTAGCACTGCCACTGGGAGACTGGGGGGGAAATAACTATTGCTGCTGTCCTAAGTCAAAAAGTGGAAGTGAGGAAAGGAGTAAAATATCTTTGTTCACCTGGCATTACTTCCTAGGCTGGTGTTTCTTCAACTGCGTCCATAAAAGTAGAAAGTCTGTAGCAGTAAGCAGGTCAGAGCTGTGCAGGACCCAGTAGAAATGCCATCTGATGTCAAGAGCATCTGTAGCCAGGTCTAACAGATGTATCAAGGGGTTCAAGGCATGCTGGCAGCATGTTCTCACTTCAGCTGAGGAAGGACTGGAACACCCCTCTGACACTTTTCCATGATGTTGCTGATTTCCCTCAACACCTTTCTCCCACACCTCTCTTTAATCTCTCCTTCTCAGAGCAAGGAGAAAGCTTCAAGGCTACTTCAGGAGCCCTGAGAGCAACAGCAACACAGAGAGAGGGAAAGGCAGCTCAGTGGCTTCTCTTTGGCTACATCATCATGCTGGGGACTTACAACTGTCACCCTGTGCAAAAAAATAAAATAAAATAAAATAAAATAAAATAAAATAAAATAAAATAAAATAAAATAAAATAAAATAAAATAAAATAAAATAAAATAAAATAAAATAAAATAAATAATAAATGGGAATGAGGGTTTTTCATCCCCTCTTCTTAATCAGGTTATAGCCACATTCATCCTTGGTGAATCTGGGCAGGATGGTAGAGCTGAGAAAATGTCGCTGTTGCAGTATGCCCCTACCCACACTTCATATCACTTCACAGACAGTGAGGTAAAACGTGAAGTATTTAGTTTTGCAAAGCCTCTACTGCAACAGGATCACTGTCACCTCCATTTTAGAGGTGAAAAAAGCAAAGAGATGGAGTTTTGCATGGAAGGTAACAGAGGACACCTGTGAAAGGCTATCACAACCTGACTGCAGTCCCCACCATTCTCCAGCTTTTCTCCTTCCTCCCCAGCCGTGTCAAACAGCCCTGTAACAGTGCTGGGAAGCTTTGTGAAGCCCTATGGAAAAAAGCTCTAGGGATGAGAGACTCAGTTCAGTGATGCAGATCAAGACAAGGCAACAAGCAGCCTGCAAACCTCAACTAAGTGATCCTAACCTCTGCTCAGCAGCCAGGGCTGCTCCTGGCCAACCAGGGCATCAGCAGTCCTCACTGCTAGCTGTGCTTCTCCACTGGGAACTCTGAAACTGCCATGGGAGCTGCAGGTCAGTAACCCCTGAAGGAAACATTACATGACATCCTCCTGCACATCATCCAACTGGAGAGAAACAGAGGTGACAAAATAACACTGAAATAATGTCCCAGTGGGGCACTTGGGGAACTTGTTAAAAAGCTTGCTGGCATCTGGAAGGCAGGAGGAGGCATGGGTCTGTAGAAGCATGGCATCTCCGGGGAAAGCCTGGCCGCTTGCAGCTGGCACTGCACGATGAAAGGATAGGGACTAGCTGGTGGGCCTGCCCAGCCTGTGGAAACTGGAGCAGAGGGTGAAGGGAGGGTCGGTTTCCATTTTCATGAGACTTCAGGGTATGTAGAAGAATCTAAAATAATCACCTTGTGCCGGTTGTTGTCCTTGGCATGAACAGTAACTTTGTGGCCCAAAGGGCTCAATTGAAGATATAAAGGGAGAAACGAGAGCACACTGGGCTCTTGATTTACTAATAGGAGCCTTTTTGTGCTGTTTATTGGTTCAGAGCCATCTCCTAGGTCTTAACCCTTTATGCCTTAGTTACCGCGAAACCATGTGGTCTTCCTTGACTATGCATTTTATCTTACAGAATGGTAAGAATTGTTCTCCTTGAGCTTTCCCTAAGCTCCCATCACTGATCTTAAATCTGGGGCATGGAAAAGGAAGAGGAGACCTATGCCATGGCAACAAATGCCTTTGAATTAGTAATTGATTTTCTAGTAACTGATAGTTTCTGCAGTTCAGCCCAGTGAGCACCAGCTTCACACTGGCCTTCTCTTATGGAAACAAAGTACAAAAGGCTTTTGCTTTTGGTTAGTCATGTAAATCCTCTGATGAAGCCCATTCTAACAGAAGGGTAGTAAAAGACTGTGCTATAAATAGTGTTGAGTGTTTGCCTGAGCTCAGGCAGAAATGTAAGGTTTCATAGCTCAGACTGAGAATCCCAGTTGTTTCAGAGCCAGGGGCTGACATTTGCCTTTGTGCTTGTGCTCTGATGTCTGTTTTGTTTTCTGATACAGTCATTTATTTTAAATCGGTCTGAATACATGTTACATCTTGAGAGAGAATTAGGATTCACCATAGACAGCTTAACCATGTAATCTGGTCCAAGTGTCTCTATATATAACTTGCACATTTATGGGATTTTCTATCAGAACCTATGGGAAAAAGAAAAAGAAAAGCAACAACAGGCAAATTCAACATTATGCAGTGATCACAGACATAAATATTCTAAGCTTCTGAGAAAGCAACAGGCAGCACTGCAATGGGTGCAAGCATCCTTCATGCAATTGTTGCATAGGAGCATTTCTTACCGATTTGAATGAACCCGTTCAGATGCAGTGGCTGCAAAATCAGATTGTAAATGCAGCATGATAATGACTGGATAAGGTTTAATTAGAAAGATCAAAAGCTTTATTTGTTATCACAGGAAAAAAAAAAAAGATGTCTATAAGCAGTAGGACTGATTTATTCACTGTAAGTGCTACACTTTACCTGTCAGTAAAAAAAAAGCAACAACAAAAAACACAATTAGTGCAGAATGTGAAGGGTAGAAACTAAGAGATATACACAGGTAGGTCCAATATATTCCTACTATAACAAGAGATCAAGATTGGATGGATTCTTGGATGACATTGTTTTAAAGCAATATTCAAACAATCCATCTGATATTCATTACTATCATATTTTTGATCCTTTGATTTTTTAACAGAATACATGTTTTCTGTGCTGTAATCTGTATCTTCACAGGCATAACCAAGGGCAGATTTTTTACTGAGACACATTGACTGTTTTTATTCAAAACTATTTTATTGCAAAATTTGGTTATGTTTTCATCTTTACAGGTGATCAAATGTAGTGGGGCAGGAATGGGACAGGAGTGCTTTACTTGACATACAGATTTGGTGTAATTTCTGTCCTTAATATACTTTTGGTTGTCTGGGTTTTTTGCAGACTGCCCTGGATGCTCTCAGCCCCAAGTAAGGAGCTCAGCACAGCTCGTTCCCATGCTCTGGTAGCTTGTGGCTGAAGAACACCATGTAAATATCCCACTAGTTCCTCTGTCTAATGTAGCACAGTGTCTGTAATGCCTTTACTAATTCAGCATCTGCATTACAGCCTGAACAGCGTAAATTTTGCCCTTAGTATTCCTGTGAGACAGAAAAATGCTTTTTAACCATATTATAGATGTGGAAGTATATGTCTTCATTTACTTCTTGATTCATTCTGATACACAAAGAAACCTCAGAGGCAACCATCTCCCTGAGAAGCAGGCAAGGACACCTCTGCCAAAAAGACTCTTGGCTGCCTTGAGTTTAACTGCCTGAATGTCTCCCATCACCCCACGCTTCTATGACACTCCTGCACCTCTAGGCAGTCAACTTCTGCTTGTTCAGGGCTTCAACTTAGATCTTCATTCAGATTTAAGTTCACTCCTCTGTCTAAGGGACTTATGAATTCCAGATGACACCAACAGAGAGGGCCAGCACAGCTGAAGAAAGGGCCTGTCCCACACTCTCACCTCAATGCACAGGTTATTTGTTGTCAGCACAGGGTATCCATTAGTTTTGTAGTAGCAGTGGGAGCTATACTTCAACAGGCTCCAGTCTTTTCCTCCTTGTGCTTGTTATTTCTGCCTTTATCTTTTAAAACAAGCTGGAAGAATACACACAGCAGTCGAGGACGAGTCCTCCTTGTTAGAACGAGAGACCTCCTGTTACCAGAATATGAGTGTCTGAGCCAAGTGCTCTGGGTCTTCACAGAGGAAAAGGAGTGATGTGTCATTAGAGATAAAGCAGGTTCTTACCCCTCATCTGCTGCAGCAGCAGCTATGGCTGCTGAAATAACCCCTCGCAGAAACCTTTGAGCCTCCCTTCCACACCCCCTTGGGGCACTGTGGAATGGTTTTAATTGGAAGCAGATGTGCAATGTGGTAGGTAGGAGCAGACGTACACTCAGTGTGAGCTCCTAGTAAATAACTTCTGTATGATCACTTCAGAAGGGAAAAATACCATGGAAATTATTTAAAATGAGACTAATAGGCACTCACGGTCAGTCATCTGGTCAATATTCCTTACCAGTCATTAAGAGTCAAGAATATTCTCTCACTTGATAACTTTGCAAAATGGAGCATTCAGCTTCAACAAATGGGCCAGAGGGAAATTTCCAAGCCATTATTTCCATTGCAAGCATTTTGGAGATTCCACTTTTCCAATCAGATGGCCATGAAAATCATAGAGTTGTACTATTGGGAATGACCTGGGTTTTAAGTGGGTAGGAAGAGTTAGCTGAATAATAGAAACTCAGCATCTTGATTTTAGAAAAGAGTTTTTGGGCCAAGTCTCCTGGATTTGTCACTCTTCTCATTTTTTTTCCATCACAATGAATCTGCCAGGCTACCATAGCCTGGTTTCATGGAACATCACACATCTACAGTTACCGAAATTCATATGGTTGCTGTACCTTTGCTTGACACTTCATTGCAACATCTTTGCTCCTCAAAAACACAGTAACTGTGCTTTGACATAAGCAATGCAGTCATCGGGCAGTCCTCTGCAGCAGGGAATAATTTAATCAACAACTTTTACTTCCACATGTGCAGGATAAAACATGAAAGTGCAACAGGGAACATAGGCCAAGAAGGCCTGAATGTAAAATTGCTTATGCATTAAATCACTGGGAAAACCATTTTTCAGTCCAGCTACTGGGAAGAAGCTTGTGTGAACATAGGGTCAATGCATAGCCTGTCACCATGTCCTGCTCCTTACTTGCATGATGAGCTTTCTCATACCTTTTGTTTTGTAGTTCCTCAGAAACATCTGAGCAGATTTTATTTCAGTTCCTCTTCTGTCGGGTATCTAAACAGATAAGTAATGGCATGGAGGGGGCTTTTTGAAACTCAGCTGAGTGAAGAAAATAAATGTAAAGGTTATGACTACATTGATGCGAACGCATAATGCATCTTTGAAATGCATGAAATGGAGAGAAAGTTGCAAAACAGAGTTCTAACAAATGTCACTTCACATTCATAGAGGTCAAGCCCCAGGTTTAGAGGCAAGAAATTTAGCTTTCAGTGCACTGCTTTGTCTAGTTGTTATGCCAAAAGTGTGGCTCCAGTGTTGATGTGCGCCAAGAGAACCAGCTTCCCTGCTACCTTCCTGACCAGGGGAACCAGGAGGCAAAGGTGATTTGAAAAACAGAATGAAACCCGGTCCATTTCCATTGTTTTAGTGATTTAAAAGCAAAGCAAACAAACAAAACAGAATAAAAAAAAACATGCTGATAAAACACAAGAACTCTGAGACCAAACCTCACTCCGATTTGTGAAAGCCCTCCCCTTAGTGGCAAATTCAATCTAGTTATTTTGTGATGGCATTAGTAAAACTGCTACAGGCATTTCTACATTAAAATGAAAGCGCATACATGGGTGACTACTCTCTTCTGTGCTATTCTGGGGACATCATTCCCTGATCTCTTGCTTTCAAAAGCCTAGTATTTTCCAGCACACCGAATAAATCGAATCTATCTTTAATTCAAACATCAAAAAGTAACCTCCACATTCATCAATGAAAAGTGACAGCCGATTTTATTAACTGTATTCATTATAACACGTAATATGACAGTGGGAATGTTTTTCACCGTAAGATTTTTGAATGGAAGAAAAGTGCAGTTAGTCTGAGTTCCTTACATTCATTAGAAGCAAGACTATTGAAACCATCAACATTTACAATGACACATAAGCAAACACCAGAACCAGTGCCAATAAATATGCAGAGTACCAAAATAAATATTTACAGAATTAAAAATGAAACAAACATTGATTAGTATATCCTCGTGAATTGCCAGGGAAGAAATTCATCTATTGCTATCCATTAAGTTTTCCATATGCTAAGAATACAGTGATCTGAGGAGACACGTGTTCATCGGAGTCTGCAGAGGTGGAAAGAAGATACGCCTAATAATCTGGTACAGAACCACCCCCTGGAGCATTCTGATCTTTCACTCTGAAGAAGTTGATGCATGCAGCCTAGCCAGATCACTGGCAAACCATTTAGATAAGAGCAGGGAGGGCTGGCTTTCCTTGCTTGTTATCTTGGATCAGTCACATGCTACCTTGCTGGGGGTGGTCGACAAAAATAGAGGGGAAAATTGTAATAAGCAATGATTTATCAGCTAGAACGTGTCAAGTAAAAACAGATGAAGTGACTTCTAACAGGACACATCTGTCCCTTTCAGCACATAGGAAGCCCCAGGAGCATCAGTTTGTCAGATGCAGTGAGGAGCAGTCCCTGCTACGTTTTCCTCAGGCACATAGTGATATTTAAGCAGAGCTGAGCTGTGATAACAGGCTGAGGACCTTCTATATTTCCTGGACTTGCTGAATCTGTGTTTTCTACCTCCATGTTTCATGCTCCCTTTCCATGCACCACAGCTTTTCTGAGATAGACTGCTGACAAACGTAGCAAGGGAAATTCAGACGGGACCAAACTGTGGGATCTCTGCTCAGCCTTAATACCAACCAACACCGCTAACAGGCCCACTGATTTCTGGGGGAACACTGGTGGGCAGAGCTGTTGCGCACCATCCCACAGCAGAGCATTTACTTCAACTTTACATGAAGGCAACAGTTTTCACCTTGCTCCCTCTTTTGGGAAGCAGGGTAACATCACTTTTATCAGGTGCTGCAGAAAGGTATGCACCCTCAACCTAGGATTTGGGGCTGCCTCATCCCACTACACTCCCTCCACAGCTTGTCCTAGGCCGTAAGGGTGCCAGCAGCCCCCACTGCCCTGCTGGGCACAGGTCTTCACACATCCCTGATGAGATGAGAACCAAACAGACAATGCAGTGGTCATGGGCTACAGAGGGTGTGGAATTACCTAAGCTAAGCACCTTGCTCCCCCAGCCCATGGGGTACAGGTGGGCTGGGCCAGACCCTCAGATTTGCTGCTGTGAACTGAGAAACATCATCAGATGCATAGCTTTTATACTATAAAATCAGGCTTAATTCAAAGCAGAGGTAGCCAGTGTTCTTTAACGAGCATATTATGTTCAAAGCCTCAGTGCATCTGCATAAAAAGCCCATGGATCAACCTGATACTGAAATAGCAACTGTCTTGATGCAATATCATCCGAAATAATAAAAATCTGTTCAAGTTCTTACCATTCAATCTGTAGGCATTACTCTCCCTTAAAACAGATCTAAGATGTTGCTATGAAACAATTAAAGGGAGGCATAATCAGTTACCATACAAAAAAAAAAAAACAAAACAAAAAACAACAGCCCACAAGAGCAAAGACATCATGAGCAGAAGGGATTTTAGGGCTCTGGAAAGGATCTGGTCCTGTTTTTACCATCAGAAGTTAAATTAAGGAAGGCAGTGATTGTGTTAACTGTAATTTAAACATGCTGAGCACTGGAGTTCCGTACAGAAGTGGCTGCTTGTTAAAATGGAAAAACAATAGAAAGACATGTTTTGCATTCAGATCAGTGGAAGTACGACTACAGTAATACTAAAGACTGCACAATCACCTGAATAATGTTCATCTCCTAAAAAAGGGAAGACTTCTTTAAGAAACACTTCCTATTTCCTTCAAGATTAAGAGATTAAGAACCTTCTCCAGCTCTTACTGGAGTCAGTGGGAGCTTTGCCACAGCAGAACTGGGCCTTAGAAAGAGATAGTCAGATTGTGTTGGCAAATGCCACTTTTCTAGCTCTGTGGCCATACCTGCAATTTATTTATTTTGTTTCTACTTCAGAGCATTGCTTGGATGTGATACTACAGGCAAAGCAATCTTCCTTTAGCCATTGCTGTAGGAATTCTTAACAGAACCATTTAGTTTCCTTGCTCTGTGAAGCATAGAACCTTTTCCCTTCTCCCAGTACACCTTTGGCTCTATTTATTTAAACATATACAGAAAGGGAAAAGAAAAGCAGCTCTTACCAAAGATAAAGAAACTTTGGGAGCAGCCTCCATAACAAACAGCCTCCAGGCTTTCCCACACGTGTGACATGCTTCCCTGCCAAATGTGATAAATTGTGCACAGCAGAGAAGTGGAAGGATATATGCCACTCTGCAAAATATCACTCAACATCCTCACCCACGTGTATGAGATCACACGGCACATCTTAAGTATCTGTGCCACTTGTTATGAAGGCAAATTCATTTTTTTCCATACTAAGGAGTAAAGCCCTTTTGAAGATTACATTGGCAGCAGCTCCTCCTTTGGAGTGATGGAGGCATAGGGCAAAAATCTCAGTTTCCCAACCTAGTGCAGTATGGATGAGTGACAACAAGAGACTGAGTGGGGTGAAATGTGTTCCTAGGTAATGGACTTGAATGGAGAAGGCGGGAAGAGATTTAACAACTTGCTTTTGCAGGAGTAAAGGCCCCCAGGTTGTGGCTTGAGTGGTTATAGCTCTTTGCATATGGCATATCCCTTTGCATAAGGCAAGTTCTTCTGTTTCCCTTTACAAGTAATGGACACTCAAAACACTAAATCAGCAGTGACCATCCCACCCGAGATGCTCACAGGGAAGACAAGATGTGAGCTAATGATGATCTAAACAATTTCTGTGAGTCAGACTAAAAATCAGCTGACCTCTGAAAGCAAACAGTGAGACAGATCTGGATGCTTTCTGCTCACAGCAAACAGCACGTGAACCATCAGAAGGGAAACCCACAGTGAAAGGGAGGGATGCTCCAAGGGGACTGGTCCCAGGCTACCAAAGGATGACTGGCAGCAGCTCTTAGATGAGTCAATTGTTGTGCAGTTCTGCCAGGACAAATAGGGTTGTGTCATCCTAATGAAAATGTAAACAAAGCAAAACAAACAAAAACAATGCGTAAACCAAAAGCAAAATAAAAAAGGGAAAAGCCAAAATTAAAAAAAAAAACAAAAACAACAACAAACCCGAAACAGCAGAAACTGTCATGCCAATAGTCAGTTCTGCAACATCTTTAATTGTTGTCAAATTGCTTTTCTGAGACAGAAGCCTTAGCCTTTCATATCAATAACTATGAAAATACATTTCCAGGCCACCTTGCTTGGAGCCCCGCATTATCGCTGTTAGATAACCATCTGCCTTATAAGTGGCTATTGTTACCGTGAACTGTCTGTACCATTATCTTGCTGAAAAGCCTTTTCTGAAAGTAGTCCATTAGAGTAGGCAAAAAAAAAAAACCTCAGAGCATGGCCACATAGCAGAATCAATGGCTCCCTTTGATCTGCAAGCTTGTTCAGCACTACAAATCTAAAAAACAACTAGGGTTTGCTTTGCTAAGCACAGCCTGTTAATTTGGCTCATCTGCACTTGCAGCATCTTACTGAAAATGCCATCTGTATCAGACGTTTTGAAGACTTTGGTGCAATATTCGCTTAGCTTAGATTAATAATTTAGTAAGAGATTCATTAAAAAATAATCAGTGAATTAATTTTCATAGTGTACATCTGTGCATGTAATTTTCAAAAGTGTACTATCCTGAATGATGGAAAGGACGTTCACAGTGGATGAAGGAAGTGCTGGTGATGGATGGAGTAATTATGAACATAGATGGTTCTTATTCTAGTCAGGTAATTCCTTCTGAAATCTATTACTTGGATTTGAGTCCTATTACTGGCAAGAGCAAAATGCATATGCACTACAGGTAATGAAAGAGCCTTTATGTCTGGTGCAGGCCACACATATAGTACAGATAACTCCTATCATGACAAAAGAAGTCCACAAAAACATCATTTCATGCTAAAAAAGGGAAATCTTTTGTGCTGATATATATATAGGACAGGAATGTATACCACTGAAATCACAGTCGATAGCTAAAAACGCTACGCAATATATAGAAACAGCCTAAGAACATACAAAATCAGCAGTGACCTGAAAGTGCAAAGAGTATATAGAACTAATGCCAAGTTCTGATCTATAAAATCCTTTATGAATGACATACAAGCTGGTAATTACAAAGCATCACTTGGACCACAAAGCAACAAAGAAAACAAACAAAAGTATTCTTTAAGAAAATTGAAACAATTACAGAATTGGGAATGTTATCTTTGGGACTCAGAACACTGCTTCTACCTCGATACCTACTGAGGCCAAGGAAAACATATGCCTGAACACAGGAATATAAATAAGGATGCAAACCACCACAGAATGCCTCAGGACTATTTCCTCTGTATGCCTCAGCCTCTAAATCCAGCAAGCTATTTACTGTTTGCTATTAGGCATCCCACAGTACTTTATGGGGATCTTTCAGGAATTAAACATAGGTGTAAAGGAAGCCTTTGAACCTCCTTTCAGTGATTGTTTTAGGCATTGTGCGGAGTTATACAAATATTTCCATGACAATGGAAAGCCCTGGTAAATATTACATTTTCAATTACCTTTTGAAATATTAACAGAGATGGCTTAAAGACAAAAGTGAGCTTTATAAATACAAAGTTAATCCAAGCATTAAATTGTATTTCTGCTCTCACACGACCATCACCCTGAATCAATGTCAGCATTGTCACAACGATTCAAAACGCTGACGTCCTACCACAGTTACTTTCCCATTTTCCTTTTAAGGATATGATTGTCCTTAAAATATGTACATAGCAATCAGCCAAACAAACCGTCAAGAGATCTACAAGGATGTACTGACATGGGGACATGACAGAAATGACCTGAGAGCACCTGGCCTGGCTGCTGAGCACGGCCGTGCTCCCATCCCACACTGGGCTGCAGCTCAGGTCTGCCTGCTCCGCACCGTGGTCAGCACTGAGCAGCCAGCACGCAGGGGAAGAGGGAAAACAGGGCAGAAAACAAAAGAGAGAGAAAATGAAGGGCAGCCAAAGCATTTTAATGATGATTCTTGTTAGTCAGTAGGTGAGAGGGAGCTAGCCTAGTGTTAGCCAATTGGTTTCTCGATACATACATGCCACAACGCAAATGAAATGCATACAATGAATAATTCACCACAGACAAGTCCTGCAGAAATGGTAGCTGTTTTCTTCTAGTGATTCAAAGAAGCACCACTGACACTGCCTGCAATCAGTGCTTCCAGATCTGCATATTACACAAGCCCACTGCATCCTCCCTCCCTCTCGACTTCCAGTACCCTACAGAATCTCTCTGTACAATTTGTCCATGAAACATAATGGAGAATTACAATCCTTTAGCGGAGTTGTCATGCAAGGAAAGCTATGCTCCTCATAGTCACATGAAAACAGAATGGAAAAAAGGATGTTAGGCTTAGGGGTGAACGCTAGGATAACGTTCCATGTTCTGTACATCCAACCTTTTGAGGGTATTTTAGCTTTAACTTTCTAAAATGCATAAGCAGAGCTAGGCCAAATGCAAATCTCTTCCTCACTCAGTGATCAGCAGCGTGTTGTGAAACAGATCGGCGGTGCACCCCCTCAGTCTGCATGCAGCAGTGTGCATGCATGGCCACGTTTGCACAGGTGAGAGTGTGCCGGGTGTGTGTCTGCCCGTGTGCATGAACGCTGCGAGGAGGTACGCTCGGACTACACATGCATATGTACAACATGTCAGTGTGAGCAGGCATGTAGGAAACCACATGTAGATACATTACGAAGGAGACATAAAATTATCTTCTGTGAAGTGTATTAAGGTTCTTACTCAAACCATGAAAACAGGGACTGAGCAGAAAAGAACAATTTCTCCCCAGTCACTGGGGGGGTGCAGTTTGGTGTTCCATCCTGCAGGGATTTCAGAGCCAGATGCCAATTCTCCCCTTGTGACCATAAGGTCATTACCTCAATGAACCACACATATAAGACATACTTATATGTTGTTCCTGGCTTTTTATGGTTTATCTATAACCTTAATATCCTTCAAATGTATATCCTGTATACTCACTTCCCTTTTTCTCTTTCAGTTTAAGAGACAATAAAACCAACTGCTATATAAGATCAGACCCATTAGCCTCAGTTACTTGAATTTAGGATTCTCTGCATAATATAGACTTAGATTCTTAAAATGTATATTATTTGTCAGATATACCGGAGCATATATTTTATATTAACTGTGGTCTGATGATTAAATACTCATATCAAAATATTTTGTAAATACATAATATTCGCTTTTAATCTTCAGTGATTTTTGGAGCTTTTTTAGTGTATCATAAAAATATGTCCTCAGGCACATTAAAACCCTAATAAATTTCTTGGAAATGTTGTCAATGTCCATGTTCAGTAGACACTATTCAAAAAAATCCTGGCCATTAATACATTTCTCTTAAGATTCAAGCTCATCAGACCATTTTATGGACCATTAGCCTACCGTATTTCTTTTTATCTCTCAAAGTAAAATTATTAAGAATGAAAATAAAAAGCAACAAGAACCCAGACTTTCTTTAAATAGTCAAAAACTAATTTTATATATTTTAAAAAATAATAATTAAAAAACTTGTTTCTTTCCTGGGTTCCTTCTCTGTAAGGTTTAAGCCCAGAGCAACTTTGTCTAAACCCCTGAAAATAGAGGTTTGCAATGGCAATGCTGTCAGAAACTCTGCTCTGACATGGAATGTGCCACTCGAATTAAATCAGCACTTCAGACTTACCTAACTGGGGATGCATGAGCCCATACAAAACAGAGTTTTGCTCTAATTTAAGGTACTTACACAAAGTTCTATCATTTTAGAACCGTAAAATTATCTACCTATAAAAACTAACTTTTGTTTAAACTCTAGATAATACAGAAGGGTGATTTTTTAATATATATATATATAAAAAATTTGTAGCATTGAGTAAATCTGCTAAAATATGTATATATTTACAAATGGCAAGCAAGTTATTGTATAAATGTGAACAGTGTGTATATATTGGTATTTAGTATATTGTTTCCCTGAACCTGATTATATGCATTATTGGACAAGTACTGATGTAAACATCTGAACCTACGTCAGGTGTCTCTGTTACCCAATTGTATTAGAGCAGATCAAAACGAACCAAACAGACAGACAAACAAAAATAGATTTTCCTGTTGGACAAATCCACCTAACTCCTTAATTAGCTACTGCACACAAGTCAATCAAGTCTGCTACTGAGCAGTGCTCTCATTCCTACATCAGGTAAAATACCTGTCAGGTTGTTTTTTGCTTGGTATTTTTCTCCAACTTCTTGTAGACCAAACACTACTTTTGGCGCCAGGCACCCTCCCTCCACTCCTCCCCCAGGAACAATTAAGAGATAAGTGTAGTGGGGAACCTCTCATGTCGCTCCTTTTGTAACTCTTGCTCCCTTGAAGAATGCATGGCACTGCTTTGCATGAGGGAAGATACTCATTTAGGTTCATAATCCAAGTTCTGCTTCCACAAAGGCATGTAAAAATGGACCTCCCCAGTATTTAGTGCTGCAGAAAAAAGATACAAATGTAAAAAAAAAGTGCTTGAAAAGTTGTCTTCTCATATTCAGTCATACAGATTCCGAAGTGCAGGCCTATGCAGTACAGTGAAACAAGCCTTCCAGGTGCCTTCCTACAGGCAATGCTGAACAAACACATTATTTGTGGTCTCCTATGCAGATTTTCACACACCAACCTTGCCGTTCAGCTTTGTCTCCACCTGCTCTTCAATTACTTTTTGGCACTGTCCTGGTATGTGGCAGCTCTCACTGTTGTCCCTGCTAAGCCCCTGTTACTGACTCGGCGTACTAGTACTTTAGAGACAGGAATTTTTGTTCTGTGCATTTCACTTTTGGCCAGGTGATGGTGTGCAGCGTGATGGCTGTTACTGGTATCTGTTCCGTGGCTAGCAGGATGTGATGCAAGGTGTTTAATGCTGATGGGTATTTTAGAGTCTTTCACTGTGCTAGAGGGTGTTTTCAGTGAGCACGTGGTGGTTACTGGAGATACGGGCTTGGAGCGTGGTATACAAGTGACTTCTTCCTCTGGAGGTCCTCCTGGTGGGTTTTCATCAGGCTCTGCGTAGAGATCATAGAGTGCATCCCCACTGTAGCTGTCCCTTGGAAGGGTCTCCTTCTGGATGCTCGTAGTGCTATCTTCTTCGGGACCAGGGGTGGTGGAATCCCAGTAGCCCTCGTCACTGTTTGGGACACCTTCATGCTGTTCCTTCTCCCTGCCCTTCTGCTCCTCTTTGTTGTTGAGGTGAATGGGGATCTGGTTGAGACCACCACGTTTCACCACCACCCTGTTCTCAGTGCCTCGGTTCTCCTTCAGCCCCTCAGGTGTCTTTGTCCCTTCTCCACCTCTTCCTCCTCCTCCTGTCTCAGTCTCCTCTGTCTGTGACAGCATGTCCCAGAACTCTTGCAGGTACGTATCATCCACCTGGTCTGGGCTGGCCATCTCCTCCCCTCCTCCTTGGTAGGTGACCATGGTGGGATGTTTCTTGGAGGCGCCCAGCTTGCTGGCCCCGGGGGTGCTCTTCTCGCAGCCGCCACTCCCGCCGCCCACATCCTCCTCCTGGTCCGCAATAATATCTCCGCAGCCTGTAAGAGAGTCAAAGCTTTTCAGTGAAGTCACGTCAGCAAACATCAAACAAATACGATCAATCGATTGCTCTGAGGGTGGATCAACAGAGGAAGGGTCAGGGGCGGCTGCCGTCTCTTGACCGCTATCACAGTGAGGTTCAACAGGGGGAATAGTCGTTATTGGAATGTCACCTGTTATGGCTGCATCCTTCGCAGTCCCAACCTCTCCAGCGCCCGGCTCCGGTCGCTCCCCGCAGAGCTCCTCGAGTGGCCTTGCAGCAGCAGCAGCAGCAGCAGCAGCAGGGTCCTCCCTGGGGGGAGTTGTGCCGTCCCGCGATTCCCCGCCTCGTAACTCGGGCTCCTCGGCCGAGGCACACGCGTCTCCGCCGCGCTTCTCCTGCAGCGATTCGAGACCGACGTCTCCTGCGCCGTTCGGAGTTTCAGACAAAGGTTTCGGCGTCTCCTCTTTGATGCACTCCAAGCTGGCAGTCAGAGACCCCGGCATGATAAGCCCGGACGGGATTTCCGAGGCTTCTCCCCTCTCCTCTTTGCCGTTTTTGTCCTTTCTGTGCCATCGCATGCTGCTGAAGATCCCTTTCAGACCCTTCTTTTGTCTGCCGCCAGCCCGCGGCTCCGCGTTCTCCGCCGCCTTGCCGTTCTCCGGCCTCCCGTTCTTCCTCAGCAGGGAGAAGAAGCTGTGAGACTTGGCCACGGAGCTGCTGGCGGAGCCGCCGAGGCCGCCGTCCGCCCGGCTCGGAGCATCCTTTCCCTGCGCTTCCCCGCCGCCCGCATCCTCCTTCTTGCCGCTCTCCAGCACGGCGTCGGCCAAACCATCGTGCGTCCTGCTCCGCACCATCCCCGTCTTGCTCTCGCCCTTCCCCTCCCCGCCTTTGCTCCTCACCCCGAAGATGCTCGGCATGGTGCCCCCGGATTTCCTCCTTCTGAACAATTTGAAGGCGGTTTTGTTAATCTTCCCCGACGGCTGCTCGGCGGCCGGAGGCTCGGCACAGTCGCAGTGCGAGTCCATGTCTGCCGCCACCGCTCCCCGCCGCGGCCTTCTCCTCCTCCTCCTCCTCCTCCTCCTTCTCCTCCTCCTCCTCTCCGCCGCCGCCCGGTGCCCGGTACTGCCTCACTGACAGCCCCGCCGCCGCCGCCGCCGCCGCCCGCCTATCTCCATAGCAACCCGGAGGGGGCTAAGCTGCTTTCCTCCGCCGTGGGCCTGCGCCAGGCCGCTGTCATCCGCCCTCAATCAACCTGAGCCGCCGCAGCCACGCCGGCAGCGCCCCTTTCCTCCACCCCTCCCCAAAAGGGCTTACATAACTTAACCCGTGTGGTCCTGCGCGGTGGCTGCCGGGCGCTGGGGGAAGAAAGCCCTCGTGCCCGCAGCCCCTCGTGTCTCTGCGGTGCCCAGGGCCGCGTGTCCCCGTCACTGGTGGCTGGAGGGGAGCGGTGGCCGCCCGCCTGCTTGCTGAGGGAGGGTGGCTGCGAAGCTGCTCCACAAGGCCAACCGTATCCTGGGCCGCACCAAAAGAGGGGTGGTCGGCAGAGTGAGCATCGTCCCCGCTCTGATCTGCCCTCAGGAGACCACACCTATGTTCAGGCGTGGGGTCCCCGGCACAAGAAGGTGCAGAGCTGTTGGAGTGGGTCCAGAGGAGAGCTACAGAGATTTCAGAGGGCTGTAAAACCTCTCCTGTGAAGATAGGATGAGGGAGCTGGACTTGTTCAGCTTGGAGAAGGGAAGGCTGTGGGGAGACCTCATCACAGCCTTTCAGTGCTTCAACGGAGCTTACAAGGAGGAGGAGGGTCGACTTTTTACATGATCTGGCAGTGATAGGGCATGGGAGAAATGCTTTAAACTAAAAGTGTAGAAATTTAGGTTAGATGTTAGGAAAAAATTCTTTACTCAGAGGGCAGAGTTACACGGACAGAGAGCTGTGGGTGCCCCATCCCCGGACGTGCTCAAGGCCGGGTTGGACGGGGCCCTGGGCAGCCTGAGCTGGTGGGTGTAACCTTGCCTACAGGAGGGAGTTGGAGCTCAATGACTGTCAATGTCCCTTCCAACCGAAGCCATTTTATGATCCTATGAAATTAACCTGGCCTGACATGTTCTTCTGGAAGTGGCCTTGGGCACCCTGCTCTGTGTCCTTATCTTGAGCAGGGGTTGGACCTGGTAGTCTCCAGAGGTCCCTGCCCATCTCAGCCATCCTGTGACTCTGTGATTCAGGGCTCCAAACTGGCTTGGTGGCTTCGCTACCAAGGTACTATCAAGGCAGGGCAATTTCACGTTGGGAGCAGTTCACCACACCTGGCTGTGGGAGAACTGCTTTCATCTGGAGCTGAGGTAATCTACATAACCTGGTCGTCCAATGACCACTGTACAGAGTGAGTCTGGGCCCCTCCAAACAGAAACAATCCTCCTTGCTATTAAGCAGTTTTAAACACAACTGAGACCTACTAGACAGAAGTTACGTGTCAACCCTCTGGCTTGGGGCTAGGTTCTGGCCTCTTTGAAGTTAGTAAAAGGTTTTGCCATTGACTTTGCTGCTTGGAAGAATGAGCTGTATTTTCTCTTTTTAACATCTTTGGATGTTCATTGCACTTTCTCACTGGAGCAGGTCGTGAATGATTTATCCAGTGATTTTAGCCCTTCTTCTGTTCATTTATTAAAAGTTTCATTTGCATTCACAATCACTGCATGTTCAGTAAGAACATTATGAGAATGTAATTCAGCATACGTCTCCCCTGCTTTCTACAAGAGATAGAGGAAGGGACAAATGGGACAGAAGCCAAGACTGTGACTGGAGGAGGGTTGAGTTACATAGTACAGTGCGCACTGCATACATCTGCTTAGCACTCAGAAGCCACAGAGGCAGAAGGTCACTTTGAGGCTCCATCAAGCATGAGCTCCCCCATCACCTGGAATGTTTCTGCTCTCCTGTCAAACGGATTAAACTGGATAAAAAAGAGAAAATACCAAATATGCTTGTGCAAATGCAAATACACATTCGTCCTTTGAAAATTTGAAAGAACAAAACCTGGTCATATACCTTGTATAAAAGTGGACAAAACATTTTATAAATAAGGGTTGTCCAAATGGCTGGACTTAGTGATTTTTCCTCTTTTTTTGTACTGGTGTTTAGCTACAGTTCACCAGTTCTTTACGTTATGCCAATTCTTCTTCAAACAGTAAGAACAAAGCAGTGGGATACAGAGATACAAAAGGATGAGGCCAGATGACTCAATGCTTCACAGCTGTATGGGAACAGACAAGTTATTTTTCTCTGTGAGTTTGCAGACATGAGCAAAAGGGTGGACTTCTAGCTGTTTTTTCAGTCAACTTAAAATCCAAGTGTTAATGGAGAAAAGTGATTTGAGGTCAGTCTGAAATTGCTATTTAAGAAGTATTTTGACAAATTGAATTTTTTCTACGCATTTTTTCTTCATCCTTTTCTACTTTTTGATATGTGATTTCAATAATTTTGAAGTACCTTTGGAAATTGATAGTAATTTTAAAATGAAAAATCAAAGCACTGAATTTTGAAAGTGACAAATTAAAAATTCCCATTATTTCTTTCTTTTTCTTAGATGTTTTGTTTTAACATGAAGGTATCTATGAATTCAGCACGAACTTGTGACATGCTTTGGTTAATGTGCCCTTTCACTGTATTCTGACTTAAAGACAAGTAATGCTGAGTTCATGCAAATTCAGTCTTACTCTTAGAGATACTTGGGTATGGGAGAGCTGTGAGATCAAAGGTGTTGGGGTAAAATGTTCTCTTCTGGACAATAGGAAGTGGTTTTAAACTAAACGAAAGGAGATTTAGATAAGATGTCGGGGAATTCTTTTTACTGAGAGTGGTGAGGTGCTGGCATAGATTGCACAGAGAGGTTGTGGACTCCCCATCCCTGCAGGTTTGCAAGGCCAGATTGGATGGGTCCCTGGGCAACCTGTACTTGGTCTAATGGGGTTGGAACTTAATGATCCCTGAGGTCCCTTCCAACCCGAGCCATTCTATGATTCCATGATTCTGTGATCAGTTGTATCCCAGTCTCCATGTATAATGGCAGCTTCACAGGGAGTTTGAGTGGAGTTTCTTTGCTCTTTTTGTTTCCCTTGCTTTTGGCTAGGAAGTCCCCTGGGAACAAACAATCTGGTGCCATTTTTGCAAAACTGAAAAGGAGTACGGAATCGATGCACTTCCACGGTAAGTTGAGTCGGACTCAGGTCTTATCCTATCCTCACTCCCTGCAGCATACGGGAGCCACCCGTCAGTGCAGCAGAACCATCAGCTGATTGTTCTCCAGAGTTTACAGCAGACAGGCTCCTCCATTTCCCCTGGAGCCCACAGTATACAGCACAGAAAACAGCTCAGAATGCTAAATAAAAATCCTAAGATTCTTCCAGTATGAATTAGTGATGGAAGCGACAGCTCTCAAGCCGTCCTCAACCTTGTTTTGACAGAAGCCCCCAAGCTTCACCGTGTGTTGAGGTTTTCTCGTGTGCTGAATGGGAGCACAGAAAGTTGTGTTACAAGTCTGAGGTGTTTGCAGGCACGAGAATTTTTGTCTTCCAGCTTCATTTGTAAGCTACTTCAATGACTCAACAGAGCAACCTTCTCAACATATTACTCATAATATGCTCAGTTTTACACCAGAGTTTGCCCATTTCCTTCTGAAGGTCTTTAGTTTACTTTTTTTTTCTTTTGTTCAGCGTTCTCTGGAGCTGTATCTCTACCCTCATAGATATACTACAGTGCTTATATAATTAATGGGTCTTAAAGTTACAACGATTTAAAACTGGTAGGTTCTCCTGATGATGATTAGGGAATCTACATTGCAAAAGTGAATTGTGAGGCTCCAGCCAGTTTGGTGCCTGCTTCTAGACCCAGACTGAAGATGAGAGTAAATCATCAGGCTTTTGAAAAGCCATAAACAATTCTCATGCCAGCTCAAGAATTTGAGTGAAGGGAGGTGCAAAGCAATTGCAGCCTTAAAGGGAAAGAAGGCCCACTACTTGAAAAGTTACTGCAAACGATGTCATTCCTTCTTTTGTCTTGGTCGGGTGTGCTACAACACAGAAAAGCACTTCAGTGCATTCCAGGATCAGAAAATGGAAGAGATATACTGTTTGCTGGATTACTGAATCAATGTGATTGTGTGTTTCTTTAATACAAAAGTGGAGGTAAGGAAAAACAGCCATCAAATTCCCATTTCATGAGCCTGGAAGACTGTGTATGAGCCCAGAGAATGCTGGTGAGGACTTCACAGGGAGAAATACCTCTTGTTCTCACCAGTGATGGCATTGAGGCAAAGGCCATCAACACCTTTACAAGTGAAAGAAATCCTGTGGCCACAGCAGTTTTCTGTTTCTGCTGTCACTCAGACCCAATATTCCTTCTGGGTGCAATTTTATCAGAAAAATGAATACATTCAACATTAAATGGATGTTCATGTTGAGCAAAACAGTCATGGGTTTCCTGAGAGGAGCTAAGAATCTGAAATGAGAAAGAAGGAAATTACTGCACTCTGTTCAGAATGTTTGCAGGTTGGTTTTTGTTTTGTTTTGTTCTGTTTTGTTTTAATTAAAACAACATCTCTCTGTAAGTGCATATGTTATGCTATTTTAAAGAGAAAAATAGTAAAATGGTAACTCTCCCAAAATAAAATAAAGTATGAGTGTAACCCAAAAGAAAATCATTCCATGTTTATTGGTTCAGCTAATACTGAAAAAAATAACACGTTCTCTGTGTCACCCAACAGTTCTTCCTAATGCAAAACAAAAGGATTACACGAAAATAAGGAAGGGACTGAGAAAATGAGAGGGGGAAAATACGCTTCATTTGCCTTAAAACTAAAAACAAATTAAAAATGCAGGCAGTGCATGTTGTGCCCCCCAAGGGACAGATTTATTTCTAATTAATATTATGTCAGTGCCCTTACCCAGTGCATCAAAAACAAAAACAAACCAAAAAAGCCCACTCTAGATTAAACCCACTGTTACACTGCAGCTAGAACCTCTAAGAATTAACCTGGCCCAATCCCAGATTTATTTGCACTGTGATTACTGGAACTGTTGAGAGTTTATTTTCCTTCACCTAATGGACTGTAAAGAGAAATGTTTAAAAACAAAATCCCCAAATCTTCCATTTTTGTTTTTGTTTTTACATGGATACGCAGCCATTCCTTTTCTTCTTAAGGTGTTCACAATATCTCAGATACATCAGTAACTTCTTTCTATTTCTAATCATGCTACTTAAGCTTTTCTCTTTCAAAAAATAATGAAAACAGGCTCTTGGCTGTGCAATCCCAGCAGACCTGGCAGACAATAGTACCACAGGAGGTAAGGGTCCTGCCCACTACCATTAATTGAAAGCTCAAAACAAAAGTCTAAACAGATTAGGAGAAGGATGGGGTATGCTGGGTATGAATGTATTTTTCAAACAGATGGGAATGATCTGGGGAGGAGAGAGAGGACGTTTTTTACTGAGAGGTAAAAGAAACCCACTGGGGGTGCCTGAGCTTTATTCTCACACTTGTGTTGTCACAGACCCTTTCATCGACTTCAACAGAAATCCTTTTGATTAGTGTAAGTGGATGTACAAGTCAGAATGGGGCCCTTAAGTATCAACCTCCCTAAATACAATACCTACGTAGATGTGATCATATTTGTTCTGCTTTTTTTTCAAATAAGAAATGCTTCTCAAATTCAGCATCAACGCTATTGCTAGATTCAGCTGCATGTGTTTCATTGTAATTACTGGTATATACGTTATTGGTTTGATTTCAGGAGTGCTTTGCCTTATTTTCTTTCTTTCCCCCACATCACTGTGCATAAAGCACGGTGGAAAGACACAGAGGTCAAAAGTGAAATAGAGAAAAGAAATCTGAGTACATGGGAAACAAGGAAATTGCTAAAAGGCTTTGAAAGTAAAACTGTGCCTTGGACCATGGCGGAGGAGGATAGAAATGATTGTGTTTATTATCATGTCATGACAAGTTTCCAAAACTAATGGTAGAATTCACTGCCTGGATTCACTATCTCTAATGACTCTCAGAACAGCAACTACTCCAGCCACTCTTAAGACATTGTATGTTCTAAATTTGAAATAGGGTACATCTCCATAGTGTCTGAAAGAGCTGAATGTGAAATGCTATTACAAACTTGGCTATGCCTTGCAAAACTGTAGGAACCACGGATTTCAGTCTGTTTCAGACCAAAGTTTAATCTCTCCGTGCTTTAGACAGCTACAGGGTAGACAGCTACATTGCAGCTTGTTAGCTCAAATCACCTTTCTTAAATGTGGGAAAAGGTAGGTATTCTTAGAGTATAATTTATTTGACCTCTTTTATACATCAGCTGAGTGAGATAAATCTTATCCTAAAGCTCTGTGTCTAATATTTGCAAAGGAAGCCCAAGTTTAACATCCAGACGACAGCACCTGTGTTTGCTCAGGTCTGCCCCTCTCCAAATGTTTCAGCATTTGATGACTAAGAGCTGTTTTCCTCCCTTTCCCAAAAATATCAGCCAACATTTTTCAGCCAACATTTTTTTCCATTTGGAGAAAATGTTACACAGAAATAAAACATTTCCCACCAACTCTCATGACAATGTGCACCACTCCATGTGCAGCTGTTGATGCCCATTTCTTGCCCCAGCAGAGCTAGTGCTGTGGTTGGGCACTGGAAAGACTAGGACTGTGATCAGGGCTGCACCATTGGGAAGGTTTGGTGCAGCCTGGATTTTGGTTCTGTTGGACCCTCAGAGCTGCGAGGGATTCTAAGGAAATCCAACATCCCGTGCTCTTTCTGAAAATGGTGCCTTGAAACACATCGGTGAGCTCATTAGCTTGAGACAGTCATAGGGACTGGTAGCTTGTAGAGCTATTCATTTCCCACACAGCACATTCACTGATCTCTTTTTAATATTGGTCTCTGACACCGTGCTCTCACTAAGGAGCATTGTCTGGCACATGCCATACCGGAGTTTTTCCAAAGGGCTATTTCTGACAAGAGCTGTTGCTCTGAAAGCAGATCACTGAATCGATTCTAACTGAATGTCAGCTGAAGGATGGCTTCTCTGGTTTTCTTTTCCGTTTTTTTTTTTTTTTTTTTTTTTTTTTTGTCATGACGATAAATGGAGCAGTGGGTGTTGATTTATGACAGCTTTACTAAAATACCAAAAGAGCGCAGTTCAGTTTAAGAATAGATTAGCACCAAGAGGGGATAATCACTGGGGTTTGCACTCCTGCTTTTCTTGCTTGGATGAAGCAAATTTCTGGAGAGGTATCATTTGCACACAGTGTAAGTGGGAACCACAGGTTTAGGCTCTATGAGTTGGCTGCTGGGGCACCCAGGAGGCAGAACAAGCAAGCTGGAAACCAGCAGCACAGGTTTGCCTGGTGTCACTCAGGCCCATCTCTCTTGACTCTTGGCCAAGGTATAGCATCCTCTGTGTCCAGAAAAACTGAACGCACAACCCACGCATCAGTGCAAAAGAATACCATGTATCAGATAGGATGGTCAAGATCATCCAGTCGTTTTCAAGGAGGTTTTTTCACGGCACTTCACAAAAACAGGCTGACAGGTGGTCACAGAGTTTTGCCTGCACTCATGGATTACAAGGCCAGAAGGAAGAACTGAGTCAGATCCGCAGTCTTGGAAGACACAGCCTGGAGGAAATGACCTGATTTTTCTCAAAAACAAGTGCCCACCACCTGTGTCTCTTTTTAATTGCTCTCTCTGTAGCATTCATGCACACACGTGTACATATGAAAGCACACAGAACTCCCAGAGAATTTTTTTAGAGGTTCTTCTCTTTTTCTCATTCTGTTGTTGTTTAAACATACTTTGGAAAGCACTCCTCTCAAAACAATTGTCTGTTTTATTTTCTGAAGTGCAGTTGTATTTGTGAAACAGTAAAGGGGCTAACAGACTAAACTGAAGTCAGTATTAACATTCATCTCAAATCAATTGATAAACCCTTGCTAGACTCAGTGCTGTCACAAGGAAGACAAGCAAAGGCATTTTTCCTTCCCACCATTGCAGCTGTTGTCTTATTCTGTTAGCTCAATTAAGCAAAGCAAAAAGCAGTAGCACCATAACAGAGCCAGTTTGCCTCAGGATATAAATTGTCCTGTTGTGTTTGTCCATAGCCAACACTGCAAGAATAACAAAGCAATGCCATAAATGCGGACACTGTGCTGGAAACACAAAGGAATGATTTTTTTTTTGCCTGGAACCAGCATGGCATCCAGCCACAGTGCCCCACAGACAGTACCAGCCCTCCCTCTCCAGGCTCTGGCTCATTGCAGGGCTGCAGCCAGCCCAGAGTCCCTGGGGACAGTGGACCAGATCAGGCTCCCTCCCCCTGACACTCCAGAAGGATTCTCTATGGATGCCACCATGAAAGACAGTTTCACCCCTCCAGCTCTCCTCCTCACCTGGCAGGGGAGATCCCTGCACCTTTCAGCTTGGAAAACAGGAGAGAATCAGGAATTTTCTCCACTGCTGCTAGCCAGAGCCTCCTGGAAGTGAGCTGATGCTGTCATTGCAGAAATGCATCTGACTTCTGGCAGCAATTGCCAGAGAAGTGAACCACCCTTGTGCCTTGTTCACTACGTGGCAGGGCACCCTGATGTGTGTTGGATTATCATGTGTAATCTATGCAAATGCAGTCATTAGCTTCAGCAGATGTTTTTTTGTCGTGGTGCTTCAAAACTGACAAGGCATCAGCGGGGATTTTTGTTTCCTTTTGCCTTGGTTTTGAGGAATGGAATACATTGCAGCAAGCTCTTGTTCATATAAATACATCCTTCCTGGTACACGAGACCATGCACCTACCTCCACTCCACACAAGAACACTTCACTTCTTGCTTTTCCAATTCTCTAAAGTGTAACAAATGTCCTCAGAACAGCCTTAGGAAAGTAGATTTGAACTTCTTGGCTGCCCGTGCAGCACACAGGCACCTTACTGAGGTATCAAAGAGAAGAATCGGTGCTTGGAGCAGTTCACTGTTTCTGGTCTTTGCTTCCAGATGGTGACTCTTTGGGTCCCCTTAGGGTGCTTCACCTCCATGGTGTGGCCATGAGAGACATCAGAGCAGCATCCAAGCTAACTTGGATGCATTCATTGGGTTTGGAGGATGAGAGAGGGCTTAACGACAACAACGTGGGTGGGTTTATGCCAGATGTCTCACCACAGACCTTGTGCAGTGAGCAGACACAACAGCAATGTCCTGTCCTTAAGCTGTGAGCACCTGGGGCCACATCTGCCACCTGGCTGCGAAAATCTCAGGGCTTATGGTGAGCACTGGGACCGGAGCAGGAAGCCAGGCAAGGCCAGCACCAATGGAGGGGGATGAAGCTGAACTAAGAGGATTTGCTGGCTGCTGTGCCAGGAAGCCCCTGGAGCAGCCATATGGCTGCAGCCACTGCTAGGCCCCACCAGCCACTGTGACTGTGAGAGCAGCCCCTTCCCAGCAGCACGATGCCAGCAGCAGTGACCCCGCTGCTCTGCAGCTGCTGCTGTGCTGTGTGGGGATGGGGCAGGATGGCTGTGGAACAGAAGACAGGGCGATGAGGATCTCCAGCAGCCTAGCAGAGCCCCACACCCCACGGCACACCCCACGCAAACCCAGCGCTCGTGGGTGTGTGGAGAGGGCACCGGGCTGCACTGCAGTAATTAAGTGAGGATCATGTGTCTGTTTCCTGGATCTTTAAATCTGAATGAATTTAATTGAGTTTTAATTAAAGCTGTTGTGAATCTGCTTAAATCTTTGTTCCTTCCGTTCTCTAGGAAGATTTTGAACACAGAGGTGTGATGCTGTCTCAGGAGGCAGGAAGGCTCGAGCTGACAGCTAGGTGCTTGTGGAGACCTAAATATGATAACCCAAATTCAGCTCTCAGAGCAGTGTCCTCAGAAACCAGCGAGCCCAGTTCAGATGGCACAGCATGTGAGGCTGCCAGAGACATCCAGCATTGCTCGATGGTGGTGAGATGTTGGTAGAAGTGACCACAAGTCAAGGTCATGGTCTCCAGGCTGGGAGCAGCTATCAGGAACTCGCCTCTAGCAGACCAGGACTTCCTACACACAGGGCGAAGTTTGCAGGAGAGGGAGACAACACTTGTTCTGGGACAGCCTGAGATCACTGGGTGGTTCCCACAGGGTCTGAAGGTAGTCAGTGTCACAACTCTGTGCCCTGAGGTTTCTCCAATGTAAATATATAGTTCTGTGTATCCTGAAGAAAAAGAAACCCTACCAAAACATTTCATAGCACAAGTAAAAGGGAAAGGGTAAGAAAAGAACAAAATCACATCAATTACTTCCCATACAGAGCACTCAGGAAGCACTTAGATATCACTTAGGCAGTGACAGGAATGCGTAGGATTCATGCGGAGCACGTGCCAATGTAAATTTGGTGGGACTTCAGCACCTGACTCTTGCTTTTGAGCTGCAACTATACAGATGTGTTTTAAGGGAATTATGCTTTCCTATTAATCAGGCAAAGTATTGATAGGGGATTTACTGGAGGAGTCTCTTTTCTTTTATGGACATTACAGGTGTGCCCTTATAATGAACCATTACAAAGTATTTGCTCCTAGGTAGGGAGGAAAAAGAAATTTGAACAGTTTCTTTTAACATCAAAAGCCATTTACCCTAAGGAAATACATGAACCTGTCACTAGTTATGTGAATGTAGTACTGGGGAGAGGTTTCTGTACATTTTCATAAGGCATCTGTATAGTTTGTCATTTTTCTTATGCTTAAATTTTATGAGAATGAATGAGAACAAGAATGGCAAAGGATCCTCTCAAAATGGCAGGAAACAATAACCAAACAATTCCCTCCTCCTCCCTTTCAAACTGGTAACATGTTTTTCACTCTACACCTGTGGAGGAGAGAAGGCTTCGAAGAATGCCACTACAAATCTCTGCTGAGAGGGTTTCCTGTTATCTGAGATTTCCTGCTATCATCCATAGCTGGGCAACCACACCACTGGGCTAAATTACAAAGGCGTGGCTTTAAAATGTAGCTATATTTATATGACATCTGTAACACCCGGGGGACCTGATTATGTAACACAGTACCAGAGATGCAGAAAACTGCCCTTTGCAGAGATTCACATCAAAACATTTTCAAACGGGAAGTACAGATCCAGGCAATGTGTGAACCACAACTTGAGTGCCTACATTTCCATTGAAGCATCTTAGCAAGCTGCTAAATAAAAGGACCAGAAATCAAAGTCGTCATACAGAAATGCCAGCAGAGCTGAGGTTGAGCGGAGGCAGCACGTTTAGGTGTAGGGATAATCCTGGGGGCAGCTGCATGCACCTGGGCCAGCCCTGGTCCACTCATGGTGTGGTTTCTTGAAATCCTTTTTCCCTGCTGCTCCCATTCCCATGGCAGAAGCTCCTGAGGAGCACCAGAGAGTCAGAAAATGTGAAGCTGGAAGCTCCATGTGGATCTGGGAGAGAATTTCTTTTTCCTGGAGATCTCAGAAGAACTACTGGAGAAGTGAATGCCTCTAACCTGCTTCAGCCCTGTCCAAAGGGAACTGAGTGCTTCCAAGGGACATAGCATTTCCAAATGGAAAAGTTGTGGATGGCACAGAGGGAAACACAAAGTGCATCCTTCCTGGCAAGGCATGTTGTGCTCAAGTTACACACAGTGTCTCTGAGATTCTTCTGGGCCACGTTTGGTACACCTCAAATCCACCAGCCTTGGGCTTTTGCCCTGGGATGATACCAAATGTTAGTAACAAAGAGGAAGAATGGGTTTATTACTGAATTACAGCAAGTACTAACCTCATATTTATCACACCTTTTTTTTTTTTTTTTCCCCTCAATGTATGCAATGAGATCACTATTAGAAATGTTTAAGCTCCTCACAGTAAACAGGGATTTTTGAATAGGTATTTCCTTGTCTCTATAGTCATCTGAAAAGTTTTTTGTAAAAATTCATCTGTGAATTTCCTAAAGAAGTGAGTATTGCCAGATTGGTTTAATCCCTGCTTGCTTTATCTGCATTTCTAAGACTCAACCTGATTTAATTAGTAACCAGCATTACAGCACGTTTGGATTACTGTCCTGTTAAGGCAATAAATTTTTAACAGGATTTAAAAGAAACATTTATAAAACTCATTAGCTCTGGCCCAGTCCCCAGCCATTCAATTGGACACGTGGTGGCTCCTGTGTTTGTGAAAGTCACATTTCTGAGCACGTTTCTTGAGATTTTACCCTGAGATACTGCAGATCTTTGCACATCTTTCTGTTGGTCCCACAGAATGCAGTGTATCAGAAGTCACAATTTCCAAAGCAGAAACGGAGGGCATTTGCTTTCATTAATGTAGGAAGAAGTGCCTTGAATCTCAGATCAGAAACAGTCATCTCAGTTGGGATGAGGCAGTGAGCCCTGTGTAGCTGGGTGTAGCTGGATGCGTCCCACACCGACGGCTCTGCAGGACCCACCTCTCCATCAACACTTCCTCTTCTGCAGATCTTAACCACTCATTTTGTTTAATGCAAAAGTCAGGAGACTTATTTCTGCACCAGGGAAAAACAGATCTCGCACCTCTCACGTTTAGCAGAGCACCTTTTCATATCTCTCCACATTCTGTTTGAAAGCTGAACAAAGGCGTAGATTTTAGCATGAGATGTAACTGCAGTAACCATCTTCCAAAAGTAGAGCAGTCACTAGTCACCTTGAAGTGACTAAATGTAAATTCAGGGCATTCATCTATGCCAGTCTTACTAGCATCATTGCAAAGGAACATTGGTGCCACATTCAGCAGAACTTTGATATTGAAAGCAAATGTGGGAGGTACTTTACTTGACTATTGGAGGCATGGGGAGTGGGACCAGAACAGTGTTGGCTTTGCTGTCCTCTGGAGGTAAATTGGAAAAGCAGTGGGAGATGTGAAAGAAGGTCCTGGGGAGAAACATCTGAGCCCATGTCACTCCTGAGACCTCTGTGAACTCCAGAGGCTCAGCACCAACCTGACCCCTTGAAACCTGCATACATGGAAGAAGAAAGAGCAGAGAAAAGGTAGAACAAGGAGTGAAGATTCAAACAAAAAGCAGTCATGACTGGAGCTGAGTAAAGCACCCTTTGGGTTACTTTGTCCCTCCAGCATGTGGGAAAATCTCCAGAGGTCTGGTGGCACAGGAACAAACTAGAAAAAAGCCTGCAGCTCAGAGATCAGTGAGGGGACTCAGGGGCCCCAGACTTCAGTCTCCTGTGGGAAGGTCACTTTAGCTGTCTGAGGCTGCAATGCCACTCCCCAGTTGGGCTTGGGGAGGTCGGTGGGGACTCCTCTGACAGGTGAGATGTTCTTGAGATCCTGAGGCCAGCCCAATTTCAACACATGTCTGAAAAGCAAGGAAATGACATATCACCGAACCTGCAGCTAGTGCTGCATGAGGATAAGAGGAAGGGAAAATGGACTGGTGCCTTTCACTTCTGTCCTTTCCAGGCAAGGGCAAACTCATCTGGACAGGGTAGTTATTTTATAAATGAATTAATCTTGACAAAAATACCTTCAGATGAAATGAGACTATTTGAGCCCTGATGGGGCTGTCCAGTATTCCTATATCTGACTGAAGAAGCATCATAGTATCATAGATTTGTTTGAGTTGGAAGGGGCCTTTCAATTTAATCTATTCCACCTCCCTCCCCCCCAAAAAAGAACAGGGACACCTACAGCTACATCAGGTTGCTCAGAGCCTGTCCAGCCTGACCTTGAGCATGTCCAGGGCTGGAGCATCCACCGCATGACTGGCTTGAGTTACTTCATCTCACCTATTATTGATCTTCTGATCCTTCCAGATTATCATCTCACAGTTTCCTCTTGTTGTTCAAAGGCAACACAGTCAAGGGAGGAATCGAGCAGTGTGGCAAGTGGCTGAGCTCCACAGGGAGTCCCTGGTAGAACCCCTTCATCAGATTTCTGTTTCTGGTCACTCCCTTACTTGTGGCCATTTCTCAGCTGTGTCTTTTAAAAATCCCCAGAGGGAAAGGTACACTCTGTAAGATGAGAGTGGTGCTTTTCAAATGTTGAATGCAACACAGTCGGTTTGTATGTTCCTTTTCTTCCCACACTTGTGGATGAGAGGCATTATCTTCATGGTTACTTTCAGACGCTTCATATTTTTGTCCTCAGAAGTAGCCTGGACCTTTCTTTCTTTGGAGCAGACACAAAGAAATAAGAAAGGACAAGTGTTTTTGAGAGCTATCTCCAGGAGCATAGGGTAAAACACAGTGCCCCACACAGACCAGTTATAAAAAAAAAAAAAAAAAAAAAAACCAACAAGGCAAGAAACTGAACAAGAAAAAGAGACAGAATAACAGGTGAAGAGCACTGGAACAAACCAGTGTGCATCAGCAGTCTGACTAATGGCTGGGCCTGAAGAAAGGTGTAGACCTTAAACCGGTGGGTTGGAAAGATGAGGAAACGGACAAAATGGTGTCAGTGCCATGCTGTGTCCTGAGAAGATCCCACCAGTCACCCTGAGCAACTCAAATGCTGGGAGCAAGGAGATGTGTAAGCAAGGCAGCAGCTGCTCTGGCACATGCACTGATAGACAGTCGGTCACCTCTGTGCCCACACATTACCAACACCATTTCTCTCTGGAGCAGAAAAGGGCATCAAAAACACTTTAAATTAAATAGCCAATCTGTAGTACACACAGACAGGCATGGATTTACAAGTGTCCTTTACCTGAGGCTATGATTGATTCAATGGTTGTGTATGATTTGAGTAACTGCTGAGTGCAGAGGGCCAAACCGAGGTGTTTGCGACAAAGTCATTAAAGAAAATACAGATCTGCCAGTTCTGCTAACTGACAAACACTTGGAGAGTCAGCACGGAGCTCATAAGAGCTGAGTTAAAAGCAGAACCTCAAACCCAAGTGCTGCCTGCTGCCGAGAGCAGCCTGGAAGCAGTTCCCTCAATTCAGTCTGCAATTTCGCATGCCCTGGAGTGTTTTTTTTGAATGTTTACCAAGTAACTTCCTTCAATCCTTGACTCTTGACAGAACAACTGAATGTCAAGGCTCTTGATTTTTATTTATTTATTTATTTATTTTGTGGGAGAGCACAGGAGCATCACATCAGTGCTCAGGTTTCTGTTTCTCTAACTACCCAACAGATGAGCAATGAGCTGGATTCATGGTTATTTTGTGGTCGCTAGGCTCTGCAGATTGATGATGCTGTGCAAGTGGTGGAATAATTCGCGTGCAGACTCTCTGTACCCACTAAATTCATGGCAGCTGTGGCTATAGAAGGTCATTAGTTGTTACTTGCAGTAGATTTTGTAAGCTAACCTAATGAGAGCTTTTTTCTTTCCACTATTGTTTTATTCTACATGAAAGATGTAGGAGATTGCAGCGGTTTCTTGCTTTCTAAGTATAGAAATACAGGCTGCTCCAGCACTGTGTTTTATACATTTCTGTTATTTGGTATAAGGCTGTGCCTACTTGCCCTTGATTATGTGTTTAATTATGTCTACGATATTCCATAATTAATCTCTTAAACAAGATCTGAAATGGAGATTAGCTCTTTTTATGATTCTCAGCTTACTCATCTGTTTCTACTACACAAAAGAGCCAATGCAGTTAGTTTCAGCATTCTGTTAACTCTTTGTGCTGTGCTCCTAGTCCTGGTATTCCTTCCAACACTTCCAACCAGTATTTGCTATAAAAGTTTAGCAATCAACAAAAAAAGAAAGAAAAAACAGAAGGTAACAGCAGCTAGCAGCGTTCTCAGATGGGATGGGTTTTCTATCTGGCCAGGCTCACACCTTTAAAATGTCCCTTCTGCCAGCAGCTCTCCTACATGCCCTTCACTCCCACTGAAGCACAAGAAAAACCACCCTGCATGAGCGCTCTGCTGCAGATTTCCCTCTTTCCACCCCAGCTCCCAGCCTGAACGTGCTTTGTCTGGGCGGCTGCTTTGATGTGGCAGCTCTCAAACAATCACTTGAAGATATTGCTAAAGTCAGCCAAGGGTGGAACATCCAGCCCCGCTGTGCAGCTGCACAGACACGTGCCAGCGGTGTGCAGGGAAAGTAGTGCCCATAGGAACCCCTGAATTGGGGTCCAAGCACTATGTGGCTGCTGCTCACAAGGAGCTCTGTGAAAGCCAGGTGGGAGCAAGGCTCCACTGTCCCATCTCAAACTATTCACAAGTGAGCACAAGCAGGGTGGAGGCAGCCCTGGCAGAGCTGTCACACGTGTTGGTTTGGAACAATGGAGGATTGAGGGAGGTGGGGGAAAAAGTTGTTTGTGTACATCTGTCAATAAGGGAGCTTAAGTTGGGGATGAGAGCTGCAGAGGTACTCAGGGAGATTAACTGCAGCAGATTTATAGGTGAAATCTGGTTAGTGTCGATGTAAAAGGTTGCGGGGGAGATTTTCAGAAGCGTATGTGGGAGGAGACTGAGAGCATACTACTCGTTTTCTATTTTGGTGCCTAGCTCTCATCTCTGTACAGCAGTCCTCTTGTGAGCTCCTGGGAGATGCTCGTGAAGAAAGCAGCAGTGAGCAGTCAATGCTGATACCATCCATCACCCATTATGGAAAGAGAGGGGAGATTTCCCCATTTCTTCCCCACCCCACCAAGCATTCCCTCTCACACAAAGAGAACACAATGCCACTCCCTGCTCCTCACAGATTTTCCAGATAAGTGGCAGCTGAGGTGAAGGTCAGAAAGGAACTGTGTGGTGCACAGCATTGGCCTTTGGAGCTGTTGCGAGTTTCCAGTTTTGCATGAAGGAGTTTCTGCTGCACCAGGGAGCACCGATACAGGGAACTGCAGCCCCCAGATCCGATGTCCCATATTTAACCCATCCTCACCTACGGGCAATTGCATCTCATGGTGTTCCTCCTCTGTTTTATCCGGACCCATGTGACAGCACAAATGCAGTGGCAGCGGAGGGATGTGCATTGGGCATATGGACACACTGTGGAGAGAGGGAGATGTAAAAGCAGGAGTGGCTTTAACAAAACCCTGAACCAGGGCAATCTGCCTCTTTATTGCTGCGAGGAAACAGCAGCAGCTGCTGCTCTACCACGTGCACTTTGTTTTTCTTTCCAAAGGCAGAAAAATAAAGTAGGTCAGGATCTTATTTGCCAGAAGCAGAGATTAAGGATATTAAGAAAGGACACAGAATAGACTAAGCTGCTCAGGAAAGCACTGAGGATCCAACCTGCGTGGGTTTGTACATGACATGAATGAGAAATTCAGTTGCTGATGTGAAAAACAAGCACGATCAGTGTTCAGATACTGCATGAAGAAGAGATGCCAGGTGTGTGATAGTGGATAGAAAGTATGCATTAATTAGAAGATATTAAAGCAAATTGTATGGTTTCTGGCTCTCAAAGACCAGGAGACAAGGTAGAAAAAAATACTTGTCATCAAAAGAAGAGTGTTAATCAGATCCTACATCCCTTATACTTCTAGAGCACTGCTCACCCAGAAAATCTCTCTAAATTGATGGGAGGTATGGGTGGCCAACAGCATTAGAGATAGCAAAACGTGCAGAGAGCAGCAGGATGTTATCTGTAGGACCATCACTGTAATCCATACCCATTAGTCATGGCACACACAATCACATATGAAGGACTTACGTGTTTTGCCTTTAAGTCTTCACACACTGAGATGATAATTGTGCTCCCAGTTCAGGCACATCCTATCCAGCAAGAAACAGGGAACGATGCATCTAAGACAAGTCCAGTTAACAAGTAGTAAATTCCAAGAAATCAAGAGCTTTGTATACTTTAATAAATTTATTGTAATAAGAAAAATAGAATAGAGACTTTCACTGAGGACCTAGAGAAGATCATACGCATAAATTCTAAAATGCAATGAGGATTTGTACACAGAGTGAAATCAGCTCTTCAGCATTAAAAAGTCAGACTGTATGTACACTGGAGACCATCAGCTGCCAACTATACACTGCTATTCATCAATAGATACCATACTGTTGTTCTGCAATTTGAGTGAAGTTTCAAGCAGTTTGGGAAGAATGTGATTTTAGTAGCTCTTCATGGACTAATTACAGATATTTTCCAGATAATACTATTAGAAAACAGAAATATCTACAGATCAAGCTTCAGGGTCCTCAGTGAAATTGGTCTGAGTACCATATAAAATAAGAGGAACAATCTGTGACCTGAAAAGATTGCAATCTAAACAAACAAAAGGGAAAATTGATGAAAAGAGGATATTATCTCAGTTTTCCACAGGCAAACGGGAGTAATGTAGAGATTAAATGACTTATCTGAGGTCAGAAGGAGCCTGTAGCAGACTCAGCCATCAAAATCACATCTCCCAAAGTTCCAGATTTAACTACGAAGCTATCTTCCTATTTTCATGCAATCATCGGGGATGAATAAAAAGAGAGAATTAACCCTTATTGCAGTCTGGAAATTAGTACAATATCTCTTTAGAGAAATCAAATATCTTCCTCTGCATCATGTATCTGTAAGCAGCTTAACAGGTTTTCCAGGGAGATGGGGTACAATGTTTTTTGCTTGCATTGCCTAGAGAATCTGCCAGTTGGGAGTATTTATGATCTACTTAAGATGCTTTGTTGTGAGCAAGTCACGTAATTCACGTCATCGGTGTTGTTAGAGCGGCCACATATTGTGCCACACTGAAAGGAAACATTGCTTTGTGTACTGATTATTCCGTTATTCCACACTTAACTGTGGCATGAATCAGCTTCACCAAGAGTAATTCTAACAGGCAACGAATCAACGTCTTTGGCGTGTAACACAACTTCTGACTGTTACACAGATGTCAACTTACCTCCATCTATTTCAGCTCCTCATGTTGAGAGACACAGGAGAAGAGAATCTTCTGCGTGCCCAGTGAAATGCAAGTCTTGCTTGTAAAAGTCATACAGAGCCTTGACTCCAATGCGGCAGGAACACCTCAGCACAAGAGACCTTTTTCTTCTACTTCCCAGTTTCTTGTATTCAACCACAGGTACTGCTTCCTTCCATCAGATCTCAGTGTATCTGTGGTATCATGACACATCTGGAACGTGATCTGAAGATAATGGGGATCCAACACCACTACCATCAAGCCCTTTGGGAAACACCGGTGTATATGGAGCAGTATTGCCTTGGGGATGGGTTAACCATTCCAAGTGCATCTCCTTTTAGCATTGCAAAGCTTAGCACATATCAGTTCCTTAGTTCTAGTGTGGCTTTCTCAGCAACATTCTCACAGGACAGAAACACTTCCTTTTCAGACCTAAAACATACCTCTATTTAGAATAGTCTCCTCTGGGTCAAAACTCCCTACTTGCAGTTGAGACCATAGTTTGAAGGCTTTCTCTTAACCAAATTCATTGCACTGCAGCCCCTGATCCCCAAGAAGCTGAAGATCAGGCTTTTATCATTTTTTAGCCCAGGTGCACTCACAAAATTGCACTCCTTCTTATACCCCTCTCGTCCCTTTTATATCAGGTACCTTACCTAAGTATCAGGAGACCAGCTTTGCTTCCTCAGAGGAAAGGAAACTGATCTTAACTGCCTGCTCCAGGGAAGAGGGAAATACTAGTTCTAATTGTATCCTCATGGCAGGGACTTCCAGAGCAGCACTGGGAGCCTTGCACGCCACCAGCACCCCGCTTGCACTTTCAGCTATATAGATGAATCCAAGACTGACAACAGCCTTTCATCCAGCATGTTAGTATTTATAAATCATGTTTAGGGATGAGGGAGGTCAGCTGTAGTTCTCTGCTGTAGCTTGTTTCCTTCTGGGTAATCACTCTAGAAAGCAACTCCATTTGGCAGTCCATGATTTTGCCATTCAGAAGGCAGGATTTTGATCTGTAACAGTTCTCTGAAATGCATTCACACGTGTCACCATGTGAACTGTTAACAAATCCCATTAGCTGCTTTGCTGCTGTTCTGTCACCTCATTAAGTATTGCTTGGACTAAAATCAGTCACCATACATCGCATATTCCTTCCTCTTCAGGTGTACGGCCTTTGAGAGGATGAGAGATAACGGCCTTAAGTTGCACCAGGGGAGGTTCAGGTTGGGTATTAGGAAACAATTTCTTCTCAGAAAGAGCAGTGAGGCATTGGAACAGGCTGCCCAGGGAGGTGGTGGCATCACCATCACTGGAGGTGTTCAAGAAGCGTGTGGATGCGGCACTGAGGGACGAGATTAGTGGGCATGATGGGGGTGGGCTGGGGTTGGACTGGAGGACCTTAGAGGGCTTTTCCAACCTTAATGATTCTATGGTCCTGGGTTTTGAACTAAGCCAGTGGTCAGAACAGCATTAATACGTTATTTCAGAGCAATTAAAAAAATAGTAGAGAAAGTTATAAAAAAACACTATTAAGAAATGAGTCTCATCTGCTTCTTTTGTCACAGCCAGCAATGCCATCCCCACGAACAGCAGAGGGTGCTTAGATGGCATGCAATGCTCACCAGAGCTGCTCCAGAGGCCACTGCCACGAAGCACTGCACCAACAGACCCCAGCAGCTTCTCACATCTGGGCACCCTGCTCCCACACCAGCCCTTACTTTCCAGGCCACATTTTTAATCTACCCCAGAGTTGAGTTTGCTGACCTGTAAAAGCAGAGGGACGTGGTGACACGTGGTGCCTGACTCCTCATGTGGCTGAGCGGGTCACCCTCAGCTCCCTGCACACTCAAGCGAGAGAAAGAGGTGTTTTCCCACGTGCTTGTTACAAAACCCAGTTCAGCAGTGCACCCCTGCCTGAGGCCACCCAAGCACCAGGAGCAGCTGCTCACTTGCATGCAGTGCCAAGGGTGGCCAGCCCCGAAGTCATGTCCACATGGGGGGCACACAGCTGGGAGATGGACCCCAGCAGGTGGCACAGGGACCTGGCCACCTACCAGCAGCTTGTGATTCCTCCTGTAGGTTTGCTGGAAGGGACAGTCAATGGTAATTTATTTGGATGCTGGCTTAAGCTATCAGAGTCATTTCATCTCTTTCCCCTTGCTTTTCTGCAGTGTACGGCTTTGATGTGTACTTCTGCGTTGTTTCAAAGTTAGCACTAAGACCTCTTAGGATAACTTGAACACAGTTTTGCACAACGGACCAAACATGACTTTCTTGTACAAATGCTCATGTAAAATTCACTTGTGTTTCATAGACCTCCTCTAAGCAGTACCGATCCAGCATTCTGGAAATGACTGAGAGCGCTTTCAGGATTGCCACACCACTCAGTAACCTCACAGGTCTGGGCTCCCAGCTGCAGACTCACAAGACCTGCTGGGATGCCTGTGAGAACCTTCCCTAGGGCGTGACACAGCTGTCATGCGGCTTAAAACGTTAATGTCTGAAAAACACATTTTGTTTAACTCGTGAAACCAAGGCCTGATAAAACAAACCAGATATTAAAGTCTGCTAAAACGGGCAGTGAGAGGGAAAAGAGGATGGTTTCTATAATCTTTGTTATGCAGTAAGGAAAAAAGTAATTTGATTTATTGGTACTGTAAGCATTACGGCTGAAAATGATAACGTAACAGCAGCATGACCGCGTTATGTGAGGAGCCCCGGGCTCTTTCCAGAGCTCTAACCCAGTTTGGATGGCACACGAAAGCTCATCTGGCAATGACAACAGCATTGGAATGGCACTAAACCCAAGGAACCACACACGGCGCTGAGAGCTGCCTCTCTGGCTGACATTAACAGCAGCTAATTTCTCAATTCTCAACTCACCATAAAGCCAGTGATGAGCATCATGCATTCTAGTAACAAGCTGTACTTAAATTTGATCAGTTTTATCCCTTTTGCAAATAAATGCATGAAGCCAAATGTACTGCATTCAATTACTGTTATAAATGTCATATTTCACCCACAGCAGAAGCCATCCCCTCCCCCACTGCCCCACTTCAGTTCTGCTTCACTTCATGCCCACAGAACCAGGTCCCTGAGGAGGAGGAAGCAGCTGTACAGGCGGTGGTAATGCATTTCTGTGCTCAGCCCTCCACCCTAGTGAAGGCTGGAAAGCAAAATGAGGCTTAGCTGAGTTTGTTAATACCAATCATGGTATAAAGGCTTGACAGCCTTCTTTCTCACTGCCTCTGCAAAGCACCCAGGTTGGAACACCTTCAAGGTAACAAATCGTTTTGGAAAAAAAATCCTTGCATGCATGGAAAATGACAAATGGTGAGGTCTTGGTGTCTTTAGAGAAGCCCTGCCAACCCACTTCAGGAGCGTGAAGCCACACATGAAAAGCTACAGGGAAGGTAATGGTGAACCCAAAAGATTAGCAGTCTCTCTGAAGCTGGATGAGCATCAGGGGTACAGCTGCAGTTCTGCTTAATGACCCAAACTCTGCTAAGTTCCCATGACCCCATAACAATGAGATGCCCTCGCTCTTCCTAGGCTGTAATCACGATTTCTAAAACCAGCCCAGGGAAGGAGCCCACAACACCCTTGCTGCCCGTGCAGCTAACACTAGCAGCAGTCTGTTACCTGTTACACTACAAAGCCTTCAAAGCAGCAGGGCTAGACGCAAGCAGCACAATTTCAGAACTCCTCTTAACTGCAGTAAATCAGAGCAGCTCTTCCTAATGCTCCTAACGATGGGATGATGCACTCTCTGCATCCTCAAGCACTGCCCTCCCAGCCCTTGGCAGAGCCTGGCTAATGGTCTTCAGAAAGGGGTCAACCCATTAGTTCAGTACCTCAAATATTAATAAATGAAATGAGTTCTTACTGCTAACACTGACCCTTGTTACCATTGCTGAACTCCAGCCGACCAGCCCTTCTCCTGCTACAGTCTGTAAGCAGAAATTCATTCCTTTACAATCTTGTGATCTGCATTTGGTATTCAATATCCTCCACACAATTGCTGCTGGAGGAGCTGCTCTCCTTTCATTTTCTCGGTTCATATCAGCTAATACTCAGATAGCAGTTATCTCTCCTTTCCCAGGCTGTCCTCTGGCACTGGATAGCCCTGTGTGCTGGGGGATACGCGGAAGGAATTACAGAGCTCAGCTCAGCCTCCTGGTTTTTGTTTCGTCCCTTTCATAGCCTCCAAGAGCTCAGCACTCTTCCCTCTGCACCTTATTTCGCAAAATCCACAGCCCGTGCTTCCCTATCATGTTCTCCCACCACAACATGCATTTCCCACCCAAAGCCAATTTGCTATGACTTGACAAAAAGCACCACCAATACCTACAGAGCTTCGCCCAGGTGAAGCCCCATACCAGGTACCAGCAGTGCCCGTGCTCTCTTGCAACCCTACAAACCTCTGTATGACAGTGTGCACCCACACGGGGATTTCAACTGTTTATGAAATGGAGCTACAAAATGCCATCCTCCTTACAGGGAAGGGACTGCATCGGCATTAACTGCCTTTCTTCCACAAACCATCCCTTTCCAGCATGCTTCATAATTGCCTTTGGTATTCCTGCATGCACAACAATAAGCATAGAAAAGTCATTCAAATAAAGTTATATGAGAACAATTGGAACCTCTTTCCTGATCACGTTGTCTTATCGCATGGAAAAAAAGTCACACTTATTGTTGTGCCATGGTAATCACTCAGAACTGACTTCCAGTCCCATGGTGGTATTGCTCTATCAGGAAGTGTTTGAGCCAACTACTTGTCTACACTTCCTTCATCCACATAATAGATGTATTACACTTCAATTATGAGCAATCAGGGATCTTGGAATGTGAAAAAAGAATTTGTAGGAACAGTTAATACTATTCTATACATACACTCGTGTGACCTAAGACACATTTGGCCCTTAAACTTCTATTTAAACTCTTGAATATATTGTGGACTAATAGGACACTTGTACATCATCAAGTAACCTAAGAACCTCAGTCCATGCCATGCGAAATCCAGCAAGAAAACAAGAAAGTGTTAAGATTCATAGGTTCATAGTCACACTAATTAGGAGTTCTTTAGGATCCCTGTGTCTAACATCAAATTCTGACAGTAGCGTGGCCAACATCAAGCCTCTCACACCACTGCATCAGCCCCTCCTCCCCACACCCCTTCACCATGAAGATCAACACAGCCAAGTTCATCTCCATTTCTGCCTTTATGGAGCATGCACACAGATGAGCACGTTGATGCCCTTCGTGTAGCAGAATTGCCATGGGAGACCAAACCCCACTGACAGATGTTGGGATTGTTGTGGCACATGGCTTAAACGCACAGCTGTGACTTGCAGCAGATTTGACATTCCCCCTTAATGGAACTGTGCAGATTCTCTCGCAGTGTTGTTCCAGTACTCCAAATGAAGCCGCTCAAGAAAACAAACCTGCAGCCCTTCAGGTTGCGTGCAGCCACAGGGGGGTTCCAGTCTGTGACAAAGATGACAACACTGTCTATAGATTGCAGAATCCAATGCTCCAGTCCATTAGTTTCCAACTGACTATGAACAGAAACCATATTGTCGGCACAGATCAAGATGGAGCTCAGTGCAGACTAACTCAGATTGCCCAGAGAGATATCCCACCTTTGGAGGCACTCAAGATCAGGCTGGATGGGGCTCTGAGCACCTGATGGAGCTGTAGGCATCCCTGTTCACTGCAGGGAATTGGACTAGATGGCCTTGAAGAGCCTCTCAAGCAATTCTTACAGTCCATATACTTAACCTTGAACACTGCATAAAAGCAAGTAGTTAGGAAGAGCTTTGTCAAAAACTAATTGCTATCTTCACTGAATGAACACCATAGTCCCAGTAAGCCTCAGAGCTAGGAATTAAAGAAAATAAATGCTTGACTGAAAAAAGCTGTTGAGAACAGGGTGGTGCTTTCAGAAAATCATTCCAGTTTGATACCCCAATTCACTGGTTTTTGAAAGTATTAATTTAGACTACCAAGTATGGAGTAAGGGTAATGCTACATAAACACACAGGACTCTCTTCTCCCAGCACCAAGGTCGAGCACAGAATAGTGTCTGTAATCAAACAGCAGCAGCATAGAGACAATAACACACAAGGAAGCTAAGCCAGTCTCCAAAACCTTCATTCAAGAAACTAGTCAATAAGTAGAGCCATTTCTATACTCCGTGGTCTGTTCCAGATGTTTCACCTGTAAATCTACTGAATGAAAGTTCATTTTTTAAAGTCTACACACTCCTATTATAAAGGGACTGTTTAATCCTCAGATTGGCAATACTACGATCATTTTATTTTAAGCTTCATGGATTTTCAAAACATGTACAAATAATATATTCATTACAAAAATTCCATTTACTGAAGTTTCTCCATGAATATACATCAAGCATCATCCCAGCACACAGACAAGTGACTTTTACAGAGCAATAAGCCGTCTTCAGGACAGCCAGTCCTTCGGGACACACCACAATGAAAAGCGTTTTCCTCCCCCTTGCCATATCCAGCATTTAAATGACTTTTTTACTAGCCAGGTCTGCAGTTAAAATGCTGTAAGTAAACTGACTGTGGAAGTCAGGAGGCACTCAGAAGCCCCGGAAGGGAAAACAAGCAGTATTTCTCAAGTTCAGTAGTTCAGGGGTAAAAATCCCTGAGGGCCAGAAAAGCAAACCAATCTTCTTTGATGGAAAGATGTTTGTTAAGGGGCTTCACCAATAGCTTGCGAGGATAAATGGAAGATTGAAGAGCAAGAGGAAGACAAAGTGAGCAAGCCAGTTTGGGTGGGTGTAAACGTAAGGCCAGGTGTTGAGGAATGCTGCTGGGGAGCAGCCTGGGAAGCACCTGACAAAGGCTGCCTACCTCCCAGACACAAAGCACGACATATGTATGCACCAACATTGTCAGTAAGGTAGGAAAGACATTACAGTATATGCCAAAATCTGTAAGCCCACTTGATTATAAACAGTACATAGCTGACCTTGAGAGTTGAGCTATAAACAAGATTAAATGAAATGCTACGCTCCCATTTCTAAGTCACTCCCAGGCCATTAACTACTAGAAGCTAGTAGTTCCAAAAAAAGGAAACCAAGAGATCTGTATCTATTCTAGAGTTGGATGCCAGCACAGAATTATGTTATGTTTACCAGAATAGATTTTTAATTCATCTGAACCTGGAAACTGACCAAGAAGCGTGGCCCCGACCTTCCACTTCACTTCAGTTGCATGGTTGAATTGATTTTCAGTGCTGTTTAACGCATAAGCAGGTCAAGCCAACTCGACCAAACATCAGCACAACCATGCTGTTCACTGAGGCTGAGCCAAACCTTCAGAGCATTGGAAGAGAACTGCTGTATTTTCAGGCTTTTGAAACATTAAGAAATCTGTTCTATCTGAAAGAGGCACCAAGCATCATGCCAAGCAACACTTAGAGAGAAGTGCAGCAAAAATGGTAGAAGTGATCAAAGTGGAGCAGCCAAGTATAAAGATCTAAAGGGTAAAACAGGTTTCATGACTGCTGTCTACAACCAGCTACGGGCATACATAGAACCATCAGCTACTAAATACTGAGTCTTAAGAGCAAGCTTTAGGTTCTGAGCAAAGGTTGAATCAACTACCAGCAGGGAGGAGTGATCAAGCCTGAAACTGGGTCACCTTTAAACTAAATAGAAAGCAATAACGATTCTTAAATGAGGCTCTCACAGTAGCTGTGCTTGCTCAGCAGGGTGGGACTTCAAAAAGAGATACTAATAGCATGGGTCCTGTGCTATTTTATCCCAGAATTTAAGTTATTTTCCTCAAGAGGTTACTAGTTAAGTCAAGCAATGCCAGTCCCACTTCCCCTCTTTTGTAAAGGAGCTCAAGGACTGCAACAACAGCGCATACTCATTGTGTGTTAGTTTATGAGAATAGGAGCAGCGAGCTCCCAGAGCTCAGCTGAGCATTACTGTTTATTACAAGGCTTTGGAAAACAGCAGCTGCAGATTAACCCACTCCCTTTCCCTGAAAGGCCTCCTCCAGCATGCTTATGATGAGTAAGAAACACAGCAAACTGCTGCATCTGACATTATTTTAGGACATATGTTCCACCTAAGACAGAGATGCGCAGTTTCACATAAGGACCACTTCTCTTAACGAGCTCTAGACTTCAGGCTTTCGCCCTCGATTTAGGTCACTAGTAATTGGGCGTGTGGAAAATGCACAGGCTCAGTGCAGTGTTGCTTAATTAATTTCTTAGTCCGTTGATTTGGCAGTTTGTCCTACAAAACAGAACAGTTGGATATTTACACTCGTATTGAAAGAATATGTCAAGACAATAGGTAGCCACCCAAAAGTAAACCTAACTCTTTCTGTACTGGTGACATACTTTAAATTGCCTGAAGTATAATATAAAAGCAGTTTTAGTTGCTCAGGTGAGACCATCAGCTTGTCAGTTAAAAGGTGCCATTTCTCCTAAATAGTGCTCTGATTAGCAATAAAACCAAACATTTTACCATGATCTTCTCATAATGAAGCACAGAATCAACAGGTGCCACATTCTTGCAGCCAACAAAGCAGAGTCAGCCACAGCACGTTTCTGTCTGGGCCATCATGGCCCCACTCGGTCTGCACAGCAGCTATGAAGTCAGAGATCCCACTGGGCCCAGTTCTGAGCTGTACTGGGCACCTTTTGATACTGTAACTGCTCCTGCAACAAGACGTCTGTGATGAAGACAAACTCACCCATTTCACTAGGAATCAGAATTCCTCCTCCTCTCAGGAGGCCCCTGCCACAGCCCTTCAGCTCACTTCTTGAAGGACACAGCACAGCCCTGCTGAGTCCTGGCCATCCTGCCAAGCTCTGCCTTGGAGCTCGCTTTGTTGCCATCTATTTGCTTCACCACGGGTCTCATGTGCTTTAAGGTAGATCTGGCTTGAGCCCAGACAGCAAAGGAGAACAGACATCTGCCTCTCTGCAGGGCCTTCTCTCACTGGTGACCCAGAGGGCTGAGCTGGAAAAGCTGTCCAAGGCTGCTCCACACAACCGCCTTACATAACCACCACGTACCTACGTGAGCAATGTATTTTGAACCAGAAAGTACTGTTCGTTTTCATGAAGAAATAGATTTTGTGCTTTTTAAAGCTAGCTTAATCCATCTACCTTGATTTTTGATATAGAACTGTTTTCTGTAAGTGACCTCTTCCAATGCAAAAGGGCTGAAGACTGAAATAAGATTGCTTTGTCAGTTCTTAGAAAGCCTTCCATACAGGGGTACACTCAGATGGCTCTTAAAGTAAAAACCACATACAACAGTATTTGCAAAAAAGCTTCATATAATCTTTTGAGTCCATAAACTCTAAACAATAAATATGAAAATGTACACAGCACATGAGAGCAGCTAAATATTAACCAATTACAAATTGATAATGCCTATACTGTCAGAGATGTTCGTTTCACTAGTGTGATACAACACAAGCTTAACATGTTTTTTTCAGAGGAAAACCAGAGAATCAAGTTGATACAGGTGAAGGGCAGACAACAACTAACAAGGCACAGAAACCTCTCGTTGTAACCCCGTAAGGCACCACCGTGCAAATGTGGAAATCAAAGCCTGTAGTGGAAAAAAGGAGCCAAAACATGGATAAGGTAGTTTAACCATGGCCATCTCTTTGAGAATAAAAAGACTTATGAATCTTTATTTACATTTATAGGCTTTTAGAAAATGAAGCAGTGACTTGTACTCACCAAACACGGGTCAGAGTTAATTTCAGCCGTACAACTTCACAAGTGCAACTCAATCACCACCTACACCAGCCCTATTAACAGAGCACTGCATCTAATCTGGTGCCAAGGGGACAACTGCCAGTTACGTCATGTAATTTTTATACAAAAGACTTCAGGGATTAGGATGAGAATAAAGTTGTTTTCACATGTAAATAAAAAGGATTCAAATCCAAAAGATAAACAACCAGCGGGATTAATCTAGGGATCTTAATACCCAAAGTTTTCTTTTTTACATCCACTAATGATCAGGGCACTGACGCTGTACTTCCCTGTTCTGTTACCTACTCAGAAAACCAAACACGAGATAGAAATTGACAGAAACCTTCTCCCTTACTAAAAGCCTACTGACACAGTTAAGTTTACATATGGTAAGTTTTCCTTTTCTTTTTTTCCCCTCTTAAAAGTGTCAGGAAGCCAACTATATTCTGCTAGATGAAGTTTGCCTAGCTACATGTTTCCAGACTACAGAAATAGCTTAGAAACACACAGGTTGGATAGGTTTTCACAAGGTAAGAGGGAGCCTAATAACTAAAGTTTCCTCTTAAGGGAAGGCTTAGTGTGAGGCACTCCATTTCTCATGAACTTCAGACACACGGATGGAAGATTGTTTTGTACTTGGGAGCAGTGTCAGCAGGCTGCACCTCCAAGATTTCCGCTTCCGTTCTTGGAACTTGGACGACTGCACAGCGCACGGTTAGGAAATGTGAATAGTCAAGTTCCATTCAGATACTGGCCAAGTTTTTTCCTATGCGTTTTACTCTCTTTCTTCTTTGCTTAAGTACTTGCAAATCTAAACATTCAAGATCAAAGACATGACCTGTAGCTCCCATCAATCTGCCAGAGAACAACATCAGGCCAATCTATTATATTTTAAACAATAGAGGAACTGGAAGAACAATCTTCAGTAATAAGTTCACATTCATATAGCTATTTGCTGAAAGGCTACGCCAGCTTAGGCATGCTTCATTCCCTGTGTTCAATCCCATTTTAAGGAAAGAACACTTTGAGCAAATACACCGTAAACAGAGTCAGGTTACAGACTGCAGCAGTCACAGACACCAGTATCACTGATCTGACAGCTTTAAGGCCAACAATTTATAATTGGGAATATATTACGCTTTTTCAGGGCACTTAATATACTGAATAATAGTACTGAGTGACATTTAGCAAGAGTATATATCATTTTACCATATGTGATGTAAACACACAGCTTCAGTTCCCAAAATAGAAAGTTCAAGTTTTCTTGCCCAGATAAAATCAATTTATGAAAGACCACCTGTGTTTTCCTATACTGAATGAAGATCACCATTTCAATTTAGTGCAAACTGATTTCAAGTCCAAAGACATACCAACCATACCACTCCTTGATTTTTAGTCACTACTTATCAAGTGTATTAAAAGAAAAAGAGGCAACTACACTTTTTTATATGCACGTAAAGAACAGCAAACACCTGACAACTAGCATGCTGTTCTAGTCTACATCAACAAAACTTGCTGATATACGAATGATGTTTTGGTCATGCAGCACAGACCCATCCTCAGAAACAATCCGTCTTTTAATTCAGCCAGTCTGAACAGAGGAGCCAGATCTCAGCAGGTCATCCGGGCCACTCCGTACTCCAAGCTGACAATAGCAGGCTCAGCTTTTGAAAGCTCTTCCATCAATTCACTGTAGCGATTGTCTGCTGTGTTGCTGCCCTCTATAGTTCTTACAGCATCACTCAAAGGGATCAGAGGCTGATCCTTCTTGAAACACGGAGGGGTTTTCAGCGTCACAGGGGCAGGATGAGCAGACTGCTGATTTTCCTTCAGAAGGACCACATCTGACTGCCCGCTTTTCTGCTTTAGTTTCTGAAACAGAGAACAGTTGCCAGCTGTGAGCATCACTGATCCACTGATGACATTCTGGTTTCAGTGCAGATGAATTAACTTCTTTTGCTCACCAACTCAACTTCTGCAGAACCCTTTATTATACACCCTGGACTAGATATGAAAACTAGGTAAGTTTTATGCCACTGGGTAAACTAACATTCTTCCACAGTTTACAACAGATGCTACAAGCATTGTATGCTAAAAAATATGCAGGTGAGCAGAAGACAGGAGGTTGCTTGTTAGTGTATAGTGAAGGAGAGATTCTTTCAGGCTTGTCCCTTGTCTACTTGCTATTAGGACAGGAATGTATTTGAGTACAGACAGAGGCCGCAATACTAATAGCAAACAGGGAGCTTGCAGCAGAAAAGGAGGATCTTAGTGAGAGAAAAAGCAGCATTGTAAGCCTTTATATCCTTCCTAAAAACTTCCTACAAGACCTAACTAAAGACCTACTATGAAAGCACAGTGCAAGAGAAGAGGGAAAATCTGGGTAAGGTTTTGTTTTTAATTCAAACTGTCTCACCCATAACTAAGAGTTTGAAATAGTTAAATCTTTTCTCCACTTGTTGATGTCTTTACACTCCATTATACCCTAAAACTGAGTCCAGAAGACTTGACTGTCTTTAACACTAACTTTTTTGAAGATGGAGACAGCAGCAGGAATCTCTACAAAAATATTTTAAATCCATTCAGATGAGAAACGTCCATGTGAAGTTCCCACCTTTCAACAAGATTCCAGAAAAATCAAGTATCCATTTTGAATTTTCAACTTGCTTGTTTTGCATCTTGCTTCATCTTAAATTTTTACTTTGCTTCATCAATTAACAAATTTTAAATAGATCACTAAGACTTGAAATAGAGTTAATATGAAGAGACACTGCTTGCACCTGAGCTACCTGGGTTAGCCACACCTTCTCACCTGATGCTCAGCCATTGGCTGTGACCTGGAAATTCCCCTGCATGAACCAACGATGGAGCCCATCAGGAGCAAGCTCCTGTTGTTTTGGTGATCCAAAATACAACATACATTGCACTGGACATACAATATCCATCATGATTTAGGATAGCAAGGTACTGAAGGCAACTGTTGACAGTCTTTTCTTGTTTCTGTTGCACCAGTACTTGATGTTCCTTCTGTAGGCATACCTTTTTCAAGGACCAGTAACAGTTCAGGTTTGTGCTCACCTGTTCCCAAAAGTTCAACAGTCCACCACTGGGTGTCATAATGTTTCCCTGTGGACACTGGAGCATGCTGGGGTGGTGTTATCCCTACTAGTCATTCTGTGAAATAGCCTGAAGTGGAGTAGTAGAGATGTTTAACAGATACCAGGAGGGGTAGGTCTGCCCCCCAGGGTAGGATACAGGCTGTGTTTCTGTCTTGAATCAACACCTCTGCTTGCACTGGCACACGTCCTGGCCTTCTGTACCACCCCCTTTGGTGTGCAATCTGAGGCTGGATCACTATATCAAATACCAAGGTGGGGAGAGGGTTCTAATTTGCCACATGGACATGATTATGTCCCCTCTGCAATGAAAATTGGGGTGTCAGCTACTATTTCCACTGGCCATGTACCAACTACCAGAGAGTTTACCAATTCACCAACCTCCAACCATCTCCGCCAAGGTGCAAGCTGACCAAACTATTTTGGTCCTACTTGCACCTTGCAAGGCCATTTTACCTTGTGCTTCCCGGCTCTAGCTCCTCAGGGGCAGCGAGCAGAAGATTATTCATGGTGTCAATTTGCAGAAGCATCACTGTCTGTAATTTGTATCCTAAGGGGGAGGCTTAAAGCACTGGCTCTGCCATCCCTTGGCCTCTCATTCAAGTCGCACAGGGTTTCATAGAGCCTCTTGGTCTATTTATTCTTGGTCACCATTGGACTGTGAATCTGCCTTCAGAGTGGCCCTGAAGACCCCATTACATCTTTCTGTTAGGCCTGCTTCTGTTGGACTGCACAGAGGATGAAACCACCATTTGATGTTGTCGTCTTTGGTCCACTTCTGCAAAGCTGCATCCATAAAATGTGTACCTTGGCCACTCTCGATGACCTGAGGAATCTTGTAAGATGCCGCGAGCCTTTGAATTAATAAATGATTTTCCCCATTGTGTTGGAACAGTGTGTATAGCTTTCGCCTTAGGGCAGGGTGTGTAGAAAGGAATGCTAGTTTCAAAATTTCTGTTCTGTTTACTCTGATGCTTTCTGCCCGATGTACCATACCCAGAGCTACCACACTGCTCTCTTGGTTTTGCTTAAATCGCTGTACTAGATACACAGGTTTGGCTGCCAGGTAGGGCATGCCATTATACATAATGTGGTCTGGGTGCCAGGCTACTGTTTGGGGGGCACCCCAACCAGTCTATCTCGCATCTTTTCCATTCTTTGAGATCCAACCAGTTGTAACTCAAAGTTCCACTCAAGCCAGATGGTTTTGAGATCCAACCTTTTAGTTCTTTTATTTACAGAATCTGGTTTATGTGAACTCCCTTGTTCAGGGTCTCCAGTACTTTCTAAATATGTTTCTGACCTCCTGCAAGAGAAAGATGAGATTTGGCTTTTTCCCCCATCAGTATTATGACTCAAATTTTTCAAGCTCTGTTGCATAGTGATGGATTCTCATCAGCTGAAGTTTTTTCAGACATAATTAACCAACTTAAAGCCATCCACAGTGGCCACACCATGGCTGATGTAGCCAACTGTTGTTCTCTAGTAATAAGTATGTCATTGCTGAGACTGTGAAAATATTTAGCCATGAAGGCAGGGGACTCACAGATATCTCCCCCATCCCACAACGGGCCCCATTTTTCAATTACAGAAGCAATCTCATGATATAGGGATCCTAAGAATCCTGGAATGTGACCTGGCAGGATCTCATTCGAAGAGATGGTCTTTCCATCCAAACACCCCATTGCATTACTCAAATGTCATTTTAGTGTTTTAGAAATCCTGAAATTAGATCACCCCTTCCAACAACAGGTGACATCTTGAGAGGAATGCAATCTGTCTGGAAAGATGCTGCTCACCCTTAATTGAGGGTAAGAAGGGGTGGACCCAGAGTGCACCTCTTCTGGTCATTCAGGTGCATTGCTTGCACCTGAGCTCCCTGGGTTAGCCATACCTTCCCATCTAGTGCTCAACCACTGGTTCACACCACGTTCTGGCAGTTTCACTGCACACACATTAGAAAAATGTTGAGTTTCTTAAGAGGAATTACTTTGAAGTTTAGCATCTTAACTGGCATAACAGAGCATCAGTTATACACCACTCATTAATCTGCAGCAGAATCAGGCAAGATGTTCTGTTCAGTCTTTCCTGACTGTTTGGTGCAGTAGACCAGCACTGACAGAAACCTGGTCTTTGTATAGTGCTTAAAGACAACAGTAAATCCAATGTATATATCCCATAATTAAGGTGACTTAAAGTGCTGTGTATCAACATATGAAGTTAAGAAGAACAATAATTAGGGCCTCTTGCTTCAGTAGCCACAACTGAAATAAAACATTTTTACGCTTAGTTCAGTACCACAGCTTACAGCTATGGTGAGTGCCTGTCATCTATGCTAAGTTCCACAAATTCAACTAAACCATCTCCAGTTTTGTTTTGGTAGTAGAAGCAGTCTGACAATTTATTTTGCCTTATTGAAGGACTACATTATGTATCCAAGAGTAGAAGCATACAGCAAATGGTGAATCCAACACTATGTAGAGCTGGGACACAGAACAATAACGTTCATATAATAGCTAGCAGCATTACTACAGGCTTCACACATGAGCTGGAAGAACAAATACACTTATTTTGTAATACTTACAGCTTCCAGTTGTTTAATGTCTTCCTCCAGTTGTTTATTTTGTTCACTCATGTTCATGATAAGATCATACACAGACTGCCTGGGATGCATGCTTCGATCAAACTGATGGTACATATTTCTCCAAAACCTGCATGTAGCAGACAGTTTTAACTATGTGTAATATAAATAACATTGAAGAAAAATACTGTATGTAGTTCTAACTTACTTGAAATTGAATGCCACTGTATTAGGCTCCAAAAGAGTTAGATTCGGAGAAAAACTTGGATTATACAGAGGATTGTGGTATTTCTTTTGTTCATCTAGAAGGAAAGGCCACAAGGAATACGTCTTCTCTTTTAACCTTAAGGCAACAAGAGATAAAGATCAAGACACTGACTAGAAGTAGAAAAAAAAACCAGAAGCTATTCAACACAGTAAATCCGTCTTGGATTATTCATTAAATAAGTTACCAGAAAGAGTTAAAATGATTTTTTAATTCAAATACTAAGTAAAACTAACTTATTCCTGTCATCTGCTAATGTTGGACAAAAATTTCAGTTATAGAAGAAATAGTGCTTATGCTGTGCAAGTTTTTTCTCATTGTAATGAATGCTTTTTAAATACTTAAAGACAAAAACTGAGCTGCTGAAAACTTTCCAGAAGTGTTCCAACTGAAAGCACTGAGACATCCTGTCAATCCTTCCAAGACTAATTACTATCAGTTGAAAAGGCAAAATTTAAAGTTGCCTGAAAACAGAACAGGGGAGGGAATGAGGGTTGCTTCCAATTTAAAGTGTACCTATTCTTAGTAAAAGGAGGAAGTAAGATGCCTTGACTTCCTCTACAAAGTAGGGGCAAGGGATTTTCTCCCACATTTATACAAAAAAAAAAAAAAAGCATTCAGCATGAAAAAGCATGAAAAGCACTGCTGCTCTTCAACACACTTCAACATCACTTTCTACTTCACCAGTTTAATTTAGAGTGCTACAGAGAAGATTCACAGGAGTTCTTAATCTGCCAGAACAAACAAACAGACACAATACATCTGCTTACTTCAGTTCTTCTCGCTCTTTTTGGCAATTTCCAAGGAAGTTTCCAAACTGGCACGAGTGGACATGTTCATGGATCTGAAGGAGGAAAGCTTCATTGTACTCAAAGGCTTGTGGGAACTGCTCAGTCAGATTCCATACAGTCTCTAAAAACTGAGTGAACACTGGTGAGATCTCTTTTGGATCGCCATCCAACTGACAGCACCTGGAAGACATTGCATGAACAGATACACTGGTTTAAGTTAACAACTGAGAACAAGTGCAATTATATTTTTTTAACTACAGCATGTTAATTTGACACAGCTCTTGATTTAGAGTGCAATGTCTACTGAAAATAGCTTATTCACTGCAAGATTTCTAGCAACAATACAGAAGTTTAACATACACAAGAAGGTTTTTCCTCTTTTTCTTTAATGCACATGCCCAAATATTAAAGCAAAACGTTGTCTTTTTTTGTAATATTTGTCACTCAGTTCACTGTATACATTTCTTTAAATTAGAAGAGCAAACTACCTGTCAGAGAACTTGTGCCCAAAGGAAATCCAGTCTTTCTCTATCAAGACCTAGAAAAAAACAAACAACAAAATATCTAATGCAAAATTTTACTAAGTCTTACATCTACAGAATTAACCTCACAGGTTGTCAACCTACTGTATTTTAAATGTGACTCAATTTAACTACAGCAGAAACAATTATTTATCATTTTGCAGTTCCTTCATTTTGCTGGAAGAATTTTTCTTTCTACAAAAGATTTGCAAGTCCTATTTGTAAAACTACTAAAAAGAGCTTAGCAGGCTGACAATCAGAAAACTTCCGTTAAAATAGACTCATTTTAAGCATACAAATACTGCACAGTTTCACCTAAACAGATTCACATAAATGAATTACCAATTTACAGAAAATTAACTCTTATGTATGGGTAAAATTTTAGTATTGCACTCCTGCTATTGAATTAACCTAAAACCACAGCTATCATCTTCACATTTTATAGCAGTAAAATTGCTAATATCAGCACTAGCTTGTTGTATCACTCCAGTTGTAATATTGAGCACAAAAAAGAGCAGGGGACCAATTACTCATTGCAGAAGGCTTCTCAAAAATTCTATTCAAAAGCAAGGACTAAAGATGCATGAAAAAAAGAAATGATTAGATGAGGTCCTTAAGATCACAGGCATCCCCACTAGCCATGAGTAGTTAATCCACCAGTTCCTTCTCGCTCCAGCTTTTGTGGCTTGTATTACTTGGGGCAGTTAGATTGTAGTGAATACACTGAACTAATTTTGCATGCTAACTACAGCATTTCCACAATGCCTTGCCACACCAAAGACACAGCTGATCTTCCTACTCTGAAATTTTAAATAACCACAATAAAAGCCTTTATTCTTCTCTACAGGAGGATGAAGTACTTTAGGTTGCTAAAATACACTCAGGTCTCGCTCCAGGCAGCTGTGTGGAAGGGATGTCACATTTAGATTTTAGTAATATTGATTTGGAACAATAACAAAAGTGCCCTGCTGCTAGATATACCAAATTTTCTCTCATAAGCACTTCAGAATCCTTGTATTTCACAGGTAAGCTTTCTGTTACTTCAGATTGAAGAGGCAGTTATTACATTTCCATAGGGTGCCCAAAACAATCTGCTATTTGTATTTCAGACTCTTTGGTTATTTCAAATGCAGACTGCTTCCCCACAGTAAACTACTTGTAATTATAAAAAACATCAGAACAATCACACTGTTCACTTCCACAAAAACATTTTACATTCTTTGATTTACCAAGGAACAATTCAACAATACAACAGCTTACCATGAAGCCCTTGATTGTTCTGTAATAGGAATCTAATAAGAGAGCTCCAAGGGAACAAACTTGGGACGTCCTATCCCAGCCATCAGAGCAGTGCACTAACACACTTGCGCTCTCAACTGCTATTGCCTGCAAAACATTTGTTTCCTCAGTGAATGTTCAGTGGTTAGCATTGTTCAGACATAACTGAAATACATACAAAAGCTATATTTATCCAAAGCTTACAGCACAGTCTATTTTATTTCACACAGCAAGAAAAGTATTACAGGAAAAGTTATTAGCTACTAGCAGAAATCTAGGTATCTCTGCACTGAAATGCAGGAAACTCCCTGTTAAAGAAAGGAAACCTACCATCTTCTTCACTAAAGGTAACAGGAATGTCTAGAGTGGTTCCCATTTCTGTTTCTACTCCTTATAAAACTAGAAGTATCTTCACAATGAATGCTAAGAAACAAGTTCACTATACATTACAGTGCCAACAGTTTTAAAACAAACAAAAATAAGGACAAGGAAGTGGTCAGGAGCTTCAGCTAAGAATTTAAATCTTGTTAACCCAAGTACATTAGGATCACCTGATCTTTAGGAGAAGCACCCTCTTTTAATTAAGGTATCTTCTGATGCCTCAGGTAGAAAGAAAAGCCTGTTTTTTTTTCTTCCCCTCACATCATGCCCTCCATGTCATAGCTGCCTGGCACTTTAAGTTCATTAAAATCAGTGTCATCTCCTTTCTAAATGAAGTCAGCATAACCAATTTGTCTTCTCTGCAATTACTACCCCGCAAGACCCTTTTTTTCCCCCAAGTACAGTAGAATTTTATTCTACCTTCAAATTGTTATGTAACTACCTGAAAGAGTCTCTTCATCTCCCATTCTAGCAACCAAACAGACTTAAAAAAATAATCCCTAAATGTTAACTAGCATATTTACAATCTCCAACCATAAAGAATCGTGTGGGATTTAAAACAGCATATCAGATGCATGTATTTCAACCCATTCCCGCTCTGTGAAGAGAAGAAACTGTATCTGCAGAGCTTTATATTTTACACAATATTATAGCACATCAACAATATTATAGCCCTCAAACAAAAGCAGCATACAAATTACCTTGACCAGAAAGACAGCAGCATCCAACACAGCTTTGATATGACGCAGCCATCCAGAATTCTCCAAACCAGACAAAAAGTCATTGACAGACAAACCCTTTGTGCCACTGACTGAAAGAAGACAAGAGATTAGAAAGCTGTAAGCAGTTGCAGCTCCAATGTCTGCAACAGGAGGAGTGCATTCAGTAGTACAACATAGAAAAATAATTTTATAAATTGATTTGACATCTCTTTTTGGAAACCACCACACTCAAATGATTAAGAGAAAGGCAGTACAAAGTGTGTTTTCCATCCAAAACTCTACTCCACATAACTGTAAGCAATAACAAGCAATGAGAGTAAGATCTTCATGTAGACTGACAAACCATTCAAAGTAAATACACTGGTCACCCTCAACAGGGAGATAAAACCCTTGCCCTGACAAGAAAAAGAGGACACAAACACCAAAACAGCTTTACCAGAAATACTTACAAATTATTACTATTACTAATGAAACTGTATATATTGTTTGGCTGCAGTTACTTCAAGCAGTCAAACTGTTTTATCACCCTCCACTAAACCAAGGAGAGCAAAGTGAGTACAGAACAAGGGGAAGGTGATGAACTGAAAACCACGCAGATTTGGACTGCCTCCAGAACTCAGACACCACAGTACCACCTAATCTTCACCACTCTCCCACAGTGTACTTCAATCCCACAGCAGGAAGACCAACCAAAGGAGCAGAGAAGAACTCAAACTAAAGGCAAGCTGCAAAAGGTATAGAAATAGACCAGACAGTTTCTAACAGGGATGCCTACTAGTTCAGAAATGAGACAGATGACCTAGTCCTTGCAGGACATCAAGCACCTCCTAAATTTAGAAACGGATGTTTTACTGGCCCTTTAACACATGATTTCAAACACCACTTCACAGTTGCATTATTACCTAAACACAACTAAATAGATGGAATTTGGGAGTGGTGGAATTTACCAGCTGATACACCTTCATCTGTGTGATTCTTAAAGATAATACCTGAAATTGGAATCTACAAAAATACCTGCTACAGAGGAAAGCTATTTTCTGCCAAGCTATTTATTATCCCAAATTACAAACCAGGCAGTGCTGTAGCTGAAAGTTAGTAATGGAGACACTCACACAGCAGCTAAAAAATAACCTTCATCTCTGAGTATAAGAGGAAACAAGTCAACAGGGAAAAATCAAGGACAAGATTCACCAAATCATTCTGTTACGCAGTTTCATCTTCACACAAGCACCCTGATGTAACAAAGACTATGTTCTCAAAAAAAAAAAAAAAAAAAATCCCCCCCAAAACCCCACTGCATTCTGGAGTTTTATGCATCCACATTATGCGTTCATTAGATTTAGTTGCACACATTCTCATATACTCCCAATTACTCAGGAGGATTCATAATGTTAGTTGCTGCTGAATGTTATAGCAAAGATAAATTTCCAAATTATAATAAATTTCCAAGTAATGTGCTTTTTCTAAAGCCCACATGTCTTCCTTATCTACCAAAAAAGAACTAGCAAAGCACAGTACAATGAAATAGCAAAAGACTGAGATACTCCTGGAAACAAGACCTTATTTTAAAGGGCAGCCTGCAAATGTCAGTAAAATCAGCAAAAGCTGTGCCATGCCAGTTTTCTGTGGTCTTTGGAAAAATAAAATAGTGTAAGCAGGCAAAAATTTTGCTTCTCAAAGATCATCTACATGACACCATGGAGAAATCTGAGGACTACTGACTCGATGCTTTCAAGTCGCTAACACTAACAGTGTGTGAAGAACTCTCTCCACCTGTGTTTCTGTATATCTGTTAAACCATAGCAGTATGTAAGCAGGTCCACCACTCTAGGATGAAATAAAAACAACCCCTGAAAATCTGGAAAGTCAAACATCTGCAGGGAATACACTGGACAGACAAGGCAACACCTGGAGGTATTATTCATGACTTCACATCCCTACATTCTGCAGCTTAAGGCTTAAAGCTGAAGCTGTCAGCTACAGAAACAGGTTTCCAGACCTTTATTTGCTTTAATTCAAATACTTCTGTCAAAACAGTTTCTGATCAGCATTTTCAGCTTGGCAGAAACACTTTGGTACCTTGTTTCTAGACTATCATTTTGTAACTCAAGGCAAAAATAAAATAAGTATGCTAAGAGCCATTAATTATTTTTCTATTTTTGTGAATTAACACAGACATTTTATACTACTTAAGGGTGAAATGAAGAAATTGTGTTAATGCCTTTGTGCTCAACAATAATTTCCACTCCCTTAAGTTTCCCAAAAGGGACAAAGTTTGGTTTTGGCACCATTATGTTGTTCAGCTACTTCACAATAACTATCCTTTCAGATAATTTTGGCCATGGGGATCAAAAAGACATGTCTTGCATGCATGTGGGCCCGAAGGACTACATCGTTCCATTACACCTTCCTTATACTCAGGCAGCAGTGGCAGCACAAGGTGACTGGATCCTGCAGCCAGAACCTGGTGACTGAAGCACAGTGTGTTAAGATAGATCATTTCTAAGCAAAAAAACAAAACAAAAAACCCCACTCTACTACACTCCATTTAACTTTCAAAAAACTTGGTTAATACAATTCTATCAACAACATATATGCAGCAGATCATAATAGCTATTCTTTGCCCTCTAATATTTGCTGCAAAAATGTTGCTTCTTGACTTAAGCAATACATTTTTTGCTTACCTGAATTCAAACTTTTCAGACATAATAGTATATTCCCAAATGAATATACAAAGGTCAATTTTTTGTTTAATAGAACAGCATAGACACAAATATAATCTAATCTTTGATTAGTTTTGTAGAGATGGACAGTGTGCCCATAAGGGGAGCAGTCATCACATCCACATTCAAGAAGACTATTTTGAGAAGCTCTGTTCCATTGTATATAGGGCCCCTACAGCAGCAGCTGAATCAGAAGAACAGACTGCAAAGCCCTCTAATGTGTTCCATTAGAGAAAGACATCACCAAAGATCCTGCCTATAGTCCATTTGCAAACAAATGTCTGCTCAACCCTTTCATTAGATTATGAAGGAAGCCAGGCAGACAGACAAAGAGCTTAGGATCAGAAACATGCTGAAAGAAGAACAGTTGCTTGTTATAAATAAAACTGAGTACAGTCCCAGTTCGAAGGATTTGAAAGAATAGGGTTATCACACTGCTGATTACAGAACATTCAGTTCAGCGGATCTAGAAGCAAGCTCAAATACGGAAGTGGTATTTTCCTCATTCTAGGTTATGAATCTCTCATAGCATTTCCTTCCTGATCACTTTACTGACACCCTATTTCAACAGATGTTGATAAGGTTACCTACTGCATGCCTCTCTAAGTTTTCCAAGTAATTCCTACCACTAGAGGTGCATATTTCATGCTTTCCATAGAAGATGTAATTCCATTTCCCCTCTTCTCCCCTTCCAGTATCCCAATAGGTATCCAACAACAGTTTCCTCACATCAGGAAAAGCATTTGAAAGTGTGGAGGAAATCCAGCACACCCACTCCATCACCTTAAATAGCTTCAGGTTTTAAATTTCCCTGTTAAAAAGAAGTAAGCTACTAAAAGACATCCCTGAAAGTCAACAAGACTTAGCTGAGAAGATTCATGGCGCAACTCAGATTAAAACTCTCCTGGACAGTATAAACACCAGTAACAAAAAAAACTGCCAGGAAGTGTTTTGCCCCTACTACTCCTACCTTAAAAATAGAGTTTAACGAATTCACAGCAACAACTGCTAGCAACAACAGCAACTAGATTAAACAATCCAAGAGATCACAGACTTCTGATCATTTGTCTGATTATTCAAAAGTGAAGTGATTTAGCAAACAAGCTCTTACTGCAAAATCTGTTTGGCAACAAATACAAATGAAGGAATCTGTGATGACAAACCAGAAGAAACATCTACTTACAAGACGGGCATTCAGCAGAATGCTTCTGAATTATACCAGCTGAACAGAGCTGGGACAACTGTGTCCATTTACCCCAAAATTTGCTTTTGAGAACAATTATAGAACTGCTGAGACATTACTTTTTTTTTTTTTTGCTGTCCAATTCACACGAACCAATTCTCCACACAAGTTGAAACAAAAAATATTCCATCCTTAAAGAAATGTATTATTCCAGACAAATATATGGTAAGGATCTGTTCTAAGATGCTTCATCAAGTGGAAAGGTGAAGTCTAAAGTGATGCACATGCTTGTGCATCACTTTATTACACGGAGCAGCTATTTTAAAACAAACCAAGATTTATGAGCTAGTTCTCTGAAACTGAAGAAGAGATTTGCAAGAGAAATAGGGATTACCCCATACTTTAAAAAAAATTAATAACTGCAGTTCAGGCTCATGCTGCTCATCTTTCCCTTCAATAAAGCATATGCAGGAATAAACACAAAAATACGTAATCAAAGCTCAAGTCGTATTCCACATAGAATGCCTGAGAAATAGGTTAATAGTAGGTACAGGCCCAATAGAAACGAAGCAAGACCACACCACTGGCCTGGAAAATGTCTTCACCAACATAGCCAGAATATCTTTATCAAGAGGGCCAAGTGTAAGCCTTCCCCATGGCTGGAAATAGGATAGTTTTAGTAGGCAAGAACTTTATATATATACACTATTAGTCACATATGCAAGTCTAACTTGTGCCACTGTACTCTAATCACAGCATTAATATTTCACCAAGCATCTTAAGATTTGTTTTCAGCTGTTTACCTTAGTAAAACATTAAGGGAACTAATTAGAAAAATGCCATTAACACAGATTTCTGCCCCATTGCTTCCACCATACTGCAAACTGGGCCACTTGGTTCCCCCCCCTCCCCACCACCCTTCTGTAAGATACACCCATAAGCACAGGAGTGATCCACCAAGACAGAGTTCAAGTTCTGTACAGACCACACAGTTATTGCAAGTCCTACTCAAGTGCTCTGTGAATAATTAGTATTCTATAAACCAAGATGCATGTATATACACGCCATTTTATGTACATATATATTCACATATCTGTATGCATATATGCTTGGAAAGGAAAGACCATTCCCATGAGCCACTGACACAGTAATTAAGTTCACACCAAACAGATGCTACTCAGCTCTTCCTTCAAGGTAACACTATTCATTGTGTTTGCAGTTTAACAGTGAAGGTTTAAGGTAGTTCACTACCAGAACACAGTCAGCTGGTGCTAAATGTGAAGCTTAGATAAAAACACTGAAATCTCAATACAGTTTAAGCTATTAAGTATGTCAGAAGAATACTCGTTTCCATATGCACTACTGTAGCACAGTTAGAACATACCTTCCAGAAGTTTTTGTAAGCTGGATCTCATTACATGAATATTTTCAATTCCAACAAACTGGAACCTAATGTTAGAGTAGTTGTCTTCATTTTCATAGCCCTTCCCAGCAGCTCTGTTTGCCATCGCATTAAGCTTAGAAGAACAAAGTTGAAATATTGAAAATCAGCACTCAAAAGAAAATGTCAAATTATGAACTAAAATCATGCGATTTCAGTGTAATACAAATCATTTCTAGAAAATTAAGTTTGTTAAGCATTCAAGTATAAGAAAGGCATAGTACACAGAAACTATGGTCTACATTCAAAGCTGATGCACCTGAACAATGCATTTGAGAACTTCCTGTTCTCTCCTCTGCATCCCCAGCAATAAATCTTCATTTATTTCAAAATAAATATGATAGAAGACACTGCAAGGCAACCTAAAAACAAATAATTCAAACCCAGATTTAACCATATATATACTTTTCAGGTATCCTAAAGAAGTCAATTTTCAGAAGAAACTAATACACTGTTCACAGCTCTAAGAACTGCAACTATAAAAACCTCAGCTGCTCAACTTCAACCAGCCAGACTTGCTGAAGCCTGCTCATAGTGTAAATCATAGTGTAGAAATTTCACTTTACATTCTTGTTTCCTAGCTCTTGTACTGGGAGAGCTGAATGAAAAAAAATACCACTCTAGATGCAAATGGTCTGACAAGTGAAAATCGCAGCTCTTAACTCCACCACAGGTAAAAAATACAACAGAGATTAATCTAGTTACTGTTCAAACACAACTTCAGCATGCTACAACAAAATCTCCCATGTGTCTTCCCAGCCAAGGCAGACAACAATGGCAGTTTTTATGCAGTGTTTATGCAAGCCACTGTTCTCCCTTTTGTCCTAAAGGAACCTCCAACACAGCTCACCGCTTCATAAATTTCATTCCTAGCAGTAAAAGCAGTTATGGAACTCACTCTGACAACTCATTGCTTACCTGCATTTTAAGTACATTTTTAAAGGCACCTCCTTAAGAATGCACTAACATGCTCCAAATTACAGAATCATACAAAGGTTACTTCAAAAATAATGTCTCCTGTTTTATTATGTTGGCCCACAACATCAGAGGCAGATGCTGGTGGTGTGGCAGTAGAAGCTGAACCTTCCCAACAGCATTCTGTTATCTTCAATTGGTGTGTCACAGATGGCAGCAGAGGGGCAGGTTGACAAAATGATGCCAGACATGGAAGTGCATATGAAGCAAAGGTGCATTACTGAATTTCTCCACAGAGAAAAGATTGTATTCACTGACATGCACTGACCTTTGCTGAACATTTCTGGAGATCAAACAGTGAATGTGAGTACAGCACATTTCAGCAGGGGTAACACCAATCCATATTCTGCAACCCATGCAGATTTTCTTTTGTTTAAAAAAAAAAGTGTAGCATGCAGGCTCTTGTTTATCATTAGTAAAAATGCATATCTACTGGTGGTGCCTACATTGAAAAACAGTGTTTTGTAGCTGTTATTGTTTTCTATCTGTTGTAGTTTCCATGGAAATAAATAGGAAGTATTACTTTCAGAGTGACCTACATAGAATCATTTTGCTTGGGGGAGACCTTCAAGCTCAAGTCCAACCATCATCTTGATCAGGCATACGCATCTCACTTAAGAAAGCAAGTGCTTAACCACTTGCATACTGATGCTTATTCTTACCTTTAAGAAATAGCCAATATAGCCATATTTAATGTGTGACTTGGAAAGATTAAGAGTTCTCAGTACTCTCCTAACATGCAGAAAGACAGGCAAGCCTGTAGACCCTACCTACCTTTGGCCTAGTGTCCATGACATACATGTAGCGATTTGAAGGATTTGCTTTACTGATGGCTTGCAACATGTGTTCATCTTCCAGGCACCTGGCACTGAAGCCTGCGAGAGGTTGGCTGCACCTGCAAATTGCAGCCTACAATAGGAAACAAACAAGTTCACACCAGTTTAATATCAATAGTTGAAAGACACTTCCCATAATTTTAAGCTGATATCTAAACAATTTTATTTGACAGGCATCCATACTGAAACTAACAAAACAAAAAAAAAACAAACATAGGTATCCTAACCTGCAGACTTCAAAACAGACAGAGCCTACAATCCCATCAAAACACTTTTACCAGACCTATTTATGAGGACAAGGAACTAGTTTACATAATGAACTTTAACTATAAAAAATTCAAAAAGTACAGGCTAAAAACTTAGAAGGAAGCACTTCAGTACCTTAATAAAGCAAATTACTTGATATGAAAAATTACAGTTTTACTACTTTATGTATGGTATTATTGTTGCAAGTACATGTCACAATCTGATGTAGTTTTCACCGTGTCATTTTTGACAATCTATTGCCTTTGTGAGGGTATCAGGCATTTTTTTCCAATCAGTTATCACCTTCAAATGTATCCACTACTTCAATATTTATCATTCAAAAATTCAACTCACCAAGCTGACAATCCTGCTCTCCCCTCAAAGATACACCTACCTAGACACAGGCAGAAGTTGCTTCACACCACTTTCTACCCAACCTTGCAAAAATCTTACTTTCCACTCCCTAGCTCACTTTTCTCCTTGCACATTACTCCTTAATGGATACATTACGTTCTTTGGAATGGTCTTCTTCCCCCTTGCCCATTTTGACATAACAGACTTCACTCTCCATTTATCAAGAACTTGACAAAAATCTATCTTCAGCTGGTCTTAAGGTCAGTTTCTGAAACCTTTAATAGATTCAAACGATTACTGAAGGATTTCCTTTAAACCAGCTTGGCTTAATTCAGCATCTTGTTAGACACTACTAATGTCAACTCTACTTAAGGTTATCACAAGTTATACTGTTGTAATTCAAGGCAGTGTACTTGCTTTTTATTTACCCCTGAACTACCAGCAAGCGTTGAGAAATACTTCTCAGACCATTTGCATTAGGAAGAAAATGGACTATACCTTTTTATCTTTATGATAATAGGACAACACGGGGAATCTTCCTTTGCTCCTGAACTTGGAGCTACCAACAATTATGGGCTTGCTTGCAGTTCTGGGAACATAAAGTTCTCTAGGATAGGTTTCACAGATCTGAAAGACACATTTGAAACATATGTATATGCACAGGGCACAGAGCTGTTATTAGATACAAAAATCCTATGCTAATTTTATTGTGTCCAGTTTGAGAGCAGTTAAGGGAAAAGAAAGGGGAAACTCCAATGTAATTCTCTATATACGTGCAAGTATTGACAAAGAGAAAATATAGATTTAAAAGGTATGAATGAAGGCCAAATCAACAACCAGTTACTGGTTAAAAGCACTGCTGCATCACCACTAACCTTAAGAATACAATTTGTTGATAGAACTGTTGAGAATGTGTTCCAAACAAGATACTGAAGCTACTCCCACTGTTTTTTAAAGTTGCAGACTACAAAGACAGACAAAACCTATTCTGGGAAGCAGCTGTATCACCAGAGCCATCATCTACCATATCCAGCACTGTAGATCCTAAAGTAGAACCCCTCCCAGTTAAGAGAGGAGAGGGAAACCGCTCCTGAACTCCTGGGGCAATTAAGTCCACTCAAACAACTCCAAAGAACATACGCATCCATGGACGCATAACTCTAAGTGGGGGCTTTTAAAATAAAAACGTTAGAGAGTTGTGAGACTACTAATTAAGAAGTTAAGTCTTTCTATCTTCAAGTTCTTTGCTTGTGTTGCAAGCCAAGTGATTTCACAGATTGACTTTTCTATTGGACTAGAGAATAAAGAAAAAACAGATGCAGAGCAAATCACTTCTCATTTTTCCCACTTCAACCCTTACCTTATAATCGCGATTGGCATCAGACAACTGCCAGTAATCATTTGGCACTCCCATTCTCTTATATTCTTCTGCTAGATCAATAAGCTGCCAACCTTTGACTTGCTCAGATTCATTTTGCTTTGGATTATAGGAGAAGGCATACAGCTCTTCATATTTTGCTAAATGGAGAAGAAAAATAAGACCATGTAATGAGCTGTCCCCAGAAACGTGGGTAGAAAAGGCAGCACAGTTGACAAAGCTTAACGCTTGAACTGAAGAAAAATCCAAGAATGATTTGGGTTGGAAGGGACCTTAAAACTCATCCAGTTCCAACCCCCCCATAACACAGGGAGGAAAACCTCCTACTCCATCACACTGCCCAGCATCACTATCCAGCACCTTCAGAGCCTCTCTGGACAGCCTATCCCAGTACCTCACAATTCTCAAAGTGAAGATTTTCATCCTAATATCTATTCTGTATTTCTCTTCTTTTAGTTTAAAGCCACTCAATTTCAGGCTTCCCAACTCTCAAACACTGGAGTTACTAAAAATTAGTCACTTGTAAAATATTCGTTCTTCAACTTCTGTACAGTTAACAGATAAATCTGGTTAAAGGTAGGTTATGCAAACCCTCCTCAAAAAACAGGCTGCATTTTCATAGGGACATTTGTGAAGTCATTACAGCAAATTGTTAGAAAAAGCTTCACAAGAGCTGGAAGAGCTCTTATCTTTAGATTTAGAGGTTAGACGTTATCTTTAGAGGTGAGAAAATGTAAATCTAACGAACATTAAAATGCTAAAGTTTTCTTTAAACTGAAAAAGTTGTCAAAGTACTTCCTTGATTTCTCTAATACACTATTCACGTTATGCATCACACCATTTTACATTGCTCTAAATATGAAGAGGCACAGCATGCCACACTAAGTGACAGAAGTCACTGTTAAAACTAAATTGATAGTACTATTTTAGCTTTTTTTATTTTTATTTTTAACTCACACTAAATTAGTAACAAATTAGTACTTGTTCAGTAGCATTTAACCTATGGAATGCACCAATTTAAAGATCTTATATGTATTGACACTCATAATTCTAATGATAATGCTTGAAATGCAGAATCTACAGGAATCTCACTCTCTTGGACAACATCAGTGAGCTACAAACACCAGGCAGCACAGCAGTTGATGAATTTGTGTACAGACCAATACTTCATTAATAGTACTCTATTACAGAACAAACTTGTTTAATGCACACTTATCAAACAAACAAAAAAAAAACACATGGAATTTTTCTCATCTTCTTCTTCCCCAGGCATATATCACAAAGTCTTCTACCGTTAGAAGTCTCACCTGTTCTTGACAGCTGGAGTAAGGAGTTATAAATGTCATGGCAATCTCTCTCTCTGGGAACAACAAAGTGGACTGTTCTGAAGTTCTTACACTGGATGACAAGGGGGCAGCCAGAAGTAGTCAAGGGAAGCTTTTCCACTGCAGCAATGTGATGATGTAATATCTAGGGCATACCAGAACTCACACCATAAGCATGCCAGTGAAAAATGAGAACAGCATACTACATTCAAGATCAGAGCCTAAACTCTGCTGAATACAGATTTTATTAGATTTGTCAATCTTTTAGTTATAAAAAATACATTTAGAAGAATAAACCCAATTCTGGCATTCTTCCCTTGTACTTAGAAGTGTCACCTCACATTAAAATACAAAAACAAAAGTAATAATACATATCCTTATAATGTAGAAACCAAGAAGTAGAACTCCACTGGGGTAATTTCTATAGCTCTAACTGAACAGATTACTTGGGCCCCGCCTAATTGGATGCAAGTTGTCTGACTTCTTTTATATATCATTTTTTTCCTTAATAGATGCAGAGGAACATGCTTCCTAGTGCTTCACAGAATTCCAAAATAAGTCAGGGAAACTAACAATATGTAGTGTTGATAATGAAGATAGTAAAGATTTTAGAATTACAATATTTAGCATTGCGTTTCCCAACGGTGCAGGCAATATTTTGTGCATCAGTCAGTCATTCACTTAGTTCAGTTCTCTAACATTCAATCCAAGAGTACAACTTCAGACTTCTCACAAGGATAAGAGAAACCTCTCCCATACTATCATCCCACTGATGTAGACGCGACTATCTTAGCTAAGTGACTTTCAGCTACTTTTATAAAAGACTGTCACAGTAATGGATATCTGTGGTAAATCTAGAGAAAGTTTGAGAAATGCATGAGAAAGTAACAACTGTTCAGTCCTGGGAAGAAAGCCACAGATGCATTACCTCATCTGAACAAGATGTTCTCAACAGCATTTCAATTACTTCACCAAAGCAATCATCCCATCCTCATAAATATTGATCAGAATTAGTTATCTGAAAACTACAATGCTATTTATGCATTTATAAAGAGAATATACTCTGAAGAGAGACATTATACTTGATACTCACATTGCCATCGCATGAACATAATACTCAAAGTACACGTTTAATATCACTGACGTAAGACCTTAAAAGCAGTGCACGAGCAGATACAAACAAGGCTTTCAAACCAAGTTCTCCAACACCTCCTTTCATATGAAAGAATAACAACAGTATACAAAATTGTACATTGTACCCAATAACGTATCACTAAAAAAAGCTACTTCACTATGAAAACACCAAGGCACACCCAGGGAAATGAGATTTCATTCTGGAGAAGCACAGACTGGAGGGCAATGACCTCTAGTATCTTGCAAGAGTGCAATTTCACTTGTTCAGTTACTATGATACCATGAACACGAAGAGCGCAGGGAATAATTATACTTAGATAAACATTTTAGAAAACAGGCAATGCTTAAGAAGAACAAAAGCACTCAAAAAGCCATAGGCACTTGTTGTCCTTACCCAAGTCTCTCTCTGGTTTGCATCTATGAATAACAGGTGAGTTGCTGTAAGGTACAGAGTTCCTGTCAGAGATTTATTGCTGGTGCTGAACCTATCCAGTAATTTCACATGCTCTACCTGTAAGAAAAAATGTATCAGAAAGCACAACTTAACTCTTAGCTGTTATGGTTATTTACTAGTAGAAGAGATCTAGGTATTAGGGTTTTTTTTTTTTTTTTTTTTTTTAGTTGAATTTCCAAACACATAGAATACTGTATTTTGTGGGAGCAATCTCACACATTAACCATTTTTTGTTATTCACATCACTATTGTACGAACAGCTCATCTCAGATTCACACTTCTCCAAATGGCTGGCTGTACCCTCATCACAGCTACAAAGATAATGCTCTCCTGACTTCTCCACTGTTGTTTATATCATCCCCAACTTTGAAAGTTTCAATTACAACAACTTTTTCCTCAGTTAGAATAAACTGAAATGCAAACACATTAGAAATAGAAAAATATCTCCCAGAAGTTCAGGGACTGTGAAGTCTTTGCTTCAAGCGTGAGCAAGTTTGAATCTTCCAAGGACACATTTCTTCTCCTGGTATTCCATCAGCATTGTTTCAATGCAAAGCAGTTTTCAGATACCTTTCACATTATCTGGTGCTCCTAACCTTACTGGCTCATTTGCTTTGTTTAAGGCAACCAATGTGTGATCCCATGTGCACAACAACAGGGAAGAAGCACAGTGAAAAGCTTATGTCTATGCAGCCCTGCATTTCTTGGCAACACTGGCTCATTAGTACCAATTTAAAGCCCAAAGCTTGATGCCACTGCATTACACCCGTGACAGAACTCCAAAGGCTTTCAACCAGAGAAATCAGCCCACAGATCCAAGTTTACCTCTACAGTGTTAATGTTAGTTAGGCCTCAATTAACATGTTCAAACTTAATTACCTACTAAAAATACATACAAATCACTAAAAAAACTGTCTTTTTAGTTCTGTCATCTCTTGCAGTCTAGCAAAGTCTAACTCTCTTTTCAGAAACTAAATAAAAAAATCCATGTAATGTATCCAAAAGAGGATGCAGGAAATGCAAGCATCAGCTCTCAGCCCCTGCTACTACAATATTCTAAATTTGGAAGGAAAAAAAATAAGGAAATAAAGGAAGTTGCATATATCTGTACCTCAAAATATGTTATACTGTAATCAGCAGTGTACCAGTGCTCAGATACAGAGACCATAATCAATATAATAGAGTGCAAATGTGGAAATTACTATCAGCAGATCTGCACTGCCCTCCCAGCAAACCGACAAGTGCACAGAAGCTGCTCCAGCTGTGTTATAATAATAAAGACCACAGAATCTAAACATGCAAAGTTCTCTTTCCCTCCATGCAACAAAACAGTTATTCTCTAGTTAGGTGAGGGCAGCATTAGCACTCCAACTCCTTAAAGCCTTCAAACTCTGAAAGCCAATTTCTCACTGTACTCTGCTTATAGACGAAATGTATTTTAGATACAGCCTCCATAGATGGTACACTCAGTTAAACCTGACACAGCCAGATTTAATGGGTACTCAGCTAAATAAACACACACCAGTTTCAGGGACACGTCTGCTTTTTTTTTAACTGTAAAGCTCAGCAAAATCTTTGCTCATTTTTGAAGAGAATGGATTCATAAAATACTGAAGACAGCTGTAGAGTTTTAGCACATTTGCAAACAAAGTTCAATTAAGGAGGCAGAAGGAATATTCTGGCACTAACTAGCACTAACAAGTCAGTGATACAGATATCTTATAATCAGATACCTCGATAACATAACCCAATTCCTGTGTAAAAGAATAACCATATAGCTTGTTGGGACTATAAGTTACAGATTAAAGACAAAAAAAAAAAATGAAGAAACACTTCACTTTACACTTTAAGTAGACAAAAAACCAAAACAAAGCATTACCATTCAGAGACATAATAACCACTTAGTACAACATTCCCTCAAATTACATGGTGCTGTCCCTTTCACCACTGGAATCTCAGCCTTGCAGACTGATGGTTGGGATTTAGAGGTCAAGCTAAGTCAAAACACCACCTTCACTGGAAAAGCCATCAGTGTTTGCACTAGCATGAGTCTATGAACAGATCTGATCTAAGAAATCCTAGTCATTTTCACTATATTTTAAAATATTTTTAAGGACACTTCACTTCTAAACCTCCATTGAAAAACCACAACATTCTCATTTTCCCCCCAACTACTTATGACGTATAAACTGTTCTTCATTTGTTATTACCTGAGTATAAAACTCACAGACAGGAGTGATTTTTAAGTTGACCTCACTTTCTTGCTCAACATAATCTGTAGAACAGCATAACTCCATCAGAAGCCCATCTTTTTGTCAGGCAGCTGTGCCAACAGTTCAAAAATAATGGCAGCATTTCCACAAAACAAAAGCGAGACAGAGTCAAACCTATTTTATCACTTTCTCTGACGTGCCACAGCTTCCCTGCACAGCAGTTCATTTGTGCAAGACTGCACTGTTATTTCAAGTTTACTGCTTCAGCAAATGCTACCAAAAGGCTGTGAGGAGCAGTCAGATTAGGAAAAGCATATACATCTCACAACAGTCAGAATGAGGTCCAACTCAGATCTACACATGCAGACCTTGTATGGCACTTAGGGCAGAGACCAGGCTTAAGTAATCATGCCTCCTATAACTACAGTGATCACAATTATTACAAGCTAGCATACATGTATTTTAAACCACCTGGATATTCAAGAAATCATTAGCTTATAAAAAATTAAGCAAGCATCACAATTATAACCAAAAAGTCACATTACTTTAAGTGAAAAAAACCCATCATTTTAAAGTAGATTTTAGGGGCAGGGGAGACACATGAACTATATCAACCAAACCAACTGTAGGTCCTATATCCTACAGCTTGGTTACAGTGTCTAGTTTTCTCTTTGACATTGCTCCATAAAGGATTTTCCCAGCAGGGCCCCAAAATACACACTAACATGATGACTGGGTGCAAAGAAGTCAGTGACCTGCAGCCTTTGTAACCTCAAATTCACATTTGAAACTTAAACATCTATTCAGATAACTGAGATATTTTACTTCTACTCTAGGTTTTGTTTCAGAATTGCTGACTGTACTAACACAGTATCACACTTGCAGACGAAAACTAACAAGTTTATGAATAAGCAGGCTGATAAAGAAACCTCATTCCCAACCTGCCAATTAGGCAACAAAGATCTCAATCCAATTAACTGAAGTGTTAGAGCAGCTTTGTTAGAGGCCATCCTACAGTTTTAAATATACACATGTACATACGTGCAAAAAGAAATAAGACAGATTTTGTTTCTAGTCTTATCTCAGGTATTACTCCCTCAAAATTAAAAGTCGTTTCCTTTATATTGGTTATATATTTATCAGACTCAAATATGTAGAGAAAGCGATAAAACAGTCCACAAACATAGACCACGGTCAGGTCGCCAGGCCGCAAACTGCCTGGACGGCGATTCCCAAGGCACCACAGAGAAAAAGGCGGTCCTCACAGAAGACTCAGCAGTCCGGGCTGACGAGCAAGATAAGAAAAACACTGCTAAAATATGACTTAAAAAGAGCTTGGTTACTTATATCGAATATAAGTTATATTTTTTTCATCCTAAAAGAAATCAATAAGACCAAAATAGAAGGAAAATTAAAAAAATAGCCCCACAAAGGGGACAACTCAGCCCAAGAGCTCCCAGCGGGAAGCTGCCGCCCTCACAGCGGCCTGACACAGAGGCCCAGCAGCACCGACCGCCCCGGAGCCGCTCGGGAGGCGGCGGAGGCACCAACGCCCTCACACACCGGTGCGGCAGGGACGCGACGGGCCCGAACGCAGCCCGGTGCGCCCCACAAACGACCACCCCATCTTCAGCAGCAGCAGCACCACCACTCCTCCCTCGGTGCCGGTAGACAGGACACAGTACCTTGGTGGTGCGGATGTGCTCCATAGCGGCCCCGAGCGCGCAGACACAAACACTGCGTGCCGCCGCCGGGCCGCGCCGGCTGACACCTACTGCCGCTTCCGGGGCGGGGCGGAGCTCGCCCTCTGCCTGCAGCGCCCCCTAGCGGCGGGAGAGGGCGCATGCGCCTTCAGGAGGCGGTGTCATATTGGGATCGCGAAGGGGTTGTGCATGGAAGCGTAGTGCTTCATAGTACTTCGAGGAATCCTAGTGAGAGCTGGAGTCTGGGAAAAAAGGAAGGATGATGCTGTGCTAGGAGCCGTGGAGCTGTGCTGGCAGCTGCTATTAGGGAAACTGTAGGAAAAAGAATCGTTCCCCGGCTCCCCAGCCCTCGTGTGGAGCGCAGCCCTTCATGATCATCCCGTCCAACCTGAACGCATCCCTGCCGTGTCCGCTCACCGCGTCTCTCAGTGCCTCACCCGCACGTTTCTTCTAACACTTCCAGGGGCGCTGCCCCTTTAAGAGCGGGCGGCCGCGGCGCCGCTATCCCGTGATGCATTGGGGCGGGCGCGCGGAGGCAGCGTGCAGTGTGCCCGGGCGTTGGGAGGCGCTGCGGGCCGCCATGCGGCGCTGAGGCCCCCGCCGCCTCTCCGGGACTCCGCAGCCGCCCGCGCCGTCTCAGCTCCGCTCTGCCGCCATGTCTGCGGGCTTCTCCTTCGGTGCGGGGACCCTCGGCTCCGCGGCGGCCGCCGCCGCTGGGGCTGGAGGAGGAGGCGGGGGCGGCGGGTTCTCCTTCGGTACCACCGCGCCGAGGTAACGCGGCCCCTCCCCGTGGTTCGAGCCGTGCTGCTGGTGTACTCTACCGGCCTGGGTGGGCCTTGGGGTCGGCGGGAGGTGGGCGGCCCCGCGCTCGGCTCTCTCGGCCCTTTTTCGGCCGCGGCCCCGCCGGCAGAAGGGCCGCTGGTAGCGGCACGGCCTCGGCCCTGTGCCCGGTGCGTGGGGGCGAAGGAGAGCGCTGCCGTTGAGCGCTGTTCCACGCGTGGTTCTTCTGAAGACTTTCTGAGTTCGAAGGGGTCTCGGAGTAACTGCTGAGATGAACAGCAGGACGAGGGGAAGTGGTTTTATGTTGAGGGAGGGAAGATTTAGGTTGGGTGTCGTGGGAGCTCTTTACGATGAGAGCGGTGAGATGCTGGAATGGACTGCACTGAGAGGTTGTGGGTGCCCCGTCCCTATAGGTGTTCAAGGCCAGATTGGATGGGGCCCTGGGCAGCCTGGTCTAGTATTAAATGGGGAAGTTGGTGGCCCTGCCGGTGGCAGGGGGTTGGAGATTCATGATCCGTGAGGTCTCTTCCAACCCTGGTTGTTCTGTGATCTGCGATTTTGAGTTCCAGGGTTATTTTTTTGTATATGCATATACGGTTGTGATAGTGCATACTGTTCCTTCTGATCTTGTTGCAGTGCTTCTGTTGAGGGTTAGGGCTGTTAACAGTGGAGCTTCGGAGCTTTTTCAGTGTTTCGGAGTCTTCCCAAATCTGATAGTACCCGAGTTCATGCTCTAATATAAATGAGCTCCTTGGGACATTAATTGGGAATGGGTATATTTCAAAATGCCCACCCCCAAGCATTGGTAGGAAGGGGACAGGGAACCTTCACAGAACTCTTTGAGTTAGACCACCTTTAAGGGTCCCTTCCGTCATCCAAGGGCATCTTCTGGAGGTTGGTGGCTGCCTGTGGTCGGGGGTTTGGAATTTGATGATCCCTTCCAACCCAAGCCATTCTTGGATTCTGTGAGTTACAAAGGGCATTCTTACTGTTTGGAAGCACATATGGGAAGGGCAAGGCTTCACAGTCTCTTCTGATACCTTAATTGTCCGGTCCTCACAGATTCATGATGTTTTTGTGCTTATTCTTTTCCCTGCAACGAAGCTTCTGTGGGCTTTGTAAAAATTTTTTCAAAGTTTCTTTTATCCCACACTTGTTTAATACAGAGTTCCTAACAGTGAAATGAAGCAGTCCGTATTTTATTCTAAGCTGTTGTTTTAAATATACTACCATATAACTGATGTCTTCTTTAGTCTTGTTGATCAAGTTGGTACAAATTATCTTTTAGATTCAAATGTTTTTATAGGTGCTCATTTTTTTGCTATTCTAACTCTTTTTTATAAACTGTAATATATATATAGCAGGTGTTAATTAATAGCAAAGGTGTTAGTATTTTTATTGATATCTTTATTTCTACAAGCAGGATGAGTCTTCAGGGCTACTGGTCAGGGTGTATCACAGAAGAAGAAACTTTACTGCTGTTGGATGGGTAGGGAAAGAATTTTGAGCATCCCTGTGGATGGTGTACTCGAAAAATGTGTTTAAGGCTTTACGAAGAAGCTGAGTCTCTTCTCAGCCAGGTCTAAGGCAATATTGCCAGGTGACAGGGAGAAAGGGAGCTTTGTTCTGTTGTCTGTTTTTACTGATCAGTATGATTGCACAGTTTATATTCTTGTGCCTTAAAGGGTATGGTTTTGCAGCCTGTGTAATTCCTGTGCTAAATCACTAGCAATTCTGCTATTTTGTTTATCAGTGTACTCCATAGCCAGCTTTAGCCAGGTACAGTGTTTCGTGTGGCACTGCACTGTGCTGCTCAAGGATGCTGTGGGTGACCCACCCCTGCAGGTGTTCAGGGCCAGATTGGATGGGGCAGTCTGATCTGGTGGGTGGCAGCCCTGCCCATGGCAGGTGTTGGAACTGGATGGGCTATAAGATCCCTTCCAATCTAAGCCATTCTATGATTTATTCTAGCTCTGAAGTCAGTTTCCCTTTGGAGCTGCTGTGCCATGGTGATGCCTTCCATCTGTAGGCAGGTGGTGAATAATCCCTGTGGTCTGTGTGTTCCCATACTGCAGATGTTCTGCCTCTGTGTTTTGGCTTAGTTAAAGTTTACTTGTAAATTTCTCTGTATTTACTGTTGTGGAATTATTATTTTTTGTTATTCCCATAGTGTTGAGCTGCATATGTTGCACTTTGGCTTTCTTCTACTGGAATGCAGAAACTTAAAAGAAAAATCATCCTTTTCTATACCCGGAAAAGATGAAAAGGGAACTCTCAGCAAGTGAGAGAAGCATATTTTTGTATGTCCAAGTTGGTGGGCAGTTAGGGTGACCTGCTGCCTTTTGGCATTTTGAAATTCTGAGAGTAAAGGAAGGTGAAAGCTTTGAAATTGGACAATTAGTTGGCTTTTGTCTTTCTGGACTTTTTGGCCTCTGTTTCCTGAGTTAATTACAATTACCTTTAAGGGTAACTCACACATGGGTTTTAAACTGGCACTGCGTTTTTCTGGGTTTGCCAAGATAGTTGTGTAGGTATTTCTAAAACTTACAATGTAGAAACCTCCGACAGCCTTCTTAACAAATTAATTACAAGAGTTAATTCTCAGGCATGGGAGCTGTGCTGGTACCAAAAGGGAGGAGCTGAGGGAATAAAGAGAACATAATATCTGAAACTTAAATCTGTAAAGATGGTTATGTAATAGTCTAAGTTATGCTCTTTTTTCATTGCTACTGTGGTGCTCTATGCCAGATGTCTCAATTGAAGGAAATGTGTCTAGTTTATCAAGATGCTCACAGGTGAGAGCAGGAAGTTGCTATAAAGAAATTATTCGTGTCATTTTTCATCAGTCAAGAACCCAAGCTTTGTAATCTTAGATTCATGTGTCTGCTAGCACCTGTGACTTATCAGGTTAGAGATAAACATAATTCTTGTATTTCCCATATATTTTGTGCAGTATCTTAATGCATTCTCTGACAAATGTAATGCCTGTTTTGTGTTTGCCTTAAGATTCTTACAGTGTGTAGCTACCCAAAATAAGTGTTTTCCTTTTGATTGCTAGACTCTGAGTTTCTCCTTTCTTCCCTTAATCCTCCCTGTGAAAATTATCACCTCTTAACTGTGGAAAATAGCTCTTGGAGTTAACTTCTATAGTTGGATTGCACAGTGTATTGTTAGAAAAGAAAATACCTGAAATGTAGGTGTGGGTCATCTATGATTTGCATTTACAGACAACAGTAGCATTTTTGTTCCCATTTCTTGCTAAGATAGGACAAAGTTGTGCTGTTGATGTGATGAGATGTCTGCATGCTTACTGCTTCAGAATGCAGCAACATTAGTTTTTGGTTAGACATACAGAACAGTACTTGCAGTGTGTTTTGAAAAGACACTTCTGTAGGTTTGTTGTCTTTGTTCTGTCTCAGGCACTTGTTCCCCCTTCCTGTCAGGGGAGCAGGTTTTGCAGCTGATAGAAGTGCAGGTTTTGGCTGATCTAGCCAGATGTTTCAGTTCAGCAAAGTATTCAGCAGATGCTGGACTCCGTGTCACGGTGGCATCTAAGTCGCAGTACTACAGAGGAAGACGTATTGCTCTTTGGCTGAGGTGAGCTCTGACTACCCTGTCAATTCAGAGAGGTGCACGATGGCATGGGGAACAGAAATAAGGAGGTTTGGATTTTCCTTTTGAGAAATAGTAAGTGTTAACAGTCTTATTTTGTAATAGCTCTACAGGAGGACTTAATTTTGGAACTCTGGGTTCTTCCACTGCTACAGCAACTACATCAGCTCCTTCCGTGGGATTTGGGAGTGGACTTTTTGGATCAAAACCAGCTACTGCCTTTACACTGGGAGGTACCAGCACAGGTAGGAAAAAAACTTGTATAGCAGAAGTGTGAAGCAACAGTGAAAGAATGTGCCATATACACAAAACCAGGGTTATCGTAATCTTTTTCCATAGTAGCTCAGACTTGTAGCTCGAAATATCATGTTGTTAATAAATCAAACTTCAAAACAATTTAATTGAACTCTTTAAAAAAGTTAGCACCAATGATGTAGAAACACAAATGCAGCAGCCAGAAAACTGTAACTGGGCATATGTGTAAACTGTGCCATCCTTTGAATCCTGAGTGCTATTGTATGTGTATATATATCTTTCACAATTTATTTCTTCATCCAAGGAACTCAAAACTATAATTTGAGTGGAATTTATTTTGATTTGAAAAATATTGGTAACCATTCTGAAATTGTTAGTGTTGACAGTCTTGCAGTAGGAAGCTCATTTGTGTTAACATTAAAAAAATTAATAAATTGATTTTTTTTAGGTCCATAATTAAGTCTATGCTCTTATAAAAATTGGTGTATAAAATAATGAGCATTTTCAGTCTTGAGTTGTTTCTCAGCAATTGTGCACAAAAAGGAATTTATTTTGGCTTCAATATATTTGGAGGAAAACTTTTTTCTTCTGCATCTCTATGAAGAAATAGAGAGATCACTGTTAGAAATGAAATCATCAGTGGACCTGAAGCCTGTCTCACTGTGTTGGGTTCATTTGTCTTGGCTCTTTGCATCATTACTTTGATATTCTAATTGTTTAAGTCTTAAAATTGCACAGCCGTGTTCCTCACTTCTAATTTCCAGTGAGGTAGTCATCCTAAGCTGAGACACAGCATTTCATGAAAACTTTGTAGTTCTCTTCATTGTATTATGAATCCATCTTATGTGCTGTCAAGTGGCTGAAAAAATACTCAGTTGATTTATCAGTCTTATTTTTGTGTACCTTCAATTATTTGAAATATAGTACTGATATGTTACATCAGCTTCACTGGTTGCAGATTCTTACAAGAAATTGTTTTAAAGTCTTTGCTAGAGTTTACAAATAGTGGTTTCAATGTTACAGTTACTTTGCTTTCAAGATGCTACATAATGTAACATAAGATATGTAGTAAATATTTATTCTAGTGTTTTGTTTCATGACTGTTATTAACATAACTGCTTTGTGATCCTCACTGTTCTTACTATTCTTGTTGTTGAATCAGGAACAGCAACGACCATTGCTCCAGCGCTGACACTGGGTAAGGAATTCATTTGAGCGTTAATGATGTTCAGGCAAAGAAAAAATGTTTAGTTCTTATAATGTAGAAGGTTAACGTTTGTGCAAGCTTTTTCCTCGCTGTTAATTGCAATCTGCAATGTTAAGCTGTGAGCCAGGGTGGAAGTAAAGGATTATTCCATTCCTGTACAACAGTAAGAGTAGTCATAGTGAAAAGTTAGACCTGGATTTAAATCCCCTGGTGAGTTCATCCTTCAACAGAGAAGTGGAATCTATTATCAATGAATTCTTAGGACAAAATTTCTTTGTTATGAATTTTGACAGAGCAGATGTCTTCTAATTCCTTCTAGTAGAAGAGTAAAGAGGTTTGAACTGGAAAAAGGGATACTAGGAGTATATTCCTCTTGTTTCTCTGGTACATATGTAGTAACTGTTTTTCAGCCATCATTAGGATCACTGGAGTATGTAGGTGTGGTTGTTGTTGAGCAGCTGAGCTTGACATAATCAGAAGTGTTTGGATCAGGATGGTGGTGGTAGTGTCACAAGGCAGACTGGTGTCCAAGAGTTTTGGAAGCCATGCTAATTGGGAGAAAGTGGTATTGGTTACAGAAGCAAATGAAGTGGGTGGGAGAAGAGAGGAGCAGCTAACCCAGGATGTTTGTAATCATATATGGCAGTCGGTACTGTGCATGTGAATATTAATTTTCTATGGTTGAATGTCATTGAAAATGGATACACAGCAGTTGTTGAGAATAGTATATTTCTTATGCTTGTTTTTGTGATGTGTATGTATAAGTGCACTCCTGTTATTTTCGGGATTTCTTTTAGGCACACCTGCCACCACATCAGCAGCTACCACAGGCTTTAGTTTAGGCTTCAACAAACCTGCAGGTTCAGCCACACCATTTGCTTTATCTATCACTTCTACCTCAGCGAGTGGCCTGTCGCTATCTTCTGCTCTTACATCAACTCCTGCAGCAGGTAGGAAAATGTTTTGTTTGGTTTTTACAATATAAGTTTACTTTAAAACAGTGTCATGTTCTGTTTTATTCAAGTATTTACATATTTTTGTGGTACTTTAAGAAGGTTCATTGGATTTTACTAGCTGTAAGTTTGAGGAGCCTAATGCAGACAAGGTTTATATTTATATGGAGCACAGTGTAGCCTGTAATCCAAGTCATTAGGAGGGTAGCAACAGCTGGTTTATGTTGCATAGCTGAACGGTGTCTACCTGTTTTAGGCAGTGTGAAATAGTTAACTAGAAGTGTAAATGAGATTTTATTTTCCTGTGTAGTTCTTTTACATTGCTCACCATACTATAACTCACCTAAACTGCACTGTACATAATGATAATAAAGACTAGAGCTTTTTTCTTGACCCTGGGAGCTAACATTTAAACACAGTTATTTGTGCCTTCTATGCTCTGTAGCTTTTTACCAACAGTAGTTCTCTGATTCTGCCATTCTCAGACAAAGCTGAGACACTTGTTAGTTTGAGTCTTCTGGAATTAACATGACATTTGTTTTCAGTCTGCCTCATGTAAATTGTAGTATCATAGAATGGTTTGGATTGGAAAAGGAACCTTTAATATTAGAGTCCCAGCCCCCTGCTATAGGCAGGGACACCTCCCTCTAGACCATGTTGCTCGCAGCCCCATCCAGTCTGGCTTTGAATGCCTCCAAGGAGGGGGCATTCACAACCTATCTGGACAATCTGTTCTAAAACTTTCAGCCTTCACAGTAAAGAATTTATTCCTAATACCTAGTCTAAATCTACCTTCTTCCAGCTTAAGATCACGTTTTCCTCATCATGCTGCATGCCCTTATAAAAAGTCCCTCCCCAGTTTTCCTGTAGGCCTCCTTTAGGTAATGGAAGGCTGCTATAAGGCCTCCTTGAAGCCTTCTCTTCTCTAGGGTGATGAACCCCAGCTCTCTCAGCATGTCCTCATAGTGGAGGTGCTACAGCCCTCTGATCATCTTCATGACCCTCCTTTGGACCTGTTCCAACAGCTCCAGGTTCTTGTGTTGGGGGCCCTGGAGCTGGGCACAGTGCTCCAGTGGAGTCTCATGTGAGCAGAGTAGAGGGGCAGAATTACCTTCTTAGACCTGCTGGTCACACTTGTCTTGATACAACCAAGATACAGTTGGTCTTCTGGGCTGCAAGTGCACATTGCTGACTCATGTTGAATCTGTCATCAGTCGACACTCCCAAATCCTTCTCAGAACTGCCTTCAAGCCATTCTTTGTCCAACCTGTAACTGTGCTTGAGATTGCCCTGACACAAATGCATGGCTTTGCACTTGGAAGTGAAGTACTTTAAATATTGAGCATTTAAAAAGTCAGTTGTAGTTGTTAGATCCATTATGCTCTAAGATCAGTGTAGAGTTGTAGATGATCTAGCATTCTGGGTAACTCAGAATTTGACTGTAGTTGCAGATAAGCTAATGAAGCTTACAACACTGTGAAACAAAACCATGTATGATTTGAAAGTCTGTAAGTTTGGTCAGGAAATTGAAGAGGAAAAATACTATAGTTGAGTTTATTATTGAGTTATTATAAAGATTATTTCAGTTATTTCAGACTCTGTAGATGTATTTGAACGCAGTGTGTACATGAAGCTGTTGTTACGTTTTGTTTTTCTGTGCAGGTACTACTGGCTTTACGTTAAATTTAGGTGGAACAACTGCTCCAACCACAACTGCCTCCACAGGCCTGTCCTTGGGAGGGACCTTAGCTGGTTTAGGAGGTTCACTCTTCCAGAATACAAGCACAGCAGCAACAGGTGAAAGTTAATGCTTTTTTCCTTCTCCTGCCTTAAAATGTCAAGACTGTGTGTAGATGTACTAAATTGTGATCTAAGATCTACTTTTTCTTTCACAGTGTTAAGATTTATATAATTTTTAAACATCAGTTTGAAACTGTTGCTATCCATAGAAACTATTCTGTAGTCATTAGTTTCTTCCTAATGTTTAAATTTGTTAATTCTTATTTTTTTAGATGAAAACATGAGAAAAATCTTTGCAGTGACTCAAGGAAGTTCACTGTAAATGATAGAGGGCAGTGTTGTACCTCATTTGACTGTGGAGAAATTTATTGCTCCTTTTGTTGGTTGCTTTTGGTCTGAATAAAGTCTTAAAGTTAATAAATATCTGAAGGGGCAATACTGACTTTGACTTTCAGTTCCAGAGGAAAAATTAACATCTTGTAGTGTTGGAAATGTGCTGCTCTTGAATGCCTTTGTTTCATTTTGTTTAAAAGCTTGATGAAGTTAGCTATCTATGTCACAAACACTGTGAGGAAATTACATGAAAACTTAGCATTGTTGTGTGAAATTTGATAAAATGTTTTATTTCTTTGCATTTTTTAATCCAAATACAGTAAATGCACTCTGAACTTGCAAGCAAGGTGGTCTGTGGTTTTATTGTAAACTATCAGCGTTTTAAATGCAGAAATTCTGTTTGGGTTTCTTAACAGGACTTGGGCAGAATGCTTTGAGTTTGACTCTGGGGACAAGTGCAGCTCCTTCAAGTACTGCTAATGAAGGTCTTGGTGGCATTGACTTTAGTAGTTCTTCTGATAAAAAGAGTAAGGGTTTTTTTAAATATTTATGTCCTATAATGTATGCTGTAATTTGTTGAAAAAGCTATACAGTCCTACAGTAAACACTATTTTAATGTTAAGAGTGTGGAATCAAAGCTGTCAGTTTTAACTTCTTACTTTTATGAAGCATGTCAGTTAATTTCATTTATGGTTATTGTATAGAAAAACGAAGTCTTGGCTGCAAATGCAATATAATGTGACATTCTTTAAAATAAGTATAAGCAAGCATTATACTTGAGAACAGCAGTTCAAAATGTTGCAGCTTCCTGGAATGAAAGACTCATTGGGCTCTTTATTGAAAAGGCATGGCATATTTCCTAACAGTTGGGTCAACTGGCCACTAGGTGGGGGAGCAGTGCAGTGTTTAAGAAATGCATTTTAAGTACAAAAAGTGCTCATTTGAAAACAGCTTTCTCTGACACTAGCAGTTCTTAAATTTGTGGAGGTTTAAGCTTTTTTTTTCCTCCTCACTCCTCTTCAAAACCTATAGAATAAAAGTGTCCTGTTGTTAACTTGTTATTCTTCAGTGCTGTGTTTCTAGAGCTGGGGATCTGTTACATTCCATGTGGTTGTTGATACTAGTTGTTGAAATCTAATTCTTAAAGTATCCAAAGTAATTAATGTCCATCTGCCAATACTCAATATTCCCTTGTCTTATTTGCAATGATTTTATGCATCTAAAGCATTTTAACTAAAGTTGATTATATAATGCCTGTTTTCTTTGGGGAACTAAACATCAGCATAATGTTGATTTTTTTTTTTTCTTCCGTAACTTTCAGTGATAAAGAAAAAACTCTGATTCTTAGGTTCTCGTGGGGTTTCCATTATCATATTAGGATTGCACAACTCTTCCATAATGTACAAGTATCTTAACTTGAGGCCTAGTGAAACACTGGCTTCTTCAGCATTGTTTTGCTCAGTTTTTAGGGTGTAATCCCAAAGGAGCTGATTACCCAACTTCCTGTCATGCACTGAAACTGGGTGGGAGGAGGTGGGTGTGTGTGGCTTTTGCTGTCAGGATGGTTAGCAAAGAGATTTGCTTAGCTAAGCAATAGAAAATGCTGAAGGGGACTGTTGGAGTGTTCACTTTTCAAAATTCAGAATTTAATTTAGAAATGTTTCTTGTAAGGGGTAGTGTTGACGTAGACAGCCTTGACGAATATTCCTACTTCTGCACTACTGCTGGTTTCTTGTTGGTACAATTACTTGTACAGCTATATGAGAAACTAATAAGTAAGGTTTGAGAGTAATACTTTCAACCTATTTTCTTTCCTGAAGGAAAGGAAGGCGATGCAGCTACTAAAAAAAGTGCTTGTGAGGTTACTGCCTGTGGAGTTCCAGGACAGATAGCATCTTTATGCTGTCTTCTGGAATTGGTTGTTGTAGATTTTTCTACTCAAGACTAAGGAGTGGCTGCCTAGTATTTCTTTAAAGATGGCTACTGAAAGTTATTCTTGTACATCAGTTTTCCTTGCATGTGACCAAAAAAAGACAGCGTATGCTCAGATAATAGTTATTTATTATTTCATAAATCTTTCACTTTGTAAATACTGTTCAGATGAAGTACAGCTAGGAAAATTAGTGACTGAAGAGAGAAAACAAAGTAAACTTACTTTACTGCCTAGGCAGTCAGCTGAGAAAGGGGTTTGAATTCTGGCATTTATCTGGATTGTCTTTTTTCTTTTTTTTTTTCCCCCTGTTCTGTGCAACTTTGGTTGTTGGTTTTGTTTGGGTTGAGTAGAGGAGGGATGGGGGTAGTGGTTGGTTCTTGTTTGTTTGTTTTGCAAAAGGTAAAGGGTATGAGACTCTTGGTTCTGGCACTGGATGACAATGCAGATGGCCTAAGCAATTGCTTCATAAGCAAGCAGCAGGTGCACTGGCTTGTGCAGCATAAGTTTTAGCATTCGCATTGTTTTCATGGCTACCTTCTGACTTAATGGTGCTGTGAGGATTTAAATGGCATTTTGTTGAAGAAGTGGCCTCATTCTAGTCTGTGCAAGTTTTATTAGCAGACTGCTGTGATACAAAATGCAAGTACTGCCCATGTATGGGCTTCTATGACTAGAAGCAGTCATGGCTTGCCTGTACGTGTGGTACTGCTTTTAGCTCCTTTCCGTAGTTGAAGAGAAGCATTTGGCATCTTGGTTAATTTTCGCATCTAGGTGCACAGATATCTAGTTTGGAGTCTGTGGGTGGTAGATAAGTGGTGACACCTTTGGTTCTGTAAAATGACATTTATTCCTGAGCAGTGTGCAATAGTGGAACTCCTAGAAAAATTCAGCAGGCCTAGGCAGGGATGGATTTCTTATGTAAGTGCAATTGCTCATGCATTTGAAGTGACTTTTAGTGTAAAATATCTTGTTGCTCTAATTTTTGTTCAAGAAATTAGCACCTGAGCAGGTGAATCACTGTTCTTATCTGTGAAGGAGAACAAATTAAAACATTTCTTATATGCTAGACTAGTAACTTCTCTTATCTGCTTGATTGCTCTTGATTGCACTAATCATTTCTTAATTAAAAATCTTATTAAAGCTTTTTGTCACTTCTACTAAGTTTTATTTCTCATCTACAATTTTCTAGGTGACAAAACAGGAACAAGACCAGAGTAAGTGTCAGATTCTCTTTGCATTCTGTATCATAAGCTTAGCTGCTGCCTTTTCTACTACTTTCATCTTTGAAAAGGCTTAAATGAAAATAGCCAGTTCTTGCAGTATGAGTCACTTAATAATGGTGATTCATCCTTCTGCTCATCAAATGCAATGTTTTAAATGACAATACCTACTGTTCGTCTGCTTTCTACTATAAACTGATCACATAGCCTGAAAAATTGTTTCTGTAAACTGCATGCAGTATTTATACCACAGCATTAGGTACTGTCATAGTCTCTGACTACACATGAAATCAAATCATTTCTAGATGCAGCCTGCATGCAACTGGTGCAAAATTGAGTAGTTGGTCACTTGAAAGTCTTCACAGTACTTAGTAATCATGTGAAAATGCTTGGCAGCATTGAAGCACCATCTAAACATGTGTTGTGTATTGTAGAGACAGCAAAGCACTAAAGGATGAAAATCTACCTCCAGTAATCTGTCAAGATGTTGAAAATCTACAGTAAGTAGTGTTTATGACCATTGTGCTGCTAAGTATTGTATTCTGTTAATGCTCTATAACAACAACATGAAAAGCAGTACTACAGACTGTGTGCAGGATAACTTAATAGTCTGAGGCTGTCAGCAGATTAATGATGGGATCACAGTAGGTGAATAATTCCAGTAGCTGATGTCTGGGACTGTGTTTCGCCACTTGAATTTTCAGTCCCATTTCCACAAATGGGCATGCCCAAGAAGTGTGCTTCTAGAAGCTGATCCAGACTTCCATGGGAGCGTTAAGCTTCTTGTGCATGTGTAGTAAGCATCTAATTCTATTTGCATATGCACTGTGGATCTTACATGGTGTCAAGGGTTAGCCTTGACTCAGGCAGGAGAGAGGCAGATTATACAGCCTCTGATTAGACCATATATTACAGTATTTGTGAATTCAGTGTAGCAATAGATTTTAGAATTTTACGATTAGTACTTGAATTTGGAAAAATTCATTGCTATTTAAATAATGCAATTGAAGTAAATTTTGTGTACTTCAGGTTGAATATATTTTCTTTCTTACCACCCCCCCTTTTTTTCCCTTTCTCTAGGAAATTTGTGAAAGAACAAAAACAAGTTCAGGAAGAAATTAGTAGGATGTCATCTAAAGCAATGCTTAAAGTACAGGAAGATATTAAAGCTCTGAAACAGCTTCTGTCTGTAGTTGCAAGTGGATTACAGAGAAACACTCTTAATATTGACAAGCTGAAAATGGAAACTGCACAGGTATTGCATACTCTTTAAGTAGAGTTTGAATGTTCATTGTTTCCTGTAGGATATATACCTTTCTTTATCAACCAAGTTATGGCGTGGTGACTCCGTGACAACTAAACTGAAGCAGTTGTAAACCAAGTGTAAAGTTGAATCCATTCTGATCTTTGTGGAATTACTGGAGGCAACTGACTGAAATCTGTGATGCCAGTGTTTTCAGATAAGTGTAATAGCAAGGAGAATTTTATTCAGGTTTTTATTTTATTTTATTTTATTTATTTATTTTATTATATTTTATTTATTTAATTTTATTCAGGCCCACTAACATAGGCCTCAGAAGGGGATGTGCACCCACTCTAGTTTGACTTCAGTTTGCGTATTCAGCTGCTAGTGAAGGTTTGTTTGCAGTCACATACTGAACTCTGGGGGCAGTGGAGGTGCAAGTATGTTTTCTTCTTATCACTTAAGAAAAATTTAAATGTTAGGGACCAAAGTGTCTAATTATGTCTAGTATTTATGTAATGAAGAGGTCAACTGTTCACTAGTCTTTATCTTAACTGTTTAACTAGTATGAGCTCAAGCTTTGATTCAGGCTTTTGAAGTTAAGCTCTTTGTCACTCTTTCTTTCATATGGCTTGTCAAAACTGCTTTGTTTGAGTATTTTATTCTGAAGTGGAAAATATGCTTCTAAATTTTGGAAGGAAACACTCTGTAGTTGAGCTTTGGTAATTATTTGCTGCGAAAGCAAAAAACTTGTTAGTAATATCTCTTATTTTCTTATGATTAGTAACAGAAGCAGGCACTGAGAAATGATTAATGGTAGTGTTATTAGGAAGTATTAAACGAAATGTCTAGTGTAATCATGCCTAAAAAGATCTTTTCCATAGAAAAAGTGTGATCACGCAATTAAGGCTTTTTAAGGCGAAATAACTTTATTTCTTTTAGGCATGTTACTTGCATTTGACTGTTACATTTCCTTTTCCTTTAGCCTGTTAAGTTATTAAAGACTATCTGAAGTACAACAGAGTTCAGACCTTACCTGTGACAGTCTCTGCCCATAGCAGGAGGTTTGGACTAGATGGTACTTAAGTATCTAGATGATCAGCAAGCTTTCAGGATGTACTGCTGCCTGTTTCTTGTCTAAACATATTGTGATATTTTCAGTTCTTCAACCTTCTGCCAATCTATTGTTTGAAGAATTTGTGGTCAGATTCTACTGTAGATTTAATTTACAAAATGTTTTCTTCCTGGGTTTGTGAATGAACTGCAGAATTGTAGTTATTTTCTTTTTGAACACTTAATTCAGAACCTTATATTTTATTAATTTCTTAATTTATTTAGGAGCTAAAGAATGCAGAAATAGCATTAAGAACACAGAAAACTCCTCCTGGTCTCCAGCATGAAAACACAGCCCCAGCAGAGTGAGTTACAGTTGCTTATTAAAAAAAAAAAGGAGCAATAATGTAACATCCGAAGTTGTCTTTTTTTCTTCTTGTAATATCTTGTACTGAATGCTTCGCAGAATCAGTGCTTATTTTATCTCATAGTTATGGGAAATACAGTCCTTGTTCTTCTAATAGTAGAAGAATGTCAGGAATGTCATTAAAACATATCTGTTGCAAGTAATGAAATGAAAGTAGGCAGCTAATGTGGTGGTGTGTTGTTTTGTTTTCAAATAGTGGCAAATTAATGAGATAATATGATTAAACTTCACTGTTTTACTCACCTAGCTACTTCAGAATCTTGGTAGAGCAGTTTGAAGTACAACTGCAGCAATATAGGCAACAAATAGAAGAACTGGAAAATCATCTTGCTACTCAAGCAAATAATTCACATATAACTCCACAAGGTAAACGTTTCTGCTTAAGTGTTTTATACATGAAAATTAATATTATACCCATAATAGGCTTAAAAACAAAAAAGGAGATTAAATAAAAAATCGACAGTAATTAATGTAAAGAAGCAAGTGTTCAGATACATTCCAAACCACAGAATTGAACCTTGAACTTGTAAAAGCTTCTTAAGCTTTGTAACATGAATCTACTTCCTGAGGTGCAATTTGTGTGCTTGGTTTATGTTTGGAAACTTTGGGAGGTGCCCAGGGTTGTAAATTACAACTTTTGTACATCTGAAAATTAAGAAGTAAAGAAATAATACATTCTTGTATTCTGGCTGACTTTTGTTATTTCACAAGAGTGGTTTCTCAGTCTTTCCTACATTTAGTTAGGGCTCTTGCATAGAAGCTGGGAATGGAAGTTCAGGGCTTTTTATGGGGCTGGGGCACATCTAAGACATTTTGTGAATACTTTAACACTAATTTTGTGCTCCCCTTTCTGACAGTGTGTATGCATTTGCCATCTTGTTTTCCTTGTTTACATTCCTAATGAACTCATAAGCATCAGAGGAATCATCCTGCTTTGCAGTCTTTCATGAACTTAGCCCAAGATTATCTGGTCCTTTGGTTTTTGGTGGCTTTTTTTGTTGTTGTTCTGCTTCCAGACCACTGTTATTTCATTTGTTGTTGTGCAGTGTTCTTAGGGTTAATGTAATATTGAGAAAATGTCATTCCTCTCCTTTTGGTTTCTGCATTCTTTCTTCCATACTCATTAATGAGACTTGTGTACCTACCTGCTATTTTAACATGAGATCATTCAACAAAGGTGCTCTTCTGTTGAAAATACTAAAACAACTTCACTGTTGTACATGAATGCGGGAAATGATGATGTTGGTTTGATTCTGGAATGTAATTTTCCTTTCTAAAGACTATCTTGTCAAAATGGCAAGCTCAGGAATGAAGGTGACTTCTGTGGGAAAGATGTTCTGTAATCTCTTTGTTGTAGATCTTTGAGCTTGCCAGATAATTCTGGCAAAACATTAAACTGGGGCCATTAACATTTACAGTGCCCATCTCTGTCCCATCTGTCTGGGCTCGTATCTGGCACCACACCTTGCAGTGCACTGACTAGACAAACACTGCTCTCTGCTCTGACCAGTTGCAATCAAAAAATGAGAACTTCATTAGTTCTAAGAAGACCTGGAAGGCTTCTTAGAAGACTAAGAAGACTTGGTCTTTTTTGCTGGTGTGTCACTTTATCCAGACCTCTGAGAGGTTTTCCCAAGATAGTCTTCCACAGCAGTAATATTTTGCTGTAGTGTAAAGTTTCTTTGCATGGGCAAGGACTGATCTGCTGTATTTTTTTTCTCTCAGCAAATCTAGTCAGCAGTGTATTCTATGTGTAGACAGTTTTACCTTTCTGCATATAAGAGGACTCAAACATTACCTGGAATGTCTTGAGTTTTGTAGTGTTGTGAGTTCAGTGTGAGTAAATTGGCCACATCTTTCCAAAGAGTCTGAAAGCAGTGTTCTTAGATCCCCTGGCTCCACGTATCCACAGGATGACATCCCAAAGCTCCATGGCTTTTCTTTTTCAAAAAGTATTGTAAGTTACAATGGAGAAGTTCCCCTGCAGAGTTGCAGCTCATTTTGGTTCTCAGATGGTCTTGTCTTCTGGACCTTGATGGCTATTCCTTGGATTTCAGTGGCTTATGTGCCTCCTTTAAGAAAAATGAAGCTGATCTGATCTCATTGGAAGATCCCTAAATCGCCTTTCCATCCTTCATTTTTCTTCATTCAGTGCTTCTTTTAGAAAGCCATTTTTTGTCAGTGCCTTACTGCAAACTTGCAGGTTACTTGCAGTTACCTTTTGAAATTTCATCTTTCATCCAAAAGTTTTGCATTAGTTTAGGTACTTAGAAAACAATTTCATTATTTGTGTGGAAAGTAGGGTATTGTAATTCTAGGGATTTGTGTAGGCAACAAAGCCCCACTGGTGTAATTCACTCAGTTTATGATGTGCTTGTGAGTAGAAGGAAAGAGTTTCTGTGATGCTTGTTGACCATGTTTTTTAAAATGTAATAAGGGTTCTATTCTCTGTTATCTCTTTGCAAAATGGACTGAGCACTCTACTGGATGAGCTCAGAGTAGAAAATATATACAAACACAAGGAAGTCTGATTTAACTCTCTGGTTTTGCTTTTGGTGTGGTGTTTTTTTGTTTAGGGTTGTTGTTTTTTTTCCACAAAATTAAGTTTGGAGCCCTGAGAAATAATGCTTTAAAAAGTAGTTCTGGATTTGATACATTAATTTATTTTCATGCAAACTTTTTGTGCTTTGTTCTGTATGGATTCCAGGTGGGCTTCTTGCTGTAATAATATACACTGAACCTTTTCTCCTGAACGTAAGGCTATCATTTACCAATATTTTATGTGCCTTTTGCAGATTTGTCTATGGCTATGCAGAAAATCTATCAAACATTTGTGGCTTTAGCAGCACAACTTCAGTCCATACATGAAAATGTAAAGGTATGTCGCTTTGATCCATTCCTGTGTGTTTAGTGAAGGAACTGAAGTCACTGTTAATAACTGATACTATATCTTCAAGTATGCCTTTTCTGTTGAAGTATTGTTAAAAAAAAAACAAACAAAAAACACTTGTCTGATATGCTTGGATTAAAAGGGTAACTTTTCATTCAGCTGAAGTCTAATTTGAAACATTTGCCTGTTGGGATGGTGGCAACTGAGCTGTCACTTAAGTTATAAAATGTTTTTTATGTAATTTCTTTTTTGTTATAATCAGTTTTTGTTTTTTGTTTGAGCTCATGTGAATATGTTGTGCTCATTAGTGACATCTTGATGTCAAGCAAACACAATCTACGTATGCTTTTACCCAAATAGGTAACAGGAAAAAGAAGATACTTGTGTTTGATTTTGTCTTTTTTTTATTTAAAGGATGCTGGTGCAAAGTGTGTTCTGGCTTAATGTTTTTTCAACCTGGTTTTCATGGAAAGTTACATATGTACCAAAAAATAAGTCTGCTGCTGAAAGAATGTTATGCGGTAGGGCAACAGAGCAGCCTAGTTAGGCTTGGGTTTTCCCCTGTAAGCTCTAGCTCAAGTTTTTGGTTACAGTTCTGGACAAACTGACAAAATATCAGTGTTTTACAATCTGTTAGTATCAGAACTCTCATGGTAACAAAAAAAAAAAAAGCAACCTCCAACATAGTAAAACAACAAAGTACAAGTATTTGATTTTGCAAAATGACTTTTTAAATAGGTGTAAATATTGGTGTTTTTTTTTCCTTCCGAAGTTTATTCTGCACAGTATTACTAGTTCTGGAAATTCTTGCAGATATTTACTTTGAGGAAAAGTTAAAGAATACTGAGGCTCTTGTAGGAATTAAATACTTTGTGTCTGGTTGCTTTGGTCAGCATGGATATTTATTGGATTACAGATACTTAACATCAGGTATTTGTGGTCTAGTTAACTTGTTTTGATACCAGGTACAGAATAGATCAGCTTTTCTATAATTTCAACATAATTAAACATAAAGGATCCCAAAAGCATTTTGTGCTGATTGCTCCAGAGATGTGTGCCTTATGTTGTGATGTGATCTGTGTGGTGATGCATCTCTTCTTTAATATGAAGAGCTGGATTAGTATCCAAGTATTAGCAATGATATCTTCAAGTAATTGGTTGGCCTGATGCAGTATGGAAGGGGTTATTTTTTATTATTGCCTGAAAATAAGGGATTGCTTGGAGGATTTCTCTTTTTGTGAGATCCAGTCTCACAACTGTGATGGCTGATACGTAGGAAAACAAAATTTCAGTTGAAGCTTCAAAAAGGAGGGAAATGGACATACTGCAGAAAGACATTAAAACTATCTGATTTGGTTTACCAGCTGTTAGATGCTAGGGGGGGAGAGCAGTTTTAGAACAGTCTCTTCCTCATTTAATGGCTCTAATATAATTTATGAAGACAGAGCTCTGACCTCAACTCATTCCTTTGTCTGAACAAGGCTTTTTGGCTTGCATATATATACTTCTCCTCAGAGGTCTGAAGTTGTAGTAAAATGTGGCCTGAAATTTCTTTGTGCAGTTAACTGATAAATGTACATAATAAATGCATTCTATTCACTGAAGAGTAGAATGTGCTTGGATCCAATACAGGGGAAGAACTTTATTCAATCATTCTGTTTTAGGGCCTGCTCTGGATTATCTAATGGCATTTCTATGAGCTCTGGTATTGTATTAGATCTCTGACCAAAGTTCCACAAGCATCCTTTTATTAACAAAGATAGCACTCCTGATATGATGATGAGAGAAATCTGTTTCTGATACATGCTATTTCTGATGGATCCTGACTGACAGCTGTTAAAATCCAGAATAAGAAAATTATTTTTACTAAAGTTAAATGTGCTCCTTTTCTCAGAAACAAGCATCTACTAAGCCAGAAAGTTGGGAAGTTTGTCTTCCATAAAATTCAGATAAATCTACTACTGTTGTTTTTTTTTTTTTTAAGTAAACCTATTGTATTTCAGTATATTTTTTAAATGGAAATCAATTTTACCAGTTCACTAAGTGCAGCCATTTAGTCCTAAGATATCCATATTCCCTCATCTGTGACAGAGGTAGAAATGCCTCGTAAGACAAAGAGAGGTATTGTGACAGAAGGTGGGGTCTTGAGGGTGAGGGGAAAGGGAAACAAATCTGGGCTTCTTGGTAGTCTAATGCAAAAAAAAAAAAAAAAAAAAAAAAGATTTAGTGCAAATGCAGTATGTTACCTAGCTAACAAAATGTATCTAAAACAAGATAATTCTTAAAATTCTGATACATTCTTTGAGCCTGTATTAAGAAAGAAATGCAAGCAAGAAAAGACAGAAATAGAGGTGAAATAGAGCAAATGTATGCAATATGGGTAGCACAGAAGGAATGTTGTTATATAATGTAATAAGCTAATAATGCTGCTGTATTTGGCCTCTCAGGTCAGCCAGCATACTGACAAAACAAATCGTGTTGATTTACACCAACTTTGAGAGACTTTGATATCATTCAGAATGTTCCTCTATTACACTTAACCACTTTGCAGCTTCTAAGTAAAGAAAAATTTCTGACTGTGAACTTGACTAGATCCTTCCAGATCTTTTTAAGGGATTTAAGGAAGTTATATTTATAGCTTGGTTTCTTTTTTTTTTTCTTACGAAGTTACGGTTTTATATCAAACACACTGAACTAAAATAACTTCCCCCACCCCTTCAGATGCTCAAGGACCAATACCTTGGCTACAGGAAAACCTTTCTGGGAGATGCCATGGATGTGTTTGAGGCAAGACGAACAGAAGCTAAGAAGTGGCAGAGCGCGCCACGTGTTACCACTGGACCGACCCCTTTCAGCAACATACCAAATGCAGCAGCCGTTGCGATGGCTGCAACACTTACTCAGCAGCAACAGCCTGCTACAGGTCTGAGTGCATTCAAGTTATAGATTATTAGTGTTCCGACAGTAGTAAACTTGTGTAACGTTTTCTATGCAGTCTTCCTTTGTGTTAGACTAAAACTCTGAGCGTTGTGATGAGTAAAGTTACTGATGCATAGCCGATAGGAAAAAGCAGGGTAGACTTAGCAATAATTATACAACAGATACTTAAACTTGTGGATTTATTTGTATTAGTGATATTTACTGTATTGTTCTAATTTACCCCCTTGGAATGTGAGTCTTTGCTCTTCCATAACATCTCTGAATACGTTTAGCATAGAATAACATTTCCAGAATTGTGTGGCTACACTAAATTATTTAAGAATCAGTAAGGAGAGAATATCTAAAGACACATTACCTTTTTCATGTGTAAAATGAATAATGCATTTTTATATAGCACTTTGGAACTGTAAAATGAAAAATGCTGTTGAACAGGACGGGGTAGCTGAACAAAATATGAGTGTGGGTGCCTGGCTTAATATTTTATAGCCAGCCCCTTTGTCAGGGTAATGTTGGCATAGTTTTTGCTGGCTGTTCTGTTGTTGTGAATATTAGTAGAGAAAGTAAAGTGGATTGGTGATTCTGTGTAATGCATGTATGTATAAGAGGAATAAAGCAGAGGAAATAACTGATCCACTGCTAATAAAAAATTAATATGTATAGCAAAAGTAGTAACTTACTGCACCTTAATTGACATCGGTATCCTAACCTATGCTTCTCAGAGAGGAATTCTTGAGTATGGCGAACTTAATTGGTATTTAATTATTTGGCAGAAATAATAATGTCTTTTCGTTTAATTTTACTTGAACGTGCATTGGCAAATCATGAGAAGTTTAGTTAGATGCATTCCAATGCTTCTTTTTTAAGATGTGTAACTCTTTGTACCGGAAGTCAAATGAGCAGCTTTTCTGCCTCCCTTGTCTTACAGCAGTGGTCATATTCTGAAAGATGTTAAGAGACTTATTCAGCAACCACGCTAGGAGTTTGGTATGTTATTAGGCTGTCCTTGTCTTCTCCATAGAAGGAAACTAAGGAGTGCTTCCAGCCCTGGCCAATTACATACAGCAAGGATATGAGCTTAAGAGACAGTTATGCCAAAATAGTTTGAACACAACTGAAAAGGCATTTAGGAAATACATTCTAAATTTCTATTGTAGTCCTCAGTCCTCCTAGTTTTGCTGCTATCTTAATCCATGGAAGTTCTCTTGAAGTGGTGCCAACAAAAGACTGCTTTTAAGCAGATGCATTATGAAGTAATGTAGTCGCACTGGTTGTTTTTTTTAGTATGGATGGAAGTATGGAAGCCTAATGTTGCCAAAATAGTTTTTTTAATCTTTTTCCTTGTTTCTTTTGCTTAAAAAAAAAAAACAAACTACTGTATATGGTCACTGTAGGATTGTGTGCAGATCACATAACTGTGATGTTGAATTTGAATTTTTATTTCTGTTTTCATTAATTGTGGCAAGGGATTCAAATTTCCTTTTCTTGGTCCAGATTCAAGATAACTGATAACTTCAGTAATTTGATGCCATTTATGGCAAGATATGAATATTCTCTTAGGGGTAGGAGTGAACAAAATGCAGACTTGACCTGTATCAGCACATGTGAGGTAAGGTGACTTTATACCTCAGTTTCTTTTGTAATGCTTTGTAATGGAAAGAGCAAAAGGGCACATCAGTTTATTGGGATTTTGGTTGGTTTTGTTCTGTTTCTATTAGGTTGGCTTGGTGGTTTATTTTTATGGGTTTTTTTTTGGGCTTTTTTTGTCAGAGTTTCTCAAAAGCCAAAAATACACCAACTGCAAAAGAGGTGCAAATAGAACAAAGCCATCAAAACTTAGATTGCACATGCCAACTAAAGTGGACAAGAACAGAAGTGAGCTGTTTTCTCAGTTGAAATACTGTTGCCCTGCTTGAAACTTGTTTGATAATGTTGCAGAACTAGAGGTGGAATGATATTTTGAGTGGCATTTCTGGAATACTTAAAATGTCATAGTACAGAACTTGAGGTTATCTCACCTACCCTGTGGCTCATAAGCAAACCTGAACAGTTTTGTGAGATCTTAAAGTCTTAAAAACTTGCTGTGAGGGAACACTTCGTAATCTTTCCGATCTACTGATGACAGTTCTTGATTTGTTCTAAACACCTTCTCTGAAAACTTCTTAGCTTCAATTTAAGACCACTACTTTTGTTTTTCTTCTGAGCGAAGAATAATCTATTCTTTTGGTTTTGCAGAAATCTTCAAATATTTGAAAACTGCTTCCTCTTTGTTCCCTTTTCCTTGCTCGTGGAGAACTTATGCCATTTCTTGCAGTAAAACTGCAAATATTTGCTTGATTTAACTGGCTGTTATAAATTTGATAAACCATCCACTGGAAGTTGATCATGCATGTTTCTTTGTAAGATTTAGACCCTTGAGAGTGGGGTAGAGGAGAGACAGTAGGGGATTTATGAGAGAAAAGGTGATGAAGTAAGGTGTATGAAATAGAGAAGAGGGATGGTCTGCATGATACCTGACCTGCTGTTGCTGTTTTTGAACATAAAAATAGAATAAGACAATTAATCTGGGCTTGAAAGTTTTGGGTTTTGTTAACCTGAAATCTAACGTGCAGTACTGTAATACTGGGGGATCAGGAAGGTTAGTCTCCTCTGAAAAAGTATTTGATGTTTACATGGTTAAGTCTATTTTGTAAGGTTAAATTAGAGTTACTGTTACTGTCCTTTCTCTGAAACAGGGAATCTATTTTAAAATTGTGTTCAGAAGTCAAAGGTTCAGTAGCTACATCTAAACCTGGATCTGTGGGATCAGGGGCTGTTTCCCCAGATCCTAGAGGCTGATATGCACCACATCTGTTTTCTTTATATGCCAAGGCATGTGTGACTTCCACTGAAGGAAAATCAGTAGATTCTGGCCATATGGAAGTGAGGGTGCAAAGATGCACCACACTGATCTCCTGGGTAGGTAGTCACGATACCAGGGTTGTGATGTGCACAGTGAAGCACAATTATTGTGCTGTTCTATTGAAGCTCTAGTTATTAAAGTTATGTTTATGTTGTCTGCATGCAGCGTTTCTCCCTGGTTTAGCACTTTTACTCTTAGCACATCTTTATTGGTAGCAGTGGGGTTGGTTATGTTTTTGTGCAGTAGTGGCTGCAGTTCTAATCATAGCCCTACTTGCATCTTCCCTGAACAGTTTTTAACAGCATGGAAGCTGAAATGATGGTGGCTAGTTTGCCTATTACTATTGATGTGTCTAAAATGAAAGATTACTACTGCCAAGTGAGCCAAGAGCTGTAAATCCATGAGACTGAAACTCATGTTGTTCTGGCAAGACTAAGTTGTCTTAAAGAAATGCTTTTCAAGTTCACCTTGCCTCTGCTTCCAAGAATAACCCCTCACCTCGAGAACTTAGTTACTCTCTCCTTGACTGTTGAAGTGCAGAGTTGGTCAAAGTGTTATCAAGCTCGTAGCGTATTTCATTGTATTTTCATCTTGAAAGAGTTGATAGAAAATGATACTCAAATATTCATAGCGCTTAATTTTGTAATTGTGTAGTTTGATACTAACCTTGGTTAAAACTAGTCAATGTATTACTGCGTCAGAATCAGATTGGAGTTGTGACACTGAATTTGTTCACTGTTAGGACCAGCTGTGATTTAAATTTGCAGAATGTCACTTAGGAAATCATGCTGAGCTGTCTGGACTCTTTGTTGTGGGTCCAATTAATTAAACTGAAATGCTCTACAGAGCAAATACGGCAAGTTATAGAATTGTTAAATCACGTTTTGAAGAATTTGTCTCGTACCTATAGTAACCAGAAGTGCTAATTTTTGCTAGTACTTTTGGCATTGAGGAATCTTTTATTACTTCTTTTTTCTTTTGCTATCGAAAATTGTTTACTTAGAAGAACTTTAAATAGTGATGATGCCTTCAGCACATTATGGTACTAAATCAGCAAAGATCATACACTGTTGCTCAATGAAAAGCTTGTTAGCCTAAGAGATGAGATCCTGTTTTATATAATCTGAGGTGTTTTAGAATAATGTTTTTTACCGGCTCTTAAAAGCATATTGCATTTGGAGGGGGGATAAAAGCCTTGTCTGGAAGACTGTACTGCTTTGTTTTAATGTCTTCCATTAACAGTGCCTCCTACTGAGATAGAAAACCTGTGCACTCTATTTGAGAAAGAACTGGATATGTGTTTTGGGATTCTTTTAGTTTATTAGATGACTGACTTGTTTAGGGTTTCTTTTTATTGATGAAAATTATTATTTTTTAAGAGCTGCTAGGTAGATACGTCAGTATTTAAACTGGATGTAAACAGTTCTACTCTGGAATTTGTGAAAACTTGTAGCTAAAGCATCTGGTATACTTCAGTTGAAAGATTAGCTTGAGTTTTCCAACTATTCCCCACCAAGCGGAGACTGAAAGCTGTCAACTTTTAGTTGCTCTGAAATTTAGTTTAACACTACTTTTGAGTATGCAGATGTCATTTAGCTTGGATCACATAAGAATTGTGTTCCTTGCAAAAATGTTTCTTTTTAATATACAGTGCCTTTCACTTGATTCAAAGTGATTTTTCTGTTGAAAGCTTCAAAAAATTAAATGATTTTAAAAGCTTGAACTAAAATGTAAAAATTCAGATTAATATTAGTCACAGAAAGCATTGTGGTTTTAAGAACCATGTTTGAAATTAAACCCAAACCAAAAGGAAAAAGACTTACATACTACTGTGAAGATCCCATGATTATTGAGTAAATCGTGACTCGCACAGATATGGTAAATGAAGTCTGTTTGAAGACAAAGAAGGTTGTCTTGAGGAAAGGTGCAAATGTCTGTGGATTAAGAGTTTGGCACTGTATTTTTTGTGATGAAACTGACTAGTGCACTGAAAACTGCTTGAAAAAAGACAGGAGTATAAAATTGTACTGTGAAAACTGTTAGAATATATTAATTTATCAGAATTAATTATTTTAAAGAGTGTTAGTAATGGGCTAGCAAGTTGATTCTTTATTCCCAGTGATTTTAAAAAGGTAAGAAAAATAAAATGAACTGAGGCTGTAAATTTTATCTTGGCAGTCTGAAAATGCTTCTTTTATTGACAGTCCTGCATCTTAGTGCAAACGTGCAGGGAAACCACTGTCAAATTTTAGTGATGGGACAAACTCTGACTCTGAAATTTTGAATGTATCTAATTCCTTAAGGTACACAGAATTGTGCCTTTGTAATGTTTATCACAACAGGCGGTTTGACTAGTTTACCTTACTGAATGGTGTAATGTAGCAGAGCTTAACAGAACTCAGTTATCACTTGTGTGGAAAAAAAAATCGAATTGTCATGTTACTGTGTAATTGACTTGCTTAAAGATGAACAATAAATTTAATAAAATAAAGTCATTGTCTTGTTTTTTATCTTAGTGTTCTCTTTAAATTTGGATGGACTGCTTGAGTAATTCTGAAGATCCCTATTTATTAATAGAATAGTGTCAGTTCTTTTGTTCTTGGTTTAAAGGTTACCACTTTTCCAGTTCCATTAATACAAGTGGCAACATGTTACCTGTAGTTAATTCTGTTGGGATTTTGATTAGTGATTCAATTATGGAAGTTAAAGGTGAAACTTTTTGACATGGTAAATGGTATTATAGTCATGTTACTAGTTTGGGGCAAGTTTCACCTCATTACAGTCAGTGTTTTCTTAGATTTTTATCAGGTGGACATAAAGGCAATTAAGTGAGGAGTTTTAGTAAGGTAAAGCTTGGAGTCTTACTGGGATTTGATGAAAGCAATGATGATGTTCACGTGGTCAAGTACTTAAATAAATGAAGGACCTCTTTACTATGAAAGAGTAAGGCAAGTTTGTTCTCATTTTTTTTACACCAGGGCCACAGCCATCTCTGGGAGTTAGTTTTGGAACGCCATTCGGCTCAGGTATTGGCACTGGCTTGCAATCAAGTGGCTTAGGTTCTTCAAGCCTTGGAGGTACACTTTAACTTTTCTAATATTTTATTGAACTATTTTATCGCACATCTGAATCTCTTGTAAACCTTAAACTCCACCAGGAGGATCTGTTTTGGGGCAAGACCTTTACAGTTGGTAGTCTGCACTTTGCAAACTTCTTTGTGCCTTACTGAAAGAGTCAGCTGAGGTTGATGCAATACTGCAGTAAAAACCCAGGTTGAAGTTCTCACACAGGACTTGCTTGGCAGCTCTGCCCACTGCAGGGGAGTTGGAACGAGATGATCTTTGAGGTCCCTTCCAACCCAAGCCATTCCATGAGCTGTAGGAAAGTGAATCAAGGATATCCTTCTGTAACTACACTTTGCACTAAGTTGTATTTGGAAGTTAGCACATGGCAGTGTTGCAACTAACACATAGAAATGTTTCACCTGTTGAGTACAGCTCTTAACAGTGGGTGCCTGTTTCTTATTGGAGTAAGATATGACTGATTGGTAAAAAATGGTACGGTTCTGGGATCTTGCTGGGTGAAATGTTTGCTCTAGCTGTCATGCTGCTCACCAGTGGTAAGGTAGGGAAAGAAAGTCTTTCTCAACCTGTAAAGCAAAGCAACATTTGAAAGTGAGGGAATAAAATACTTTCAAAATGTTGATTACTAGTGCTAGTAGTAAGAGACACATGAAAGGAAGCTCGATGTATGTATACCTTTTCATCTGAGTTTAATGCATTTTCAGCGGTAGAACTGCAACTAGAAATGTGATATTTGCATACAGACACTCCTGTCTGTGTCAGTTGGGGTTCCAACAGTGCAGATCAAATGTTTGTTGAAGCTTTTGTGTGAGCTCTACAAAGGCACTTATATACGACGAGCACAAACGATGCACTGTGGTTTTTCTTCTTGTATCCTTTCTGCAGTTGCATTCTGTATCCCTGCATTAGAATCTTGCTTCCAAGTATGAGAATTGCTAGTGTAACATATTTAAAAATAATAAACATCACTGCCTATTGAAAACACAACTGCTGTGATAAGTAATACTTGAAGATTGTCAGTTTTACCTTAAACGATTATCTTGAAACTGAGTTTAAATCTGTCAGTATGTTTTCTCATCGGATTTTAAGTTATCTCAGATAAAAGGAAGTCTATACAACAAGAGGAGGAATAACTAAGAGCAGTGAGCTGAATGGGGAACAGTTCTGGATTATGACTATTCCTGCAGTGTACTAGATGCCTTAAAACCAGAAATCTTTTCAGCCAGTCTGTTCACCAACCTTACCAATACAAATTAACAAACATTGCATTTTAAGTTGGTGGACGTCTGCTTCTAATTTACTCTTAGAGGCCTACCTTGCCTTTCTTGTAAACCAAGTATGCAATTGCATTTCATCTATTCTGTACTAATTTGTAAAGATTTGGTCCTTTGATAAATCAGTAAAGCTGTCTCACAGAAGCAACTGTAGAAGAATAAAGAAATACATGCAAACTGTCCTGCAGCAGTGCTCTTGGAATCCAGTGAGCAGAATTAATATTTTAGACAGTTGTAATTTTCTTGATCAGTACAATTTTTAACATTCTTGAAAAACTGCATTTTAGCTTGGAAACATCAATGTTATGAATTTGTTGACAATAAGCATCCAGGCTTTTGTTGTTCAGTATGTAACATAAGCAGCATTTTGAGTCAATGCTTAATGAAATATTTGCTGGTAGAGACCTGACCATTGCTAACAAGCTAGAAAGGAGAAACATGGTGTATCATTCAAAACAAAATATCTTGCATTCAGATGATATCTGCTCTTGTATTGAATTAAAACTCTGATTATGGAAGGCTGCCTCAGATAGTATCCAGTCACTACTAGTTTTAAGATGTAAAAACTGTTTTGCCAAAGGAATGGTAAAGACTCCATTTCCAGTGAAGTACATCACCAAACACATCGCACTTAACGTGGGGGCCTGGTTTCCCTGAGCAGACTGTTTGCATTCTGATAATCTCCTGAGACAGCAAAACAATACAGAGTATATTTTTCTTTCATTTTCTCTGTCCTTAATCTCAAACTGCAAATATTAGCTTGCTTTTCATTTACCTTGAAGTTGCTTCATGCTCATAGCACAGTTTTAAATTCTGAAGTCTATGGTTTGAGATAACAAATCAGAATTGCAAAATGAATGAATATAATACAGTTAAACTTCCATGGCTGCCCTTTTAATGATGATTTTTCCATTAAAAATTAGAACATTGCTTGTTCTGTGTTCTAACTTAGTTACATAAAGCTTATCACCATTAAGCTTAGAGTAGGAGTGGATGAAATAAACCCTGAATTGAGCCAAATGTAAACTCCAGAAGTCTGTTCCCTATTAAGCCTAGGGAATTTTACTTTTGGAGTAGTAGATGAAGATGACAGCTGTCTGTAATAGAAGTCATAACTTGTCTGAATCTTCTTAGTTTGGGCTCATTTTTTATATTGTTTTCTTGCTGATTTAACAGCAGTTCATTAGCAATTGGTAAACTCAGGTACTTCACTTGAAATTACTTAGCCTGTTTCGTTCAATTTCGTATTTTGAAGGAAATGTTTTTCTCCAAGGCTTTCCTGTTCACAGTTTTCCTATTCTCAGCATAGCATTTCTTTCTAGAAGATACACCTGTGGTGGTAGCCTTGGGAATATTTCTTTACCAAATAATGCTTAGAATTGTTTGTTTTTAGAATACTTACCCAAAACCTGTATGTCCTTAATTGCTGTGCCTATAATTTTTTTGTTGTGTGTCTTTACTGTTCTGCTAGGATTTGGAAGTAGCTCTGCCTTTGGAAGCAGTGCCACAGGAGCATCGTCATTTGGGTTTGGAACAACAAGTAAACCATCAGGAAGTCTCAGTGCAGGTTGGTTGGTTTGTTTTTATTAATTTAAGTATTGAGTGAGTGTTGTTTTTCATTTAATGGCGTCTGTCAACATTGAAGGAGGAGAACAGATGCATCAGATTTAATCAGATGCAGTCTGAGGCATAGAAATGCAGTCACTGCCTGAATACATAGGCCATACTGTTGCTGAGCTATTGAAAGTAGTGCATAAATCAATGACAAATGTTTCACTAATTCCACTTCCTATACTTAAAAAATGAAGTAAATTGTTTTAGGTGCTGGACCTTAAAACTGCTTTCCTCTTATCCTGTATGTTCTGAAGAGCAGATTATAGGTATTTCTGTATGCCTGTAATTCATGTATTAATTACTTTAAATTGAAAATATTTCTTCAGCAGTTGAGCTGATCGTGTCAGCATCATCTCACTTCTTTGTTTTATTTTGTTGATGGTGAGAAGACGAAAATATGGAGGTAGTTTCTCCTTAATTCAGGTAGCTGAAATCTCACAGACACTTCTGTAGCTCCCATCTCTGTTTTCTTCTTAAACTGGAGCTTGTTTTTGAATTATATAACTTACCAGCCTTTCTTCAGTGACCGTCTGAAGGAGCATTGTGTCTCCTTGAATTACATTTTAGTGGCATGATTGCTTTTTAAAAAAAGAAGCTTTAACTGCTAATATTATAACTATAATAAATGGCTGCTATTCGTTTGTAAGTGCCCAGTAGATTAGCTTGGACCAGCATTTCTCAGTTCCCCTGAATTTTTATTTTCTTCATTAACATTGGATCATTCTATAAAGTTAGGCCTCTGAAATAACTTCAGCTTTGTGTTATAAGGTGGAGATAGTTCACTAAACTTGCCTGTATAGCAGCATGAAGGTGTAATGCCCTGGTGCATTTTTGATAGAACACCTGACTTTGCAGCACACAGTTTCTAAGTGTTGGCCTTTTTTTTAATCTTTTTAATATCAAGAAGTCAAAACTTGCCTTGCTTCTGTTCATAACACTTTCAAATAATGTTACAGCAGTGTGAATGCAGTGTGAATGAGTTGGACACATTAGGATCGTAGCTGCTTTCAGCTAGCTCAAGAATCACGGATACAGAAGGTGGTAACCAGGAACATAAATGTAATTCTTATCCTCGTTTAGACTGGGATCGTGGAGTAGAAAATCCTGTGACAGTTCGGTTATCCTAAAGCACATTAACTCTTAATGTCCAAAGCTCTGATTTATATTTTCTAAATTGCTCTTTAGTTCGTGCACATCTAAATATTGTGGAAGGATAGTAACAGTTTTCAGTTTATGTCCTATTTAATAAGTAATGTTTCCAGGATCCTGAAACAAGAATGTTCTATTACCCGCCATAAGGTAGTTTTGTATTGTTTGAGTCTTTCTTTTCAGTGGTTGAGAGATGGGGGAGGTTGCATGTGTGGGTACACTGATATTACTGATTTTGTTTAGATGTGAGCACTTTGGTGTTTTGCCCAAGTCAGTGCTCAGGAAGTTAGGAAGTGTTTTGCCATGCTATCTTGGGTTGCTTAGGTAATGCCTCAGCTCTCCTCTGTGTTTTCCATCAGTTTGTGTTTGAGACTTCTAATCTTCATTCTAAACTGCTCCTGTCAAGTGTCTGAGTTGCATTTATTTGCTAAAAAAAAGATTTTTCTTTAGTAATTCTACTGTTTTTTTCAGTTTGTTTGTATGTTTGAAGAGAATCTTGTGCTATGAAAGTATTTAAGCTACTTTTTGTAGTAGCTTGAGTTCAGTCCAGGAGCAGTCTCTGTATCCAGTGTGTCAGCAGGTGAAAGGCAGTGCAGTTAGCCTTCTGTCAGTTCAATGTCAGTCTCTTGGGTCAGTGCATCCTTGGCAAGTTTGCTGATGACACCAAGCAGAGTGGTGCAGTCGATACAGAAGAAGGAAGGGATACCATCCAAGAGGGACCTGGACAAACTTTTAAAGCGGTCCCACATGAACCCAGTGAGATTCAACAAGGCCAGGTGCAAGGTGTTGCAATGGGGTTAGGGCAATGTCAGGGACATGTACAGACTGGGAGAAAAACTCACTAAGACCAACCCTACAGAAGTCTTTGGAATTATGATGCACAAAAAGCTGGACGTGAGCCAGCAGTGTGTGCTCCTTGCCTCAAATGCCAATTATATCCTGGGCTGCATCAAAAGTGGGCTGGCCAGCAAGGAGGAAGAGATTGTCTCTTTATACTCAATCCTTATGAGACACTACCTTCAGTACTGTGTCCAGGACTGGAGCCCCCAGCAACAAGAAGAGGCAGAGCTGCTGGAGCAGGTACAGAAGAGGGCCACGAAGATGATCAGAGAGCTGGAGCACTTCTCCTATGAAGAAAGATTGAGAGAGTTGGGCTTGTTCAGTGTGGAGAAGACAAAGTTCTAGGGAGACCTCATTACAGCCTGCCAGTAGTCAAAGGGAACTTCTGAAAAGGAGGGAGACTGGCTTTTTACACAGGCAAGACACAGTGGTAGGACACAGAGAAATGGTTTTAAATGAAAAGAGGGTAGATTTGGACTAGGTGTCAGGGAAGTTTTTTTTACTTATAGGGCAGTGAGGTACTGGCACAGGCTGCCCAGAGAAGCTGTGGGTTCCCCATTCCTGCTGGTGCTCAAGGCCAGGTTGGATGGGGCCCTGAGCAGCCTGAGCTGGTGGGTTGCAACCCTACCCATGGCAGGGAGTTGGAACTGGGTGATCTCTAAGGTCCCTTCCAACCCAACCCATTCTATAAATTCCTTCAGTGAACACAATTGTGTGATGAAACAAATGTTTCGTGTTTCTCTCTGAAATGCAGGCAGAGCTTCCTACCAGTGTGAAAAGCCTCCCCATAATGAAAAGTCCATTTAATTCCTAACTCCTTATTTATCTAATGGCAACCAAAAAGGCTGATTTAAGTGTAATGTTGTTAAGAACATTGACTCCCAAAGTGACGAGAGGAAAAAAAAATGCCAGTGAATTTTTAGGGATAATATTTTTGGGGAGATGGTATGTGAAAGCTGAGACGCTAAGCATGCTTTGAAATCTGAGTTGGGAATTTGTGGTGGAGGATTGTTTTTATTGAAGAAATGTCAGTGTCAGTATGATGGCACAAGAGGCAGCTGAATGGGATCATGGCAGGACATGCTTCTACTGCTGGAAAGTGCACCTATACGTAATCAATATGTGGCCATGAGCAAGTTACATAACAGGCTTCAGTAAATCAGCCAGAGCTGTGCTGAGGATCCATTTTGAATCAGTATCTATTTTGGTTCCCAGGTAGGAGGAGATTGCTTTTGACATCTGCTGAACTGCTAGTTATCATTGTAGCAGTAAAACAGACAAAAAGAACAAACTACAGCAACCTGTTATGAGAAAGCTTGCATCTTTAATTTGGCTTACCTGTCTGAAGGGTTTGCCTGAAGTTCGAGTTGCTGGAGTGTGTGTGATGGGACACAGTAGGCCATGTTGAGTTGAGCTTTGTTATCTTGAAGGTCCTTTCCAGCTTCTGCGAAGCAGAGGTGCAAATGCCCAATGAGTGAAGTGTACTTCTAAGGTCCTTAAGGTTCATGCTAAGTTTGCGCCTCCAAGGGACAGGTGGTTGTTTACTTCCTGAAAGTAATCATTAATACATAAGTATTATAAATTTCAACCAAGAAATCATCACTCATGTTGTAGCTGTGCTTCAAGACTGTGTGCAACTTGCCCCTCTAAAACCAAATGTATGTCTTGTTGAAAGCTCATTTCTAAAGGTACCTGAAGATTATCATTTGAATATTGTGTGAGGGGCTTTTTTCTCTTTGAAAGCATTGGTAGGACAAAGCCTTTTACATTAATTCCCCTTTGAACTTTCTATGCTTTTGTGGCTGTCCTAAATAGCATTTGTACAGCTATTGCTTCCCAGCTCACAGGTAAATTAGCAAACATCTTCTCAGTCACCTATCTCACACAGCTTACTCATCTTTCTTTTTCTAACATTATTCAAAGTTCATATTGGCTTCCCTTCCTAATTCAGGATAAGCCCTGCATCCAGAAGCAGCTGCAGGGAGGTAGTTCTCATGCACTTTACTCCTGGCACTGTGGACCACGTACCATTTTACTGTGACTCATACACATGATGTGTTCTATCGGAACCAATACTTATGTGCTATCTCAGCGTGTACTTGAACTCAAATTTTGACTTGTGGAGAACAGCTTAGGCTGTTAAAGATTTTTTTTTGTCATTTGTGGGATTTCTTGATGAAAACATATTTATTCTTTTAAAATCTTGCCTAGTATTCTGTGATAACGGGAAAATGGAAGGATAGCGACATGTGCTTCACCCTTTGCCTTCAAGGATGAGGGACAAATTAGCCCAGGAGATTTGAGTGAAACCCAAATGAATGATCCTGTTAGACATGCTTCAGATCCACACGTAATCATTACACAGCGAGTTGTGCACAAGCAAAGTGTGTATGGAAGGACTGCAGTTACCATAATGTCGGTAATGGCTTGCTTTCTTCCTTGACAACAAAATGAGTTATTGTAGTGTGATTGATCCGGATCCAGGCTCTACACGAGGGAGAATTCCACCTTAGATTTTGAAGTGTTACTGAAGCACTAGATCAGGAGCTCAGTGAGAGAACAGCAGACAGGCTCACACGAGCAGCTTGGGATCCTGACAAGAAAACCAGTTGGGTTTTAATTCCTGGGCTTAAAAGACAATTAAGACATTCAGTTGATGACACTGATATGAACAAAGGGTTGCTTTCGCTGTCTGCCAGAGAACTGGTGCCATTAAGTAATGCTTATTAAGAACAAACTTTGTGAATCAGACTTGGGTTTTTTGGAATATTTTAATAATTTCCATGTGCAACCTGTATAAAGATGCTTGAAATCTTAACTTGCTCAAGTCATGCTTGTTCTGTGGGATGGTTTGCTATTTGGTTTCTTGAGAGAATGAGAAGTTACAAACGTATTAACCAGTCCTCAGAAACTCATCTTCCAGTTGTCTCTTTTGAGTGTCATCAAGTTGGTTATACTTCAGAAATGGAAGTAAAATGATGCGTTGTTACTGCTGCTGAAAATGGCAAATGGATTTTCTTCAGCTGCTCTTGCTTTGCTTCTGAACCAAATGAGTTTTGTAACTCCTCCCTCCCTTTTTATATAAATGTAAGCAGCAGCACAACTTGCTCACCTATTCATTCAGTTTTTCCAGAGCTTTGTTTTCAAGGCTGCTGTTGGACTCAAGTCATAAAGGGTGTTTTTAGATACCAGGAATTTGGCAGACATTTTGAACCTACTTATTTAATGTAGGGTCGGTCTGTGCCTTGCGCATTGTAAGGGCAGGGAAACATAGCCTAGTCTGTAGGGCAGGGGGATCTGTTTCCAGCTTTGCCATTGACTTGCTGTGAGGTGAAGTGAGTCTCATGATCTGCTTGTACTTTTGCCTTCCCTCCCCACCCTGCTTTATACACGTTGTGTATCTAACTGCAGTGCTGGGAGCCTGGGGAGGGGGTCATTGTGCTACAATTACTGTGCGGTTTCAGTGCGACTCTTGGGTGCTATTTGATGTGAATAGTGGTGTTGCAAATAAGCTGTGACCTGAGGTAGAGTTGCCTACAATCAGTGGAGAAGGCTGTGTTAGAGCTGTGATATCCCAGTTGACACAGCAAGTCCAAAATGTATTAGCAACGTGACATACCGGTGTAGATCTGCATTGGCGTGAAATACTACAAGTATAGTAATGCTGTAGCTGATGCTCACAGCTCCAAGGAGAACAGAGTTGCAATCCTGATGTAACTGTGTTTTAAAATATTTTTCCCTCCCTCATAAGGCTTTGGCAGCTCGACTTCATCTGGGTTTAACTTCAGCAATCCTGGCATCACAGCATCAGCTGGCTTGACGTTCGGGGTGTCTAACCCTGCATCCGCAGGCTTTGGGACAGGAGGGCAGCTTCTTCAGCTGAAGAAACCTCCGGCGGGAAACAAGCGAGGGAAGAGATAGGCACCCCTCGTGGGGAAGTGGAAGTGAATCAGCTTTGTTCATCGGAGAAGTCTATTTTTCTAGATTGATGCACTGATGAAATTGCATCCCGTGAGATTTATAAAAAACAAAAACAAAAAAAAAAAGTTGCTACTTTTCCCTAGTCTGAAACACAAAATGGATCGTACTGAACAGCTATTTTCTTGTGAATATAAACCTGTTTATGTATTTTTATTTTTGGCCCCATAGTTTTAGAAATGTTCTATACTGCATTATTAAAGGATCTTGTAAAACCATCTATTTAAACTAATGTTAGTAGCAGAATATTTTTTGTTATTAAGCTTTATACCATATGAATATATGCATATTTGTTTTTTGTACAGATAAAGTATATTCTAGTACAAATACTACAGTTCATATCTTCTGTTCCTGGATATGGCCTTTAAATCTACTTCAGGGTGTTTGTGTATATGGATGTAAATACATACAGTACAGCGCACACACGTGTGTATGTATGTGTATAAAATAAAGCCAGATGTGCAAACCTTTCCCCACACGCAGGTCTCCTTCACTCTGTGTCCTGTTGCTGTGTTGCTCTGCAGTTCCTGTGGGTTTCAGGCTGTGTCCCGGGCTGTGTCATCGTGTTTTGTTGCTGAAGAGCAGCTGAGGCACGGTGGTGGCTGTCTCATGAAGTTTCATATGCAGTGTTCAGTGGATGTGCTGTGGGAGCTCTTTTATTTTAGCCGTCTCTTGGCCCGTTCTTGAAGAAGCAGCTGAGATCTTGACTCAGACACTTCCTGGGTAATGTTCCCAAACCGTTTTTCTCCAGCTGCACAGCGGGATGTTGCAGGGTTGCAGGATCTCATAGGTTCTGTTTGCAGGCAGAGCTGTCAACCTGGACGAGCTCTTCCCCACAGCTGCAGGGGATAGGTTGCACCATTGTAGCCCTGATTAGAATTAACTGGTACAAAATGGAGCTGATTTGCTAGCTGCTTCTAGTCAGTGCTGCCGGCACGGACATGAGAGCAATTGTGTATATCTGCTTTCAGTATGAGCCGTAGTGCAGTAAGTTGCTGCTGAAGAATTGAGAAAAATGATGTAATTTGAAGGTGAAGCTGCTGCAACAATAGAGTATGGATCTTGTATTACATCATAACTGCTTGTGCTGCATTTCCAATTCAATGTGTGCTAGAAACATCTGGAAAACATCTTAAGGAGGTGTACTGCCTTGTGTGAGTTGAAGTGTGAATGTGGAACTTTGGATTTGAGTGTTGTTTTGTGTGTAAGATGCATCAAGTGAATATTCAGTCATTTTCACCAAAGTACCTTGTTTCCAAAGCAGTTGAAGTGCATGGGATTCTATTTTTCAAGCATCAGGTGAGTTATTTCAGTTATTGAAGTGTCATTACCATCCTGTGTGTCGTGGAAGTGATGTGTGCAGTGGTTGCCTTTGGACAGATGTTATTTATCATTTGATCTGGCAGGATTCAGAGAAACTGAGCACAGAACTCCTTGCATTTGTACACTTGTATGTTACTGCATCTCTGCGAGCGGTCCCTTAGGGATTTAATGTCTGTTTTTCATGTTTGGGAAAACTGAAAGCTTAAAACTTGCTTTGGATTCAGCTTTTTTAAAAGTTATGTTGGGCTGCAGTCAAAACCACAATGTTTTTATTCTTTTGTTACTTCTTTTTTTTAATAATTAATGTTAAACCACTGGACTTTCTTGTATTGTATTTGCAAAACTAATTCTAAGTATGTACTCTGTCCATATGCACAACTTACCATTGTGTGAACAATAAAACAAAGGCTGTGATCTTTGTCATACATGTTTGCCTATTTGAAAGGTCGTTTCCTGTTGTCTTCCTATGTTAAGTAGGACAAACAAAGCCTTCATCAGCTAATATGTAGAAGAAAAAAACCTCACTTGCTGAAGGCCTCAATCCCTGGCGTGGAAGAGGGAGGGCTGAGCAGGGAGGAGTGGTTGTGGTTGCCTGGGGTCTCTTCACACTGAGCTGTATGAAGCTGGGCCATGCTGTAACAGCTCTCAGTAGGTTCTTGTGTATCTGTGTTCTGGTCTGTTTCTCTTCATGTTAAGACAGCAGGTATCTCCTTACTTCTAGCCTAGGTGAAGTGATTAGGATTAGCCTAGGGAGGTGGTTGAGGCACCATCCCTAGCGCTGTTCAAGAAGCGTTTAGATGAGGTGCTAAGGGATTTGATTTAGAAGTTCAGTGGGTAGGGATGGTGATAGGAGGATGGTTGGACTAGATGGTCTTGTAGGTCCTTTCCAACCTAAGGTACCTATGAACCTATTATTTAATTGAATAATTGCATGATGGAGGACAAAGTGGTTGAAATTGGATTTGAAATGATTACCAAAGTGTATGACTTTGTTAAATGTAGCCATGGCTTTCACGGTTCAGCGTTGCATACGTTGCTTCAAATACTTTTCCACACAGTACAGCTGTTGTGTGCAGCACAAATACAGTTGAGGGACGGCATAGTGTTCTCCAAGGCAAGTCAAGAAGCTGGCCTGTACTTACATCATGGAACAAAATCAAGTCTGGAATTTGCTCTTTCAAGGAGGGAAGATGGAAGTGGGGTGGATGTGGGATGTGATTCTCTTTGTTTGCCAAGACCTTGTACGGCTATGAACTGACTGATGCGGCCTCTTCTACCAGAAGGACTTTAGGTTTTCCATTATTCCCATTGCAGCATCTGTAAGAGTAGGTGTGATAGAGTTAAGCCTCAGTTTGCGTGCCTTGTGAACCTCTTCCTGGCCCACCATCTCAAAACCTGAATGCTGTATTTGCCTGTGTTCCTGACAAGCCGACAGTGTACTGCCTACCACACATGTTCACTGTTTTCTTTTTGCCTGGCAGGGAGGAGGTTGAAATGGGGGGGTGGTGGAAAAAAGACTTCATGCATCTTCCTTATCACAGGCCTCTGAAGTCCAGATCCTGGCACACACTCCTACACGTTCTTAATGTGAAGTTATGTTGAACCTTAGGCTTAGTGGCATTTTCCTCTTTGACATCAGTGATAATTTTGTTGTTTTTTGCCTCCTAGTCCTCATCTATTAATAGAAGTAATTCAGAGTCTGTGATGTCATCTGTTCCCTGTTGGTGCTGTTACCTGGATTGCCTCATCAGAGGGTGAACCAGCAGTAGTGTGCAGAGGTTAATGAGAAATTAGGAGTAACCATATGGGAAGATGCATCCATGCTCTAGCGTGCAAATACATTATGCACCATTAAAGTTTGTTTCCTGGAAGCTCTTATTCAGGTATATACTGCCTACAGGTACTGCTAGCTCTGCATGCTGTGGGGCTGTGCAAGCTATGAACAGCCTGGGCTGGGCTCAGGAATGGTGTGAGGCAGTGCTGCCATGGCCCCGAGCCTCCCACCTCCCCGGGCAGGTACATCTCTGGTAAGGAGTGGGGGAGACAGCGGGGTAATGTTTTGCTTCCAGGTCACTCACACTTTCCTGCCCCTCACTCTAAGGCAGTAGGGTTTTGTTCCTCCTCACCGGTATTTGAACAATCCCTGTGATGAGGTGGCTGTGTTTCTGTGAGGTTTGTTACTCAGTACTTTCTTACTCAGCCTCAGGACTCTGATCTTCGTGACCCTGCAGTGCAGTTGTGGAGCACGGCAGTGAGCAGGTGAGTATGCCAGGTGGTGCTGCAGCTTTCAGAGCTTTTCCAGAGAATAGCGTGCTCCTTGCTTCCCTATGTAAGGCAATTCCAGCTTCCTCTGAGCTGCGGAAGTTTAGAAGGTTCTGCATAAATATAGAAGAGATTTGGGGTTGATTGATTGTACTTGTCTTTAGGTATAGATCTGATATCAGGTCAGCTCTGTTGAACACCCGCATGGAGAACTTGGAACGGGTATGCCTGCCCTAACCATGTCAACAGGTGAAAGGTGTGTGTGTTCAAATGAGCTCTCAAACTGATGGCTTTCCCTCTTCTTTTCAATGCAGGTGTCACTGTATGGCGTGTACTTGGGCAGCCCAAGGACAGCACCATTATAAAATGTAATGCAGCTGTCTCCAAAATCCTGCTGTGACCAGAGGCTGCTGTCTGCCTCCTGGGCAAGAAGTGCCTCCTTGGCTCTGTGTCTTTCATGTGTTGCAGCACCAGCGTGTGCTTCTGGGCTGACTGTCCCAATCACAACAGCGAGGTGGGATGGTGAGGTTTAGACTGGGCACCAGGGTGTGCTCAGAATAAAAGGAAAAACCGTGATAAATACTCAAAACTCAGTAGCATTTATTTGGTGTGAGCTCTTACAGGGGAGGAAACAGCAGCAAGAAGCTTTTCAGACTTCCAGTTGGAAGAAACCTGGGATGAAGAAAGAGTATAAACTGTGTACAGTTGGGTCTCTGAAGCTCATCTGTGAGCTCCGTAGTTAGAGGTGCCTACATAGCAGCTACTCCCCACACTAGGTTTCTATTTGTTGGGCTGTCTTGGAGATGGGTAAGAATGGTAGGGGCAAAAGGAGGGGTTGGGTAAAATCCTGGGCTCAGACAGATGTGTGACGACAGAACTCCAGCAGCAACAGAAATAGTAATGCTTATGAACGGGCACTGCTGCAGGAGGGATGTGTCTTCTGATCAGCCTCAGACCCTTACTGCTACGTTAAATCATCGATCTGCGAGGTCAGTCAGATTTTATTGCTACTTCCAATGCCAAGTAAAACAGCAATGCTGCAAGCAAATAGAGCCTTTAACTTGTTTTGTAAGCAATATGCTAAAATATCCTAAGCTGTGAAATATTCTTACGCATCTTTAATTTTCTGCTCATTTGCACTGGTTATATAAAACCCAAACCTGCACATGAATCTGTAGTGAGTCCCGTGGAACCACACCATGTGGAAGTGCACTTTTTCCTTGCCTGGCACACGTGAATCTCACTGAGCATGTGGTAAGCTGGGCCCCACCTGCACAGCGGTGCCTGTGGGCACTGCGTTATGAGGTGAGCAACAGGAAAACTCAGTTTTGAAACTGTTTTCTCCGCCTTCGCTTGATAAAACACTTGTGCTTTGTGCTTTGTTTGGCATAAAGCAGCGTGAAAAGGGGAAGCTTCTAGGTTTTTCTTTTCATTGGAGTAAGTTGAGGGCGAGGATGCCCTGTCCATTTGCCTCGCGTTGCTGGGAAAGGTTGATGGAGTCACAGTCATAGGATAGCTTGAGACGAAGAGAGCTTACAGCCTGCTCAGCTCCAGCGCTGCGCCTTCCCGCCGCTGCCGCTAGGGGGCAGCACGGCGCCGCTGCGGCTGGGAGCTGGGCTGGCGGCTGGGAGCCGGGCTAGCGGCTGGGAGCCGGGCTGGGAGCCCGTACGGTGTCCGCACAGCCCGGCAGCTGCGGGAGGCGGCGAGGGGTCAAACAAATCCGCCTCGAAGCGCTGGGGAGCGCAGTGCCGCGGGGATGAAGCTTGGAACGAGCGGAGCGAGCTCTGCGCTCGCAGGGAGCGGGGAGAGCCCGGCGCGGTGGGGTAGCCGTGCTATGAAAGCGTGTTTTCTCCTCGTGCAAATGCAAGCGCCGCCCAAAGCGAAAGTCGGGCGGTGCGGGTGCCGCGGGACGGCCGCTACGGAGGGAAACGCCAACTATCCCGCTGCTCCAGCGTGGCACGGAGCCGCTTCGCTCCGCACCAACTCTCGCCCTCCCGCCCCGCGGCGCGCGGGAGCCGTCCCGCTCCCGCCGGGGCCGAGGGGCCGGGCCGCGGCCGCGCCGTCGGGGCGGGGGCCGGGGGCCGGCCCGCGGAGGGCGCATGCGCGGCGGCGGCGGCGGCGGCCGCTATAAGGGCGGGGCGCGGCGCCCCCTGCCCAGCGGCGGGCCCGGACGGGGCGCACGGAGGCGGGCGGCTCGCGGCGTCCCCGCGCCCATGGCGGCCGCGGGCCGGGCCGTGGCGGCGGGCGGGGCGTAGCGCAGCGCGGCGTAGAGCGGCTCCGCCGCCCGGCTCCGCACCCCCGGCGGGCGAGGCCCGGGCAATGCGGCGGCGGGAGCCGTCGGGGGGCGGGCGGCGCTGCCCCGGCGCGGGCGGGCTCTGACCCGGCGCCATGTGGGGCGGGCGCTGCTCGCTGCTGCTGGCCGCGCTGGGCTGGCTGTTGCCGGCGGGAGCTGCGGGCAGCGGCGAGTACTGCCACGGCTGGCTGGACGGGCAGGGCGGCTGGCGGGACGGCTTCCAGTGCCCCGAGCGCTTCGACGGCGGCGACGCCACCATCTGCTGCGGCAGCTGCGCGCTGCGCTACTGCTGCTCCAGCGCCGAGGCGCGCCTCGACCAGGGCGGCTGCGACAACGACCGGCGGCAAGGCGGCGGCGAGCAGGGCCGGCCCCGCGACGGCCCCGACGGGGCGGCAGGTGAGGGCCGGCGCCGCGCTTCCCCCCTCGGACGGGCGCCGTTTTGCGCCCGGTCTGCGGTCCTCCGGGAGCGTGCGGGCGGACGGCGATCCCCGCGCCCCATCGCCGCAGCGCGGCCGTACGCGGAGGGGAAAGCCGCTGTCGGAGCAGTTGTGCGGCAGTGCGTGCACCTGCCGGGAGCCGGGCCGGGCCGGGCCAGCCCGGCGTGTTCGAGAAGCGTTGGAGTCACGGGAGAAATGGGGAAGGAGTCCTTCGGGTCGCCGGCTGAGCTCGGCACAGCCCTTGCAGCCCCGCGCAGAGCGTCGTTCACTCTCCGGCCCTCAGCCCGCGCACGGGGCGATGTTGGGGCCGCTCTGCGGGGCTGATGTGCGGAGCAGCGATGGCCGTGTCTGGGGCCGCCCCACTGCCGCGCTCTGACATCCCGCGGCTGCAGGCACAGCTGCTGGCCCCGTTCCTGGGGCACCACTTGGGCCGGGCGCTCTGCTCTCCTGCTGAGTGCTCCCGGTTGAAGAACAACCATCCAGATGCCGCGGTTGCTTCCAGGATGCTCAGTGGGTCGCAGCCCCGCCTCTGGCTGCCCCACGGCCCGTCCTGAATGTCAGTTTGTGGAGGGGAAGGGGCCGTCCCGCTCGCGTCCCGTTGCCCACTTTCTCCTTGCCGTTGCAGTGCCCATCTACGTGCCGTTCCTCATCGTCGGCTCCGTCTTCGTCGCCTTCATCATCCTGGGCTCGCTGGTGGCCGCCTGCTGCTGCCGCTGCCTCCGGCCCAAGCAGGAACCGCAGCAGAGCCACGCTCCCGCCGGCTCCCGCCTGATGGAGACCATCCCCATGATCGCCAGTACGGGCGCGTCGCGCGGCTCCTCCTCTCGCCAGTCCAGCACTGCCGCCAGCTCCAGCTCCAGCGCCAATTCAGGGCCCCGTGCCCCCCCGACCCGCTCGCAGACCAACTGCTGCCTGCCCGAGGGCACCATGAACAACGTCTACGTCAACATGCCCACCAACTTCTCGGTGCTCAACTGCCAGCAGGCCACCCAAATCGTGCCGCACCAGGGCCAGTTCCTGCACCCGCCCTACGTGGGCTACGCCGTCCCGCACGACGCGGTGCCGCTCGCCCCTGTGCCCCAGTTCCTGGACGGGCTGCAGGGCGGCTACCGGCAGATCCAGTCCCCGTACCCCCATGCTGGGGGAGAGCAGAAGATGTACCCGGCGGTCACCGTGTAGCGGCCTGCCGCGCTGCGCTTCTCGTTTCCGGACTGAGCAGAGGAGAAATGCTTCTTTGGAACGCGGCTCCCAGAACAGCGCTTGTAAATAACTTGGGAAGGCTCATGCATGTCAGACAGTGTTTATAAACCGTTTATTCTCATCGAGGTCTGTTGCCAGGAACTGTAGGATGATACCGCTGAATTAACGTTTCCAGATACGTTTTCATTCCAGTGCATGATTTACAGTGGTGAAGGATTATGCTGGAAATGCATATGCATTTCAGATCACTGTGCTTGTGAGATAATGCCGCAGCCGTTAAGTGCCCTTCAGGTATGGCATGGCCAGAAGTATTTGCCTAATTAGTTCTCAGAAGAGCTTTGTAATGCGGAACGAGAGCGTGATACTTACAAAGCCTTTCTCCTCTCCTGGTCCGTGTCCTGGTGACATTTCTCACTGCTGCAGACAGTGACAGGCAGAGCTGTCAGGGCAGCTGTGGGTCACACTGCCACGCGGTGCTCGGTGCTGCGAGAGCGGCTTCCCCTTGTATTTATGTCACACGTTACGTAGGAGCACACCAACTGCTCCTACTTCTGGCGCACTTGAAACCCTTCTTGGTTTGATTTTGCCTCCGGACTGGGAACCAGTAGTGGCTGGCACAGACTTTCTTTCTCTCCGTGAACTTTCTGCTACGAGCAGGGTGTGAGCTGCCTGCTCCTCCTGCCACCAGCACTGTGTTCTGTTGGTGGCTGCCCGCGGAGCTCCGTGCTGCAGCTTCCATGCACCTCTGTCAGCCCTGCCCCCAAACACCGACCCGTCAGGCTGGTGATGGAGCTCACCCTGCGGCCGCCGGCCCTTCAGCAGCAGCCAGCTCAGCATCCCCAGCAGGGCACCGAGTGCTGCAGCTGTGTGCAAAGGGCAAAACCCAAACCAAGCGGTGCTATAAGCAGAGCAGAACTGGCAGGAGGTTCCTTGGCTGATACCGCATCAGTACGTAGTAATAAGAGGACGCTGCTATTTTTGTATGTCTCTCTTCAGACCACGCAGACACGTGGAAGCATTGCCAGATGTGGCACTTTGCCTGTAAACATACTGCACACAAACATGGCCAGGCTGCAGGTGGGAGAAAGGTGAACGGGTGACATGTGGCAGCTCTGCTGGCGATGGCCATGCTCTCCCAGGCTCTGAGCTCCCAGAAGTGCTGCTCTGTGCTGGGAGTGGCAGCCTCGTGGGGTGGTTGGCACCCCCTGCCAGGGGCACTGCTGCCACCCGTGGCGTTCAGGTGACTCTTTGTATATTTACTTGTTTAAAAAAACAAAAAGAATAAGTTAAATTTAAATCTGTAGAAAATAATTTACGGCGGAAGGAAAAGCGACTCGAGTTGTAATAAGAGGAAGTTTGTGAGATGTGCTGGGTTTTTTTTTATGTCATGTACAATAATGTAAAACCAACCTTAACGTTTGATACAGCTTTTAAATTTCTGAAAGGGCACTTGGTTCAAAGTGTTTCTTACAAATGAAGAAAAAAGCCCCCTTTGTTTCTTAATAAATACTTTATGGTGTGACTTTTCCTTTTCTTTGCTTTGTCACAGTCATTTTTCAGTTCAGTCAGTGCCTCACATCGCCCTACCTGTAACGCTGTGTCCCAGCCCAGCGAAGCCAGGGCTGTGCTGTCAGGTGAGTTTGGAAGCCCCAGAGGTGCTGCAAGGCTGAGTGGTGGAGACAGCAGTAGGAAATGGGCCCTTGTGATGTGGGGGTGCCCCACGTAGGAAAACATGAGAATGCAGGCTGGGCATGGCGGCTGCGTGGCCCCTTGGCTGCGGGCAGGAGCAGAGCAGCTGTCGGGTGCTACCAAAGAATGGCTGTTTGCTGTGAAGGAGCCCCTGTCTTCCCCTCCTTTCTTATTCTTCCACTGCAGCTCCACGCTCAGCCCTCCTGACTGCTGTGTGCCTGCTGGCCTTGCTTGCTTTCATCCCCTTGCTCAGCTTCCTCTTCTCAGAATGCCCTGAACAGCTTCTCCTGTTTGTCCCTTAAATTTGCTCTCACTTCCTTGCAGTTGGAAGTGTATGGAATACACTTTCAGTGCTTCTTTTGGAACACCTTGCTACTGATTCCAGGCTCTTAGGAAGTTGGGAGCAGTAGTGGTGGGGAACAGAGCACACACTGCCGCGCTGTCACTGACTCAGCCCATGGCACACGTCCCTCCTGCAGGCATTCAGGTGGGCAGAGGGAACCAGTCACTGTGAGAACTGCTGAGTGTGTTCCTGAATCCCACCCAGGGCTGCAGCCATTTGGGCCTGGAGGCCAGCAGCAGGCCCACAGCACCTGGAGCCACTGCAGCACCAGGGGAGCCCAGAACCACCAACGGGACACAGGCAGCACTTGGAGGTTCCCTGCCCTGCTCTGTAGGGAAAGGGCCCCACCCCTGCTGGCATCTGAGAGCCCCCATACAGCTGCTGCCAGGAGCTTCCATGTGTAGGGGTGAGGAGCTCGGTGCAATCAGTGCTCATGTGAGAGCCAGCTCTTTCAGGTCCCAGATCAGCACGTGAACCTCAGAACTGTCCTTCCACACCGTGTCATTTGCTGCTCACTTTTGGTCTTGCTGGAGCTCCTTTCCCCTCCACATTTTCTGCTCTCCCAGTTCTTCTCCTCCCACTGAAGTTGTTACTAAATACTATTTCCCACGTGTATTCCCTTGTATTTTTCCAAGCTGAAGCTCATTTTATTGTTTCCTGCTCATATTTCTTGCTTCTCTGTAGGTCCCTTTGTATTATTTCTCTGCCCTCAGTGAGGTTTGCAGCATTTCCCTGTGTCCTGCATGCAGGCAGCAGTGTGCAGAGAGGTGCAGGAGCACAGCTTCCGTGGGAGATGAACCCGTTTACCACCAAAGGTGATGCCCTCCTGGTTCTCCAAGTAGTGCCTGCAGGAAGGCAAGAGTTTGGCAGACAAATGCGTGGCACGCAGCTGGGGACCCCATTTCTCCATCATCTTCATTAGGCAACCGGAGAGAGCCCTCTTTGGGGTGTGACATGAGCCACAGCATTCAGAGTGCTTATTTCTGCTGCCACGTTGAAAAGTTAGGCTAAAGAAGTATTTCATTTTAAATGTGCTCAGCCTGGGTGGTTGTTTCTGTTCCCTGTTGGGCAGCGATGCCGGCGTTCTGTACACAGTGGTATCTGCTGCTCAGTGTGGAGAAGCCCTTTCCTTTTTGTGTCTGACTTGTCAGTAGTACATGAGGAAATCTGAAAGAAAACTTACCCTGAACCCTGAAGACAACCCTTTGCTTTCAGATAAGCAAACTTATTACTGTCAGACCCAGGACCTTGGTTTAGAAGCAGAGCTGCATCCTGCCCTGTGCAGGGAAATACAGAGTCGTTACGAACCAGAGCCAAACTGAATTCATGTTTCCTATGTAGGTGTGTATGCTCCAGCTCTGATGCTAGGCTTCACATTGATATGTACCCACTGTAGGATCACAGTCTGTTTTATTCTTTATGCCAAGGAAGAAATCCTGCATCGCTGTGCTTGGAAACAGTTCCTTCCTCAGCAGGCACCGTGGGGCGGGGAAGGAAGGAGCCTGATCAGTGTGGTAGTAAATCTGTGCACCAGACAATCCAGCCCTACCCAGCATCCCCCTTCTCCCAGTTTCCTTTCCCCCATGCGCTGGGTGCTGGCTCCCACAGCATCTGTCAGGGCCAGCAAGCGAATGCTGTTAGCTGTGACAGCTGTGCTGGGGCTTCGCCATCAGGCACTGTCAAACATAAGGTGTGAGAGCACTGCCATGCATGTCACTGCAGGATTTGGTGTCCTGGAAGCTCGTAGCTTCAGGGTAGGGTGTCAGCACTCACTTGTGTGCCCAGTCCTTGCTGCCCCATGGATATGACCCTGGTAGGACAGCACCCAATACCAGGTACAGCAGGGTGTCAGTGTCCACTGTCCACCACAGATGGGGTCTGTCACAGCGTGAAAACACAGCATACACCTACCCAGAACTGTCAGCAGGGCCTCACCTTCCCACCTCAGTTCACCCCACAGCCTGGATGCTCCAGGAACTGTGCAGGCGTTCAGTAACACTTCCTTCCATGCCCCGCTTCCCTGCAGAGCTGCAGTGGTGCGGAGCAGGAAGCAGCAGGAAACCCCCTGCTCCTGCTCCTGCCCCATCCATCAGCACAGGTGGAGCTGAGGGGCTCAGGGCTGCCCCTGGGGAAGGGCAGCGCTCGGTGGCTGGGTGCCGCCGCAGCACGCTCACACAAAAGGATTATGTTTCTGAAATCTTCCCGCTTAACATTCCTCAACTGGACCTTTCTCAGTTACGCTTTTATTTTTCAGTGCTCCCATTACAGACTCGAGCATTAATCTCGGGGTTTAGGGCCTTTGATTCCGTTTTGGTCTGGTATGAGGCACCGAGGACGCCAGCGACGGCCTCAGCAGCTGCTCCTGCAAATGTGTGCTGGGGGACGCGAGCAGCGGGCGGGCGCTCGTCTGTCACACTGCTGGGGCAGGGGGGGAAATGCGCTCACATCTCTAACGAGGGGTGTAAGAAGCAACTCCTTACGTTGAGCAGTTCCAAGAGTTATCTCGCTTCTAGCACACTGCAGAGGACAGCGCAGGCAGCCGTCACCTTCTCCCACAGCCAGGTGAATACAGCTTTATTCAGGTCTGTCACCAGTTTGGTGTTGGTGTGGGCGCTCACTCGGCTTGGGGGGACATGGCAGGAAGGGAAAGGCAGGTACCAGGGCTCCTGGGATAAAAGTGCTTGGCAATGTGCTCAAGCAGTGACTTGCAAAGAGGGGAAACTTGGCTTACAACCCCTCTTTGTTTCCTAAATTTAAAAAAAAAAAATCCAGAAGTAATTTGTTGGTTGAAACGAGTCTCTCTAGGCCCTTAAAAATGGCTCTGTCAGCAGTGCGACAATCTGTAAGGAAAAAAACATTCATCAAGTTATAGCACCCCAAAGAGGAACAGTTTTAGCCAGACTACATATATAAATATGCATTTTGTTCCTGCGGAAATCTATTTAACACCAATATCTAACAGCATCTGGACAAAGGGATCTCTTTGCTAAGGCCCACGCGCTTTTACTTTCTATGGGGATCTCACAGTTCGCAGTCCCTGAGGTCACCAGAACTCTCCTGGGGCTGATCATTAACACACTGCAGTCACCCGGTACCACTGCTGCCCAGGCCAGGTGCTGGAGGGGATCACAGCGTGTCCCCCAGGGCCTACAGGAATGGAGATGTCTGGGACAGGAGAGCCCTTGCGTGAGTCTGCGAGTCTTAAATGAGGAAAGAGAGAGGTGTGGAGGGCCACTAGCAGGGCTGGGTGCTGTGTTCCTCTGCCTGCAGAGCAGCAGAGCCTGCCCCTGCCCCCGTGGTGCTCCAGGGAAGGACAGTGTGTCACTAGGGCCATCCTCCCCCATGGCCCTGGAGCATGCAGGCACCATGGTGAACATCCTGCAAATTGAGCTATGGGAGGGCTTCATTTTACTCCGCTGTCTCTGTGTGACTCAGATGTTAAAAAAGATGTCCCAGGCTCATTTTAACGAAGCTGTGATGAGATCACACACAGCAGTTGTAGGAGAGAAGCCTGCCCACCTAGTTCAAAGGAATAGATGTCTCTTCCCCTCCAGACACCATTTGAACCCTGCCAGCATTGCTCTTACCCAGACACCCTCCTTGTGGCTGGGCCTGACTCGCCCCACTGCAGGGAACCCAGGTCTCATCTGTGGCACTAACAGAGGTGTCCCTTTAAAAGCACACCCAGAAGGTAATAAAAACCCAAACTGACCCTGACAGCAGCTTCGCAGGTGAAATCTCCAATGCATTCAATGCTGAGCTCTCTCTGCACAACTTGTGGGGTGGATAAAACAAACAAGCCCCAGTCCGTTGAGTTGCTTTAATAAAAGGTTTATTGGAAATATTTTTGTGCAGACATACAACAGTCAACAATGCTGTTCAAAGCTACAAATTTGCTAAGTTTTGAGAACCTTCTAAAAATACAAGTAAATGACCTTCATTTGTATTCAGTCTGGGAGGGAAACAAACCCCACTGTAATGCGATGCTGTGCTGAAACGACCAGAGGACATTAATAGAACGTGAAAATGGGAACGCTTCTGGAGGAAAACCCACACAGCACCCAGCTCCCGCTGCTCTGCTGGGAGCCAATTAAACATTCCCCCACAGCACCACTCCGCACTGCATACCCAGATAAAAACCTCTCCATCTGTAACAATATTTAAGCAATTTGAGCACAGATATGACAGACAAGTGGGCACACGACTCAGCTTGCTGATGAAAAAGATGTCAGTAAGGACGCTGTCACTCGGAGCGCTGAATGTGTGTGTGACCTCCCGTATCGGTGGCTGTGCTTTGGGGCAGGATTTCCCACTGAATGCCTCCCAGCACACGCAGGCCCACAGGGCTCAGCCACCTCACTGCTCGGGATCAGCCCAAGCCCTGCTCCAGGAGAGCTGGGAGCCTGCCTGGGGCTGCTTTCAGCCTACGTGCTGCTGGAGGTAAGAGCAGTGAGGCTGCACTCACCTCCTAAACCAGAATATCAACCAGAAGGGCAAAGCAGAGCACGCGCGGCAGCTGTTCAACTCCACGTTTTCTAAGAAACCCTGCAGGTGTTTTGAAGGGGATTCATTTATGCCAAGACAACATCTGGAACATCTTCTCAGGGAAGCCACCCAGTAAGGTGGCCAGAACCTAAAACAATCACATCTTTCTGTTAATGTTGACTTTCTCTTCCTCTCCATAACTACAGGGGTGCTGACCTCGCTGTTATACACAGTGACACGTTGGCAGTATTTTGGCTTTCCTTCATTGTGATGCTCTGCATGACTGCCCAGAGCTGGGCGCTTGGCTGAACCAAAGTGGTCCATTACACACTCCCATTTCACTTCAGCACCCATAGAGACGCTGCAGGAGAAACCCTGCAGATTACAAGCAGCTTGTCCCACCATCACACACAAAGGAAGGTTTTGGAAAGCGTTCACTTTCTATCCACACCACAAAATGAGTAGGCCCTAAGTTGGCATGAAACTGCTCCCAGCCTTCAAGTGAAAAGGCCAGCTTCCCTGACCAGGAGGGCCCCTCCATCCACCCAGAGGAGAGGAACCATCCCAGAAGCACCACTGACAAGTTCTGCATGAGAAATCTGCTCCGTGGACAACTGAAGCCACACAGCAGAGGCTGTTGGCAGTGACGTTTTCCCTTTCTCCAAGCTCAGGACCCAGCTTGGTGCCAGAGAGACCTCAGCTTCAGGACATAGGAGCACTACAGCATACCTACTCCCAGCCCAGAACTGCAGGAAGGAACCTGAGGAATATCATGGCTCTTCAGGGATGGCTGCTCTCCTGCTGGCAGCCACAGCGGTCCCTGCCCAGTCATTTCACCCCCAGCTCCCCTGCCTTTCCTCACCACCCATCCCAAAGCACTCTCTAGGTTTCACTTGCAAACAAGACTCAGAGCCTCCATTTATCTTACTGCCAGGTGAAGGTATGGTGAGAGTTATTCTCTGCACCCATGTGGCTTGCCTTTGTCATGTATTGCACTGACAGGTCCCACAGCCTCCTCCAGACACAGCACCAGAGCTTACACGGAATGGCCGTTCAGCGGAGACTGTGAGCAGGGACTGACACAGCCAGGCCAGGGGGCTCAGCACTGTGAGGAGCTGAGCTGCAGCACAGACCCTGGCACTGTGAGCGCAATGATCTGTCCTGCAAGGGCCCGAAGACTCTTAGGAGCCTGAGCCCAGTGGTGTGCAGACTGAGCATGTGGGCAGTGCCACATTTCAGAAGCAAAATGCCGCCCAAATGTAGCAGATACAGCACAGTCAGTTTCTTCTCCAACCCCTTATGGTGGAAAGACCTGTTGTGACGTTTCCTATCTTCACTGCGTCCCGCTCAGCGGGCGGCCAGGAGTGTGCTCTGCAAACTGACAGAAGTTTAAGGCAGTGCCACTAGAAGTTTAATCCGTGCCATTAAACCAGGGATCTAGCTGACAAATCCAATGTGTTGCTGGGGGTGAGCACCTGCTCAAGGGCTGCTCTTCAGACCTAAGCTGTGAGTCACAATGGCAGTACTGCCCTCAGAGTACTTAAAAACAAAATTAAGTCATTATTTATAAAACCACAGGAGAACATCCATTGGGCATTACTGCACTGATGGCTGGAGGCGATGCAGAACCACGGATACGAACTGTGTGACAGGAGCAGCACAGGAACCACGTGCCTCCCCAGGGCCTTGGGGTGTCCACAGACGGCCCAGCTGTGCCCAGCGTGTGCCACACAGTCCCCAGATTTCACTTACTCTGGTCCACCTGAGCCTTCCTTTTTTTTTATTTATGAGCATTGATCACCTCCCAGCAAACACACTCCAGTACACACTGCAAAAATAATGCAGGCCGAGGAGCAGAGGCCGTCTGAGCAGCACCTGCTGCTGCTGGGGGCATGCATGGAGAAGCATGTGGGCTGCTGAAGTGCCGACTAGTGAGGCTTGTCTGCTATCTTAATTTACAGCCCAACAGTTCGTGTTAACTCCAGACACAATTTCAGAAACATTAGCAGCTTAGTTTGACTCGGACACTTGTATTGGTTATTTGCCATTTCAGCTTGACAAGTAATTCCTGACTTCCCGAGCCAGCCCCCCGCAGCAGCCCTGCAGCCCTGGCAGGGAGAGGGAAACATTGGAGGCTGCTCAGCACTGCTCAGTCACTGTGACTGCCAGAGGAAGGGCAGCTTCTGTGCAAATGACGACCATGGTGTTACAAAAGGAGCAACCAGATCCAGATTTAACTCAGGAATATAGTGACTTCTTCCTGAATACTAAAAACACCCAACCCAAACCAAGCCCCACCACTGTGGTCAGTGCAGAGAGCTGTCAAAGAAACCCTTCTCTACTCAACCCCAGGTAGTTAACCCTGGACAGTCAAGCAGAAACCTCCCATTCCTTCCGCCCCACTACCCTCTCTAGCTGGTGACATCTCCATAGAGTGCTTTCAAAGGGTGTCATTACTGCTACATGTGCTTGTGTTAATGAACGAGGAATCCTGTCGATACAGAACAGCTGTCCTCCTTCTGTTGCTAATGTGACGCTGGAATACACCTAATCACTGTTCTCAACAGCAAGCAACTCCAACATCCAGGCTACAGCACACTACAGCAGATTAATTTCTGTAATGACTCCAAAGAACAAGAAGAATGCCAGGCCTTGACCTGGGTGGGCTCCACAGGATTAACTCAGATAGAGATTAAGGCCTTACAGTGATGATAAAGCCTGACCCTCCAGCCCCGGTGTCACATACTGTACGGCCGTGTGACAAACGCCATGTGTAATTTCCATTGAGCTGGCATCCAACACACGTACCTCAATCCAAGCCCCTGCTCACTCGAGGGAGAGTTTGTCTTCGTGCCCCTCTCTGACCTCAATTTACAGAGAGGTCAGAGTGATGCAGCCCACGGTCTGCACCAATAAAATAAATCACATTGGATGGCAGCTGCTCCTCCCCAGCACCTCTCATTGGCTCTGTAAAACTTTTGTTGGACCAAGTTAAGAACAGAAAAGACTCTGGGATCCTTTCTGTTCTCTGCTCAACACATTTATTTGCCCTTCTCCATTATTCAGAGGTTTTTTTAAGTTGTTTTTTTACTTTTTTTTTTGTATCCTCAAGAAAAACCTCCAAATTGTTTACATACCAATGTTTAGTGTGTGGCTTAGAGTACAAAGACTGCACTGACCTCACTTTGTCTCAGCGGGAAGTTAATTTTCCTCGTGGTGCTACAAAAGGAAGAAGCAGTTAGCAGTTTTGAGGACACCACACATTTCCTAAAAAGATTTTGCTTCTCAATAAAAGAAACTGTTTAACAGGTTAGATCAGGATTAAGATTTGCAAGCTCCTGGGATCGGGTTTAGCCTCCCCTTATTTATCCTCTCCCCTAGAATTCCTGCCTTCAAACAAAAGTAATCTCCCAGAAAAACACACACACGCACACACTTGGCCCCTTGACGTTCGTGCCTATGGCAAAATTATTTGCAATTTTCCCTCACTGTATAATTGCCTCATTAGCACTGCAGAAAGAAGGCGATGACTTTTCCCTCTGTGCCATCGACCCAATCCAGGGGCAATCCTGCCTGCTGCTGCAGGAGCCAAACTTTCTTCTTAACGTGGGAGGGGACCTGGGCCCCTGAGGTGGCACTGGGAAGCGGCCTGCTGCTGCAGCAGTGGCGTCCACTCACAGCCCATCAGCAAGATGAAGCCAGAGAGCCACGATGGTTTCTTTTCTTTTTTTTTCTTTTCCCTTTGCTAAGCATAAATATTCATATTCAAATTGCTTTCGGATATATTTAAATCAACAAAAGTTCTGGATGATGGTCAATAGGGCAAGAAACAGCGCCAACTTTTTCAACGCACAGATGTAGTATATACATTAACCGCAAAACCTGGCTAGAACACAGCAGTATTTACTTTATGCAATTCAGAAACATGGCTTGGCGACTGAAATTAATAGAACTTGTCTGGAGGACAGCATAAGCTTTCTAAGAGCTCTTTCAGCTTTAAATTATGCCCCAGTTTTCTCTCCTTTTCCACAGTGCCAATGTATGCAGCAGCACGCCTGTCCCACTCACAGAGCGAGCCAGTGAAGGCAGCATTCCTCCCAGGGCTCTCCAGGCAGAAGGCGGGCAGCCTGCGGACGGATCTGCTCTAGAGAAAGGCTCGCTCCGGCCAAACAAACAAGCAGCAGGTCTTCTCCCCACAATGACCAGCTCTGTGTGAGTGTGTTAACCTTTCCTAACTTCCCCCAGCCAGCCCATCCCACCTGGCCGGAGGAACGCCTCTAGGATCACAGCTCCAGGCTCCTATCCTCCTCTAGGATCACAGCTCCAGGCTCCTACCTGGGGGCACACGCTCTTCTGCCTGCAGATGTGAAAAGCTTCTACCTCTCCGTCCCCTCTGATTCATTCTATTGTCAAAATGGGAATGGGATAATGGAGGGAAATTCCAGGCTAAATCTGAAGCACACATCCAAATACAACCCGCAGAGTTACCTACGTGAGTTCCTTTTTGTGCAGAATGCCACACGCTCCACACAGCTGCCTGGCAAGCTCTCCAACTCCCACAGCCCGGCTTTGTGAGTAAGCTATTAATCTGTTTTCAGAAAGCTAAGATAGAGCCCTAATAAATCCTGTAAGAGGGCAAGAAGTATTCTACATAATTCATCACTATCGTGTTATTCTGTCATAAGAAGGCAAATAAGCATTTTTAGCTATAGATTGTGTTTCCGCTGCAATCACAATTTTTATGCCAAATCTTCTGTTAAATATTTCAGTCAAATCTAGTAATCAGTGAATGCTGGAGGGAATAAGGTCTACATGCAGCCGTGCACTCCTGGTCTGTATGTAACAAAACAGGAAATCTCAGCACCCTGTTCCAATTAAGGAAAGGCTGATTTCTCATGGAACATAAATTTTCAGCTTTTCTCCCAGAACAACCTTATGCTGATGCTTTAAACAGTGGTAAAACATTGTTTTTAATTTCACACCTCACAGAGCACAGTCAAATGCTTCATAACAACATAAACAAAACTTTAGGCAGAGCTTTGCGACTGAAGTCAAAGGATGATTTCCCCCCACAACACGCACTACGCAAGGTTTGCAGGGAGAATACAGAAGCGTGTTGGCTAAGGCCACAGAAATGAGTTCTCTGGTGTTTTGGCTGCTGCTGCCAGCCCTAGTCAACAATGTGTTAAGAGTGGATGCACTGATCCAAATCCCATTACTCCCACCACCCATCAAGCAAAGAACCATTTATTCTATTTCTGCTCTCCTTTTGGTTGTATCGTAGGATCGAACAACTTGTGACTGGGAGACAACACCGTGTTCTTCTTGAGAAAATGCATATCCATCTGAAAAAGCAAAGGAAGAAGAAAAGTCACTGGAGTTCAGCTCAAGGGCATGGCCTGTTGTTACCATCAGTTTTAGGCACTGCTGAAGTTACAATGCAGACAGGAATGATCCTCATTTCTATGCTGCACTTCTGTCATCTACAGCTGTGCCCACATGGATGCCGGCCAGCTCTGCCTTACTGCTCCCTCCCAGGCCACATTAATGTACATGGTCAACATTTCCTCCCGAGCTGACCCAGCTAACAGACTTTGCATAGATTTTGGACACCGGCTTGACTCCCACGGTAGCAGAGCTGCTTTAAAGACTTAACAGGCAGGTGGAGATTCGCATTTTTGGTGTCCGTGGTCTGCCTGGAGGAACACAGAAATGTCTACACCACAACTGGATCTGAGTCACATCTTCCTACATCCATTCAGGAATTTCTTTTATTATTTTAACAAGTTCCCAGGTGTCACCTGACAAATCACACTGAGAAACTCAATTCTCTTGGCTAGTCAACCAAATCTTGAAGAGAAGAAACTTTTTGGAGACCTATTTTGAACAAGTTAATTCTGTTAGCTAACGTAATCCTTTAATCTCCCTAGAAATTACTCAGATGAGACGAACTACATGTCTGATCTCTTTTAAAGTATTGTGGACAAGGCAACTGACATCATCTGCAAAACACCACGCTGCTGGTAAAACCATCACAACAACTAATGGACCGAGACAGTGGAACTCAAAAGAATGTTAAAATCAGACATGAGTTTGCAGAAAATTCTGAACAGAGCAAAGCACAGTATTCTCAGAGGTACCAAGAAAGGACACTTTCACTGAAAATGGGTAGTCAGAATGGAAAAGATTTGCATCACAGGCTACAGAGAACCTGTGCACCAGGCAGAGGGATGCTTTGTAGTAGGAAACTAGGCAAAAGTTTGCAGGTGTGAATTCTGCCTAGGAGAAGCTAGGTATGATACCACAGTCCTGGAAGTGGGAGCTCGTGAACTCTGAAATCCTGCTCCAGAGCCACCCCAGGCTGAGATGCAGCACCAGGTAAGGGAGGACATGTGCCAAGCACAACCCAGAGGTGTATTTCAGGTGTCCTCCCTTAACAGGCTCAAGCCACATTCCCCCTGGATCAGGTACCATTTGAAGGGCCAGCCTCCTTTTAGCTTTTTTGGTGAAATTCTAAATGGAAAGTCCATTTGGTCAAAGACTTCAAGACTGAACCCTAACAGCCTGACAGCTGTGCTCTGTAACTTGGTCTGCATCGACATGGCTTTACTGTACTGACTTAGCAGTATCACAGAATTGTAGGGGTTGGAAGGGATCACGGAGTCCAACCCCCTGCCAAAGCAGCTCCCTAGCCCAGGTTGCACAGGTAGGCGTCCAGGCGGGTCTGGAACGTCTCCAGAGAAGGAGACTCCACCACCTCTCTGTGCAGCTGTGCCAGTGCTAAGTAGGACCAGGCAGTACAGTAGATTCAACTGCTGTCAACTACTGCAAAAAACACTGCTTACTGCACGCCTGTGTGCAGCCGTCAGACCTAGCTATCTTTCCATTACCTGCTTATTTCCAGTGCTACAGAACAGTCAGGCAGACCAACCACTCTGCAAAGCCAAAGCAAAATGTGGTCCGATAAAAACACTTAACATACACAAGCAGAAAACACCTCCCCCTGAACATTTTTGCTGGATTAAGACAAGCAGTGGTTAAGAATACCAGTGGCATTCCTACAACCTCATGTTCTTAATCCACTCTGAAATATCAGCAGTGAGGTTTTTGTGCATTTGTCATGGGAAAGGCTGTGATCCCAGTACCTGCACCTTGCTCCTGTTCAGTCAAAACTGGACATCTGACAGTACATTTAAAGCTTCTACTGTTGATCTCTATACAGCAAGATCATTTCATACCATCCTTCTAATTTGCATTATGATTGAGCTTGAGCTTCAAGCTGTTCGGGCAGCTGCCTGTGCCTTGCAGAATGAGAATGCTGTGAACGCTTACGTCCCATCCACACTCTCCGTTTCCACTGCTTTCAGACCCCATCCAAAAACAATGTCAGTTTCCATCAGCCCGTTACCAGGGAACGTTTCGGAAGTTTGAACTTTCCCCCGAACCCTGGCTTTAAAACCACACCTAGGAGCCTGCCCGCAGAACAAGGCTCCCATTGTTCCAGCCCCAGGACGGAGCATGCTTCTTGGGGGCTCAGTGGGCACAGCCTCCCACAGCCGCTGCAGAAGGAAGAACCTTTGTCCTCAGAGACGTCCTGTTAACGGAGGAAAGGAGCACTTCTGAATCTCCGTCAGCGTGGCTCATTTGTGAAGCAGAGATTCACATACATTCTCATCAAATCTCAGGTTTCGTTGGTACCTGATACTATCAGGCAACCTAATGAATTTTAAACGAATTCTGCTGTTTTGCTTCTTTTTTTTTTTAAGCTTTGATATTCTATTAGAAGATCAGAATCTAAACTCCCATCAGGTTTCCAATTTAACAGGATCTTTTCCTGTTCCTCGCAATGACCATTCCGGCCTATGCAATGCTAGATTAGAGAAAGTCTCTCTGCACACATCCCTCAGCAGCTTCCGAGAAGGGGATCAGAGAGCAGGGTGCTGGGCCAGATGATCTCCAGAGGTCCCTTCTGACCCTTATGATTCTGTGACAGCATGAAAATCCGCTCACTGAAAGCATGTGCACAGTTTTATGTACTTCAAAGATCTGTTTTAGGGGCTTCCTACTCCTTGTGCTCGTCTGATACACCTGAACTGCTGGGTTTGCTAAACAAACACGGGTTCCAGCTGGGAGCCTCCCAGAAACCTTTCCTTCCTGAGCATTTCACTATTTCATACACGCAGCGGTGTGCAGTTAGCATAGCCCGGAATGTAAGATGCCTTGTACCATCATATTGTTTGTCCTGGGAGAAAGACGCCCAGATTCAGATCCACTAAGATGGAAATGAACTGTAAAAAAATAAAAAAATAAGCTCCTTTAAGAAGGATATCTGCCAAAATCTTTTATGACAAAAAAAAATCAACGTTAAGAGTACTGCTTGGCCAGCCATACTCCCCCAGGCCAGACACTGGGTTCCACATGGTTTTTAAGGAGACTTAATAAGATGGTACAATTCACACCTCCCCATTAAACTGTAAATGCTAATTCAGCTTTCACTTCTCTTCCACTTATTCTGGGAAAGCAAGAGCTGCTTTAAATCTTCATCATTTTGACTGATGCTTACAGAATTCATTCATTTCCTTGCTGATAAACCATGCCTATGTTTTCTGAAGGACCCAAGAGGAATTCGGTCCCGTCTCTGTTTTCCCCAATACTAACTTATGTGCATGTAAAAACCATAGCCAGATGCCTCAGCATCGATTCTAAACTAATTATTCCCCCTTCTTTTCCTTATGATGATTTTAAAAGATAGTCACACTACTTCACAGTCGACAAATGTGTCCTATATAAAAAAGTAGAGATGCATATTATATTTCAATCACGTTAGATAGTAGGAAATGGAGCTATAAAAGCTTCTGAAGTAGCTACCCTGTTGTTTTTCAAATCAAAATGCACCAGGAGTAAAGTGAGAGGAAGAATGTGTCTGCTAGTGGAAAATAAATGGTAAGATTAGAGTCCTCAGCATGAACATGTTATTATTATTTATTATTCGTCAGCCCCCATGCTGTGAAACAAACCTCAGCTGACAGGTGCTTTTTTTCCATTGATGAATAAGGTGCAAACCATACGCCCTGTGTTCACATTCACTCTATGCAGTCACCATATACTGTCGAAGGAAGAAGGATTTTCTTTGCAAACATAGGAAATCTGGGCCAAGCACAGTAATCCTCATTCAGGCACGACACTGCATTTCAGGGGGAGTTCTGCCAGAGCAGTGCTTAACAGGAGCATTCCACTCTGTCTTTAAGAGCATGCTGAGACAAACGGCAACTGAACACTGACAGGGTACTCTGAATTATGAGAGTGAGTCTGCACTGGAGGGATTGTATTGGACATTTTTTAGACACAGCCAAAGATGAGGGCACCTCAGCAAATGGGACAGCATCACCCTTCTGTCCTGCTGGCAAGGCTCTAGGGACACAGGTGGCAGAGACCAGTCATGCAAGGAAGGCAGGGGACTCAGGAACTGCCTTTGGTATCCAGAGTGCTTGTCTAAAGGAGCTGCTACTTCCACAGAGTCAGAGCTAAAACAGAAAAAACAGTAACTGGGATGGATACTTGGCTTGCTATGCTAATGCTTTAGGAAAGGGGATGGCTCACCAACAGAAAGCCATGAGACACACCGAGCGAGCTCCTCTCCCCACCACAGGGCTGTGCAGGCTTACCCTCTGCCATCTTCCCCTCACTGCTGTAGGCCACCAGAAGTAGCCTTGAAACTCCTTGCAATATTTTTCTCACATATAACTCATCTCCATATAATCGAAACAAATTTATATACATATTGCCTCCTCAACAAAAATTTAGAAACATTTTTTGTCAAGAGTAAACCCAGTACTGCGTCTTTTCAATCTGTGCTAGGAAGTCTAACCTCATTTTTGTTCTTTGTTGGGACCAAAGCAGTTGATTTGTTTAAGCCTTTGTCAGCCCTAACTAAACAAACCATTTTCATGTTTTATATGCGACTGTCGGATTCTGAGCTGAAGTCACACAAGCGGTTTTTGGAAGAAGTGGCCTTCACTTGGAGCCTGGCAATAATATATGAACAGTTCAAGACTTCAAGGAGAGTGCACGTAGCATGATTTAAGACACTGGCCCAGCAAGCCAAGGCAACTGCCCTATTAATCAATTCTTTGCCTTGAAGATTTCCAGCATTCAGTAAACAGTTTTACAATTTAGGGCAGTGAAAACAGCACATATGTTCCCCAAATTTCACATGGCCTTGTACGTACAGCAGCTATGCAACATTTGAAAACACATTTGACAAGAGATGATGGAAATTTTAAAGAATTGTGCATATGCTGTAGAATGAGTCTTTGAAACCTAACAGCTTCCCAATCAAATTTACACTCATGTGAAAAGCAGGCTGCTGACTGTAACCTGTCCCGCCTGCACTGACTCATTTAGTACTTAAGCTAGTTGTCAAACTTAGGGTTTATTTTGATGTCTCATTTTTCTTTCCCAATAGCAGTTCACTTATTAACAGACTGATGAGACACTCCACCGAACTAAAAGCATATATCAAGTCTGACCATTCACTACTAATGTATCTCCTTTCTGCACTGTGGTCTCTACAGCAGACTTCCTTGATAGCAATTCATTTGTGTATTTTACCAATTCCTTCTGGCAATTATCCTCCTTGCAGTTTTCTCACAGAACATGTTTGTGTGCCCACAGCAGAGCTCCAGACAGTGTCCCTGGCTCCTTGACTCAAAGGATTAAATGCTGGAAAGAGCATGTGGTCCACAGGGTTGCTTGGCACACCAGTCTCCTTTTCCAGGAGCAGTAAGACTGATAACTAAAGACCCTATATCTCATTGGCAGTGACAGCCTGACATGTGTTTTGTAAAGGACAAAGACAAGCATGTTCATCAATGTCCCACCCGTTCTGATTAAATTCCCTGTGGAAAACGAGGATACCTCAGGCATCCCACCCTTGCTGCCATGTCATGAACCTTACAAAACAACACAGTCAACAGGTGCGATTTTACTCCAGTTAGCTTTATGGGGGTCTTGAGCAATCAATGGTCTAACTTCTCATTGCAACAGTGATACAAAACCCAAATCCCCAGTGCCTGTCCCTTTCCCTCAGAGCAGCAGTGCTGCATGCAAGGGAGTTATTTCTTTAGTGTAATGAGCAAAAAAAAACCCCAAAAATACCAAAACAGGTCCAGCAGATAGAGGCCTGTCATGTGTTCCTCCAGGAAGATGAATAAATGGACAACTTCACCCGCAAGAAACACTATTTATTCCTAATAGTGTCACTAAGGAGGTGTGAGATCACCTCTCTCCTCCCTACAGAGGACAAAGAGGGAGGGAAGCGATGCAGCTCTGCATGCCGTGGCTTTCCTCATCAGGCACACACATAACTCTCAGTTGGCATCCTGAAATATCACTGTATTCTCAGCTAACCACAACTAATAAGACTTTATTCATAAAGGAGCCATTTCTATTTAAGTAGGCTCTATCACAACATTTATTTTATGCGGCAGAGTTTTTGATTTCACAGTATTCTTGAGACTATCAGGATTTTACATTTAGAGAATCTGCATGTTGGGATTTTGTCATCTGGGTCTGTTGATTGGATCCTAGGGAATTATCCACATTTGAGCTCTGCTTGCCTAGGGCCAAATACACTAATTCCACTTCCAAATGTATGTCTCCTGGTTGGCAGCTCAGCTTCTGCACTAGATTATCTCTACCTACAGTTTAATTAAAAAGTAATCACCCTTTGCTTCACTCATCTGGGACTGACTGCTGTGAGATGTACATGCACACACGAACTGTTACTCACGTGATACACTTTGCTGGACAGAATGAGCACGGAAAAGGCTCGGAGGAGTTTTCCTGCCAAGCCTTTTTAACAAATGATCACGTTCGTTCACGCTGAGGGAAAGAAAAAGAAAATCAGTGAGTAACAAGATAATTTTGAGATGAATGTCAACTGTACTTAAAGTACTTGTCAGCTTTTGTCAGTATTAGAGATAATGGAAAAAAATAAATCTTTCCTTTAAGCTGCACAGTACCCAGAATATTCTCTAATAATGGAAACTCCTCCTTTCTAAGGCCACTTTGTAAGGTTTACATTTAATTCATCCATTCCTAACATCATGGTCATTGTGATTTCTGAATGTGAGATATCTATAACTTGTCAGAAGCCATATCAAATGTCCAACATCAAGTCATATGGAAGATTTCAAAGGAGATAATTTTTTATTATTATGTACACAAATGATGGCAACCACCAACTGCCTTAGAGAGAAGGAGCAATGCATCGCGGCTTAGCACACGGCAAGAGGACTCTATCACACCTGCAAAACTGCCTGAAACAACCAAAGGCATCACCACTGTGAAGTTCTGAAGATTTTCACTGCTCATACTGGAGAAAAAAGCTTCCAATGCAAATCATTAGAGTCTGCTCTAATTTTGTATGGACACTACTCATCTCATCAAGAACTGTATGTCCAGAATAGACAATGGCTAACGTCCAGAGATTTCAGAGCACTTATCTACATAAGCAAGTGGCATAAAGTGCAATGGAAGACAGTGTAAGTGTCCAAATTTTGTTGAACTGGGGCTTCCAGGAACTGTTGCATATCAGATTATTAAGAAATACGTATCACAGTCTATTTCAGTTGCAAGTTCCTGTGTGATGGGGTTATTATTTCCCTGTCTCATACTTGTTCCTAAACACTGAGATGACAACACTGCATGCAGCAGACGTCTGCAGTGCAGCCCCTTGCAGTGTTCTTTGTATCATTTACACCACATTTACGCTGCCTGCTTCCATTTTCAGTCTGCTTGTTCTTTCACGTTCTCATTTACAAGTAATTCCACTGGTTATGCCATACATGTGGACACACATTTGAAAGGCGAATGCTGGTATCTTTCTTGGGTTAGATTACAAGTTCACATATATTTGGTATATGAAATGGAAATCTCAGCAAGCACAGCTGCTGCTGCCAACAAGCTCACAACAGCTTTAAACAAACAACTCCCTTTCATTGAAGCAATTTGCTAACTTCAAACAAGAAAGTAAGCAAAGAATCTCCGAAACGTCTATAAAGTGTAACCCAGCCATGCAGGCTTATATTCCACTTAATATTCCATTAGGTTAATATCCAGACTTACAGCCCGTTTACTGAGTAACAAGATGCCCATGAAAGAAAGAGTGGAATCCTCCTCTTTTTTCTATTCCTTTTTTCTTTTTCCCCCTGTGGACTCTAAGTCTAGCCACCTAGGTTAAGAAATTGTGCATCCTATGGACCTTTCCTTTAAAATCTTTATAAAGTGACAACATTTTCAGGCAATTGGTCTCTTTCCCTCCTTCCCTGGCCACAGTAGAATCACCCCTGGAACAGATACACTAGGTTGCTTTTCCTGTCTGCAGTCAATTGTATTTCCTTGGTAGCATTTTCCTTCAGTGGGAGTTGGAAACAAAACTAAAGACACCAACTGCATCAAAGAACCTTTAAGAGCTCACTTGGATCACGAGATCTGCATGCATTCAAAAGAAGAAAGAATCACAGGTTTCCACTGAAAATAGAGATGCAGCATGGCAGCTTATGAAGATCTTGGAAGATCCAACTTAGAAAACAGACTGGCTCACTGAAAGAAAACCAAGCATACAAAGAAAAACCAAAATGCTCTAGGCATGCAGCAGAACAGAAAACATACTACAAAGGGTCATCACAGAAGAGGATGGCAGGTACAAAGTTAGGCATGAGATTTTCCTAACTTAAGCTTAGGAGGTTGACAGCCTCCAGAAAGCTCCATCGCTGGTACGAGTGAGGGCAGCTTTGAATGTAATGCCTCCTATGTTATTCTGTTGGCCCATGATGTCAGAGGCAGATGCTGGTGGTATGGCAGCAGAGGCTGAACCTTCCCACCAATATTCCATTACATGCTGTTGCAGTGTGACAGATGGCAGCAGAGGGGCAGTCTGACAGAATGGCATCTGATACAGAAGTGCATAAGAGGCAAAGGCGTGCCACTGAGTTTCTCTATGCAGGAACAGTGGCACACAGTGACATTCCTGAATGCTGAGGGAGACCAAACAGTGGATGTGAGCACAGTGAGGCATTGGGTGGTGCATTCCAGCAGTGACAACAGTGAGTGCAGCTCTGCTGCTGCAGATTTTTACCAACATGTCATGTAGACTCTTGCTCATTGCTGGCAAAAATGAATAGCTAGTGGTGGTGACTGTGTGGAAAAACAGTGCTTCATAGCTGAGAACTTGCACAACCAAATGGTGTTACTGTGTTCTTTGCATAATGAAGCATTACTTTTGGAGTGACCTATGTATATGAGGCCCAAGATGATCCCTCTTCACTCAGTGTGGCTCAGGCAAGTCAAAAGGTTGGACAGACAGCCACGCTCAAAGTCCAAGTCATGCTTAAATACACTGCATGTTGAAACCTATCAAGCAGGATAAAATAAATTCATACTATGTGTAGAAGTAAATGCAACACAGCTCTTCTGAAATGGATGAGCATTTGATTTACTACCAAGTGTTAGATCTTCCAGTACAAAGCCTGAAAAGAAAGTGAAGTTGAATGGACTACTTAACTAGACCAAAGTCTGCACTGATACCAACTGAGTCTTTGCTTTCCGAGGGTTTTCTCCTGCTACCAACAGATAACAAAAAATACAGACTTCTCATTAGTCTCCTTCCACTACAGTGAAAAGCTAGAGATGGCCTCAGACTCCCAGACATATTTGCCCTTGCCCACAGATGTACTGCTTGTAAATCAATCCCGAGTATTAGCCGTGATGATTCTAAGTGCTAAATCTACTTTCCAGACACCGAGAGCCAGCAAAGAAACCCTCCCACCAGAGTCTAAGGATGGCATCTTCAGATGCATCACAGTAAAACGGTAAAAAAGAGAACATGAGATCATATGGTGAATACTGGATATGCTTGTGTTTATACTCAGGACCTAAAAAAGGTGTCAGAGTGAAAGAAATCACAAACCCAGACATCCTGATGGGAGTCAATGACCCGGAAAGTGACAGTGAAATATGCTTTACTTGGTTGGTTAGTGACCTCAGAAGGGGTAAGGGAGAAGCTTCATCTATCTGTAATTACATGAAGGACAGCACACGGACAGAATGCTTTGAACTACACAAATCAATAGTTGCTCAGAACAAAAACAAGGAAAAGAAAAAAAGGCCCAATTCAGAGTGCTACTTTGAAAAAACAATTGAAAAAAGTAATTATTCAAGTCATAGAAAACTAGACTCAGTTGCTAACAATAATAAATACCATGCACAAGAAATACCTTTGCAATGGCTTCCTAAGTGGCACAAGATTACTTCAGGCTGCCTGAAAGTCTGTGCTAACAACATTACATAAATTCATTAAGCAGATGATAAATCAAAAGATAAAATAAAACCAACATCTCATTTTTCCATTCCATGAAGAAAATAACTCTTGCATTTTTGCATCTGAACTGCTCAAAGGTGTCAACAGAGATCTTCATTTTATTTTTGTGTGTTCCCTTCCTCTTCACAAGAGCAAACAGCTCCTAAATCCAGGCAACAAACATCTGGCTTTACACATTCAAATGAGGAGCATCAAAACAAACAGAATAATTCAAAGCTGATCACAACGTCCTGCTGGCTCATTTGCTCAAGTAATTAAAAAAAGATGAGCTTCACCACCAATTAACCTACTGAGGACTAATTAGCGTTAATGAGGATTTGCGGTACTTGGTATAGCTTGACCCAGAATGTCCTCCCCAGTTCACTAATTGGCTGGTGGCAAAGCAGGGCTCACAAAAAAGGGAAGGTTAAAGTGGATGCAGGTGTCTCTTAAAATTGGATCTTCCCTAAGAAAACAGGCACAGCTCAGCTTAAAAAATTCAGGGCTCCCCTTCTCTCCCATAAGCTGAACTGCTATGAAATTAGCTTGTGTTTTGTTATGATTTGCTAATGGAGATGGAGAGCACAGGCATGAGAAATGGGCAAAGATGCTTGGTTGCTCTTGTTTTAACTTTCTGCCCTTCTAGATTATTTAAAAGTCAGACAGAAGATCTGGTTGTTTTTTCTGCCTTTCTTAAAGACAGAATTGGGTTATTAGTGCAGCCTTCCTAGGGCTGGTAAAAACTACACAAATGACATAGAAGTGCATATCCCAGCTGCTGTCCCTCTGCTTTAATAGCATCCAATGAATCCATGGCAGAGGCACAGCCATTCAGTGCAAGACAGCCAGTGTCACCTTCATGGGTAAGGCCAGAGGACGGGTAGGATGCTTTTCCTGTCATGTAAATAGCTAGAAATCATAGAATGGTTTGGGTTGGAAGGGATGTTTAAGATGATGTAGTTCCAACCCCCTCTATAGGGAGGAACACCTCCCTGTAGACCAGGTTGCTCACAGCCCCATGCAGCCTGGCCTTGAGTGCCTCCACGGAGGGGGTTCATAGGTTCATGAGGTTGGAAAGGACCTACAAGATCATCTAGTCCAACCATCCTCCTATCACTATCCCTACCCAACTACTAAATCAAATCCCTTAGCACCTCATCTAAACGCTTCTTGAACAGCGCTAGGGATGGTGCCTCAACCACCTCCCTAGGCAGGCCATTCCAGTGCCTGACCACTCTTTCAGAAAAAAAATGTTTCCTCAGGTCTAATCTAAATCTACCCCGGCGCAACTTCTGGCCATTCCCTCTCATCCTGAATCTACAACCTCTCTGGGCAACCTGTTCCAATGTCTCACTGCCTTCACAGTAAAGAATTTCTTACTGATATCAAGGCTAAATCTATCCTCACTACTTGCCCTTATAAAATGTCACTCCTCAGGTTTCCTGTAAGCCCCCTACAGGTACTGGAAGGCCTTGGCCCCTTGCCCTAGTGCCTGGAGGTGCTCTATCACCATTTCTTCAGTTCTGTGCTACTGCTGTGGCGTTAGCAACAGCTGAACCATTGCACGGCTTTGGTTTAAACCAGAAAACCCTGCAAAGCTCAGGCTGAAATTCTGCCCTTCTCTCCACAGAACTCCTCCTACCCACATGCATTCTCAAATGGCACAGCAGAGAAACCCACATTTAACATCTTCTTTTTCCCCACTCACACATTCTGTCAAACATCTTGCTGTCCAAGGAGTAATCTCTTGTTACAAGTAATTCCTACAACCCGCTGTAGCTGTGCTGTAACAGCAGGGAGGAAGGGGAAAAGAACATTTTTGCATAACATCTGATGTGGCTGAACAAGTTAAAAGATCAGAAGTTTCTGTCCCTGTCATCCTAAATCGTGAGGAGAGGTAAGAATATTCTTCTCTCACTTTTTAAAATTTAGAAAGATGACGTTCTAAACAGTGACTTACACAGAAGCCTGCTGTTTCTTTGTTGACACTCTTCTGCATCAACATAAGATATTAAGAGAAGGAATAAAGGTCTGAAACAACCAGACATGCTCAGCTTTGATCAGTCATAATCACCAAACCATTTACAAGCAGATTTTCATTTCAGCCTCTTGGTTCTCAGATTCCTTAAAGTTTCTTCTAAAGGTTAATCAGAGGTTCAGGCGTGATTAATTTTACATCAGCATGACCTGACACAGGGGCTCGCAGATCTGTCCCTTCCAGAATACACCAATTATTCCTGAGGATGCATTCACTTCTCCCAAGTTCCATCCCTCACCTCTTGTGCACTGTAACCCTGCTTAAACACTTCCAGTGTCCATCATTGCTGTGGTGGACAAAAGGTGAGTAACAAATTCCAGGCAAAGGCAGTGAACACACCTTTGCAATTGGCCAGAAGAGACCTGTTTGTCCTCCTCCTGTGCTCCATTCTCCTGCTGCTCGAGTGCACTCCTCCAGCACAGCCACAGGCCTTGATTTAACTTGTTTTCTCTCAGTTTAAACTCAAATTCATGTAAAGGAGTTGTTACACTGTAGTCAGGCAGTGTTAAAAACATAGAGATGAGGCACTGAGAGACATGGCTGGTGGGAATGGTAGTGATGGGCTGATGGTTGGACTACATGATCTTAGTGATCTTTTCTGGCCACAATGATTTTGCAGTTCTGTAATTCTGTGACAATGAATGCAGACTTGGCATAAGACCAATGGAAAAAGAAACAGTATTCTCACAGAACGGAAGCTCAAAATTGTAAAAGCATGCAAAAAATCTCAAATACGTCCCACTGATGGCTGAGGATTCACAAAACTCTGTGTACTCAAGTACTCAGAACAATCAGGGCTTTGGAAGAAAGCGCTGCACATGGGAAGGGTTCACCCTGACCAGCTGCCTGAGCAAATATGTCTCTGAAGATGGGAGGATGGAGGTATCACAAAATGAAATCACCCTCCTACAGAATAGTCCAACTAGCAACTATAAGCTTCTGCTGTTTTCTTTTTTGGCCCACAAAGGGGAAATGTTATTTTTGGTTATCTATCATTGGGTTGCAGGAATGTTTTACTATGAGGTCAATCAGGGTAGGAGGTTGTCAACGGTTTACGGGCAGGTTCGGCCCGGTTCCGTGACGATTGGTGCGGGGGACCCACGGACCCACGCCCCAGGAAAGGGGAAGGGGGAAAGGGAAAAGGGAGATGGGCCTAGGAACAAAACAGCAGCAACGATCTGAGGAGGAAAGCTAATTTACTAAATAGATATCGGAAAGCAAAATAACACAATATAATACAATATAATTGGAATTAAAGCTAATAAATCAAGTAAAATGAGCAAGAGAGAGTGTCCGATAAACCGAAGGCCTTACGCTAACGCTGAAGGCGAGACGGCAGCGAGCACCCACTGCTGAGTCGATCCCAAAGGAAAGAGAGTGTCCCGTGACCGCAGACAGTTTTTATCTTTCCCTCTGAGCGTAAACATGTAAGAACGCAAAGCATCGCAAAGTCCTCTGGGGAATGGAGTTCTTCTTCTCTTCTGAGACAGGTATACCTGGAACTATCGATGATCCACGGAGCTGGAGCATTAACTCTTTAACTCTAAATGCACTACATGATGTTATGATGTGGAATACCAGTACCAAAAATCATAAAACCATGACATTCCACCCCTTATTCCACATCACTACATCATGTTTGATATATATGTATAGAAGAACAATGATTAACATGCATTAAATACACACACAACATATATATGTATATACATGGAATTACCGACCGCACTCCCCCAACATCAAATTCCCTTGTGGTACACATTGAACATCCCCATTCTTCTGCATCACCCACCAAGTGGACCCAGGTCCTTGAGCAAAAACAGTTCTACGGAGAGGTTTGCCCTTTCCAGAAGCTGGAAGGACCCAAATTGCTTTTCCCAACATGTTATTTACATGTACTACAGGGACCTTATCTCCTTCTACAGCAGGTAGAGATCTGGATTGGGCAGGACCATCGCAATTGATGGATCCTCGAGTGTTGACCAACCAGGTGGCTTCTGACAAAGGCTTCTCCCAGTGCTTAAATGTTCTGCCACCCATTGCTTTCAATGTGGTTTTTAACAACCCATTGTACCTTTCAATTTTACCAGAAGCTGGTGCGTGATAGGGGATATGATAAATCCATTCAATGCCATGATCTTTGGCCCAAGTATTTACAAGAGAATTTTTGAAATGAGTCCCATTATCTGACTCAATTCTCTCTGGAGTGCCATGTCGCCATAGGACTTGTTTCTCGAGCCTTAAGATGGTGTTTCGGGCGGTAGCATGGGGTACTGCATATGTTTCAAGCCACCCAGTGGTTGCTTCCACCATGGTGAGCACATAACGTTTACCACTGCGAGATCGTGGCAAGGTGATATAATCAACCTGCCACACCTCCCCATATTTATACTTTTGCCATCGCCCTTCCTCCCAAAGAGGTTTCATCCTCTTGGCTTGTTTAATTGTGGCGCACGTATCACAGTCATGGATAACCTGTGCAATGGCATCTATAGTTAAGTCCACCCCTCGGTCTCTAGCCCATTTATATGTTGCATCTCTTCCTTGATGGCCAGAGGTCTCATGGGCCCATCGAGCTAAAAATAATTCACTCTTGTGTTGCCAGTCCAAGTCTGCTTGAGCCACCTTAACTTTGGCAGCTCGATCTACCTGATGGTTATTTTGTTGTTCCTCAGTTGCCCGGCTCTTAGGAACATGAGCATCTACATGGCGCACCTTTACAACCATATTCTTTATTCGGGCAGCAATGTCTCTCCACAGTTCAGCAGCCCAAATAGGTTTACCCCTCCGTTGCCAACCATTTTGTTCCCATTGCTGTAACCACCCCCATAAAGCATTTGCCACCATCCATGAGTCAGTGTAAAGATAAAGCACTGGCCACCTCTCTCGTTCAGCAATATCTAAGGCCAGCTGGACAGCCTTTACCTCTGCAAATTGACTTGATTCTCCTTTTCCTTCAGTGGCCTCAGCAACTTGTCGTGTGGGGCTCCACACAGCAGATTTCCATCTGCGGTGCTTACCCACAATGCGACAGGATCCATCTGTGAACAGGGCATATCTCTTTTCATTGTCTGGTAGTTCATTATATGGTGGGGCCTCTTTGGCACGTGATACCTCCTCAGCTGGTGTTGTTCCAAACTTTTTACCTTCAGGCCAGTCCATGATCACTTCTAGGATTCCTGGATGACTGAGGTTCCCCATCCGAGCTCGCTGTGAAATCAGCGCAATCCACTTACTCCAAGTGGCATCAGTAGCATGATGGGTAGAGGGAACCTTTCCTTTGAACATCCAGTTCAGCACTGGCAGTCGAGGTGCCAGGAGGAGCTGCGTTTCAGTACCGATTACTTCGGAAGCAGCTCGAACCCCCTCGTACGCGGCTAAGATCTCCTTCTCAGTTGGAGTGTAGCGCTCCTCAGACCCCCTGTACGCCCGACTCCAGAATCCAAGGGGTCGGCCTCGGGTCTCTCCAGGAGCTCTTTGCCACAAACTCCAAGTGGGACCTTCCTTTCCAGCAGCAGTGTAGAGGATGTTCTTTACATCCTGTCCCGTCCGCACTGGCCCCAGGGCCACGGCACGGGCTATCTCCTGCTTAATTTGTTCAAAAGCCTGCTGCTGCTCAGGGCCCCACACAAAATCATTCTTCTTCCGCGTCACCCGATAGAGAGGGCTCACAATGAGACTGTAGTTTGGAACATGCATTCTCCAAAAGCCCACTACACCCAAAAAAGCTTGGGTCTCTGTTTTACTTGTGGGTGGAGACATGGCAGTGATTTTGTTAATCACATCTGTAGGGATGTGACGACGTCCATCTTGCCACTTTATACCTAGGAACTGAATTTCCTGTGCTGGCCCTTTCACTTTGCTTCGCTTGATAGCAAAACCAGCTCGCAGAAGGATCTGGATTATTCTCTCTCCTTTCTCAAAAACTTCTCCTGCTGTATTGCCCCACACAATGATATCATCAATGTATTGTAAGTGCTCAGGAGCACCGCCCTGTTCCAATGCAGTTTGGACCAACCCATGGCAAATAGTTGGGCTGTGTTTCCACCCCTGGGGCAAACGGTTCCAGGTGTACTGGACGCCCCTCCAGGTGAAGGCAAACTGTGGCCTGCATTCTGTGGCCAGAGGAATTGAAAAGAAGGCATTGGCAATGTCAGTGGTGGCATACCACTTGGCTGCTTTTGACTCCAGTTTGTACTGGAGTTGTAGCATGTCCGGCACAGCAGCACTCAGTGGGGGTGTGACTTCATTCAGGCCACGGTAATCTACCATCAGCCTCCATTCTCCACTGGCTTTACGCACCGGCCATATGGGGCTGTTAAAAGGTGAGTGAGTTTTGCTGATCACTCCCTGGTTCTCTAGCTGTCGAATCAGGTTATGAATGGGGAGCAAGGAATCCCTGTTGGTGCGGTACTGCCGTCTGTGCACCGTTTTTGTAGCAATCGGTACCTGTTGCTCCTCCACTTGGAGCAACCCCACAACAGATGGATCTTCTGATAGGCCAGGCAAAGCAGACAGCTGCTTAACGTTGTCTGCATCCACAGCAGCTATTCCAAAGGCCCATCGATACCCTTTGGGATCCTTAAAATATCCCCTTTTGAGGTAATCAATACCAAGTATACATGGAGCCCCTGGGCCAGTCACAATACGATGTTTTTGCCAGTCTTTACCAGTGAGGCTTATTTCAGCCTCCAACATGGTCAACTCTTGGGAACCCCCAGTCACCCCAGAAATATAGATTAAGTCTGTCCCTTGGTGACTCAAGGGCATTAGAGTGCACTGTGCACCAGTGTCCACCAGGGCCTTATATTTTTGTGGTTCTGATGTGCCAGGCCATCGAATCCACACAGTCCAATACACTCTATTATTCCTTTCCCCCACCTGGCTGGGGGGCAGGGGCTATTGTGGCTGGTAGGTACCTCGCTCAGTTCTGAAGAAGTACCGTTCAGACAGGAGGGTGTCTCGCTTGGACTGGATGGCATCTTGCTGAGATTGGAGACCATCTTGTTGAGACTGAGGGTTGTTGAGTTCGAACTGGAGGGCATCTCGCTCAGTTTGGAGGGTGTCTCTCTCGTATTGGAGAGCTTCTTGTTGAGACTGGAGGGCGTCTCTATTGGATTGGAGGGTGTCTCTCTCGGATTGGAGGGCGTCCATGTTGGATTGGATTGCTTCTTGTTGAGACTGGAGGGCGTCTTTCTTAGTCTGGAGGGCGTCTCTCTTGGATTGGAGGGCGTCTTGTTGAGACTGGAGAGTGTCTCTCTCAGTCTGGAGGGCGTCTCTCTCAGATTGGAGGGTGTCTCTCTCAGTCTGGAGGGTGTTTTTCTCGGTCTGGAGGGCGTCTCGATTGGACTGGAGAGTCTGATTGTCAGTTAAAAGACTCTCTTTCTGGATCAGGAGACTGTCCCTTTCGGCTCGGAGACTCTCTCGCTCTATTTCAGAAACTCTATGCCTCTCTGGGATAGTATTGAATAAGGCCCGGTAAGCATAAGCCAGACCCCAAATAATTTGGGCCTCCTCAGATCTGTTTGAGCCGCAACATCCCTGTCTCAAATATCTGCTTAAGTTCTCAGGATCTTGCAGGTGTTCAGGAGAAAAGTTCCACGACACCGGTGATGCCCATTTCTCTAAAGTCTCTCCTAAGTCCCTCCAAACTCCCTGCCAGTCAGTATTCTCTGGCTCTGGGGAGGGTTTTCTCAAAATATTATAAATACAAATACTGAGTTAAAGTACATTCAGGGAGACTGATACCACAGTCATAACAAGCATTGGATGGGCATTCAGAAAACGCATAATGAATTCAAAGGAGAGGCCAGGAGTCTGTTTAAAAATCACAAGTTCCATAGAGTTAGCAACTTCATCTGGAGTTACTCCCTCTGGAGTTACTCCCTCTGGAACTGAATGCCACATCGTATACAAAAGCCAGGTAGGTATGTCCATCAGTGTTTTTAGTTTATCATATAGAGACCAAGCTCCGTGGATCAGACTGGCAAACTTAATTAAGTCCCAGTACGTTCTGAGCATTACAAGGGAAAAACTCTAAAAGTATGTCTCTGACCGGCTAAAGCAGCTGGTTTTTGCCCCACGTTGGGTGCCAAAAATGTCAACGGTTTACGGGCAGGTTCGGCCCGGTTCCGTGACGATTGGTGCGGGGGACCCACGGACCCACGCCCCAGGAAAGGGGAAGGGGGAAAGGGAAAAGGGAAAAGGGAGATGGGCCTAGGAACAAAACAGCAGCAACGATCTGAGGAGGAAAGCTAATTTACTAGATATCGGAAAGCAAAATAACACAATATAATACCATATAATTGGAATTAAAGCTAATAAATCAAGTAAAATGAGCAAGAGAGAGTGTCCGATAAACCGAAGGCCTTACGCTAACGCTGAAGGCGGACGGCAGCGAGCACCCACTGCTGAGTCGATCCCAAAGGAAAGAGAGCATCCTGTGACCGCAGACAGTTTTTATCTTTCCCTCTGAGCGTAAACACGTAAGAACGCAAAGCATCGCAAAGTCCTCTGGGGAATGGAGTTCTTCTTCTCTTCTGAGACAGGCATACCTGGAACTATTGATGGTCCACGGAGCTGGAGCATTAACTCTTTAACTCTAAATGCACTACATGATGTTATGATGTGGAATACCAGTACCAAAAATCATAAAACCATGACAGAGGTCTTAATTTAAAAGGCAAACAGGCATTACTGATAATGAAGCTGCAGTGTAATCAAAGGAAATCTCCAGAGCATTTCACAAGGGAGCATCTGAGGCTTATAAACAGTAAAAGAAAAATCATCATTTTCTTAGCAGAGTCAGCACCTACACACACTGCTTAATCACTCAGGATGCGGCTGAAATAAGGAGACATCCATATCCAAGTCCCCTCCGCACTCTTCTGTAAATACTCCATGAGTCGTCAACAAGAAACAGACCATGTCTAGAAGACCAAGGCACTGCTGAGCACAGTGCACAGGGAAGTGAGGAGGGAAGTGTGGCCTGTGCCACTTGCAGACTGAGACGTGCAAGAGGTTTCCCATCACAGGTGGCACTCCTGCATCAATACAACCAGGCTCTAAGGAGTAGCAAAGGGCTCAGCAGCAGCTGATTGACCAAGGAAGCTGGAGGCATTGTGTCCTGCCATGGGATAACATCCCCAGGCGTTGTTACTGCAGCGGCTCTCCTCTAGCTGCTTCCCAAGTTCATTTCTCCTCTCCTGGAGAAATGCCACAGTTACAGCTTCTGACCCAGCCTGGTAGTTCACTAGAGCAGAAGGTCTCCTATTACATTTCAGAAGTTTGCATGCAGGACCCCCAGCACAGAAGCCAGCAAGCAGAAGACCCCACGATGGACCCACTTTGCCAAATCCCCTTGTGCCAGTGCAGAACCACCCTGCAGCAGCACACAGAGGCCGAGGCATGTTATGGGTTTCAGCTGGCACTGTGGGAGACAGCAGGGCAGTATGCTGAGTTCTGAGATCAAATTCTTCACTACAAGTCCACAGAATCCCTTTAAGCCGGCCTTAAAGCTGTATGGCTAAAAGCAGGACATTCCTAAACTTTTCTAAGAGAACTACTTGGTACATTAGGTGGTATTACCAAGTACATTTAAAAGCTCCATTAACAGCAGACACTAAACATCACATGGCTCTCTGAAAATCAACAAGTCTAATAAATGAGATCTCTCTACCTAGAGTGCCTTCCATTTGTAAGCACTGCAAACATAACACATGTGTTTATGCACTTTGTTACATGGGGGCCATCACTGTCAGCTGTCCCAAAGCCAACTAACTCAAAGTTGAAGCTGCTCGGTTTTGCCTTTACTCTTTACAAATATGGGAGTTGACGTTCAAGCCTCCATGAAGCAGAAAAGGCAAAGCATGACTTTCTGCTTTTCAACCTCACTCAGGACCAGGGCTGCTTTCTTCTTTCTCTTAAGTGCCTCACTTTGCACTTACTCTAGTGTGTGCTTGGTCGTATCCTCTACAGATAAGGTGGCAATACAGTTGCAAGTGTAACATTCTTTCCCTAGTAACTCATTTTGTCAGAAACAGTCACCTTGGTGGGTGAGCTTTCCATGCTTGGTCTCTACAGAAAGGCCTGGTGTGTTTTAAACAAGCAAACAAAAAAATCCCCAACAGAAGGTCAGAATGAAGTATGCTTCCACGTTTTGAATCAATTTAAAATAACTCCTACTCAAAATCTCTCAACTCTCCTCTCATTACTTTCTTTTTTCTTTTAAGAACAGCTCAGGGCAACAAGGAAGACTGATGAGGTTTCAAAGTGTCTGGATATAATTTAGAGCAAAGCACAGGACCCCGGGTTGAGTTGCAAAAAAACAAGTTGCTTTTCTTCATGCTTTTCTGTATTTTGTAACCGTTCCCTAAGTAGTATCTAGTCCAGTTTTTTGTGTTCTGGTAGGGAAGGCACAGTGTCTTGCCCCTCCTTGTAGCTGGGACAGCCAGGAGGAGCTGGGCGAGACTGCTGAAGCCATTACATTGGAATAGTTGTTACGGAGCAGTTCTCCTGCTGTGCAGCCTGGAGGGAAGATTTCTTCTTCCATCCCCCGTGGAGATTCCCGGTGCCCAACAGTAACTACAGATTAGACATCGGAGAGACTGCCCCCCTTAATCAGTTGTAGCCCTCGTCTTGTTATGTTCCTTTTGTCCCCTAATCTCCCCTTTTAATTTACAGCTTCGTTTTGGCCTTTGTACTGATACTGTACCTCCATCAACTCTGACTCTAATAGCAGATGTGACCACACCTCTAAATCCTTCTCCAGGTCACCAGGTTTTAACTTTACTTGTGGCACTGGATCTCCCTCGAAGTCCTGTGACAGGCACAACCAGGATGTAAAATAATTACCTGCACTGGATAATGGTCACATCAGCTCCAAGTGGTGTATGCGAGCAGCTGGGCACACGGGCTGCCTGAGCCAGAAGGAACATGGCAGCTCTGCCTTCATCCCTCCGCCAGCTTCTGACATTTCTCCTTCTCCTGCTCCCTCCCTCTGCCCTGCTGCACTCCCACGTTCAGAAGAGAACTAATCCTGGTAATTTGCAAGTGCCTTATGTGTAGGGGTTACAAATGCTGGAAATTAACAGTGTGTATTAACACAAGGAAATAATGTGGCAATTCTTTACTGACATGGGTCAGGGGAGAGAGACGGAGGGACAAGCATAAAATAAAACAAAATTAAGCATTTTCCACCTACCATACATGAACATTTACCATATGGAATCAAATAATTTAACAGAAAAAGCACTGATATCATTTTATGTGCATTTTGCTAGTAAAAGGAGTCTAATATCTTTTTACTAGTAAAGCTGCAAGGAAAAAATCATAAATATGCCAGTCACTTTGTTGTGTATGCTGGTGGGGAAATCTCGCCTTTCCTTCCCAGAAATGGTGTGAAGAACATCTGGAAAAATTGATAAAAAGCCTCGGAAACTTCAAAACCAAAATACACCTCTCCTCTCTTCAGCCTTATTTTACACTCAACTGCGTGAGTTGGACTCAGCTTGTAGACCTGAGTACCCCACGTCAGTGCACCCAAGTCAAGGCATCTCTGGAACCAGAATTTGGCTCCAAACACCTAATACTGTTTAACCAGTTGAAAACACAAGACTGAGTTTGTTTTAAATAAGATTTGTTGTACCTGCTGATGGGAAGAGGCCTTACTGGCACAATCTCTCTATTCAAGTGGCTGTAATTTGGAATGCATCAAAAAAGAAACAAAGTGCTCTGACACATAATGAGCCCAAGCCTTGCTCCTTGTGACATTAATGAAAATGCTCACCTCTTCTTTAGGAACAAGGAGATCAGATGCTCGAGCTCATTCAGGGTTTGTTACAAGTGGAAAATTAAGTCTGTTTTAACAATCTTGCTCCTGCCCTGCAAGGCAGGAGGCTTGCTGCCCTCAGGACGTGCACAGCCACAGGTCTCATCAGGCTTCCCACCTCTCATTCTCCTCCTCAGGGACACAAGGAGCCCTCCATGAGTGCCTGTGTCACCTGAATGCCCACTTCCCCATACAGCTATGGAAACAAGATAGGCCTCTGTGCTCACCCAACCCTGTATCGCCCATGTCAAGGTCACCAGACAGCTTGCTCTTGAGGTGAGAACCAGTCATGCATGTTTCACTAAAGCAACAGGCAGCTTTGGTGAAAAGCACAGGAGTGAAAGAGAACTTCCTCCACAGAGTCTCCTTGCTGAAGACAGACAGCAGGAGGCTGGGGAGCACTGCAGTTTCCCGTGCATGGAAAATGAATGTTTGTTCTGCAAACTGGAGATGAAAAGAAGAGGTGGCCAACGTTCATCAGCACACATCTGGAGGCAGACAGAGATAAAATGCACACCAAAAAATGCTGTGTAAACCACAAAGCTGGGTCTCGTCTTCAGCTGTCACTTCATTTTCTCTGCTAAATAAAAGACACTGCCTCCCAGTTTTCCAAATGATTTGAAGGAATTCTTCCCAGTATTTCCATGGTGCAGGCTGTTATCCACAACACAGCACAGGCCCTTCTGCTCCATGTAAAGCAATTCAACAGTGAACGCTGCACTATCCTTCACTATCAAATACTGCTGCCATCCCAGACACCAAACAATTACAAAACAGAACAGAAAAACAACCAAAGAGCCACCTTCAGAGGGAGCTTCAAGTAGGGAAACTGCAGCAGAAAACCTACTGTCACAAGGAGTGTGCTGTACAGCTTTGTTTGTTGGCCACTGGAGTGCTGAAGTGACGTGGGTTTCCAAAATAAAGTTTGCTTTGGTCACTAATCAGGCTTTACTCCACCTGAACTCCTGCTGACTTCAATGAGAGGTTACATGGAGTGAAAAGTGAACGAAGACTTAAAGATCTGGCCCTTTACGAGGCAAGGTTTAGCTGCAAACTTACCTCAAGATACAAAAAAAATCCCTGCAGCTGAACTCAATGCCACTTTTGAGTACAAATCTACAGAAAAATTGTTTTTCTTTGTGTAAATCTCACATGTTAACATGATTAGCTCTGCTGGGCAGGTGTCTCCACATGTCCCTGTTTACTTTGGCACATGAGCTGCCCCTCTCACCTCTCCAAATTCACATAAATTTAGTGTTAAATCCTGCCCTTTGTTACATGAGAGTGCCAGGGAGCCTTCCTCACTCCTGCACCCAGGCTTGCTCACCTTGCAGCCGGGCTGGATGCCAGCCCAGTGCCACTGGGTGCCAGGCTGGGGGGGACCAGAGCAGGCACTCATCTTCCACAAGCAGGAATGTGAACACAGCACGGAGTCCCTTGCTAACTCCTTACTGCACACTCCTCCCTCTGCTTCTCCAGCTATTTCTGGTCATTAGTTTTCAAGGGATTTCCACAGATTCAGAGAATGGTTTAGGTCAGAAAGGACCTTAAAGATCATCCGAGTTCCACCCCCCTGCCATGAGCAAAACTGCCAACCACCGGATCAGGTTGCCCAGGGCCCCATCCAGTATGGCCACGAACACCTCCAGGGATGAAGCATTTTCCCCTGATTAAATCCCCTAACTCTTGGAATCATCTGATTTTGTAATCATTCCAGCTTCCATGAGGAAATAAAAGTGAAGTTTTAGATGTCCAGATGTGATATAAAGAAAAAACGAGGATACAACCCTTTATGGCTCACAACAACATACTCAGTATCACCTTCAAGCTTCCTCCTAATGCTTTTTGTAAGGTATTTGGGACCTGGCTGTAGCACTCAGTATGCCAGTGCTCTTCCCTACACAGATCAGCCATCATCAACCATCCCTCACCTACCATTTCTTTCCTCACTTACCATTGGTAAAGCCAAAATATGTGCCTGCATTTTTTTTTTAGCCCAATAAAAGCAAATTCAGCTTCAGAAATTGCTCAAAGAAGCTAAGATTTAGAAAATCTAACTGGCGCTAGAAGTCCCTTTTTATTAACCTGGAAAAATGTCTCTAGCAAGAATAGCTGCCAGGCTGAAGATCTAAGGCAGGATGTGCATGTTTAGGTATCAAGAGGCATATGAGATCTCCCAGTGCTCCTACCCAAACTGCAGTGAGGAGCCAGGTGCTACCCTGCACATGCTTTACAGAAATTCAAGTGAGCTGCTGCAAGCTGCTGGCACCCTGCTGTGCATGTCTAGATGGTCTCACTGCCTTCTGGGGTTTGTGAATTGCTTTTTGTTTAGCAGAATAATCCTAAAACATCCACATCTTCACTTCATTTTTCCCCTATAGTCTAGGCAATGATAAAAGCAATTAGCTCCCTAAATCTCCCCTATCTGTAATTGGGTGTGATTTTTTTTGTTTGTTTGAAAAAAAAAAAAAAAAACACTGAACGAAAATAGCGTCTGCTATGTAAGACAGGAAACCAGACCCCGATGACAGCAAGCTTATCTTTCACAGCTGCCTGAACAAACCAACACCTAATGGCTGTGTTTTCAGGAATGCTTCCAACCAAGAGCTGACACCAGCATGCAGAGGTGACTGGTGGACCTGTGCACTTCTAACACAGCTCTCCTCTTCGTGTTAGAAATGAAGGTACTCCGGTTACGTCCCCTTCCAGCACAGAGTCACATTGCCAGAAATATCCTAAAAGCAATGGGGCTGTGGGCAGCAGGGGAGGGCAGTGCATGCACCTTGTCACTACTCGTTTCCACTGGCTTCAAGGACACTTAAGAGAAAATAAAGAATATGAACCAGAGAGGTTGTAACTGCAGTAAGGTCCCTCTGCCTCTTTCCCACCCTCACCCTTCCCTTTGGAAAAGCTCATGATTTCAAGCAGGTGTGAAAGAGCCAGGAGACAAACAAAAGGGATAAAAGGCAGAACAACTCTGAAGAGCACTCTGGAGGCCACATCACAAGCACAGCACACCAGCTCCTAGCAGGCAGAGGCACTCCACCATTATCTAGTTCACAGATGGACCACCCAGAAAATCTGGGAGCAATTAGGAAGGAGAACAAACAAATGCATGGAAAGAAGGGGGGGAGGGAGAAGGGGAGAGAAGGCCAGGAGGGATTCCTTACATCATCTCCATGCAAGCGTTTTGAGAATGAAGTGAAGCTATACAGAGGAGGAGGAATGCAGATGAGAGAGTTTGCAATGAGAATGCAATAAAATAAAAGGCTATGAAAACATAGATTATATGAGTGAATTACAACATGGTCATTAAATTTACAAAAAGTCAATGCTGTGTGTAAACAGAGAAGAAACCCATCAATTTCTAGGAGACACACACAATATAAACAGATTAAATGCTATCAACTTTTCTCACTATTAATGCTATGTCAACATGCCTTGCAACCCACAGATTCCATCTGAAAAAAGCAGATCCACTTTCTTCTGTGGCTGTCAATAAGTGGCACTTAACACTGGCAGAAAAACACAAACATCTCACTGACACAAATGCAGCTTTGCTGCAGACACTGATAGGAATCACAGTGGCAGCCATGGGGTTCCTACTACCAGAACAGCCATGTCTGGGACCAGCCAGTCCTCAGCACGACTGGATCCCACTTGCTTGGAGTCTAATTGGTCTACTAGCAGTAATCCACAACCCAAAGTCACACCTTTCATGTGTTTTGGTTGGAGGTTGACCTGATTTTTGTACCAAGCACTCTGGCTCCAAGTGACTCCAAAGTGACTACTCAGTCAACTAGAAACACCTATGTTGAATTAGATGCTTGATTTCAGACATTTTCGTTGTTTTTAATCATGGCAAAGAGCACTGTCTTTGTTGATCAGTGCTGCAAGGTTTGGTTTTAATTCTTAAACAATTTCATGTGCAGTTTGACGACTTTTGCAAGCGAGCACAATTTATGTGCAGAGTTGTGTAGAATCCAAAAGTCACAGCAGAAAAATGGCTCAATAAAAACTGAGCATACCAAGCATTTTGAAGTGATTTTAATCAGCAGCACTGTTTACTTTGTCTTGGCCTCTGAGAAGCAAACTCTGGTCACTAAGGCCATCTTACAAACACACTGTAGTTCACAAAGCATTTTTTTAAAGCTTTTCAGTTTACTATAATCTTGGTAAACTCACTCCCTGATAATATTCCCTAAAAACAGTGCTTATTAACTCACACGTTCAGTTGAAAAATCTACTACCCACTCATCTTAGCAGCAGCTACAATATGGCAATTAGTTTACCTTAGAATACACATCAAAGGCTCAAAGGATGACCCTGCCCCATAAGAACAAAATCTTTTAAAAGCTCCATTCCACTCAGTTTGCTAGTTTATAAGGTTTGCTAAAATCCAGTTTAATGATCACGTCGTTTCTTAGCAAGTCATGTGGTGCCATATTGTTTAGGGAACAGAAGAGCTAGTTCTAAAACCTTTTTGAACTCAGGGAGCTTTTCCGACTAGCTGATGCACAACCGCATTCTGCGATGGCAAATGAAACTGTTGGATGCAAAAGCCCACTGTGATTTTCTTGAGCTTCTTTCAGAATAGACAAAGGTTCCCACACAACACATACCAACACATACTCTCCCCTTACAATGAAGGATTCAATAATAGCAATATGTTCAAGTCCATATGGTGTGGATAGAAGGGAGAGGCATGACGAGAAACTGAGAACCCTGAACACAGGGGCCTGCAAAACTGCAGTGGAAAACAGCAAAAAACATTAAATACACCCCACCACCTTGAGGTGAGAATGAATGATGCTGTAGGGAAACACTGGATTAGCCAGTTCACCCTTTAGCTACAGTCTAACTCTCCTTATATCTGGAGTCACAGACAGCTTCCTCCTTGGACAAGCTTATCAGACTGGCTTTTTTGATGGCAAGGAAAGTATGTGCAACAAAGACCTTTCAAAACAGTCTGGCCTAATAGCCAGGTAATAGCACTACTTGTTTCCAGGAGACTGAGCTGCAGTTGTCAAATACAGCCTCACTAGCAATAACACAGGAGAAACAAAACCAGAAGGGCTGATTTTGGTGCAGGCAATGAGCACATACAGAAAGGAACAACAGCAAAAACTTTATAGGACAGAAGACACCTTAACTGACTGCAATCAGATTTGAACAATGAATGAGAAATACAAAGAGGACAATAAGAGTAATTCATTTTTTCAACATCAGCATGGAATTGTCCCACCTCTTCCCATTGCTGTCACGAAGCATGGCTTTTCCCAGCTCTCTTGTCTTCATCTCCAACTCCTGAACTTGTTCCAGCAAAGATTTATGGTAGGTATGCTTGGCCCTGTACCACAAGAACAAGAAAGACACAAGGAGAGCCATATGAACATTTTGTTGTTAAAAAGCCCTATTTTACTTCCTATATGAGAAGCCAGGGCAATTCCTTCACATGATTTGGGAAATAAGGCAGTGAATGTACATGAACCGTCAGCCCAGATTCACAGTGCCTGGGAAATATTACATAAGAAATGAGAAATTCGGCAGAGCTTGTCTGCTTCAACACAACACTCAAGATGTAACCAGCTAGCACAGCTATTGGACTGTGGAGACCTGACACTGCTGCTGTGGGACTGCTCAAGACCAGAGCTTTCAGACAAAAGAACAGAGATTCATTGAATATTCATGGCAGTAAAACATGATTCCACTCGGTCTTTTAAGCTATGCATCACACTGCTCTGAAAACCTGGGGAGAGTCTCAGATAATAATTGCCATTCAAGCCCCTTTATTTTCATTTATCAGTCTCACATGACTTGGAAAAGCACTTCTTTCTCTGTGCTTTCAAGATGACAGTAACAAGACTGGCTCTGTCCTATTTTCTCAGCTTGGGGATTCAATGAGCCATGCACGCACCACACACGTAACCAGAATTTGGAAAGTAGTGCCCCCCTGTAAATACTGAGGCTCTTTTTTCCATTTCACCTACAACTCTAGTAATATTAAAAATTAAACTGGCACAAGGAGAACCCAGTCCCCTCTCTCAACATTCACAAAGTAATAATACGAAATGCGGGGATCTTTCTGCAATGGACAGTTTTTGATCAGCTTCCTTTTTTGTGTCACTTAGAGGAGGACAAGTGTCCCATGAGACAACATTGATTTGCACGCGACTGCACGATAAACCTGAAAACAAGATGGAGACAAGTAGGGTAACACATCACTTCCTTCACTGTATGGCATTAAAATTATACTCTTCCATTCCAGAGGTGGCAGAAATTTCTTTTTAAGTTTTATAAAAACCATACATGCAGATTCTATAATCCTTAACCAATGATACATACGTATTCCTCCTTCTAGCAGAAAAGTAACTGGTGTATATGTAATTAAACTATAATGGAGATGCATTTATTTTTAAAAAGCATGATTCCTATCACTCCTTCCATGGGGAATAAGAAAAGAAAACCAAAAAGTCTTTGCTGAGTCTTTTGTAGATGTGAGTGGCTTGATACTAAGTTATATCCAAGTACTTTGGTCTTTGTGGTGCTGAATTAGGCCCCAAATGTCTCAGAATGGGAAACTAAAATGAAAACTTTTCAAAACATATCTGAATTTAAGAGCAAAGCAAAGAAAACAGAACAGGAAAATAAAAGACACAGTAAAATCTGGAGATATCAAGGATGTACTTAGGAAAGTACCTGATAAAAAGCACCAAGGGGAGTATGATTTGCAAGGGAACATCAGCATATTGTGATAGGAGAAAACAGAATAGAAAGCATATTTAAAACTCAGCATTTCAAAAACATTAGATAAGCTATAGCTGCACAGATACTAATTGCATTCAAGTTACTATAACTTGTTAGGCTAATGGTTAAACTCTTTAAGGATGGGAAACTAGTGGTCTTCTTAGATGAGAAAGCTTTGAGTTATTAATTCTTATAATCTTTACAGTTGACGTAACTACCACACTCTTTACTTTGGGTAAATACATTAAAGCATCAACCCTGAACTCATCTTTTATGTACTAATGTAAACTTAAAACGGAGCATCTTTAAAACCTGCTCTCCCCACAGATGAAAACACAGAAATTTGCAAGTTATTCAGTCTCTCTCTCAGGGTTTTCTTGCCAGACAGCACAGGAGATGAAGGATGTTTTTCTTTTCCCTTGGAGTGAACAGCAAATTCAAAATGGAAACTGAGCAACAAAGTCCAGTGAGCAGAGGACAGCAAAGGCAGGTATTGCACAATATGGAAAAAAACCCGTTGCTCCAAAGTCAGGTGTTCTGAAGTACTTTAGAAGTAAAATGAAATAGCAGAACACATTAGTTCTGCCATGGTTGAGTACCCATGAAGCAACACAAACCCTTCAGGTAATTCTTATGCACTGAGTGACTTCTTCACTTGGAGAAAGAACATCCATGGAAGAATGAGCAATGAAGTATTTATAAAAGGGCCTGAGCTGACCTAACCACACGTTTCTCCAAGAACAAATACTAAAATACGGTATTACGATTGCCTCAGAGTCTGGGCTTGCTCCCATCAAAGTCAATTGCAAATATTCCATGGACTGCAGGCAACAGGACTGAACACTTCATGTTTTTTTCATGATAGCATATTGTTAACTTCTGATATACAAAAACATAGGTAGAAGTCTTAGCTTTTACCTTGTGCTTTACAAGTGGCCTTAGATATGTGATCAGCCCTCAATAAATTATGAGCTCTTCTATTTGCTGCTCCTGTTCATCTGCAATTGTTGAATTATATAAAGGCAGACTCAACTTCTCTCACACATAGGGATATTAAGATCAGGGACCATAAGAATAGCTAAAGGGTCATCTTCTCATCTCAGTGGGTTATTCCCCTACCAAGTCAGGGAAGTGCATACCTTCACATCACAGCCCTGGGAGGATATTTAGGGGGCTCCTGGAGGCCAGAACTTGCCAGGGAGGAGCATGGTTATATTCACAAGTCTTTCACAAGCACAATGACACCTCTACTATGGCTCTTCATTATCAACACTGTATTAGGCGTCCCATGCTCCAGAGACTGCAAGTGCATGCAAGGATGGGAAGAGCTCCTGCATCTTCTCACTTATTTATCCTACAAGGGCTGGCAAGTACAACATGCTTCTTCCCCCAGTCCCCCTCCACATAAATAAAAAAAAAGATATATCAGGACTTTGGTAAGGATTGGAAGCCGCAGTAAACTTCTCACTATAACACTAAGTGTTGACACACCCTTTTTAAAAACAAACTCTTGCCCTCTTCTCAATTTTGCTGGAATAAATTCTGCGTTTTTGATTCTCACATAGCTTTGCGGGTCTGACATTTCAAGACTTCCCAGCATCAGTGATATGTGTTCAAGTGACATGCCAACTGTAAGGAAGGACTCACCTTATAAAACTCTGTTCTTTTCAGTGGTAGCACAAGTGGGATTTTTATAAGGCGAAAGCTTAATCCAAGCAAAGCCACTGAACACAAGGTAGTGGACCAAAGTTAACAATGTGGTATTGCAGCCAAGTATTAATAACAAGCTTTCTTCTTTTTCTAAAGTGAGTCTTCCACTTCTTGATTCACTTTATATATACATATGTATATACTTATAAATATATATATACATACACAAAAGAATATTTAAATAAAAAACCTGGAGCCACAGAGAACATGGGAGATAAGAAGTGTGTGGACAACTGTAGCATGTACGACAAAGGGAACATGTAAAACTAGCTCATGCTTGCCAGCATTAAACATTTTGACACTGGATGCAGCACAGCAGTTTAGAAACAAATATTTGCATGGCTCTTAACACATTTGGTTATCCTTTTTAGCATACTTCCAAACAAAAACTCTATTTGTTTTTATGGAAGTATTCTGTACTGAAATTAGGCATGTACCTTTTGGGTCACATGGATCCTCTTTCTGTGTACATATGCTCCACATCCGAAAGGAATGGAAAGGGACAAATTCCATGACAATGAGAAGTCAGAACTGCTGGAATTTTATGGCCCAAACCTGATTCTGCTGAATTATGGACAGCAGTGTGCTGTAACTGCTGCTGTGGAAATGTGCTGTCTGATTTCCAGAGGCCTTGGGCTCAAGTTTTGAATGGCAAGCCTCTTGGAAAGGAAACAGACCTTTACTCCTTCCATATGGCAGTGCTGATAGCTGTGTCATTTCATTTATCCTAGTTAAAATGTTAATAGTGTTAATTTTTCAATGATAGGTTAAAAGAGAAGTCCTGCTCAGAATACAGTTTTTTTCCTTAATGTTGATAGCAGCCTCCTGTTTAAGATCTGCTGGGAAAACATCCAGCATATCAATCACAAACGTTTGTCTTGAAAGCTTCACAATCTCTGTACATTCTTGCTCTGAACCACTGAAAGGATTATGTTGCTGAGATTCTCTAAGAAATACTGAAGAACAGGCTGAGTCAACTGTTTTACACGAGTAATAGCTGAGGATGAGCCTGCTTCAGCCTGGTCTGCTTTACGATTCTTTAGCCATTTTTGCCAAGAACTGATAAGAACAGAGGACAACTTCAGGACACTGAACTATTGTGAAAACATTTGAAAAACTGAAGCAGTTCTGGGACGCCTAAGTATCTATTTGATTGCTGATGATGCAAACAGTTCAGCTCCTATTTGGCCTGAATCACAGGAGCAGTCCCATTGACTTCTGAGCATGTAATTTTAAATAATGCCTGACACAGGAGCAGGGCCTGTTACACTAAATGAGTTCTGTGATTTTTTCAGAGTATTAAAAACCAGCTCATTGACACAGCTAACTTAAGTATCCAAATTTGGCCTCATTTTGGCCTCAGTTTTTGAGTTCTTAAATTATTTTCAATTGGAGAAGTTTAATGAATGTAACAAAAAACCCTCCAGTGTGCAAGACCATTAAATCATAGTTTGGCCTTAACATAAATTTTACATTATGATACTTAGGTTTAATTTTAGCTGTGTAGCTCATGAAAATTAAGCTGACGAAGAAAATGGGAAAACATACAATAAATATCTACTGATTGGCAGATTTGCCAAGCAAAATTAGTTTAATTTAACTGTGCCATCAGCCCCAAGGGAAGAAAAAAAATGAGATTTTCAGACGTATGCATATTACCCGACTTACCCCATACGCTGTAACTTGAAATATACCCATGTTTGGCAAACATTCTGGTTTTTTTTGTGGGGTTTTTTTTTTTTTGTCAGTGGCGGTGTTGGTTTTTTTTTTTTTGCATTTCTCCCCTAAAAAAAAAACTTTCCTTGACTGATCAACAGGTCATTGCTGGAGCTACGTGTTACATATCATGAAGCTTTCACTTTGGGCCTTCATGACAAAGCAACATTCTAGCCTGTACTCCCTCTCTGTGGCCACCTGAATCTCCATTTTTGCCTGAGTTAGAAAGGGTTGGATCCTTGTATAAGGTTACAAAGACCAGCACCACCTTCAGGAGCAAGAGCAATCCTTTCTTTGTTGCTCTTTTGCTGCAATAAGAATGTGACTACTATATTACCTCTAGTTGTTCAGAATCCAATAAGATTATCTTTAATAAGGCTAAAGATAAATGTTTAAAAACTACAGAGTTTTGAGAGGATCTGGAGATTACACAGAGCTGTGTTTCACAGGGCTCGTTCCCTCTCTCTGGGCAAGGAAAGAGTCACTAAAACCAAATACAGAGTTCTGTGAGTACCGCTCCCCTCTCAGCTAAATCTTTGAAGACCCACTGCTGAGTGAACCTAAAAATCAGCTGACAAACAACTGCAAACTTACAGGGTAAGGACAGGAGTACCACATTTTTATGTTCTTCCTAACCTCAGTCAAACTAAACAAAATATTGGCTCCCTTTTAGGAAGGGAGATCTCTGAGGTCTGAATTCAGTTCGTTTACCTAGAGGGTGGGCAATGTAAATAATAAAGAAAGATATCTTCATTACTCGGTGAAGGCTGAGTAATTTCCCTCAGATTGGTACAGGATGAACTGACAACATGCAGAATAATTCCCAGAACTCTGAGAAGACAGGTTCACAACTTACGCTGTCCATGCCACATCTTTAACAAGGCACGCAGTGGGCACGAGAAATAACCCAAACCAGAAGTAGCCACATCTCAGCACCATTCCAGCCTAGGAAGAAAACAAACAAATAAATGATGAGCATTTTCACACCATCGCATGTTAAGTGGTTGTTCTCAAGGAAAATTAGAGGGATGACAACGAACAGCAACTGTGACTAGGATGATGTTGATCTGTGGGGGTAAGAGGAGAGGGAGAAGCCTCAGCAACTCTTAATGGAAATCAGGCCTATAATTGAGGAGCAGCAGCATTTCTCACTAGGATCCTTCCTCACGATCCCACATTTCCTAGATTTTTTCAAAAATTTTGTGTTTAGACCAAATCCTCCACTGATATTAATTTTTTGATCCAAGCAGACTTTTTCACTCGTGAAGAAGTGCACCATACATGCCAAGTTTTCAATTTTAATGAGTTTTTCTACTCTCTGCGTACTCTTTCTACCCTACTGCTACAGATCTCTGAGCAGCATCAAACTGTCACAAAAGCAAACAAACAAACAAAAAGATGTCTCACTAGAATGTTTCAGTCATATTGCACTTAAATACAGCACTTCCTGTCCAAATTACTGCTGTCTGAAACCCAGGGTGGGAAAGATTCACTCCTGTCCTTGTAAATGGCTTTTTACAAACAAAGAGCTCTGAAGTTATATTTGCATTTCTTTCATTGTTGAAATGCTTGAAGAGAAAAGTTGGTAGGATTTGAAAAAGAAGATATCCAGAAACTCTGCAGGTACCAGCATACAGATAGAGCTGTGGAACAAAGCTGAAACATAGCACTATTTATGGACTTGTTATTTCATGTCACTTATTTAGAGGTCTCTCTAGAACTTTTTACAGATAAATTAATGGCAAAACCTGGTTTGCTACACAGGAGACTGGAAACAACCTCACCACCTCCTGCATGTGTGTGAACATACATACACAAATCTCTTGAGAATCGTTTAAGCTCTGCTACACCAGTAAAGGGTATTTCTCTATTGTAATGAACTGTGTGCAGTGTACAAGTAAAACAAGGGCTGAAAGTGTCAACAGCACTTCCAGCAGTTAGCCACACTTTGCTCTCTTGCTGCTTGTGAATGACACTATGTACCATCCCCAGAACCTTGGCTTCTCAGTATCTTGTATGCCACATACAGCACCTGCATGTGTTCCTACAGATGCCTGTGTGCATTGCAGCCAAAAGCAGGGAGGCATATACTCAGGAACGCTGAAGTGAAGCAGCTGGCTCCTGCTGACATGCAGGCTGGGCTGATTTGCTTGTACCTCACTTGCAGCACGCAAGGGAAGAGCAGCCCACAGCGTTGAAGTGTCAGGGAATGTTATAGACAAGCACAAAGCTGAACTATAGAACAAGAAATTGAATGCACAGCTTCTAGCCCTTGAAATAGACTGTGAGAAGACAATCTGTAGCTACACACTTTGTTCAGACAAAGACAGTTGATCACAATAGAAGGAACTTCCACCACTCAGTACAGTGGGGCTCAAAACCCCACTTGCACCCAGCATCTCCTACCAGTGTCACTCCCTGTTTAGAGTCATCCAGCTCTCTGCTCAGCCACTTTTAGTCAGCAGCAGCTTGCCCTTAGATCACTAAGTACTGAGGACTTCCAAAAGCATTTTTCTCTTCTGAATGTACAGTCTCCAGTGCTGCAGCTGGACTGACAGGTCAGTGGTAAATGCTGTACTGAGACCAAGAGCGAACCAGACTGCGTTAAAACATTTATGGATGCTGCCACCCACACGGACTGTAAGCAAACAAATTCCAGTCTGAGAGTCAGCTCACAGTTATTTGCGATCCCTCATGCCTACTTTCACACGAGAATTCCAGAAGCACACCATCAGTTTTGACCTATGCTTACTTGAAGAGAAAGATGGGCAGGAGTAAGAGGGAAATCTTAACTTTACTGTTAGTCGTAGAGCTGAACTATACTAAGAGAGTGGCAAAATACGATGAGATTCATACTCATGCTTTGCTTTTCTTCAGCTGTGACCATGCAGGTGCAGGTTCAATCACTTCAGCATTTGCATTGACCATCCTTCCATTGCTTCTGCTAATAGAGGCAAAAAAAGGACTTGGATATTAATCATACATGCATCTTCTGCCATTTTTGCTCCCAGTACTTTACATTCCACATTTTGCTTTCCCAGCTGAAAGAAACTTGATGCACTTCTAATGCACAGAACAATCCAAGTAAGTGTTCACCAGGAATTTAAATGCTACTTTTTCTCATGTTATCAACTCAGTCAGTGGCTATGAGCTTGGACATTTTGCACCTTAAGCTCTCTGCACTGAAGAAGTTCAAGTCACATACCTTTTACCTGCAACTATGCATTTTACATCGGTGTTAGCAAACTGCACCACAGCAATAAAACTGTTCATCTCATCTCACCCCTTCAGACACTGATGTTACTGCTGGCAAGCCTTCTTTCACACAGCACGCTCTAAGCTTTCCTCCTTCCCTGAGCTCACCTGGACTGTTTCTGCCCACTTGCTTCTAGTTTCTGCGTGCAGTTGTGTGCCTGCAGTGTCTGGGGCATGGACTCAGATGTGAACGATCCAAATCGTTTATTACAGGTTTTAACATCCCTTATATACTTTCACAAGTTCTCTCTTGTAACTTTCCCACCCACCTTTACATATCAACAATATAACTTCCCAAAACAGTCCTTAACCGTGCATACAGGCGATGATCCAATCAGGGCTGTGAGTCTTCCCAAACCATGCACTCTTCCTCCAATTAGGGTCTGCCATCATGCAGCTTACTTGAACTTGTTTTCCTCTTTTTCTGGAAGTGTCCTTTGTTTCTCAGCCTTCCTTTCTCATGCTGTTTATCCTGTTCCACAGCTGCAGCTCTAAATGTACTTTTTGTATTCCCACATGTGCCTGCTGCACTGCATGACAGTAAGTGGTTTTTGCACATGGACCTGAATGCTGCCTTGGTCCCAGCACGGTTACACCATCTGCTCCTCGGCAGAGGAATCCCTAGAAATCACCTAATGTGGGCACATCCATAGACAGCATTTTTAGGATGTTTTCCAACCGGGTTATGAACTGAAGCTATAGTGAGAACACACATATATCGCTTCAAAGCCTTCCCCAGACTTTGCAGCTGTTCCCATGCTCCACTGCAGTTGTTCAGCTATTCACGATGGCAGTGTAGCCTGGACTGCAGTGTGTCTTCAAGGAGACACAGCACCTCCATGCCCAGCCCCAAGGAGTAGCAGCCTTCAACTATCAGGCATTCCCTTCATATGAGAAAAGCAGAGCTACTAAACAGGAACCATCACCTTGTAAAAAGGGTATATATATTTATTATACGTATGTATTTTAAGAAGGCCGCAGTGAAGTTGCTTTTATAAACAAGCTCAGAATTTGACCCGTTCTATCACCACGCAGGCTGCATGCTGTGCAACTAAGTGATTTTTAGACTGCCTTCTGGAATAAACACTAGTGACTAACACACCCAAAGCCAACTACCAGCAGCCATTTATCACACGGCATCCACAAAGCCCTCAAAGCTAAGGCAGGTCCTCCTGCTGAAGACACTGCGGCTTAAACTGCTGCCATCAGTAGACTGCCATCCAAGCCCTGGGGAAGCTGCTGCAGTGAAATAGGTCATTTCAGACTAAGGGTAACATCTGTTCTAATGGAAAAGTGAGAACAATAAAATCAGGAACATTTTACAACCAGTTATTTCAGAGAATAAGCAAATAATTTTGGTCTTAATATCTTGAACCAGTTGCAAAGCTGACTTTTAAGGGTGGGTACCTTTTTAAAAATCTTTTAAACATAACAACAAAAAAGTGATGGTATTGGCCAGTATGAACAACTCAGAAGATCTGCTCTGCATCACTACTCTTTTAGAAAGCACAGTCTAAGTGGTATTTTGTTTGTTGTTCGTTTGTTTGGTTTTAGATCAAAGACTAGCTCTACAGAAGCGCATCAACTGGGACGTTTCAAATAAATCTACTTCATTATTCTTTCTTAGTATGCAAATAAACATTATTCACAGATTTACTCTCCTGCCAATAGGTGGTGCCACCAATTTCAACAATCCCTTCCAGTGAGAATAACAATGCCAGGAAGCACTCAGGTGCAGGGACACATTCTGATCATTTTTGTACTCTTACCACTGCATGGTTAGGAGAAAACTGGGGACCAGTGAACAATTCAGGCAACCCAAACAAGGATCACAAGCATCTCAGATCATTCAGGAAAAGTGAGATAAAGTATAAATTCACATTCTAAATAATAAAATATTTTATTGCTTCATTTCCTCAGATGCCCACACATCCTATTTCTGATTAAAAATGGACAGCAAAAGCATAGCTTCACCATGAAAACAGGTGGTTTTGTATTTATACCACAACAAAAATTATTACTGGAAGTGTGCCTAGATCCTGTTCATAACTGTCTCCACGAGACATGGGGATATGGATCCAATAAGCTGCTCAATTTCAGTTTCACATTCATGGAAATGCCAGCATTCCACTTGGGATCCAAATCCAATCTGCTGTTTACTGGGCACCTTGCCAACCATAGGTAGATTACTTTGGTCCTCACTAGTCAAACATGGAAGATAGTGTACCACTGCCTTTGGCAGCAAGTGGGAGAGGAGGAGATGGGGAAAAGAGGGTCACGTGATGACTGTGAGGGGTGCCCATACCATGATAATGATAATGAAACTCTCCTGCAAACAACAGATGAATTTATACACTTCGAAGAGCATCACCCAAACATGCTTTCCCCTACAGAACATGCAATCTCTGCATGTTCTAGATCCTCTTAAGACTGAACGTTTCAGTGCCAGCACAGGCTATTTTTTTTCTTCCTTTTTTCTTCAAAAAAGACCTGTAAGTTTAATCTTGAAAGAGCAAAAATGTTTAAATGCTTATCAACCAAGTGGTTGAATTAATCTTAAGGAGACATCGGACTTGCCACAGGTTAACACTGTAAGCACATGCTACACAAACAGCTGTAAGCTAGTGACATTTTCATAAATTATTCTAACGACATAAAGTAGCAATGGCTTTCTCTCACTTCAATGATAAAAGAGCAATGGTTAGATTTAGCCAAAACCTCCTACTATTCCTCTTAGCTTATGTGACAATCACTATGCTGTTAAATCATACAAAACGCACAAACTGTTATAATTACCATATTATACAGCAAAATAAAGTGTTACTAATGTAAGACCCACCCTAAAGACCCTATACATTAAAACTCAAATGCAGAGAGATGACATGGTTTGCTCATGGTCACACAATCAATTGCAGAGCTGGGCAGATTGCCCAAGTCCCTCAATTAAATTGTCCTATACAGAGTCTGAGCCCACCGGAGCCTAAGCATGAAATACAACCAATAGCCAAGAATGCAGCCTCAAGGATTTTCCCTCTGCACGTTGGAACATAATACAGCCTCAACATGAGTTGGTGCTTAAGAACCTTTCCCCTCAGTATAACTGTAGACTGCTCCGGGCTGGACAGATTTACTAGATTCAGGGCTGACAGGTGTGATCAACAGATTTACCGGCTCCCTCCTCAACAAGCATCTTGGTTTGAAGTGTGCCTAGAGAATAACTTACTTTGGGTTAGTGGCAAAGTGTAAAAAAACAAGGCAGAAGAATTTGATTTCCCCTCCTGCTTACACCACTGGGACAGGAGTACCTCAAATAAAATCAGCAGAGCTCTACTCCTGAAAGGTTGGCTGGATATTTCCATGTCTGAAATAAAGATGTGCAATGTTTTCCATAATGTAAGAGTTTTCATTCTAAAATGACTCAGATGAAAACAATGACCTCACTGGCTGGCTGGGTTTAACACAATGACACATTGGTCCAGTCTCAAACCCATTTCTTCTCTCTTCCAGTCTCCACTCATACAGCCATTTCCCCTCGAGAGTGGTAAAAGGAGCACAGAAAAATTAGATATTCCTCTCAGACATTTTACTCTTTTTTTCTTACTTTTGCCAGTCACAGAATCATAGAATCACAGAATGGCTTGGGATGGAAGAGACCTTAAAGATCACCCAGTTCCAACCCCCATGCCACAGGCAGGGTTGCCAACCACCAGCTCAGGCTGCTCAGGGTCCCATCGAACCTGACCTTGAGTGCCTGCGGGGTTGGGGCACAACAGCTCTTTGAGCAGCCTGTACCAGTACCTCACCACTGAGTAAAAAATGTCCTCCTAACATCTAACCTAAATCTTCCTCTTTTTAGTTTAAAGCCATTCCCCCTTGTCCTATCACTATATGCCTGTGTAAAAATTTGGTTCCCCTCCTGCTTGTAAGCAGGAAGTATGGAAGGCCACCAGGAGGTCTCCCCAGAGCCTTCTCTTCTCAAAGCTGTACAAGCCCAGCTCCTTCAGCTTTTCATCACAGGATAAGTGTTCCAGACCTTTGTTCATCTTCAAAGCTCTCTGGATCCTTCTCAACAGCTCTGCATCCCATTGGACTGGGGGGCCCAGATTTGGACACAGTGCTCCAGATGGGGCCTCACAAGCACAGAATAGATGGGTACAATCCCGTCCCTTTCCCTGCTGGCCATCCATCCCTCTTTTGATGCAGCCCAGAATACTGCTGGCCTTCCAGGCTGCGAGCACACACTGCTGGCTCATGTCCAGCTTTTCATTCACGTGGACCCCCAATCCTTTCCCATGAGGCTACTCTCAATGAGTACTTCTCCCAGTCTGTACTCATGTCTGGGATTGCCTTGACTCAAGTACAACACTTTGCCCTTGGATTTATTAAACCTCATACTTCAAACCATATGGAAGACTAGAATAAGAAACTTATCCACTGGCTAGCTGTCATACCATACCAATCAAGCCTATTGGTAATTTTAATTTAAAGCCTGGATGTAAATATAGAGAGGGAAGACAGGAGTAGTACTGTGGACAAAAAGAAAACTGCCAGCACTATCACAATGACATATACTTGGTGTTCCTAGTAAAGCCCAAGACATTTTAGGTAAATCCTCAGCAAAGAAGTTTTTCATTAAAGAAGTTGCTCGCTGTGACAGTTAAAAGAAAATACGAAAACAGACGAAAGCACCCAAAAGCCCAGAAAAATATAATCACATAACGATTAATTACTCTTTTGAACAACTACTCTTTCATGATTAGAAAATTCCAGGAACTGGCAATACAATGCTATGGTACCGAAACCTTTGCACACACATTATTTTGGGGAAACCAGATGGAGTTATAACACTGTAGGAGCACAGTGAAATCCTCAGAGCTTCTACTCCCTTTCATTTTCTGTTAGGAACCAACTTTCCATAACGAAGGAATACAACAAGTTAGCAACTTCTTTTTGTTCTTTTTAATGTAATTAACAGAAATTATTATTTCAAAAATATATGAAATACCTATTAGTATATCATTAGGCAACTGTTTCTCAAAGGGTGTTAATAAGCTCTGGTTTGTGTCAACTAAAACACAGTCTAAATATGCAGCTTTGCCTAAGAAAATATTACTGTATCTCACTACTTAATTAGCATACAACACTACCAATTAAATGAGGCTCCTGCACATGTTACTTTCCATTATTTCTCCAACAGTAGAAAATTAAGGAAATGAATCAGATGGTGTTTTAATTTAATTTTATAGTTCACTGGCAGTATAAATTCTGATGTAGTTTCATGCAGCCATTAATTTCTTTTTTCATTACTGGTTATGTGAAGCTCAACAAATAATGTAAATAAATGTTTATTCAGAGGTGTCTGGAGAAGGCTATTGGTTAAAAACACATAGTAAAATCATGTTCCATGTAAATGGACATCAGTGGCTTCCTGAAATGTTGCTAGGGAGCACAGATCTCATTAATAGAGGAACTTCCTCCTTAAAGTGGATGAAATACCTCAGTAAACCTTTAGATGAATGGCACTGGGGATTAATTTCGCTTCCTGGTTTAAAAAAAAAAGTATTTCAACAATTAATTCTGTATTAGTCTGAGCTCCCCCAGCACAAATCAAAACTTTCTGAGTAGGAATTCTCATGCACTGTGCATACCTTGAAGAAAGATATCTCTGGCTCAGATGATGCTGTGGATGGCATCTATGATTTACATTCTGTCACCTGAGTTGTGTTTGAAATTATCCTAAATCATATAACAATTGGGGTTTTTTTCTTAGATGCTGTAAATTAGACAGCTGTGCAGCACAATATAACCTTTTTTTTGTTGCAGTTTAAGGTGAACTTCCACTTGAGGATGTGGAAGAGCAAGCCCACGAGTGGCTACCTGCCAGGGCTGGAACTACATGATCTTTTAAGGTCCCTTCCAAAACAATCTATTCTATGATTCTACGTGTGGTAGCCTGTCCTCCTACTCCACATTCACCGAGCCCAAATAAAATCTGTATCCAAGTGTTCTTGCCAGTTTGAAAGCCAGAACTTTTTAGAGTACTTGCAGTTTTTCTTTCCTTCCCCCCTCAAATTAAACACAGGCACAAATACAAAGAGCTTAAGGTAAATCAAACCAGTAAGTTTGATAGACCTGACAGTGCAGCAGCTTGTCTTGTTCACTGTTTCATGCACTTTAGCACAAACTTTTACTCTGCATATAAAAATGAATTTATATCTTACATTATGTTTCTTCTTTTTGAAGTCATGCTCAGCATATAACCACTCTTGTTTGGTGCCTGTAACTTTTCCTGTGCAGGTTTTAATAGTAACCACTCTTGTATGGTAGCTGCCCTTATTTAATAACTGTTCCTTTATCATGAAAGCTGCAGGGGAAAAAAATTAAATTTTACAGAACCCACCTTTGAATTTAAAGCTCCAAGGGAATAATTACGTTTAGCAGAAGCTGTTGCTTGCCAGTGAAGATATAAGATATTTGTACTACCTGCCAAGTTACACCTACAAAAAAAAAAAAAAAAAAAAAAAAGAGGCAGAACCTCCAAATTTCCTGGCTTTGTGTGTTGAAATTTTCCGACTGTGCTACTGCACCAACACTGCCTCCCTTGCACAAAATGCATTTGTTCCAGGATATGCCCTATCCTCGAGTATTAGCAAAGCACCATCCCTGCGTAAAAAGACCATCAACAGCAGCAAAAAGATTATGTTCCCAAAACTCGGTGTTATTTCACATACTATTTCACAGTATGAACTTGAGCATGTGTCCTAACCTCAGAGGAAATGTAAAAATACAGTGCATCTCACTGGTTTTAAATTTATTCTTTAAATGTTTAAGTGGTATACTGTAAAAAAGCTTTTCATCTAATACTATTCTTTGCATCTAATACTATTCTTTTCTATCTCAACGTGATTGTTATACGTATATATTAAAAATCATCTTTGAAATCTGCATTTATTTTTCCTCTGTTGTTTTGCCACTTACTGCCAAATACTTTTGTGCTTTTGTAGAACACCTCAAAAAGGCAAATCCAAAACAAAACAAAACAAAAAAACCCTCACATTAACTAAGCTTCAATACTAAATATTTCAGCTAAGTATAATCAGGCATCTATCCATTTGTCTGGATCAGTTAATGATTTCATCTTCTGAGTGAAGCTGTTGCTAAAACTCAGGTTCTACAGCATATATATATCAAAGACCTGGCTCCATCAGTGCCAAAAACTTTATCAAAATCAGTTCAAATTGGATCCTGCACCTTAGGTGGTAGCACATAGGCACCTGAGCATGCAGGCAGCCTGCTGGAAAGTACTGTAGCTTTGCACAGGGTTTGCTGCTTGCCAAGAGTTTCAATGAATGGAAAGTGCTGTGTTTTTTGATATTTTGCTTTTAACTTATTTCCTGATATGGTATGAGAAAAGTTTACCTGGTTCTGTGTCTTAAATCTTGGAGATTCCTCAATAGCTCAGGATTTCCATAAAAGGTCTGATCATGATACAACAAGAACAGCCCTAATAACTCTGCCCAAAGCAGACCTCTTCCAGTTTTTCAAATTGGGATCTAGGTTTATAAATCAGGCTGAATTCTTACTGCAACCAATAGCAGCTGAAAGCATTTCACTTCCATGCATAGCTCTGAAAAACTACATCCTGTAAATTTAGTTTTACAGATCTTTGTTTCTTATCTGTTATAGCAATGTAGAATTGCATCAGATAAGTAATTTCCCCACATTACGTTTCTCCAGACAGAGCAGTTTATTACCTCAGTGACTACCTGTTCACCTGGGATTTTATTTTTGCTCAGATACTATACTCAATAGCTGTTCTTAAAACTCATTCCGAATGCAATTAGCTCCAAGTCTTCATTACTGTCACACTGCCCCTCTGGAAGGCCTAAAGACTTGGGTTATTTCAGCATGACTGCAGTTCAACTTGGATTAATGGAGTCATACCACAGATGGGTACTACTACCCACAAACCCTTCATCTTCATTCTCAAAGCAATTTACCTCCTTGCTTAAGTACATATGACCTCTTCCTACATCTACCACATCATTTCCTGCGTTATCACATACAAAGTACATTTGCAATTGTTCCCACCACACAATTGCCAAACCCTGGAGATGCATCCTGTTTCTCTCTTATTCCTTTTATCCTTAACCAAAATCTTAATAACAACAACACAATAGAAGATAGTAATGATGTACATAAATTTCTGTAGATATCTGCTCGGAACCTATAAATAAACGAACTGCAGCCAAAAGTTACCTTCCTGGCCCACAGAGATGCCTGTGAAGCCTCAAGAGCAAGTTGTGTAATACATGATGTCTGCTGGGGACACCGCAACAAATCATCTCCACTGCTCAGTCCTGGCTGTCTTGTGCCACCTCTGATTTTCCACAGATAGCTTATTTCTGAGCACGCAATGTTCAAAAGACGAGTTAAATGAAGACAAGTCCCACAGGAAACAACCCTGGATTCTTAAGATTATCTGCAAAACAACCACAATAACCACCAGCCCCACTACGAGGTGACAAGGCTCTCCTGAGTGCCGGTGCTAGGCCAGCCCTGCAGCTGCCCCACCGCCATGCAGCCACCCCCATGGAGACCCTTCAGCTCAGCGAGCCGTGGCTCTTCTAAGAGACCCACACTGTCAGCTACTCTGTTAGGGAGAACACTGTGGAAATGCGATACCGCTCGCTGCATTAACTTTATTATATTGATTTATGCTTTCCCTTTAATTAAAAGGTACCAGGAAAACATTTGTTTTTGATTTGGATATTGAAATCCACTGAGACCTATTCCAGCAAAGTCCTGAGCGTGGGTCCGGTGGGCCCTGTCTGCATCTCCACAATGAATTACTTCCGCAACCGCGCAGGCCTAAAGCCCTCCGAAGCCTTCCCCATAATCCCCAACATCTGCTCAGTGTCCAGCCCCGGCCAACTGTGGGAATCGGTGGGGATCTGCTGTCAGCGCGGGCGCAGATGAGTAAACACGCGAGCGCCTGTGTCGGCCGCCGTGTGATTTCAGCTGAGAGCTCCGGACATAAAGCCAGCTCTCATTTAAGGCGTTCGTAATGTCAAGGAAACACCTGTTAAGAAACTATCCAAAATAAATTCGCCATGAGCCTTTCAAGAGAGAAAAAAAAATGTGACTGACAGCAGCAGTACAAGATCTGGCAGCAGCACAATTCGCGGCCGCATTGCGAACTCAGACCTATTGAATACACAAACATCACTATTTCTCATTTCAGTGGTAACGGTTTCTAGTTCATTTCTCATCTTCCACTTAACACAGACACTCTTCACATTGAGGTTTGACCTATTTTGACCCGTTTTATTTCCCCCTTGTTGCAAAAACCCTACAATGGCATGTTGTGTGTAGCACTAGAAGAAACACTCCTCTACTGTTACACTTTAACATCACGTCAGCAGCATATCATCAGGACCAGTTTCAAAATAGCCTCTGCATAGCTAGAGGAAAAGGTGGATGGTGACACTGGGTAAAGCCAGGCAGGCACAGCATAGGGAAACCAGTAATTTCAGAATTCATATTAAAATAGTAAAGGTATTGAGATTTTCCAAAGCCATTTAAGTGTCATCAGAAAGGAAACCCAAAGGTCTTTCAGGTTTTAAGTATCAGAAACAACAGGCACTTTTTAAAAAACTTACCAGCAAGCTTTTCCATTAAAAACAATGTTTTTGGCCTTTGGGAATTCTGGGGGCATACCCAGGCCTCCATGGGTACACACATCTGAGCACTGAGCACACCGCGGGCTGCTTAATAATGAGTTAGCTATTACCAGCATGACTACTTTGGGATATTTCAGAAACACTTAAGTGACTTTGGAGCACAGGTCGCACTGATGTTCAAGTACAACTCGATGAAATACTTGTAATAGTTTGCATTTTTCAGCTTCTTTCTATCCAAGGCTTTCCAGCAAGTACTACACTGCCGACTAATTAGAACTCTATATATGCTTGTGAGATAGGAAGTTTTATTTCCCATACCATAGCTATGGAAAATGAACATTCGTACCAATTAAGCAACTTTCCTGACATCACACAGTGCTTCTGGGCCAAGACTAGGTGGTCAGCTCCAGGCAAATTCCATAGGAGGCAGGATGCCAGGGACTGCAAGTGCCTCCATAGAGGCACCCATGACCCTACTGGTGTGCCCAGGCATGGTAAAACAAGCAACCTAGAGCGTCTCTCTGCCCAAGTAAGACACACTTTCTCCACCAGATAGCCTCTGTTTATTCAGATTTCCAAATTCTGCTTGCTTCCGCTTTATCAGAGATGCAGCAACTAAGATAACCGAGTAAGAATGAAAGTCTTTGCACATTTGAGTAATCAATTAGGTAATAAAAAACCAACAGCAGGCGTAAAAGACAGTGTCCTTAATGGAGATCAGCAGCAGAGTCTGACAGACATCTGTGCTACAACTTGTGCCAACTGACATATTCATATTCTTGAAAACAGGTGACTAGCAAGGCAACAGTTTGATGGGATACCACTTCCCTCGAGGAGCATATATAATACAACCACAAAGAATGGCAAAAAGACCTTTTGGGCAACAAAATAAAATTCAATGTCAGTAAACTAAGAGTTACAGTCAGAAGAGAAGGCTGAAGGTCTAAGGAATGTGATCTTGTTAATTAGTGCTTTGAAAAAGCAAATGAGTATTAAGATTTAAGAGTAATTGGATAAAGAAAAACAGAGCATTCTCCTGCTATAAAAATTTGTACTTCATCTACATGCTTCCTTCTCCATTCAAAAACAGACACAGGAGCAGCACAAAAGGCTGAATGAAAAAGTAACAAGTAAGCAGAGTATGCCATAGTTTCACTGAGTAACAGCTAGTGGGATGACTTCCTATTTATGCCATGAAAGAGGGACAAAAAAAAAACAACAACAGCAAAGAGAATGGCAGAAAAACAGGTAAACAGATCAATTACCTCATTTTCTTTTAGTACAAGGACAGGGACATCAGATTCAGACACCAGGTAGGAGGTTAAAAACCAGTTACAGGTAATATGCTTCCATTCCTATTTCATTTCAGAATGTTGTAGACCAGAGACATGTAATGTTAAAAGCTCAGTTTCAACTTAACATTAAACAGCTTCGTCAAATATAAATAAAACAATAAAATTGATGCTTAAGAAATGAAATGGTGCTATTTCTGGGTGTTGAAGTCCCTGAGTGGTTTGCAGCCTGGAGACTGTACCATAAAAGTATCGCCATATCCTTTTCTATTCTTATGTTCTTCCTAACCATCTGCTACTGGGCATTGTCACAGCCTGATAGCAGGGTAGATACACATGTTATTTGGATTGCACTGGCTGAAGGCTGCAGTTAAATAATACTAGGCGTGCCAGAAATAAAACATTGACGCAATCAAGTGGGTATGACTGACAGGATGCATAACAGTGAGTGACACAGCTCCTTAAAGCTACACTGACCCCTACCCAACATCTCACCCTCACATCTCCAAGTTACCTACTCATCCCCTTGTCTCTTATACATTCTTCTAAAATGCACTGCTCCCTCATGTTCATAAAGTTTGGTGGTCTCGTGACTGTGTGTTGGTCCTCATGACATTCAGTGAGGCCCAGCCTGCTGGAAAAGTTGACCTGAAAAGGAGAAGAGAGCTGAGGGTTCTCCCATTATCAGGGATGCCGGCTTCCAAAGGCAGATGTTGATAAATCTAATCTGCTTCTTCTATCCCACAGAGTGTGCATAAGGGCTTCTTCATGGATATTAAACAGACATTATAGTAACAGACCTTTTTTATCAAAACAATGATAGTGATAATTTCTCCTTCCCTCTCCCAAATGATGGGAAAACCCAGGCATAGGTGTGTAAGAGCAAGGACGTGACCAACTCTTCTCACAAGCAGCCCAGGTAGCTGCCTGTCTCAATGGTACTTAAACCCATTACAAGAGTTCTTCAGAGCTTTTAGTTTTGCATAACAGACAAAGTAAATTAAAATGATGTTAAAGCAATGTGCACTTCAGTCAAGAAATAACAGGGAGAAAGGTAACTCAACGCAGATGTTAGTTATGCAGAGCAGTTTAAAGAATATTTTACCAGAAGAAAGTGAACACCATACTGACAGGCTCTCTTGTTGAACTCATTCAGAAGTGACAAGCTTTCAGCCTACAAAACCCATGCTGTGGCCAGTCTGCACCTTCCTATTAAACTTGCACTGCAAATTGAGGCTTCACAATCCTTCCCAGGGAGTGACTCCACCTCCTAAGGTGCAGAAGTGAGTAAGCTGTAGATAGACAGTCTTTGGTGAATATCCTGAACAGCGTCAATGTATCACCTCTTCCTTGCAGATGCACTTTCCAGTATGCCCACAGCCAGCCTAATATAAAAATGGGAGAGACCTGGAGCACTAAGCCCCCAAATCAAAACCTGAAGCTCCTTCTTCTCCTCCTTTGGAAACAGCCAAGAGCACACAGGCAGGAAGAGAAGGCTGCTGAAAATCTGGGCTAAGTAAGAAAATGCTCACAAAACAAATCCCACAACCATACATAATTGAATAATCCAGATTTTGGCTTACTCAGGTTTACGAGAACCAAAACAGCATTTTAAATGCTTATTTTTGCTCTCCTTTAAGTATAATTAAGCTTGCCTTAGGCTCACAAGTCTATCGAATTTAAGACCTATTTTTAAGTAAGATAACTATTTGACCTAGAGAGTTTTCTTACTTGTTCTGCCCCTGAAGTATGCCCCGAGCTCATTCACTCTCTCTTACCATTTTACCACAGGCTTGATAGCAATGTGGAAATGATATCAGAGGAAAAAGATCATTAATTTTTTAAAAAGTAGCTGAAACATGTTAGCCACACCAAATAGTTTCAACCTCATTTACAGACTCAAGGGGTCCTCCTGTGAGGCTCCAGATTAGGTGAGATAGGAGGCTTTTTTATAGCTATAGCCTGTGTTACCCTGTTTACCCCACATCTGAAATCTGGGCTTTCTGAAAGGGCTTCTGGCTCCCACAGTAAGTGTATTTGCTACAAGCACCATAAGCATTATCAAAGGCCTCATTACATTTGTCAAAAGCTGTAGCTATTTGCAACTGACAGGAAAAAATGTGGATTTGCAACACCAATAAACAGATTCAATAGCTTTCCTGAGTCTCCAAATGGGCCAGGAATTTGCCAGGAAGAAGTAAGCCAGAATATCTGTTAACCTCTCGCCTTCAAACCCAGTAAGTCAGCACGGAAGTACTGCTGAAGAAGAAAAGATTGCTAACCTCAATACAGCAATAAGGTAGCACCGTGCTAATGAAGTCATTCTGCTATTCAGCAGGCAGAAAAGATTATAAGCCTATGCAGCTGGAAAAGAAAAAAAAAAAGATACAAACATAGCTTTGAAGCCAGATATTTCAAAGCAGGAGGATTCCTAAACTTTCTTTTGTGCTACCATTACACTCTAGATCATTAACAAAACAACCCAAGAGAAAGAAATAAATACAATGGCAGTGGCGGGTGGAAAGAAGGATAGAGCTAGAGGAAGACTCCGAGTGTCAATTCCCTGTTAATGGTTCAGATTCATTCAGATGGGATAGGGCCATGAAGCTCTAGGGATTCACACATCTCTGCCTCAATTCAAGGCACTAATAACCAATCAGTAGTTTAGATAAGACTCTATAAATATTTAAAATTTTTAATCTTCTGAGTGCCAAGAATAACATTTCCCATCATGTCCCTGCCTTTCCCACAGCAACAATGATGAGATTTCTCATCTGGCATTGCTGGCACCAGCACGATGTCAGGTGGTTTTAGTAGTGGCAGTCAATTAACTTTAAAAGTTACATCTAATTGATCCATTTCCTGTTCTGATAAACAACTGTAAACAAATACTTTTCTTCAAAGGAGGAGCTTTGTTCACAAATTAAAAAGGGAAAGAGGCCATCTGAATTATGCTAGCCATGGCTGTGTCAGGGGTTTATTATAAACACTATTTTTAGAGCTTTAAATGAGTGATATGACATTAAATACGAGCCAAATTCTTCCCCAGTTTAACATGACAGCAGTGCTTCCTCACACAATCTTTGCCCTATTTTTTAATAACCCATTCTACATTAACGACAGTAGAGTGTGCGTATATTTACATTATTTTCATTTTCCTTATCTGCACGGATCCGTTCTACCTCATGCTTATTTTTGCCAGGGGAAGCTCACTACCCCACTTATGCCTCAATCAGGTTCTGTGCCGCAGCACAGTAGCAGCCCTAGCAGAAAAACAAAGGTTGTAATTCTCACTACATGTTCCCCGCCCCCATTCCTACCAGTCTGCATTTTGTGGTGATTTTCTTAACGTTTTATAAGATGCATGGAAATGCTGCGTAAACCTCCATGAGGAAGACTCCTTGCTGTCTGGAACTGACTGGGGAAAATAATTAGGGTAAACTTTTTCGGCTCTTGTGCTGGTCTGAAAGAGGCTGCAACACACCACTACTTGCAGGACGTCAGCTCCTCCACAACTTTCATTAACAGCCACGCTACTCGTTTGAACTTCACCCTAGCACACCTCCCAGGGTAATATTTTTCTCTTATCTACCAAATGGGAATGATGATATTCACAATGATTGCAAAGATATTCACTCTCCTGTCTGAATGACTGCAGACCCAGCGATAAAGCATGCTACAAAAATGCTTCAGTAATTTTGCTACTACTGAGTTTTCCTCTGGCACAGAGCCAAAAATTCTTCAGTTCAGAAGATTAAAGTCATCTCTGTCATTTCATTAGCAGAAGCATTTGTTTAACTAATTAGGACAGGACAGACTGTTGCTTTTATTTTAATTTGGATGTGGACACATCACAGAGTTCAGGAGCTCAGACATACCTCCATAAAAGCACACAATTCACACATCACTTCAGCAAAGAGAGAAAGGGATTCCTTTCCACACACTGTCAGCTGCCATGTCTATCTTGACAGACTCAGGATGCTTCCATATCCAATTGCCCTGACTAACACAGTTATGTACAGTCTAAGACAGATATTATCATGCTAATAAAGTTTTTGAAAATGATCTTAGTCCCGTACACTGACTATGCATTTATAGGAATTTTCTGTCTTCTGCTAACTTTCCTGTCCAGACACACTATGTTTCACCTAACGCCTTTTTAAAGACAAGAAATTAAGGCCATATGCAAATTGGCAAACCGAAAAATAGAGCCTGACCCTGTGTGTCATCTTGCTTTCAAGTCCCAGGGCATGCTCATAGCAGCAAGGTGCTTAGTATCAGCATGAGACCATATCCAAACCTCTTGCTAAATAGCAAAAATAAATAAATAAAATAAAATAAAATAAAATAAAATAAAATAAAATAAAATAAAATAAAATAAAATAAAATAAAATAAAATAAAATAAAAAGCTGTAACTCATCTACCAACATCAAAACTTTGGTATGTTAGTCCAGGACTAGCTGTTAACTCCAGACACTGGATAAATAAGTCTGCAGAATCGTGACCGTATAGTTGCTCACTCAAGAGCCTAGTGTGTTGTGGCTGCAGAAGCTGATCGATTAAGTGGAAAAAAGAAAGAAAGAAAGGATAAACAGAGGGAGGGCTGAACAGGTACTTGACAGCTCCTGGAGCTCTGCACTTACTAATGATAACCCTAGTTTGGTGGTACGCTACAAGACTCTTCTCCTTTTCGGGGCAGTCTCAAATCTGGTGTAGTAGCACACTAGTATCCTTTCTATACTCCGAGGTTCTGCAAAACACACCTCTCTGCTCACCAGCTATTTCCACTTCTTTCTGTTAAGTGCCAGAAACTCAGAAGGATTCCTTTGTCATTAATGTACTCCTCAACATTCTCCTCAACTCCTTTCACATTTGCATTCTCCTCCTTTTCTTCAACCTCTCATCCTGTAAGTTCTCATCTCTCCTCTTTACACTTAACAGTGTTCGAGGTGGATTTCAATATCATATCTTCACTAAATCCTCTGTTTTGTCCAGAGTCCAACCACCGAGTTTCATAATTTCCTGACTGGTCCCAGACTCACTTATTCTAGAATGGTTCTGGATACACTGCTTACAGAAAATGAAAATTGAAATAACAAAGGAACACTAACAAAGGTGTACAGAACATAAAAAGGACATGGGAAGACAGCAGCAGAAGACATAGGTTTTGCATAATTCAGACGGTAGTCTGTAAGAAGTGAAGAAGAAATTCCCTGGGAATGTCAAATGGCACTTTATGCTGACACTAAGAAAACTGACATTCACTCTTCCAGTGGGTTGACATGCATGTTATCATACCTACTATACACAGGTAACCACATCACAGACTGAAAAAGTCACTTCATTTAAACTTTGTGCAGTATCTATAAAAAGAGAGATTTGTATCACCGTGGAAAACAGAGGGCACATCCTAAAATGGCTGCTGGGGTTTTCTGAGCAGACTTACTCAAGGTATCTCAGAGAACCAGAAGGAAAGTAGCAAGAAAACACTGGATAAAGATTGAAAAATGAAAAACAAAAAAATGAAACATAACAGTGGTGCAAACAAGTTATAAACGGCAAAACAAAACCCCAAACTACAGTCCTGCTTCTGGGAAGCATTATCCTCTTCTGACTTAAGAAACCAGAAGTACTTTCAGCTCTTCACCAAAATCGCAAGGAATCCAAATCAAGAAATAAAACAGACCAGCAATACTTTTGTCAAAGTAAGTACATTTGAAATAAAGGGGAGATCTGAATCACTGCAGATTTTCAAATCCTTCGAGATGTTACTGAACCTGGCAACCTCAAGCCACCAAAGAGTTCCCGGAACAATAAGTACTTACCTCAATTCTTAGAAAAAAGGTAATTCAGACGTCAATGAGGATTTTCATGGATAATCCTTTAAATATATGAGGTCAAAAGTGGGTAAACTTAATGGAAAATTAGGTTGGAACTTTGGACTCAGGATTCCCCACAGAGCACTCACAAGATTCTGTTCAGACAGTTTGTGAAATGAGAGAATAGCTGAAAATCACACGGTTGCATTCTGTTCAGATTGGGTTATAACTTGCTATTCTAATTCTTGGATTTCCTTCTTTGGTGTTATGTAACAGATACAGTGAGAAAATTTTCCTAATGTAGGATTAAAGTCAATTTGGATGCTTTTAACCACAAAATATGCTCTATTTGACTGGCATGATAAAGACTAAACTTAAAAAAAAAACCCACTGCTTTAGGTACACAGAATTACAGTAATTTGGACTAATTAATCTTGTTAACCCAGAGGGGAAAAGAATAAAAGGAAACAACAAAAGAAATTAACACAGGTGATCAAATAACTGGAAGTGCTACATGAAAGAAACAGTCTGCAAGTATATTTATAAATGACTCCTCTTTCTCAGAGGGCGAAGAAATACTATGCTTCTGAAAGAAATGAAAAAGCTGCCAGATGCTGAAACAGATGTATTATGAAGAGAGCTAAAACTAATAAACTCCTCATCCATGTCTTACTGAAGCAGAAGGAAGTGAATTACAGCTATTAAAAATGTTAAACCAGAAGCTGAGCATAAGAGCCAGAGAAGCTGTTGGATAATCGGGCAGCAGAGCTGGGGGAGTTCCAGGCAAGCCGGGATGCTTCCTGGTACAAAGATCCTGTGGAGAGATATCAGTGAGGCTAAGAGCCCACAGAGCTTGAAAGGCCAGTTGAGGAAGAGGGGTCAGAGAGGCAATTAAACTAATGCAAACACAAAAAGCCCTCAGACCACACAGGTTTCAGTAGAGCTTTATTGTAGGAGACTGTATACAAGGCGCGCAATCTCTTCTCACTCTATCTGACCTATCTAGAAACTAAAGACGTTCCCAAAAACCAAAAGTGAAGCTAGTATAGCAGTGCAAAAATAAACTACCTGTAAGAACAATAATTTCCTTTTTTCACCTTATACAGTTTAAGTAATCAGGCTCCCTGTGGCCAGAGAACTGAAGCTCAGCTATGGGCAGCCAGGAGCTTAGGAAGCACAGACATGAACTGGCACCATGGCACAAATAGTGGCATGTTTGGGTTTAATCACCTTCCAGACTGATGCTGGCTTCTAACCCTATGCTTAGACGTCAAACCCACAAAGCTCTAGTTAACCATACACACCAAAAACAAAGTGAGGAGACTGAACAAAAACCCCAGTAATTACATTAGTTTGCTCTCTAACAAAGCTTCTTGATGCTTACGGAATGACCTGTTCTGAAAACTGGTTCTTGAAGATGGGGATTAGAAGCAAGGCTTGGGTGGTAACCATGCTACATCACCCCACACACTGAAGTTAGCCCAGCAAACTCCCTGCTGTAGCTCAGCTATTCTGAAGACTCAAGTGTCCCCAATCCAGTGTAACAGAATGTATGTTAGTGAAATTAAGTGACTGCATGAGATGCCCTTTAGTTTGCCCAGCCCAGAGCAGAGCAGCTGAGGGGAGGCCTGATGGCGGCTGCAGCTCTCACAGGGAGCGGAGGGGCAGCGCTGAGCTCTGCTCTGTGTGACAGCGACAGGGCCCGAGGGAACGGCATGGAGCTGTGTCAGGGGAGGGGCAGCTGGGGGTTAGGGACAGGGTCTGCACCACAGGGCGGTGGGCACAAGCTGCTGGAGTTCAGGGAGCATTTGGACAGTGCTCTCAGACATTGGGTTTGGATTTGGGGTGGTCCTGTGCGGAGCCAGGGGTTGGACTTGATGATCCTCGTGGGTCCTTTTGGGATATTCTATGACTCCATACAATTGCTCTGCTCATATAATCTGATACTCAAGGTTATCAGCTAATGACTTCTATCAGTTATGATTTCCATGACTCACATTATGGAAAATGTGGATGAAGTTCTGTGATATATTAAAAGTTGTAAGGTTTCCAATTCTGCTATAATTTTAAGTACAAAAGCTAAAGGAATTCACAATTAAAGAGCTCCAGTGCAGCATTTCTGTGGTCTGAACTAATCGAGTATGTACTGCCCTTAACCTCCATCAGCTCTATAAAACTAGTTTCCCACTTATTATTTTTAAATGATTTGTAGGATAGAAAAAAATGTACATGTTAATAGTTAAAGGACTACTAGAAATTACTCTTCTGATTTGGTACATTAACACAGCTACCAATAAGCATTCTAGACACTGCCCAAAATGGAATTACCAAATTCTACCAGCAAACTGAAAAATTTAGGCTCCTGGTAACTTCCTTTGGAAAGAAAGTAACAACCTACTTGGACATTTAAGACCCACCTGGACGCCTACCTGTGCAACCTGGTCTAGGGAGCTGGCTTTGGCAGGGGGTTAGACTAAATGATCTCCAGAGGTCCCTTCCAACCCCTACGATTCTGTGTGACCAAAAGGTTACAGCATGGCATAGCCCTGATTGCCATCACATGCAAGTCTTGCTGAAGGTGACAACTTTGAAGCACAGGCTGAACATGCATATCACATACATATGCACTTTGTTGTTTATTCTATTCCCAAGTATCTGAGTTGATGGAAAAGGGAATGACCAGGGAAGCACATGTCCTTCAAGTGTAGGACTGTTTATAGTAAAGAGAGTGTCTAAATCCAGGAGACCTCCCTCTTGTCATCAGACAACTCCAGCATATAACGCGCAGAAGGAGGAGCATGTAATCCTGAATCAATGCTTCTGAAGTGATAAAACATTAAAAAAAATGAATAGCAAAGATATCAGAATATTAAAATGCTAATTTAGGCTTATCTGCAAGTGAAAGCTTACAACAGATTAATAGGAATTTCCAACAGGAAGCTGCCTTGCAGGTCACTGAGCTTGCATCAGCCTCTCACGTTGGCAGCAGCGCAAGGCATCATTTCAAGTACACATTTACAAAGCTTGCTCTATGAGCAGCCAAGAGCACTGCTCTGACTTCTGTGGCCCCGACTGTATCACTTCAAGTGCAGAAATTGTCTATTTTTTCAATATGGTATTTCTGTCATCTTGTCACCTCATAAACTTAAGTTCCTCTTTACAAAGCAGTTTGTTTTCTCTCTCTTTCTCTACTACTACCACTGGAAAGTCATCCTGGAATTTCCTCATCCTAGAAAGAAGCTCTCCACAAGGAATTTTCAGCTGAAGTTTTTATACTTGTTTATACACATTTGCATCAACACTGTTCTTTAGCAGTAACGATACATTTCCTTATTTGGTGCTTCTCCATACTTCATTTTCTTTTCTTTTTTAAGATGAACTTCATTTCCCTCTGCCTTTGCTCTCTTGCAAAGTACATGGCAAATCCATTTTTCCTTCTGCTTTCCTCAAGCACATAAGTAGCAGCGTTTCAGCTTTTGAATTAACTTCCATGAGCCTGCTGAGAACCATTAACAGTATCACAACAAAAGAAGTTGATAATTTCTTCTGTAAAGCTTTTTGCTCTGATTTTTTAAACTTACAGATTCAACTGGGTGAAGACACAGATTCACATGCCAACTGTATCCTGGGTTGCATCAAGAGAAGTGTGACTAGCAGGTTGAGGGAGCTGATTTTGCCTCTAATGCTCTCCTGAGACCCCACCTGAAGTATTGTGCCCAGTTCTGGGACCCTCAACACAAGGAGCAGGTCCAAAGGAGAGCCACGAAGATGACCAGAGGGCTGGAGCACTTCCCCTATGGGGGACAGGCTGAGATAGCTGGGGGTCATCAGCCTGGAGAAGAGAAGGCACTTAAGAGACCTTACAGCAGCCTTCCAGGACTTAAAAGGAGGCATACAGGAAAGCTGGGGAGGAACTTCTTATAAGGGTAGGTAGTGAAAGAACAAAGGGAAATGGTTTTAAACTGGAAGAGGGTAGATTTAGCCTAGATATCAGGAAGAAATTTTTTACTGTGCGGGTGGTAAGACACTGGAACAGGTTGCCCAGAGTGGTTTTGAATGCTTGCACCCTAGAAGCATTCAAGGCCAGGCTGGATGGGGCTGTGAGCAACCTGGTCTAGAGGGACACGTCCCTGCCTATAGCAGGGGTGCTGGAACTAGGTGATCTTAAAGGTCCCTTCCAACCCAAACCCTTCTATGATTCTATGACACTTTCATTTAAAAGCAAGAGGCTTACTGCACAGTTTATCATAAAAGAAATATGTAGCAATCATGTCCTTCAGTGGAAACCAACAGTTCCAAAAGAAACTACTCTCCCTTCATTTCCCCATCACCTTCATTGAATACCACCAGTAGCATCACTTCTACATCCTCTCTGTGGATGCAATACAGACAAGCTAATGCTGCAGCTAGTGGCTCAAAATGAGCAACAAAATCCAACACCAGTAAAAACCATTAAAGATACTATGTGAAACTCCAGCCCATTCAGCTGCTGGATAAATGTATTCAATAGAGTTCTAATCAGAAATATCTTTGATTGACAAAGAACCTGAACTTTCCATCCTGACAGCAATATAGCTGTCAACTGTGTCACAAAGTAAGGAGAGACGAGGCTCGAGTAATGGGATGTGAATTCATCACATCTGAGAACACAAGGGGGATCCTGGCACTTGGCAAACACTTCAGTGGTATCCAAAACTAGACACCATTAGCTGGCATGATCACCAGCCTGTCTCATGCTTACCATTGCTGAACACCTTTGGAGGAGGAAAGGAAGGAGCAAGTTTGAAAGTGTCAATCCTTGCTGCAGAACCTGAGGAATGCATTCCAGCAAGAGATCTCAGAAGCCAATAACCTATCAAATCATGGAGGAATCCTATTCCCCCAACCAGTTCTGCTGGTATGAGACAGCATTGCAAGAGGGGACCACAAGATATCCTACTGGAATGCACTGTGTAACTGGAGTGACTGCTTAAAGAGGGCAGCTCCTCCCACCTGCAGCCCCATGATGACCTTCTGCAACTGCCCAGTTGCTTTCATGGCAGTGTAGTATTAGGAAAATATCTGATATATTTTTAGGTTTCTTTTATTGTAGCTTAGCAGCTGGATTCAGAGAAAGCCAACACCATGTGATCGAGCTGACCTCTCTGTGTATCAGTAACACAGCTCTACCAATCACCTACAAGTCCTCTTAAGACTGCAAAAAGGGCCGCAGCAGGAAATACAATTTTTAGGGTATAGATCCTCATGGGTAATGGCATAAGACCCTCTCCATTGCTACCCAAATTATTACGGTCAATCAGCAGTTTTTTATGTTTAACTCAGTCCCTGATGATCTAAATTCTTTTTTTTTTTTTTTTTTTTTTGAAGATCTCAAAAAATACAACTACTTCTTGTAACATGAGAGAAGACAGAGGACTAACTGGATTAGTGACCTGATACAGCAACATTTCATATGGCTTGGCTTGTAATAAATCCTGCTTAAACTGTATCCTCTCACTCATAGCTGGACATCCAGTGACCCACAGTCTGCTTGGCCTCTTATGGAAGGGACCAGAGCAAACCGCTTCTGATTAAACCAAATCGCTGACTGCTGAAGAGACATGCCTTCTCTTGGCAAGGCTGAGAAGGGCACAGAAGAGCATAGCTGTGCTTTAGGTGGAAATTTAATCTGTGCTGAGAATATTACCAACAGCGGAAACATTTGACTTAAACAGTTACGTGTTTCCATATATTAACATACTTCCCACACTTGCTCACATCTGCCCAAATAAGCTATGAAATAAATATTTTCCATGCTGTAAATATAGCACATATTTCTAATGCTCAGTGATACATCACATAATCAATCCAAAATGGCAAAGCCAGCTTTTGCAACTAAGCTATTCATGGTACAGCTCAGCAGGCAAGCAAACAACTTGAACAAATTTTGCAGATGCTTATTTAACATTCCTTTTCTCTTTTGACTGTACATAAAATTTGTTTAATTTTTTTTTAAATAACTGGTATTGAGACCTTAATGGAGTAACAAGAAGTGCTCTCCTTTTCTAAAGGAGCACCCATTCAAGAAGAGCAGCTTCCTTATGCTGGTATGTTTTCTAAGTATCGACAGAATGCCCCCACACAGAAATAACAAGATGGAATATTAGTATCAGACGTGACTTGCTAAGTCACATCTAAGCAATTGGACCCTTCTTTTCACTGATTTATTTTAAAAATCTTGACCTGTTCCTTAAAAGGAGCCTTGTCATTGCAGGAGTCCAACTGCTGCCATGTGCAGCTTCCCCTACCTTTGATAAATAATAAATAGAGAGATTTTGTTCAGTCAATCTTTAACAAATTATATTCTTCCTCCAAGGTGTTAAGTTTTAATAAAATCCAGCAACTCTTGAGTTTTATTTTCTAATTCTTTTTTAACCTTTTTAGCCTCAGAAATATCAGGTGTATCACATGCACGTTTACTAAGTTTTACAAATTAATTGGACATCTCTAAGAACATCAGCTCTGTGTGAAACAATAATGCATCTTCTCCTAAATGTTTAGACAAGCAACACAATAAAAAAGGAGTTAATAAAAGCAGATTAAAGAAGTTAGAATCTGTCTGATTAAAAAAACCTTTCCATTCCTACTTCCAGAGCTCTCTAAGATTTCACTAGGCAGCAGTTCAACAGAGGTAGTCAAGTAATGAAATCAGCATTTCAACAAGATACGGAAAATCTCTGAAATTTGACACATTTTAAAGATTCACACGTCTTAAAGTATAGAAAAAGATAAAAACAAAGAATGACAACCAAATTATACCACCACTAAGACAACCATAATTAGGAACATCTACTACCTTGAATAAGCTCAAAAATAACTGTACAAAGCTGGAGCAGAATCTTCCCTCTCTGCAAAGTTGTGATTGAATATGAAATCCTTGCCCTGTACCTAAAAAAAAATGATTCTAATCCTGCCTTTCTGAAGACAGCCACCACAAAAATTGCGGAAGTTTCAAGTCTGATCAGGATATTGTCTACAACAAGTACTAGAGTATTTGTGCAGCTTATATGGAAGGAACAGGAAAGGCAGAGGTAATGGCTTGCTTGGAAACTACTCAAAGAACTGTGAGGACCGATGGCTGGAAATTCACCTACTTGCTTAGGCAAGTTTACTTGAAGGACAGCAAGAGCCCAGGATTTCTGCAAACTTTGACTGTAATAGCTGTTACCATTATTGCCACACTATAGCCACAATTTGGCTAGCCTGGCTGAAAAATGAAGCAACAGAACAAACAGATAGCCCTTTTGCCAGATGGTGGAATGCATTCTTCAAAGTCTTCTCTTACAGACGAATGTCTACCCTCAAGAATTTGATGACTGACTGTGTTTCTGAGCCGGGGATAGTAAAACATGCCATTTTACTAAGATAATCCCAACTCACTGGAAATTTCAACATAGTAGGATTAAACTCTAGTGAACCAGTCTTAAAAAAATAAAAACAATCAAAAAAACAAAATGTTGTTTTCCCAGCTGAGAAATCGCAATAACTGTAGAGCTACTGCCTAGCACTTATGCAAATAAAAATCTTCAGGAAAGGCACAGATTGTGTCTTTTGACAGTACTGCTTTTAGTATCTAATGAAGCCATGGTACATTTGAGCACATGTCCCAGCACATCCTCAGCAAAGTCCATCAGCATCCATGTTCAAAGTTCACAGCCTGGCTGTGGCAGGAGGCCAGTGACCCAGGTACAGTGGAATGGCCATTTGCACAATGTAGGAGTTGCAAGAGAAAAGACACTTCAAATTCCTGCAGAAGTCTGAAGAGAATTTAAATGTCACAAGCATGAAGTACATGTACTTTCACTGTTTGCAGTGCAGTACTGCTTAGATGCACCATCCTCAAGAAAAGGTAGTTTCGATTCAGAATCACCTACATCAGCCTCCCTCCCCTTTGGATAAACTTTGAGAATTTCCCCCAGCCCCCCTTTTTCTACATCCTCCCATCTTTTTTGCCTTAAAGCACTGCTGTGTTTAGGTCACTGCACTGACCTTCCTCAGTCCTGCTTCCTATGTACACACCTGCCTGAACGTTTTTTAATCCACACCAGCACTTTACCCTGGATTACATGGCTATTTATTTTTCTCAGTGGAATTTTAGGAGGAGCATTTTGGAAAGCTTTTAGGAAATCCAAGTAATTTGTCTCATCCAGGTTGCCTTTATCTTCCATCAACTTTTTCAATAATGCTGATAATTTAAAGAACTACAATTTCCTCACCAAAGCCATGTCATTTTGACTTAAGATACATTAATGTAATTTCCCCTTATGCTCTTCACAGATGAATTCTCTGTGGGCCAAACTCCATATCCACTTATAGAAAACCATATCAGGAAAAATTTAAAGATAATTGATTCAGTTATCCATGCCTATTGCTGTCCTAATAAGAAAATTTATTCCTCACTTTCATTTCCAAGAGCTAAAGTCAAATTAAGTTATATCTAATTCTCAGTCTCTCCCTTGAAGACAGAGTTCATTTGCATACCTTTAAGGTTCTTCAGGAGCACTCATTAAAAAAGAAGAAGGGATTTTAAAGTGCTTACTATGTTCCATTTAGACAATAACTGTTTTATCAAGGAATTTACTGGGTACAGATTTATTTTTCTGTCTTGTCATTATCTCCACTATAGTATTCGAGTGAGTTACCGTACTTGAATTTCCAATAGACCTCCTAACTTTCTTCTAAAACAATAAGATTTGCTAAGGTCACAAATTGATTTCCATAAAAAATGCCCTTGGAATAATAATTTCCCCTTCATCTTCTATAATAAAAATAGATGTAAAATAATTCATAACTACCCTGCTACTTCATCATCTACTTTAACTATCACTCAAGTCTTGGTGCTTTAAAGACTGTAGCCCCATAGTCACTGATAAAAAGAGGACAATACTCAGCTCATAGTTCTGCCAACATGAGCATACAGAAAAGATGATAAGTGTTATAATTCTCATCTCCTTAATTCATCATGAGTGCCATCTCATTCAAATATCAAGAGTGGGCACAACCCTAGAATAAAAAATGGAGCTTGAGGGAGGTAGTGAAGAAGGAGACATATCAAATAAGAAAAGAAATCTTTGTAGAAAAGGATGAAAATTAAGGCTTATTTTACCACTTCTCTTTTATTCTCCCATCTCGAAGCTCTCCTCTCCTTCTAGATCTCTAAATTCACCTCAGTTATTATATGATCCTTCTCATACTCCTGTTTCCAGGACACAACACAACACACTTTAGGGACAGAGACTTTACCAAAACAAACCTAACTGCAGAATCTTGGTAAGGGTTCATAACAGCAGCAGCAGTACAAGGGCATAGTTCAGAGAGAAAAATGGCTGGAAGGGCCAGGATGGTCCTTGGTTTCTCAGAAGTGCTGTGTAAGATTAAACATTTAGAGAGAATGAGTACAGTCTCAGTAGGCATTTGCTAACATCTTAAAAGTACAGCTTAAGTTTGGTTCACTTTTCATAAAAATACTGATTCTGGGTGATCACTTGATGTGAAGTACCACTTCTGCTGCTGTGGCACCAGCCCATCTTAATCTAATACCTCTCCAGAGGAGATGGAGTGCTTAGGAAGGATACAGTTGGGTTTACTGGACAAAATTTATCCTCAGGCCTGCTCCTCTCCTGCGCTGGCAAGCTGAGAGCACTGAGTCTGAGTGACAGGTAAGGGCAGATTAGAAGGAGCAGAGAAGAACACATTTAAATGGAAAGAGATTAAGATGACTTGTGTGTAATTAATCTACAACATTCATTTTACATTCAAACTTAGCTTCTCAGTATTTGATTGAAGTATTTCTTCTGTTATGCTAAACCTCTGCTGGGTGTCCATGCTATTAAAGAGCATGCAAAGCAAAAAGTGTCTACTTAAAGGAGCATCACACTGGTAACATCTTTGAACTAGAATATGTCTTTTTTCAGAATACTGATGTACTGTACATCACAAATATTATTCCCTCAAGTCAGGACTGGATAAACTGAAATGAAATTCAGAACGAGGAGGCAATTCCATCACATCTTTCTGGTGACCTTAAAAACACAACAAAAAGTGCTATTCATATATCACCTAGCCAAGTCAATATTTATTTTCTTGCTCAATGCATGCTTCGCAGGAGTGACCTTAATAACAGAAGCAAGTCACTGAGAAGAGTGGTTTGGTCCAAAACTCATTTTGGCAGACACTACACAGCTTTCCCCAAGTAACTGCCAACTTGCAACAGGCTGACCTAAAAGGACAAGAGCCCTGTCATAAATGAGACTACAAACATTTCCCCCCAGAGCATGGTGTGTGCACAGCCTATTTCCATGTTTGCAAGGGGGAGGGGAAGGGATTTTCCATGTCTCTATGTGTTTTCCATGTACATTTGCCAATAGTTGCTAAGATTATTCCCAGAGACTACTTCGAACACTAAGATAACTGCTCTACTGTAGACTGTATTTTCTTTATGAACACGGAGCAAAACATGCAGACTTCAGAATAGAAAGCCAGATCTTCAATCCTGAGTTTTTCAGGGTACACCAACAAAATAAATTAATCTTGGATTTATTTCAGTGTTACTGTGAACAGATCTAACCCCTCCAGTCTGCAGCATCTCTTGGGATTGCAGAGTTGAATTGGAAGGACAGGAGACCAGGCAAAACCACTTTAGATTTGTTTCTTTATAAAAGAGCCATTGAGGCAATTTACATACATCAACAGCTTATTTCTAACGATGTCTCATTTTACCCCAGAAGAAGGCACACTTAAAAAATCCATAGCATAAAAGCAACGGCACGATGCTTGTCTGTCTGCCTCATCAGTGAGAGATTCCCCATTTGTAAGCTGCCAAACTACTAACCCAATCCTTTTTTTTCCTCCTTTGTCACCCTGAGGATAAGTCTAAAAGCTTTCAGCGCATTTCCTCTCAGTTAAACTCAAATTAGTCCCCTTCGCTGGACTCCTACTGGGATGCCTTGGTCTAGCCCAGAGCCCTTGCTGAGAAAAGCTCTTTTCAGCCCAGCAAATCTCCCCGCTACCTGCTACTCTGACAAGGCCTGCGCCATTATTTATTACATAATAAGCTCTCCCTGTTGAGGGTCAATTATTCCATTGACTGGGCATCACAATAATTCTTGGTAATTAAAAGAGGTACTTATGTGAATCTGGATGCATATTGAAAGAAACATTAGTCCTTTTGTCATCTTGGCAAGCCCTTGTTCCTAGCCCGGCCCCACCAATTAGCATCTTCTGCCAATCCCCGTCAGCTGGGGTTTGGGAAGCCTGAACAGAGGGTCACTCAGATGCTAATTTAGATACAATTGTGACAGCGGAGTTTAGAAGGAGCTGCTCCAAAGGCGCCATCAGGGTTTAATAAAGCAAACAGCTTGGGTCCCAGTGACCCTGCAGGGGTAATTAAAAGGACTTCTCTATGTTGCTGTGCTAAATCGGAGAGTGGCATCGTGAAGCCCGGCCACAAAACCCATTTTTAAAAGACGTATAATCACCCATTTAATCTGCTCATTAAACTAGTCTCTCATGCGGACTTAACAAGAATTAGCACTTTCTAAAAGGCAAAAAATTGACATAAAGCAGACGGTTCAAATGATTCCAAAGGTCACAATTCCTAAAGGTTTTCCCATTATTATTATAAGCTCATTTAATGCTAATGTATAATATTTGGGGGTATCAGTGTTTAAGACTATCCTTTTAATGCTGCTTTTACAAGAAAAATACGAACAACCACTTCTCAAAGGTAACATGGGGTACTGGCATTGGCTTTAAGACCAATAGAAACCTCAGTTCTACAGACTTCGTGTAAACAGCTCCGTGTTCAACCCACACCAAATTCTGCAGTACAGCTAGCACTGTGCTCCCCTGCACACAACTGCCAGCTCCATCACTGCACGCACAAGCAACATTCTCTACCTTGTATGCACCCATCTCTGCGTTAACAAATGTAGGTAGGAATTAGAACCTTCACTACTGTCACCGAAACAAACCACCTCTCATTGCTTCAGAAAGAAAAGAATAAAAAATAACAAAAAATCTTCCTCTTTCAGTCTGGAAAACAAAAGTGAAGATACCGAGCTTGTAGGGCATAGGGCAAAGAGTAAGGAAAAAGAGACTTTGGCTTGGATAACAACCTAATGTGAAATCACGGTCAAGCTATTTATCTCCATGTAGATGGCAATATATTTATTTCTGGGAAAGTATTTTCCTTTTGTTCTATATATAATAAAAGTAGCAGTCTCACCAACAGGGGAAGATGAGAAAAATTATGGGGAAACAGTGTAATGTCAGTTGATTTTTTCAGTTAAATGCAGTACTGAGAAAAGTGATCTTTGTAGAAAGTCTGGGGAGAGGATGCAGCTGGTAACTCATGATCACAATTGCTTATCACAAGATAAGGATCACTGAAACCCCATAGATATCTGTCTGGCCATTATTACTCATCTAGCATCACTGAGATGGTTTTCCCTTCCCCATTGCTTAGCCTTAAAGATGACAAAGCTAAAGGGATAAAACTGCATCAAGTGTGTGAGAATCTCTCTATAGCATATCAACTGAGCTATGACCCAAAAAATGTCTCTGGGTAGCAAGGGAAGTAACATCCTACTTGGTAGAACCTTATCTCACTAAAGGAATGTCACAAGCAGACATGCTTTTCTTAGCTCTAAGAGACAGCATACAGTATGGAGCAAAACACGATAGAAATTCTTACAGAGCAGTATTTTGGAGTACTTGCTGCAGTGTAGTGGGAAAGACTACACCTTTTAAAACCTTTTAAAAGAAAACTCTAATGTCTTTACTAAGGAACTACAGAGGTCCATTACTTCCCAGGAAATCACATAAGGAAAAACCAGAAGATATTCCACAAGAATATGCCCAAGTTCATCACATCAAGGAACAATGATACTGTAGGTGATAATTTTATGCACATTCAACCAAGAACTGCTGACATCAGATGAACAGAGCACACTACTTTCTTGCCTCAGGTTGCCCCTAAAACAAAACGAAAGCTCTTCAAAGTGAAAAGAACTTTGGCATCATGAAACAAAAGCTTAAATGGATGTGAGATGGGGTGTTTGGAAATAAATCAACGAGTATCGGTTTTCAGAGTGAAATAAACAGTACTTCTTTAGCCACAAGGTGCTTTTTCTTTTGTATTTGATTTTTAAAGAAACTTAATATGGGGAAGAGGTGGGTGAGGAGGAAGAAGAAAATGTGAAAAGGATGAGAGAATATAAGGAACAGCAGAAGAAAGATGCAGAAGGAAATAAATCATCAAAACATTTATAACCCTAGACTGCCTCACATGGGAGCACAGAAAAAAAAAAAAAGTCAATTCGTCTGCAGCATGTTTGCTTATTACCTCTTGGGAGGGGCTGAGATATAATAGTTGACACCATTATATGTATGTGCAGTTAACCTTAACATATGCTATTTCTTTGTACATTAGCAGTCTCAAGCATGCAGAAAAATATCTTGTGCTGACAAAATGTGGCCAGCTTCCCTTAGCATTGTAAAGAGAATAGTTCCTATATAAAATGATTACAACTCTTTGCATTAAAGTATACGGCGGTACTGACATTTGGCAATATCTCTGTCTAGCTCCAGTAACTGAACTACACACTCCCTCTGTATTCCCAACCATCAAGTATATTTCCTAACACACTTGAGAAAGTAATTTAATAGCTGAGCTAAACTACAACTAAACTTTTAGCTCTTTTAAAATTGCAAAAACAATGTGTTCTTTCTCTTGGGAGAGCTACACTACCATTTGGTCAGACAGCAACACATTTTGGACTCACTTCTAAAGTAGCTGCATGCATCACAAAGATTTATGGTTTTGGAGGGACAGAGCCGGGTGCAACTCCCTGGGAAATACTGAAATCTGTCCATAGATGTGCATCATGGAGAAAATCACACATGCAATTTTCTGACCAGTTCTGCTGTGTGGGGAGATAGGAAAATTCATGCAAGAATTACATTTATTCTTAAAATTAATCTTCATGTCACAAATGAACATGTCATTTTGAAGCAATATATATTCCCAGTGGTAGTGTTTACCTCTGCTTCTCCACCAGCATGTGTGATAGTCATTCCAGACATTCCTTCTGCAGCTTTTTGTTTTTCTGAGTAACATGCAGAAGGCTTTTGCTTTAGTCATTACAAAAAATCTTATTTTAAAAATGCCCTCACAACTCTGGAGGAATCATCTGTAAAAGAGCTTCTAAAGAAATAAGTACGGCTGCCTAACAGAAGAAGAACCCAGTCCAATTCTCTAATAAGTCATGAGGTTGTGCTTTAAATATTTGGAGTTTTATCAAAATGAAATATATTTCTGTTTTATTCAAAAGCTGTTTTAAATAACCATGACCAGCCAACATTCCACTAGCAATTATTTGTATTAATAAACATATAAACTACTAATATGAGCAAAAGCTGACTTATTAAAAGCATACTTCAGAAAAGCAGCATTAGCTACGCTCGGAGCTCTTGAATAGAATTGAGAGATTGAAGACAATTTAGGAAGAAAAGCATACAGGTCAATTTATCTTCAACAACGAATATTCATTTATTTCTGGTCACTGGGTAAATCTGCTTTTCTTATCCCTTTCTTTAACTGTCGGAGATTATAAAGATATTAAACCAAGATCTTCATATTTTTAGGCACACGTTTGAAACATAAACGCAAGAGGGGTATGACTGGTTTAAAAGCCCATGTGCTCTCAATGTTTATTTCTCTCCAGTTAAACAACAGCGTCAACTGGAATTTGAAATGTTTTCTTTATTTAGATCTCAGAGGCTGAACAATAAGCGCTGACAGCTCCGTCTCAGCCCTCTTGAGGCCTGTACCAAATGAAGCCGAAACTCACCATTCAGCAACTGCACTGGCCATGGGATGTCTGGAATTTGTTGTGTGCACTCATCCTTAAAATGGAACAGCTGTTGTGAAAGGCTGTTACAAGACACCTAAAGGGGCAAAAGGCTCCAGTGACACCCTTATCTACAACTTGATATGAACAGCATTTGCTGCTACCCTGCTCCCATCTCTAGGTGTAAAGTTACACGGTATAAGGACCTAAACTACTCCACTTAGTGCAGAGGAGATCTGTATTACCTCTTTGGGCCCTTTTCATGCCATTAATTGTGCATAGGATTAAATTATCTATAAAATTTTCCTAGTGTGACACATCTGTACGCCCATTTTAGAAACTCTCATTTCAGCAATCTCCATTTCTACCCCCAGCCCTCACACTGCAGTAAAAGCAGTCAGACAGTCCTCTCTTTGGGCCATGCCCTGCTTCCCCTGTTCTCTGATGGTCTGTGCAGCCCATAAGCCTGCAGACTAGTTTCACGAGAGGCTCGACCAGGATTCAGCCATTAAGGATCAGAAAGCAATAGCAATATAGCAAAAATAGCTCTCAGGGGAAATATATCTTATTACTGCCAGAAAGAATATTTTTGTAAGAGGAGAATTTGTGTAATTCTTATTAGCTAAATAAAAGAGTGGAAATAACCAGAAGCATAAAGACCCAAGGGTCTGAGCTCCCATCAGAGTTGATGGCAGATTTCCCACTGATTTCACTGGCTACACAATCAAGACCAAATGTGGAATACGAAGAGGAAATATCAGAAGAAAGACTCTCATTCACAAATGCATTCTGCATCTGCAAAATTTGTACCTGTAATTGAACAGTGTTCATAAATCAGACTAGTGTCTACCCACCAAATATAACTATGACAAGTTGCTCACATTCTGGTGGGAAAAGCATAAGAACTACTTCTATTTAAAAAGAAAAAAAAAGTTACATGTTTTACAGATGCTCAATATTGGGAAAAAAAAACAACCAGTCAGAAGTTGCACTTTTCCAATGACCTCCTGCCAGCCTCTCCTCTCCTCTCTCCCACGGAGGCTCAGGTGACCCAGGGACCTGCAAAAACTCTGCAACTAACTTATTCCTTCCACCAAAGGCAGGTACTATTTCTTGCTAAAGTTTCTTTGACATATCAAAGCTTCTCTCTAAACTCTTTATATTGCAGAGATTAAACAAGTTTGTAACCAGACAGGAAACACCTCTAAACACTTTTATGTCTACATAAAAGTGTATGTATGCATGTAAAAGTGTATGCCTACATTGTTAAATTGCAACAAACCATCAGCCTCACTTCAGTCAAAGTGCCACAGTGACTTTTGGAAACTTCTTTTAGCCAAATCACAACTTTTTTTCACTGTGTGGATTGAGTTCCACTCCCCACCCCTCAACATCTAACATTGGGGATTTTGTTTACTGAATTTTCTTCCTCTGTTTTACCTTTGCAGTACAATTCTCAGCAGCACACTATCCCATCCTCTGCAGATGTCCTGATCTTGGGTTGACATCCTGAGACACATTCCATAATAGGACACTACAGCTTAGCAGTCCAAGCTTGCTAATAACCTGCTCTATCCAGTGCCATACAAAACTAGAGTCCCAACACAGTAAGAGTCCCAGTACATTCCTCATATCTGAGGAAAAGAAGAGGAAAATGAGGATGCAAGGGAAGATGAGTCTAACAGGCTAATACGGTGTAAAATATGGCCAAGCAGACAAAACAGCACAGTTTGCTACAACAGGGTTGAGGATACAGTGATCTCAGTTTACGTGCATCAAGACCTATATATGCATAGATTGTAGACAGTATTTAGTTGATTAGCTGAGCTGTGCTCTAGAACTTAGCTTAACTGTCTATCTCAAGCTGATTTACATGGAGATTTACACTGAAAAAGAATCACAATACAAAAGTTCACCCTCTCACTGAAGGTCCTCTCAGCAACCATTGTACTTGCCCCATTTCATAGGCATGTAGATTATTTTAGTGTGAAGGGAGGATGCATAGCCCTTTTTTTTGCCAACTACCAGCATACATACCGGTCATTTACATCCAGATACTGTCTCCTTTGGGTACACCTGCTAACACACAGCCATATCTTTCTTCTCTGTCAGGGACCACTGATGTAGTGTATTAAATGCTCACTTAGCATTTTATAATATCTTTTAGATGCCCAAAGTAGCAAACTTCCATACTGAATTCATCATACCTTCTTGGAGAAAGTTTGTCACTACCGTTCTGTAAAATTGTGCATTTACTTCAAATTTTCAGCTCTTGATCTTTTGATGCTCCTGACATTACCTGGGCTTCTAACTCTGGAGGACAAAATGCTGCAATTGGAAACTGCAACAAAAATGGTGGGCAAAGAGCAGCACCTTCCTGCTTGTTCCACAATACACTTCAGAGTGAATCGTCTCATTTAGTCCCCGCTGTTGAGCTTCAACTGTCCTGGGTATATCTCCCGCTGCCATTACTCCTCTAAGTGGTCTTTTTGATTCCCTGTGTTTCAGTTACCTACCACCTCAAAGAAATATCCATCAGCCAGTTGTTTCCAAGAGGTCTCCTGCAGATGTTTTCATGGATCAGAATTGCCATGCTATAGGCTCAAAAAAACAGAAGCAACCCCAAACAACTACCTCAGGCTCTACTGTCCCATTGTTAACCCAAAAAGGATGACTCACTTCCAGCTGTTCCTCCAGCCCTACCCCACTGACAGCCCTACCAAAACAAAGCTTTGGAGGCAGACCCTACTGCAGTTAGTTCCTCCCTATTCAGTATCAGGAGATTTCTAGTTTTAGTTGTGTAACCTAACTGAAATCTGTCCCTTGGAGCCCCACAACCTATCTCATTCCATTCTGTTATCTAGCAGTAAACTATTCGATCATGATATTCTTCCTTCAATTTGTACTTTATTTTCCCTCTCCCCTCTCTCAGTATTAACCTTTTTCTTACTGTCTCCTGCACAGCCATACTGAGCTCAAAATTTTCAGCTACACATCTGTACAGTACGCCTCAACTCTGCGTCAGGTCAGAGAACTTTGTGAATGATCTATTGGTTTGGGTTTTTTCATGGTTGCCACTAGACTCATTGTTTTACATCTGTTTGAATTAGAAGTGTGTTTTCTGTTGAATGACTCAGACACTTAAAAGATCCCAAATCCCTCTGAACAGGGTTGCATAAATTCTGAAGTGCTTGCTATTCCCTTCCCCTAACTTTGGTACCGTTGAGTGAACGTTTAATATGATCTTACATCTGATATTCTCATCCAAATTATTTATGTATGTATTATTAAAAAGAGAAGTCCTCTGGAGTATGCCACTAGTAACCTGTTTCCAACTAGAGAAATTATCATTTGCAGACACTCTATCTAACCTGCTTTGAGACACCTTTCAACTGAACAACTCCATGGTTTAACCAGTAAGCTCCTTTATGAAACCTTATGAATTTTAAGTGTCATTAATTCACATATTTCAATTCCCTTGTCATTTGTGCCAAAGAGCATTATTTTCTTCCCTACATGGAAAAACAGATAGAAAAATTTACATGATTCATTTGGAAATCTAAAATTCAGAGTAAAGAATATGTGTTTTTTTTCTGAAGATTCTGGATTCTCTCTTCAGAAGCATTTTTATTTCTCTCTGACAAACAATAGCAAAAGTACAAATGAGCCATTCAAGGAAATTTCAAAACTCACAAGCATAAAATTCACTTCTTCTACTCTTTTTGTTCAATTTCTTCTAAGTTAGGGTCTTATTCATTTTTCTTTTAAAATCATCAGCATTTCTGTATCAGACAGTTGGCAAGTGGGGAAGGAAATGGTTTTAAAGATCAACTTAAGCAAACCTGATTGAACAGTTCGGATTTGCCATGGGACTCAATTATTTCCATTAGAAACACTTATTTTTCATGGGAACAAGAAGTTATTTTCTTTGGCATCCCAATAATTATTTCTTTTGATTTGGGAAATATTGAAGTAGTTGCCTCCTGAGGGTTTACCTGTTAACTCTTTCCTTGATAGAAACCACGACAGACACTCCAGGAACTAGTATACCATAAAGCAGATGTTTTTCTCTTCACTGCTAAAAGAATGATATAAGTGGATTTGCAAACTAAATACACTACACTATTTGAATAAACCTGTCAAAATTTTGGATGAGTTCTCTTACAATACAGACGTTTCTCCCACTTAGTGTAAGTGCATTTATGAATATCATTAGCTCTGCTCTACAAGGCCTACACCAACTTATGCACTGTCAACGTGTCAACTAGCTGGATGTCACCACCCCTGCTATGTCTCTGGAGTAGCAAACTGAGAATGACAATGTTGATAAACTGAGGGTATATCACACTTAACCACACAACCCTGTGGCCACAGTAGCACATAACCAACCCCACTAGGGGGGTAATCTCCCAATTGGAAAATATACCTTATATTTAAAACCACCCATGAGGGAGAGTTCAGAAGTTTTCAGTGCACAAATTTGGTTCTGGTGTCAGAGACACTCAGGTATTATCTGCTTTGCTTCTCATCCACCTCTGGTCTTTTTCTGTTCCCCTCCCTTTTGTCTTAAGGCAATATGCAGGCTACATGAACTCTAGGAGGTATATAAAGCATAGGGTACGGAGCTGTAGGGGTTACCTACTTGACATTCAGTAGGCCTGCAGTAAGTCAGTTAAATCCTTTCATTCTCAGTTCTTTGCATTTATACAGAGGATTTTTTTTTTAACAAGAGTTTTCAGATGACTAATTATATCCTGCCTGCAGAAGCATCAGGCAGAAATAAGGCCCTGAGAGTTTTAATTTTTCAAGCAGAAACACTATGGTTTTTTAAGTACATTTGAAAGTACTCCCTAGCTTTTCAAAGAATGATAAAACTAAGCATATTTTTTCCGAAAGAGAACTTCCGAATTAACACAGACTACTGCAGAGCTAAATATAGCTCAAAAGAAACAGCTGCAGCTATAGCAAAGCCTCTTGAAGAAACACTGCTGTTTAATCACTACATCTAACAGCTGCCAATGAAAAACCTTACGTGAAAAATCAAATAGCAAGATGGGCAAAAAGAGACACTGCCCTATACAATGTGGCACAGAATGCATTCCATTCAAGAAAATCAAACACATAGCTACTGGAGTAAGATCTCACCTACCATGAAAGAGGAAACACTCCCAGGACAGTTTTGGTTTGCAAGCACATGCTCCTCTTCTCACTGCACTGCTGTAGAACCATTGGAGAAAGAAGCGCTCTCCCCATGTGTGGCACTACTCACAAATTCAGAGGCTGTGCTCTGTTACACCACTTACTCTGCAATATAGGGGAGCAAACACAACTACTAGAGCAACACCTCAGCTAGAGGAAGCAGGAATGATTACTCTGCCAAATTGTAAAAACACTGTGTCACTCTCCAAGACACTCTGTGAGTTTCAAGAGAATCCCCCATCTACTTAATAGCTGTGTCTAAGCTGAGCAGGAAAATCAGGCTGACTAATTCACACTGTTTTGTTAAATTTGGTAACCTGCATGCTCTCCTCTTGTACCACAGAACCATTGGCCTTATTTTAAGGTTCCACTCAGGATGGAGATGGAGTTCATAAATCTCATGCATCTCCCTGGAGTCTGGGCTGTAACACATTCAGCCCAATTCAGAGTCCATGCAGTAATGAGAACTCATTCTCAGGTCCCTGTTTGGAGCTTAGCCTAACCTCCCACCGACATAGTTATCTGTGTGCAATATGAAGATTGACGGGAGGATCAAGATGCAAGAGCCCAAGAAACCCTTGAGGTACATACACTCCATACAGTTGTGCTTCTGAACCCATTAAACATATCATCGAAAAGATCTGCAACGTGCTGATGCTGGGTATTTATGTACTTTGCAAAAAGATGATGAAAACAGTCATAAGGCATGCTGAGGTCAGCAGCAGATCCTAGCATGGGAAGAAGGATGATTCATATCCAGGGATGCAGTGCTGTTCTCTGGCAGACTCCTCACCATACATCATGTGGTCCTGGTATAACAAAATGACTCAAACTACTTTATCATCTTAGCTCCGGATCATAACAGCAGAATTTTGTGCCAAACAAGTAATAGAAGCATCATTTTAGCCTCTGTGTTAAGAATAAGGATTAGGTTTATCGTCCTTTGTTCTGCCTGTCCTTTTCTAAACTGTGAAATATATTGGATAAACTCAAGTTTGGCAGAAGAGCCAGTCTCAGTATTAAAGTTCACTCAAATGTCACTGAACTGTGGAGGCAGATAGAGAAGAGAGGCTCCAAGTGCCCTCAAGTGCTACACAGTAGATTAATGTGTTGAACAAAACTCACAAGAGAAAGCACTCAGGTACAAAACAGGGCTCAACCAGTGGACATGCAATTGCAGTGAGTAGCTGGGGCTCTCCTCTGGTCTCTGCTACAGCTGCTGTTCAAGTGAAGAGCTCCAGTAACCAATGTACGAGAACAGTCTACTGCCATTCTGCCTCTGGCCAACAGCTTACCCAACGCCCACATACCCTGAAACTGCAGCACACTGTAGGAGTGGAGGCAAAAGCAGAAAACCACAATCGTGACTTTATTTTATTAGAATGTGTTTCAATTGGAAAGTTGGAAAGATTTAGAGTTGTATTAAAGAAAAATTAGTAGTGTAATTAGGCCTTCTGGACTATATTACAGTTTCATTTTGTCAGAGCAGATCAGGAATGGAGCATCACAAGTCTGATCTGTCAGCTGCACTGACACTTCCTAGCTCAGAGCATACAAGCAGGGTATTCTACATCAACGTTACCAGGTAGAAAACCCCAACACAGTAGCACTCAATCTGTGTTACTAAAAAGATGAAAGTAGGGCTCTACTCTAGCAGGGATCTGCAGTAATGTTTGGGCAAATGCAAAGCATTAAGGCATTAACAAAGCCTACAGTACAGGCTGCTTGGTCATTAGGCAGTACAGCTAACAACTTGTTTTTTCTCTGTTTATACAAGCAGGCTCTCTTCCTACCCTGGCTTGAAGTGATGCTTAGAAGCTCAGTTGTCTTCTGTGCTAAATGGGTTACTTGCCCAAAGTAACACCAAATAACAGAAGGTGTTGTGAGAGGTACATGCATTCATGTCTAATGTGCAGAATAGAACAAGTATGGAATTTCTGCCTGAAGAACACTGCAATTTCCTTTATGGTATAGTACATCAGACAGCGAGATTTACTTGAGTTCCAAAGCATATTGAGGTGGGAGGAGTGTATTGCAAATGCTCTCCAGCTCCTATGGCCTCCTGAGCAAATGCCAAGCTCACATTGCTTGTAATAAATGGCACGAGTTGGCAACACTAAACTAGAAGCAGCTCAAGAGGAGAAGCTTGAAGGGGAATTTGAAAAGATCAGAGTCTGATTAATGGGTAGGAAAGAAAATTTTAGCTGCTGAAACTTGGAAAGATTGAAAGCGTATGATTAGGTAATTTGGGATACCAAAACAGTGGAATTTGGAGTGTTGAGGGACAGAAATAATTAGCATAGAGAGGACAGCTTTTAGCAACAGCGTGCAAAAACGCTTTTTAACTCTTATTTAACGCTTTTTAACAAAGATGCAATTGCATATCTGAGTTAATACCCTACATTTCTCTAGGGAAGAATGCCCTGAATCCCTCTTTAAAATAAATCCTTTCCATTCTACTGTTTTAAAAAGAATAGCTGTGATCAAGTTGAGAACTACTTAGAGTAGACAGCAGCAGCTGGGTGTGAGCCTATGTACTTGCCCTTGAACAACTATGAGCTGCTTTAAGAGAGCTGCTGGTGCAGAGGATGCCAGCAGAGATCAGCTGCTTTTGAACCTGTACTGGGAAAGGAAAGGGGCTTTTTAGAAGATCAAGAAACATTTCATGGGGAGACTGGCACCTCGGGTGGATGCAGGGATCCTGGTTTCACAGGACAGGAAGACAGTGTGAACGTCAAGTGCCCTATCACAGCTCAGCCGAATGCCCCGTGGGTTGCCAGAAGTTTCTGATACAAAGCCTTGCAGTCACACAGGAATTAAAGGACTCAGCATCAAACAAGCTATCCGCTCTTGGATCTTCTTAGTAAAATCATACTCATCTGATCAGTGCTACAGTCTGAAGCAAAACAATCACTAGGGCAGCACCAGTAAAACTACCGAGGCCTGCCTATAAGTACAGAGGTGATCCTCAATCCATGCTCTGCACTGGCGCTTCCTGAATTACACTTGGCTGAAATAAGAGGCAGACCATGATCTCCACAGAAGTTCAAGTGGGGCCTGCAAGCTTGAGTAATGGGCTGGCCTATGTTTAATACTTCTTCAATCTACTATTGTAATTCAAATACGATGGGAAATGACATCCACTTCCTGATCTCTCCAGGACCAAGGAACGCTGGCAATGAAGGATGCAGAGTCACCTGAACAGGCAGAAGGAAAGGTGAGAGTGTAGAAAAGGGAAAATCAAACAGGGAAAAAGTGATTTTCAGGAAGAAAGCTTTAGCCCCTTCAGGTGTTTACAAATACCAACTTGTGCCACTTTGTGTATCTCTCAGCCCAGTACAACTATGACAAGACTAGCAGCTGTACTAATCTCACATTCTGCTCTACTGCTGTTGTGCTGGGTTTTGCATGCTGTCTGCAAGAGGCAGTAGTCCAAATATTTGGTCAGGACAAGCCACGGAAAAGGAGTTCCAGTGAAAAACTATTAATAAGATTTGGTTCTTGAAAAAGCAAAGTGCTTAGTCAGAGCAGAAGTCTCTCCTCTGAAGTTATTTACTGCCTTCTGGTCTGGAGGCTTATTCATTAGAAAATCCAGTGATCCTCCTCTACTATCCCTTAGCTACTCTTGTACATCCTGTGGTTTGTCACACTTTGGAAAACTTCAGGGGCATTCCTAAGCAGTTACAGATGTGTGAGGATGCACACTACAGGCCTTCATCAAGAAGATGACATAACCCTGCATGCCAGCCTCAAAACTTCCATTTAATACTGAACTGGGAGACACAATGGTCCCAGACTCGCTGTGTGCCTGTTTAAAGTGATGGGATTATAACAGCAGCTGGCAGTGCTCTGTTCCAGGAAAGCTCACAGCATTATTCAGTCTTGAGTTCCCTCTTCCTCTGTGGAGGCATTTGATCCTTAACCACTTCTTTGAGTTCTTAACCCTTTTGATGTATTTCTTGACAAATTTTTACACATGCTGGTTGACGACATTAATAAAGATATCACAGCTACATGTCTATTTTGAACATTATTTGTAAGTACTTGCCAACCATACATTTGCACAAAGAACCATCTAGCACATACTTCACTAAATTCCGTACTGAGAAGCAATATTCTAACTAAAATTCACTGCACTGCTTTTCCTGAGTCAGACTGTGAAACTGAAGGTTAACACAATGTTGTAGGGTACCTGTGACCATGGGTTACCAACACAACTAGTCACCTGTATCTCAGTGACATCAGCTACACAGAATGAAACACCATTATTGCTTTAGAAGGCTCAAAGCCAACAGTTGTTAGGAGACTTCTGTCCATCCCTGTCTCTATCGTGCTAGGATGCTCGGGTCAGAACTTCTTTTGCTTTCTCTCACCAGTGTCTCATTTAATTAAAAGAAAGGGCCGCTGGGAGAAGCAGAAGAGAACAACGCTGAGTGCTGCTGAGGACTGAAAGGAACAGTGGTTTAACTCTTGTTTCCTTTAAAGACCATGCGTAAGTTTGAAGGGAATACATAGAAATGGATGCTGAAAAATAAGTAGACAACAGATGGATGGGAAAAAAACAGGAAATAGAAGCAATAGTTCAAGTAGCTTGGGAAACAGTGCAGCTAGGGAAAAACAATTATCTTGAACTAGCACTGATGAAGTTCCTCTACAGGAAGAGCATTACACAGCTGAAGAACGGTATTTCATGTCATAAAAATGTTGCATAGATTAAGAAATGTTATCCCTCACAAAGGTTTCTTTTTAACCATGTGATCATTGGTGGATGGCCCCTTGTAATCTTTTCCTCTCTGTGTATTTACTCAGTTCCCTCTATCAGAAAACACAATAAATCTTTATTGAGTTAAGACTTACGAACATCTATCTCTCTTCTTCAAGGAACAGATTTTAATAATTTAGATGGCAGCTCTTTCTTTGATTGCGAGGGATGGTGCAGGGGGCTAGAGAGCTAATTAAGCATGGCTTAAAACTACCACACTTTCACTGTTGCTCTATGTTCTACTATTCACTCTGTCACATATTCTGCATATGAGTTGTTACTGCATTTTCTTCCCCTATAACAAAGATTTCAAGGAACATATCATCCTGGGTAGAGCAGATTAAGCAGCAGTATCAAGTATGACACATGTACACGAGTCATGAAAGAAATAACACAGCACTGCAAGTGACTGCTTGAAGTCAAATATGCAATCATAATAGCAATCATGCTGTAAACCACACATACAAAGGCAGAGTTAAAGTTTCACATTAAAACCCATCTGAGTTTTATTAGAGGGACACTGCTTGAGTCCACAGCAAGATTCGAGGGGAAAGCTGCTGGCTACTTGGGATATTTTCACCATAAAAATTCAACAATAGGAGATTTAGATTACCACAGAGGGGAAATCTCCAGCTTTCCAATGAGAGGCAGAGAGAGGTCACAAGCTATTAGTCTGTAAAATCACAGTAATAATTACTTTAACACACTAACTTCCCCCATCCTCTGAGCCTTCTAACCAGAAGATCCTAACAACAAAAACATCCACCTTTTCAGGCAGAAATGAAATTCATTCCATTAATGAAATCAGTTTGATTAAAAACACTTCTATCTGGTGTTTCAGGCAGCATAACTGATAGCATTATGTGGTAAAAATCATCTATTGGTCCATGACTAAGATAAGAAGTGGGAATCTCTTCCTTCTTCACTGCTATAAACTCTACTGTCTTTCTTTACAACTTTAAGACAGATTCAAAACCTACTGTTGGCCCCTGGATATGAATCACTTAATTTGAGATGCTGGCCAGTGCAGACTCAAAGGAGGAAGTCCTACATTTGGAAGTGTGCAGAGGAAAGCTCTCTGGATGTCTGATTTAACAAATGGCAAAACCCTCGAGGCGTGTAGACTACAGGAGGCCGGCTGGGCTTCGGGAAGCTAAATCCTGATAGCAGAGCACAGGCACAGCATGTGAACGGCTCTGCCAGCCACTGAGATGGCCACAGAACAGCAATGCAGGCAGACTTTAGACCCAATTGATTTTTCAACTTAAGACGGCATAAGCTGGTTATTGTGCTTTATAGCTGAGCTCTGGCAAAGACATTTCTAACTTTCCAGACTGTTTAACAGATTACACAAATGGCCAGCAGTAGCTAAGCAGCAAGGAAGGGCTGTTAACTCAGTAATGTATTCTACTGTGATAAAATTCCCTTTCAGTGAGGCCATGACTCCTGTCCTAGTTGAATCCCTTTGGAAGAAGAAGGAAAAATGGAAGGAATCAAACAAAAAGCAAAGAACTGGCTGAAATGACTCTTCAGGGCCTTCCCTGCAGCGCTGGCACTCAGTTGTACCTGGGCTGCTGCGAGAGGCTGTAGCCACTGTAGCACTGATTAATTGGGGGCACTATGGAAAATGCCCTTCAGTCCCCTGCTGTGACGGCTGCTCTGCTCACAGAATTCCTCCCCCGAGTCCTCTCTGCTCTTTTGAAGCCCAGTTGGAACATACACAGTCCGTGGCAAGGGAGTAGCTTCCCCTGGTTGTTAATGCAGCAGGTGTGGGGCCGTGGGAGCAGGGCTGTAGCTGCCAGCCCCACTCGGCCCAGGGGCCCTGCGAGGAGCTGGCTGATGAGGTAAGGAATCCCACTTCAGGCTGCAAAGGCTGATCCTCAGCCGGCTCTGAGCAGCCAAAGCAAAACCAGTGCAAGTCTTCAAAAGAAACCAAAAGCAGATACATGAGCATTAGCAGAAATGAAGCACTGCAGGTGGAGCAGCTGTGAGCTGGCATCAGCTCGGCTGCACCAAAGGCACCTGCTGGGAGATGAGCCAGGGTGCTGGGTGCAGGCACCTGGGCTGTCACAGGGAGACCCAGAGGGGAGCAACCACAAGGATGAGGCTGTGCTGTGCGCAGACTCCAGTGCTAAATGCCACTCTGCACATCAGCAGGGGAGCCCACAGCAGGCAGAATACAAATCACAGCCAGTTTTGTTCCAGCCAAGGTGAAGAGCAAGCACAGGCTTCCAGGGGAGTCACACACACACGTGTCTTCAGACACTGCTCTGAGACTGAGGAGAGAGCATTCCTTACGCTGCTCTTGACAAGAGCAAACTGATTAAAATTCAATTTTTCCAAGAATGGCAAAGCCAGCCAGAGGCTACTGACCCAGAGGCAGCTATTGAAAGGCAGCAGGTGTGAGCAGCTCCTGTGCTTTACCATTGCTGAACCTCACGTTAGATGGGGTTTGAAGCCAGGAGCACCAGGGGTGAGCTAGCCTGAAAGGGGCAAAGCGATACTGGATGTAAACAACAGCTTAGAGGAAGGGGAGCACAAAAGAACACAGTAAACTCTCAGCAGTTCTGCTCTGACCACTGCTCAGGCAGACAGTTGCCATACTAGAAGAAACAGATTTATGACAAGCTTGTAATTAATCTGTCTGAAGGACCAATAAACTTCTGCATGCTGTTGTTTTTATGCCATTTTAAACATAATTAATGCAAGGGTTGCGTGTGACTCTGTCTCTTTGCTTGACAGGACGGCTGCTTTTCCCAGTTCCCTGTTCTTATGATCCACACTACCAAGTGCCCATCCGTGCTTCAACCTCAGTGGTGTAAAATCTCCCGACTGCTCAAGTATTCTTCTCCCAGAGAGCAGTAAGAAAAACATGACCTAAGTCAGTCAACATACTTAACACAGCTCTGCTGCTTTTTCTGTGAGACAGCTATTTACAAAAACACAAGTCAGTTCAAAAGCTATTTATCTTGCTTGTGAACATGACCGAGCGCCCTCTGGTTTAATCACTGGCTACACCTCAGTACCTGTATGGTACCCAGCAAGAACAGAAAATGACAGTGGGAAGGTCAGGACAGCTTCACATTTCAAAGTGTGATTAATGAAACCTACTTTGAAATTTCAAGTGCTATTGACATACTTCGTTACACTTAAAAAATTAAAATTAAATACCCTGCACCTGTGTATGCACTGTAAAAGAAACTAGTCCAAAACACAACAAAAATCCGAATACTAAGCAGTACTACTGCTACTGTCAAGTTTTTGTTTGCATCTTTTGCTCTATAGCTTTGACCTTGCTTAGTCTTGTTTTTACACAGGGAACCTTGCAAGCACATTGTTAAGAAAGTTTCAGATATGCAAATATTTGAAGCGAATGAAAGTGGAATAAAATAATCTGTAGAACAGAGGAACTATGCTGAATGGCTTTCATTTCAGGAAAAAAATAATCCTGTTTCTTATATCTCAATAAAGGAGCCAAGAGTTTTCAATGGTTTGGTAAGTCTCGGTCAATAGATACCTCAAATGCTGTCATTAGAATTAAAGTTCAAATTGTTTTAGCTCTAGGTGATAGTGTTATTTAAAATCCTTGCTGAAAGCCAGCAAAAGCAAGGACTCTTCTTTTTTCCAGGGACTGCTAACATAGTTTATTCTTCGTACAGTGCTGATACACCAAGCTCAGACCCAAAGCTCTGTCTGACAGTGATTGCTACTAATAAAAAAACACAACTGAAAAATCAGCTGCTGTGACCATCCATCACTTGTTAATTGTTGCAGAACCAGCCCCCACTTCCCTTCCTCAGCTCAGTACCCATTGAGATATCTGTCCTCTGAATGTTTCTGACAGGGCAAATCCTAGGACCACATCAAGTGCTGGAAATCACAGAATGCATTCATATGAACCCAGTATCAGGAAAAGGACTGAAGACTGAACTTCCTGGGACACAAGACGGTCACTTCATGTGGCCAATATATGTCACTTTATGTATAAAGCACAGTTATGATATCTGAAAACAATTACCTGTTGAAAGACAGACTCAGTTTACTGTGAAGATATTGAATGGTGAAGCTACAATTCTCATACTCCATGTTGAGGCTGGACACTCACAACATGAATAATGCCATTAGCCCAGGAGAATTAGGTAAACCCCATGGTTTTTCAGTAACTTGGTTTTTACCTCCAAATCTGTGTGTCTGAAACTCCACACTCTTCAAGTCTGCTTAAAGTGATTACGTCTTCTCAGTAAATCTTTGATTGTTCTTTCTCCCAGCCACAGAGCTGTCTGCCTGCAATTTCTCAAAAGAGCACCAGGATTTCATGTCCATTGGCCCCTGCATTCCTGCCAAAGCCCTGCAGAAATGAGAGCTGCTGCAGCTGCCAGGGTTTATTTACACACATTCCTGCCTCAAATTGAATTAATGAGCATAATTTAACTCAGGCAATGTCCTCCACAGCTCTTGTTTCCCTTTGCCCCTCTTGACATTTCTTTCTCTCTCACAGCCACTCTTGTAAGCCTTTCTTAAAGTAGCATCTAAAGTGATTCTGGTGTAAACTGTAACTGCAAACACATTGTAGATACCATTTGAGCCGACAGATTTAAACAGATCTGCTTACAGCCTACTTCCTGAGGAGCTCAGGATCTCCTTAATGAATATCTAGAAGGTTAACATGAACTTTTCTGCACTGTTCAATCCAACTTTGTCAGTTTAGCAATGACCTGCCAAACTGATCAGTTACAAAAGACAGGGAAGGACTCTTGTTACAGACGATACTACAACCTATCTACAGCTGTACACTGTACATAGCTCATGGACCATATATAGCAAACTTTCTGGGCTCCAGTCCATTTCCAGCCTCCAATATGAAATCCCCTGTCTATGGCACAAGTACTGTCAATGTCAGCAAGGCCTATGTATGTTGTATGGACACACCACATATTCCACTAAATAGATCAGAGCAGTATTTCGTACACACTACATCAAAGATAAAACACACAAAAACTTCTCCTAACAGATAGACCCCTGTGACAAGCAAAGCCATGCATTCTCTCTTCTGTTACTACCCCATATGAGCATGGTATCTCACATACTGTGTGTACTCAATGCTTGAAAGCCTTAAAATACAAGTCACAGAAGTCTACTAGAAGCGCATGGGAGAAACGGAACTAAACTTGTAATGATAAATACGTTTGCTGTATCAACATTTTACAGTCTACAAACATAGTGCACAAGAACATTTCAGCAACAACCCCAGATCCACAGGAAAAAACAATAGGTTGGCACACAATGTTCAGCCTTCAACTAATGTCTTGTGGAGCTTCCACAAAGCTGTGTCTGTCCACTTAGACTGATTTCTGGAGAGCACTTTCCTTCCCTAACATCCTTAAAAATATTTCAACAAAAAATCAACATATTCCAGGACTTGGGGTTGAAATGACAAATTCAATGGACCTGAGTTTGCAGCTGTCATAAAAAGAAACTATTCAAGCAGTCCCATTAAAATCACAGACTGGATGTGTGAGAAGCAGCTGCTCACTACAGTCCCAGAACAGGCAGGCTGGCAAGCCGGGAATGGAGTTCACAGAATCAGCCAAGAAGCTTCTCCTGAAAAATTTATTCTCAATGGAGAAAGTAGGACTGATTTTGAGGCATGTCTCCCTCTTCATATACATCAGATGCTCGTACTGCTTGGCATCTCACTGCAGAAAACAGTTTCAAGTGTGAATGCTAACAGGTGGCAAATAACCTGGGGGCTCCTACCCAAGCCATTCTGCAATTCTGTGAAGGTCAAGGAATGGCCATGGACCTTGATGTTGAGGATGGATAACACCATGAGTGGTGGCACAACAGGAACTGTGTCAGCTTCCTGCCAGGTGAACAGCAACCTCCCTGCAGGGATGAGGAGGTGAGACCTAAAGAACGTAATGCTGTGACAGGAACAAGTGAAAATAATCATTAATAATCAATCTGAGTAACACCACTAATCTCCCTTGTTCTGAAATAAATCCCAGTATCCACATTCACTAAATGGCTGTCATTTACTTTGTCCTGCCCATGACAGCCAGCAGTTGGCTAAATCTCAATCCTTACAGACCATTTTCATTAGGAGAAGCTGATGAGACTACAAATGGCTTTAAAACAATTCTGCTTGTTTGAAATGAGTTCATCATGTTTCTCTGACTTTTAGCATCAAAAACCAGAACACAGCTATTCTTCGCAGTCCCAAAGCTAAATCCAGCCAATATTTTCACTTAAGTTAACCCTCAGTCCTCCCTCATCCATTTCCATATCCCTCAATAATAGTTTCCTCTTTATGCGCATGGTTGACATCAAATACACTTGTCCCTAGATGTGGTCACTGGAACTTCAGAAACCACTTTAGATTTTGGGGCTGCCTTTCATACATCTTTCAGTCTGTGTGGAGATACCAGTATTTTATTTTAGGAGTTCCTTTGTTCTTCATGTATATTCTGAATGACTCATCAGCTTCAATAACATTTAGCCTCAACCCAAATGAAAACAGCACTTTTTATAAGCACCTAAGGAAAATAGCTTGACAGAGCCCTATATTTCGTAGTCTCCCTTGTCCTCCCCAGATGTGCAACTTGTTACTCCATACACTCACTTCTCCCTTCACTATTTTTGATTTCTTTTTGTTTTGATATTCATTCACAGTTTTATCAAAGCACAGTGAAAAAATAACTGCACAGTACTGTCAAAGAAATTCACCATGACTGCCTCTCACTTCTATATCATTACAGAAGAGAAACTTCACTACAATTTGGAAAGGCCCTCCCTGAATGCAACTTCTGTTAAAGCAAAGCTTGAAGTGGTTACTTTTCATGCTTCCCTGAAATTATGGTGAAAATACTCCTTTTTGGTACATCTCTCTGAAATACTCTTAGAACCTCATAAGAAGCATATTTCTTCCACATGTGGAAATGAAATATCAAACTTAGCTCTTCTTCGGTATGTTCATACAGTAATGGACAAAACACAGAAAGCAACCAGTTACAAAGATATGGAAACTATGGGGACTAATGAAAGAAACACCAGAATGCAACCCTTTAGATGTTTACCAAAACAGATGCCTATTCAAACTACTGCTCAAAAAAAGTTTTTGCAGTCACTTTTTCAAGAGTTCAAAATTACACTCTAAAAACCACATCATCCACTTCTAGTCACTCACATACTTTGCACACCTGTACAACAGCAAACATTAAACTCAATACAGGATGGAAACTCTGAATACCAACATTTCTCCATTCAATCCCTTATATTCCTTGCCTTCCCTCTGGAGAGGAATCTAATTCCCTGGCTCAGAGTTGAGTGTGCCCCATGGACAGGTGGAGCTGATGACTGGTAGGTGTTCATCTTCATCCTTCCTAGGAACCTTCTGAAAAACATTACATGCTCCAAACAGAAGATTTCAACATAAATGAGGCCATCATTCTAGAGAATGAGATGAAGGAAGCAAGTTTACATACAACATTGTCCTGGAGCCATTTCTTTGGAATGAACTGACACCTCACAGCTGTTAAACAGGGACAGCATGGTGGCAAGAAGTGTTTCCACAGAAACAAGAAATACTGACACCATGAATTTGTGTTTCCTGTTATACTGAAAACAAATGAAGTTATCCGGGGTTTATTTTAACATATATTCCACAGTTCAACAGCTGTACTAGATCCTGCTCTCTCTCAGCATCATCCAAAATACACTGTTTCCTATAGATGAAGGATGTTTACACTTGACTTTTGTGTGTGTGTCTATGTGTGCATGTATGTGACAACATTACTGACCCTGCAAACCTGCTTCAGGTTTCTATGCAATCAGTGACCTGCTGCACTCAACAGTAAGCACCAAACTGCCTTCAGTCATACTGCAAAAGGGCTGTAAGTCCAGATCTGTGCTCCCTCCAGTATGTTTAGCAGGAGACTGCAGTTCTTAACAGTGGTTCTAACCCTAACCCTAACCCAACCCTAACCCTATTCCCAACATCAATCTTCTGAGGGCTGCCATTGTTGGGTTTTATGCTACAAAGAATGGGAGCACACTAGACCATAAGCAGGCCCTTCACATTTCAGGCATGATGTTAGAGACAACACCTGTAATATTCCAAATCCTTGCTTCCTTTTAATCCCATCCAATTACATTGCTAGAGAAGACATAACCCTCTGGAAGTGCATGTGGATGTCTGCTTAGCACCACCATTATAACATCGATTTTCCATAGACTCCTACCTAGGCCTTCTGAAAGGGATTATTATCATAGAAATACCAGCTCAAGTGATACACACACAAATTTGGTAAATTACACTCTACAAGACAAATAGGTGCACTCTGACCTGCTCCACAGACATCCAAAAGCACTCCCAAAACTCACAGCACTCAGAATTAGAACTGCTTTTTATCTTCACCACATTCCCCAGCAGAGGAGTAGCACAAGATACCGGAGTTGCCGCTGGCTGCCAAGTGAACAGGAAATCAGTAGGGGACAGACTGCCTTGTCTGACCCACAGCCATGCATGGGGCACTCAGGAGGGTTGTGCTGCTTCAGGTTTGCTGCTCCCAAAGCCTGTGCACCCACGTCAGTCTTAGCACAATATAAGCAAGATCATTTCCACTCCTCAGGGCTTTTTGGATCAAATTTTGACATGATACAATTGGGAAAAAATTATCTCATGAAACATATACTGTAGGGAGGAAAGGGAATAAAGGTATGTTTCAATGTGATCTGGAAATATTTTTCCCATAGAAAATAGTTATGCCTGGCTCTTAAAAAAATGCAACTCAACTAGCACAGGATGTAGAGCACAAATTCAGCAAAACTAAGTTCCTCTACAAAAAAAAAAAAAAACTTTATACATCATAGCAAATTCAAAGAAAAATGTAACACAGCCCTCCTGTCTCCAAAGAATGAAGGAGAAAATAACAACCCAAGAAAACCCCAAATATCTGCTATCTGGGCTCCACTGCATCCATCAGAAAACAAAACAACTTAAGTGTGACCGCAGCAAGCTATAAAACCACTAATTCCAACACACAGTCACCCTCTGGAATAGATCCCATCTGATGTTCATATTATGTTATAAAGTAGCTACAACTTAATTACTGGGAACTTTAAATGCATTTTTTAAAAACTATCTTACATGAGCAACTACCCCACCATATTTCTTTCTTTTTCCTTGTGATTATAGGAACTGAAGCACATTGCTCTCTCTACTTTCATATTCTCTCTCCTACCCACCTTCATCAATACCAGGTCACCAAGACATCAAATTACATGCAGGAACAGGTCACTGATGCCATCACAAATGCCTTCATTAGGCTTGTAGTGTGACTAGCTCCTACATATGACAACCACAGACAGAAGTGATGAACAGTGAATCTGTGCAAAGACAAAGATTTTTTGGCTATGAAACTCTAGCACTGCCCTTTTCCCCACCCTGCATCTCTTAGGTAGCCCACTGTTAGCCTACAAAATTGATTGGCCAAAGGTATCAAAGAGGCCAAGCACTTTTTGAGACATAAAGACTGGTTGGCTAGTCCCCAGTTATAACAATTATGTAATTAAAGACTATTCTGGGATTAAAGATTACTCTGGGAGCTGTAGAAAAACACTTAAAAGACAACACAGTCATTGGTCATAGCCATCACAGGTTCATGAAGGGAAAGCCCTGCTTAACTAACTTCTTTTCACAACAAGGCTACCTATGTAGTTGACCAAAGAAATACAGTAGATGCGAATATTTGGAGTTTTAGCAAAGCTTTTGGTACTGGCTCTCATAGTATCCTTCTGAACAACATGTCTAGGATATAGTTATATGGTTGCCTGACCAACTTAGTGGCCTTTTATGACAGTGTAACTGCATCAATGGACAAGGGAAGAGCCACCAATGCTACCTAATGGACTTCAGTAGAGCCTTGGACATGGTCTCCCACAACATTCTTCTTGTGAGCCAGAAGGGACCCTTAAATGTCATCTAGTCCAACTCTCCTACAATGAACAGGGACATCTGGAGCTTGATCAGGCTGCTCAGAGCCCCATCCAGCCTGACCCTGAATGTCACCATAGATGGGGCATCCACCACCTCTCTGGGTAACCTGTTCCAGCGCTTCACTACGTTTATTATAAAGCTCAATTCTTCACCTGAGGGTGGTCAGGCACTGGAACAGGCTTCCCAGGGCCGTGGTTACAGACCCAAGCTACTGGAGTTTAAGAAGTGCTTGAACATTTCCCCTTAGACATTTTTTGGTTGGTCCTGTGTGGAGCCACAAGTTAGACCCGATGATGCTTGTGGGGGTCCCTTCCAACTACTCTACAGTCTTTGTGGCCCCCTTTCTCGTCAGTATATTCTAGAGCTCTACAATTCTATGAAAAGTAAAGTTGGGTCGGTTTTGTCATTACTTTTTTCAAACAGAGATGTGCACAAACCCCTCTCTTAAATGTCAAACCCACAGTGCAGAGCAGTTCGTTCTTACTCCATTCTAATGCTGAATGCAGACTACATCAGAAATGCTCTGATCCGCTATGACAAGTCACGCATTCTCAGTCCTTCCTTGCTTGTCAGCATGGTTCAAAATACAGACTTCTTTTTGTAGAAATTAATACTAGTGTACACTGCCTCTGGTAAAATACAGTAGCTGCTTTTTTAAATTTAAAAGCCAGATGTTTCTAATTAAGAAAGTATTGAATAGGATGTCTTATAAACATCTTCCTATGAGCACGAAGCAGGACTTTTCTACTTTTAAGTGCACGAAAAAGCAATTTAGGGCAAATTTTGAAGATCATTGAGCAACCTTGTACTCCAAACTGAAAAAAGATGCAGTCTTTGAAGCACAGACAATTACCACAGAACTATAATTCTATCCTGAATGAAGGAGTTTGTACTCCATGTTCCTGGGTACTGTGCTCCAAAACAAAACAAAACAAAAAAACAACTGTTTAATCTGCCAATTATGCATAAGTGTAAATGTCCTTTGTATGCACTACGTTTCAGCTTAAGCTACTGAGTTACGTTTAAACTTGTTAAAGCTACCCGACCTCAAAACAGACATTGGTCAGACAGCATGGACGGTGTCCAGCTTTCATCGCAACACTGAAGGAAAAGCAGCTGACAGCCTGTGTATGCTGTCTGTGAGTAGCAGTAAACCTACAGTCACTTTCCTATTGTTCTTCCATTTAATGCGCCATCCCACTAGCCACCGCTGAGCAGGACAAACCGCAAAGGGAAGATGCGCACATGAAGAACCAAGAGAAAATCCAAGGCCAGCTCACTGTCCTGACATGCACTGCCAGCTCCAGAACCACAGTGAGTTTTTATGTCCATGGCTTAACCCTATTTTCATACGACTCTACAAGAAAAGGCCAACACAGTACTGGGCACAACTGCATAGATAACCTTCAAAGGAGAAAGAACTCAGGGATACCTTTAACAAATACCTAGGACAGATTTGTCACAGAGTTGCCAAATAGGTAAAGTGGCATGTTTGTAGGGTTAGCTTCCAGGAAGTAAGCATGTTTAATCCCCAGATTTCACATTCAGAAGTTAGTAAAACTATTTATTTCATCCACCTCATTTTTTGTCGTCTCTTTTCAGTGTACGATACAGAACACCACCAGGGACCTGAACATGACAGATTCATTTCTGAAAGCCATGTGTGGATCATAAAAACAGCAAATCCACTCCTTCAACAGATGCTTGAAAATATATGCATGCTTCATTAGCCTAATTTGTCTACTCCGAGCCTAGTCCAAAACGGCAGAAAAGTTCCAAAACCACATCAAGTGCCATGGAGACCACTGTGCATAATAATAAAAACAAACATGATCAGCAGGCATTAAGAACCTCAATTTGCAGACCAAGTCTGATTTCTGACTAACAGCTGGATGAAGAATTTCCACAGAGCAAAACACGGACACCACAATGTAATGTGCAACTGATTGCAGACAAACCACAATCAAAGCAGCCAATTTCCTAACTAGCTCCAAACACTGTGGAAATACGAGAAGCCAAAGAGAAAACAACCTAAACCTCTGGAAAAAAAAAGTGTGGAAAAAAAAGGCAGAAGTATTCTGGAAGGCATGGAAACGTATGCTAAGCTGTCAGTATTTTGGTACAGATGAGAAGGGAGTAACGTGAAACCTGTTTATTATGTTGAAAAAATGATTAGCATCTAATCTCCAGCGTTTTGTTGTTGTTGTTTCTTGGTCTTGTGTTGTTGAAGACTTCCCATGCAGGTTTCTCACAGGCTTTGGCAAGAACTCAATCAGCAAGATTTAAGAGTTTCAGACAAAAGGTCAGTGCAAAACCAGCCGTGCACGCGGAGTAAGATCCTCTACATCACCTTCCAAAGTTAAATATCCACCTCAAGAGCTAAGGTGGATCTGGCATGCTAATGGCATATAAATAGAAAAGAATAGGAAGCTTTGCTAAGAGAGGAAGATGTTTTCTTTGATGAACCACTACTGAATAAGTACTATTACTGAAACATTACATGATATCAAACAGACACCTCCTCTGCTGGGATCTTTTAGAAAGCAGCCTGGCAAGAATGATGCACAGCTTTCTTAAACTCTAAGTAAACAATCAGATAACCTAGCAAGAATTTGACAACTCAGCTGGAAACAAAACAAAACAATAAAATGAAAGAAGAAAAAAAGTCTTCCATAAAGGATTAGAGCTAGGAAAGCATTAGAGTGGCTCCCAACATTCATCTGCTTATCCTCCACAGAAGCAGAGCTGATGGTGCAACCATTTATTTTCAAGAGCAGTTGTACAAAAGAAAACGGAAAGTGCAGCAGCTCCAACTGCAAAATCCCCCCCCTGTGGTAGGGCTGGAAGGCTCACATGAGGGAGGTCATACGAACGCTGCTCTGACATTAAGATGTGTTCCAAACTCAAAATCCCAGTTCTGAGCTACGACCACAAAGCAAAAATATAAAAACTAGACATTTCTAATTTGCACTGTGGATTAACCACAATCTACGACTCTCACAAAAACAGATTAAAAAAACATACTTTTTTCCCCTCTATCTTCAGGGCTGAAAGAGTAATACTAATTTCCCTGAAAACATTTAATTAATGGTAACAAAAGGTGAACACAAAACACTGTTACATTACAGTATGGAAATAGACAGCAAAACACATCTCAAGCCTTGCTCCATCCAGAGCCAATACCAGAGAGGAACACTCCTCCCTTACAATACTCAAAATACAGTCCTTTACCTTGGGGTGGGGAAGGAAGAGATTCGTTCTTCTCTGTCTCAGATAATGTCTGGATCAAGTGTCAAAGCTTGATCACTTTCATATGTACCTTTTCTTACATACATGTACATTACAAATGCTTTCAGATCCAAGTACCTATGCACGTGCATGGGTAGATATATTCACATACAGTCTTTGATCACAGGCAGTGCAACATTACTCTCATAAACCCAGAGTAAACCACAATTCCCATGAAGAAAAACATCCAAGAAAGCACGGGCAGCATTTCACACATGCACTTGTATGAGGCATGCAAGAAGCACGCACCAATGTTAGTGCTCGCTGTTCTCTTTGGGGCACCAATCCCCACAGCACATACAAGAAATAAATTGCCCAGTACTGCACGAAGGCAGGTTCACGTGCTGGTTAATGAAATATCACTAGCTGGTGAGGTGCAAGCCCCTTGGCTCAGAACAAAGATGATTTAAAAAGCACCCACCTCTCCATTAACAAACATCAAACTAGGCAGCAATTAAAAAAAAAAATAGCCATTCATGTGTTTCCAACAACCTGCAGGAATAAGGCACATCCACTGAAAGGTGGGAAAGGATTTATCTGTTGTACTAAATGTCATCTAGTGCTCATTCAAAAACAGTCTGCTCCTATGGAAGCATACTGGTTCAAAGACAAGAGAAAAATAGTGACTGGCTGTTCTCAGGTCACTGTTCTCTGAAAATACAAGGATAACTCTTCCAAAATAAAATAAAATAAAAAGAAGCAAAAAACAAAAGGATTCAGGAAAGCCACCTATGAGAGAAATGACCTCATCTTGTATGATTTCTACTGATCCTTCTAAAGGCAACTATTATTTGTGTATCTGAAAAAGTATCCCTAAAACAACCAGAGTTTATTTCCAAAGTACTGGATGTCTTACGACTGGAAAACTTCTACTGAGGACTATTGACATTCTTACCACAGATCTGTTTTATTGCATTACATGCATTCTATTAGGAAGTTATATGGTGGAGAATGAAGAAATATGCTGACTCTTTGACAGAAGAGAAAAAACTAAGCTGTTTCCCTTTGCCCTTCAGGAGGGAAAAAAAGGTAATATTTTCTCTATGAAAATGCTCAAGATATAATGGCCAGAAGAAAGCAGTACTTTATAAAAATGGTTCAACAAATCCCAGCAGAAACCAAACATCTTTTCATATACTTAAATATCTGCAAGGGTCCATGCTGACATTTGGTGAATGGACAGAATTAAGTGTTCTCACACCCAGTGCCTTTCACTTATGGCCCGAAGTCCTGGCTGGCACAGATGCCAGGTGAGTACTGTAGTTAGAACAGCGGCCTGGAAAAGTGCTATTGCATTTGAATAGAGTAAGTGCATAAAGTAAGTACCAAACAGCTTCTGGAATTCAGTTTACTTAAGAAATATGTATACAAAAAATATTTAAAAGACGAAGAATTTTTTTTCATCATCTCATTTTACTTTTGTGATATCTTGGTTACTTGCAAATGCAGAAGGACAGCAGGAACAAAGAATACCTTAAGTTTGGGAAGAAGCAAGGCAACCTAGCAGCACATTTCACCTTAAGCTGGTATTATGACATCATCTGATTATTCACAAGCCTTTGTATAACTTAATGCAAGTGGTAAGCAAGTTCCTTTCACCTTAAAAACTTTCCTTGATTTTATAACATCAAGGAAAATCCAACAGTCCATCAGAATATAGCATCTAAAACATAATATCCTAAACATATATCTATATAAACTTTGCAATATATTAGTACCACTTCTCGAGTCATAATGACAGAAAATCAATTCAAAGTTTAATGTAAAAAATATATTTTTAAAGAGTATCCAAGCAAAACCAAAACTTTATTACTGTAAATCTTTTTGTTTAGGTACCTGTAATCAATGTTCGTGAAAAAAAAAAAGCAATGTTAAGCTGAGAGTCTGACCCTTATCACCTTATCATTCATGTACCAGAAGACTGATAGGCACTAATGGCAGCACTACAATCTGCTGTGGAGGACAAACTGTTAATGGAACCACATGATAATCAGTTAAATTTCTGCCTGATACAGTTGCTGTTTCTATATGTACTGTGAAACATACAGACAACATCATGAAAAACTTTTAAAAAAAGTTAGGTTTCGTCTGTCAGCCACTTACCTGCTGATCCCAGCCTGTCCACTGTCAAATGTGTTGCAAAAAGCTGTCTGTAGATGCCTATAACAGCCTCCATCATCCCCAGTGCTTTATCAGCAATTATACAATACTGTTAGTAACACGATGATGCCAGGCTGCTCTTGTTGAGTATAAATGAGAGAATAAATTCAAAAACCTCTATTTGGTTTCTTCAAATTTGGATTATTTTAATTACTATTTTCTAGTACACAAGGATGACCTCAGTTTAACACACTTCAACTCTTTGCTAAAGCTTTGTTGCTTTTTGGGTTTTTTTTCTGTATCATACACAGCATCCTTGCTTTAAGGTCAACTCTTATGTAAAACTCTCTTTATGGGTCAATTTGACACAGGTCCACTCTGCAGGATAATTCTTTTACCATATATTTTTAAATCCTTCATTGTTCCTTGAAGCCCTCTATTTTAAATATTCACAAGGCTTCTGAGTGACTTTTACAGGCTCATGATTCAGTGTGCTCACCACAGGTTGAAATAATGACACCAAGGGGAAAAATTTCACCACCTGGAACTCAGCTGACACTGAAGGAACAAATCCAACATTCCACTGGTGTTATAGAGGGACCATTAACAGGTCAGTTTCCCTTCTGCCTCTGACCATCTCGTGCTGTTCTCAAGTCAGTTCCGATTCACTCTGAACAAATGCAGGGGAAAGGGAAAGATTTTATATGTGGAAGAGAGAATCCATAATGGAAAAAAAACCTATTAATCTAAAGCAAAAACTAAATTTGTACCTGGAGTTTTATAAAAGATGAAGTCTAACTAGGAAAGCATTAATCAAAGAGCAAATTTCACCGCTATTCAAGTGAAGTGAGACTTGCCATGAAGATTCTGCAGTGCCTATGATTGCATATGATGTCATCTTCAGGGAGAAAGAGCTCTTCTAACGAGGAGATTAAACTAGATGAATGCACAGAGCTTTAAAAAATGTTAAGTACAAGTGCTCTTAGTAGTAGACAATCCTTTACAAGCCTCTAGTGCATGTGCTGGCTGAGGCAGGGAAGCAGCCAAGCACTGCTGTGCTACCAAGCCTTCATACTGACCTGCCCCAGCATGTCGGGTGCGATGGGGAATGTGGGCCAGATGGCCGAGTAGACTCCGAAGAAGACGAGCCAGAGCAGCATGCTTCCCCAGACGGCCAGGTGACTGAACTGTCAAGGAGCAGGGAGAGGACAGTCAGTACAGTGCACTTCCCTGGCCACCTCAGCACAGTTATTTTTCTGGTCAGGTCTCTTTCAGCATCACTCCGGCCCGTCTACTGCCCTTGGTCTCAGGCCAGTTGCACAGGTTGTTTAAACAGCATAAAACAGCCTCCTCTTTAATCTCTGCCTCACAACAGGGCAGGCAGTCAGTCTTCCCAGCCAATCTGTCTTACTTGGAGCTCCAAAAACTCATCAGATTTTCCTTAGAGCTCTGATTTCTCTCATCTAGCTCCTGGTTCCCATTGTACACATGCCAGGTTCAACACATACATCAAGGTAGAATTTTTCAAAGGCACAGGTTAAAGTTCATACTGACAAATCCTTCATGTCAGAGCATATGCATACATCCATGTGCACCACACAACTTTCACTGAAGAAGGTTCAGTGTTGTGTGATACACCATCACTTAAATCATCAACAACTACTGATTAGCTTTCCTTTACTGCTTTAAAAGTGTTCTAAGTGATTTACAGATTTGCAATACGATTTACATCTTTACTGATTCTTTAATCTGCAGACTAAGAGTAAATAAAAGCAGTATCAAAGTAACCAAGAACATGTCCAGCACATAGTTCATTTCAGTTGCATTAAGGAAAGTCATTTCTCCCACACACCCAAAACTACTTTGCTATTCAAGATGATTTAAACTGTTTTATTTTTACAGTGCAGTGGATGGAATCAGTAATTCTGGTTGTAACACGCAACTGAGCTCACTGCTGGCTCCAGCTCTTTCGGATGCCATCAACTCCTGCGGCTGATGACTTTGGCTCCAACTCAGAGAAGTACCTGCATAAATCTTAATTACTACATAGATACGGCCTTAGGAACATGGCAATGAATTCATTCACTGGGGGCTGTAGTGGACTCGCAGTATGTTTGTTTAGTTCTCAGTTTTATACTTTATATTTGATGACTGTATTTGTTGACTTGTTTTTTTTTTTCTTTTTCAAACAGGGTGTCTGAGAATCAAAGCCCTAAATGGTAGGTATTGCATTCTGCCCACTGTGAGACCAAAACTTCTGGATGGGGAAGACTGCTCCTTCAGTGTAAGTACTCAGCATCTTCAGAAAGAAGAGCTTTCTCGAGCTTCTCTGGTAGAGAAAACAAACAAGCAGGGAGCCTTCAGCACCAAAGCAGACTGGCAGATAGCTCTAAGCAACTGGAGCTGGCATACAGTAGAAGCATTCATACAGCAAAACTTCAGAGGTGAAGGAAAGAATGTTCTTCCAGGTACCCTCAGAGTCAGAGTTTTCTTCATCCCTTAAGGTGGCTGGACAAGTGAGCAGGCCATGGAGTGGGCTCCTTCCAGGAGAGACGTTGTGGGCAGGAAGGTTTGTTTTCAGACTTCTCTATTTATTTGTTTCACAACTGGTAATTCAGATCCAGTTTTGAGGTGAATAAAACTAAGAGACTAGGAGATTATGTTTTTTGAACTTGGGGGAAGTTGGGGCAATTTAGTTCACTTGGTTTGCTTGCTCTTCTGAAAATAAGGGACATTTCATGCCAATATTCTGACCAGAATAAAGCCCAGCCACAGCAAGTTAACTGTGGTATTCAGCTCATCCAAAAAGAGTCCTATGAGACCTCTTAAAGAAGCCAGTCCCAAGTGGTGGCAGGAGAACAGCACCAGCCCTGCTCTCCTGAAAGTAGATGACACCTTCCTCTAAGCCACAGCCTTCCCTCCAAAGAAGTGGACACAAGACCCAGGATGGCTTGGACTGACACTTCTAAAGTGCAGACTCCTACAGGTTTTACAATTAAAAGCTGAAAAGATAAAAGTAAGCAGGGAAACCATTCAAAAATGTATTCCTATTCGTACTGTCCTAACGCTAGTGAAATATTTCGGCTCTGTTCTTTCCGTTCTGTTGCCAGGACAGTTCTTGAGTTCTAAAATTCTTCACCTGGCTCCTGCCAGCTTAGCAAAGTCTTTGCTCATTTTGTTTTCATCATCTTCTCAAGACTGTTCCAATCATCTCTTGCCACATGCCTCCCCTCACAAATACCAGGTTTGTATTTATTTGCATTAGTGCTCTACCTTTAAAAGATCTGCTTTTTGAAAGACCCCTCCTTTTCCTACTTGAAAACATTTCTTAAACACTAACCCCACCAAGCTCTGCACCCATCGCTTTCCACTGATCTATCTTTTACTGCTGAAGAACTCATGTGCAAAGCAGAGGCAAGTTTGTCAGATGTGTTAAATGGCAAAAAAAGAAATCAAGTGCTCATACATTAAAAAACCCTACACTGTGTCTTTCCTGTGCATCCAATTTATCTGAAGGGGGTTAAACATCATGGTAAAGCATCGAAGAAAGCTGTGTTTTAGAAAAGCCTGCTGCACTGTTATATACAGGCATCCTGAACATAAAGTTGCTCTAATAGGTGGATTTTATTTTTTGTCATGTTACTGCTTTTACCAAAGCCTTTCTTTCTACACAGCCTACTGGGTATCTCTGCAACACTGAATCTGTGTTTCCTATTTAAAGCTTTCAGCTGAACCCAACACGTCTCCCAAGTGGCAGTGTCCCTCTCAGCCTGAAGAACAAATTGCATGTAACCAATCCAGCTGATGACGGAGAAGAGGCTTAACTCAATGTCAAACATTTAATACTCTTCAAGTAACCTAAAGATTCTTTGTTTGTTGATTCACTCGCAGCTGAAATAATAATTGTAATATCAGATTCCAAGATTATGAGAATCACTTGGTCCAAGCAATGGGACAGGAATTACAGCATATATAGAAAAAATTGATTATAAATACAAACATTTTTCTGCATAGAACAATAACTTCCAGTATAAAATGTGACTGTTCAAGAACATTGAGATCTACTAAACATTGTGATATCTTTTAAATAAAGTTAGGAAAGGGGGAATCATTATTATTCCCAGGTGACTGAAAAGACATCATTTACTCAGGAAAGGGGAGAGAGGAGAAAGCATCAAATAAGTCAAATGTAACAGGATCTAAACAGGCTCATATGCCTCCACTGCAGATTTGAATAAGTCATCTTTCAGTGCATAGGGGATTAATTTGTTTCTAACTACTTTTGCATTTTAAAATGTTGGTATACAACAAAAAAACTGCGCCTAAGCAACAACAAAAAAAAAGGTTTTATTTTTCTGATAAGTGAATGAGGCAGAAAGCATTAGCATTTCCCTAATAATTAAATAACCCATACAGATAGTATTTCATCTTTAAAATTCAGAGCAGACATCAGCTCATTAATCTAACAATTCCTCTGCGAGGAACGAAAGGAAACATTTTACAACTAATAGGAGCAATGAGGTTATGAGATTTAGCCAAGTCCCTACAGAAAACTGATAGAATATGGGGCTCCTCAAAACAGCTTGGTCTCGAGGGCACTATGTCTTAGAACATGCTGAAAACTAGATTTCCATAAGGCACCTCATATGGGTGTGGAGAAACAGGGACTCCACCAGCATCACAGTATTTGTGTTTTCATGAGGTTTAGACAAAGGAAGAAAAGTGCTGGAGCTCCATCAACACAGGAACCCTCCTACCACCCTTATTCTTTCGAGGTCACTGCCCTGGCAGATTCTGACACCTACCAATAACAGAGCACTCACTCACTGCAAGTAAATTACTAAAATCTAGGAATCAACACAAGTGTTTGACAAACATCCCTTATTTATTACTGAAAGTTTCCAAACAAACATTCTCAACCAGTGTGATGTCACCATTGCTTTTTACTAACTTCAAAGTATTTCCCAAAACCCATTTGTGTATCTGTGGGCAGACATCATTCACTATTGCATTAATTTTTAAAGGAGCTACGGAGTAAAAAGATGTTGCTCTTAAGCAATTTCTTGCTAAATTTCTACCACCTGTTTCTAAATTTTCAGAATGTTGGCAAAATACTTTTAGCTGTCTACTCTTCCTACTTCTGACAGGATGCTCCTTTTTTAACATGTCTTTGGAATGCATTCATTCTTCTCTCCTGTGGTTATGGAACTTAGTCTGTCCTTAAATACAAGATGCAATTAAATTACTGCAGCCTCAAATGATTTTTATTACTACTTTTCTGTACTAATGCTAATCAGAGAAAAATGCATGCTAATAAAATAAAAGCTAATCAAGAATACTTACTCTAGTCCATGCAGTTGTTTCCAAGCCAGCTTTCAGGCAAACAGTAACTACAACATACTGCAAGGGGAAAAGACAAAAGACAGCTTCAGTATCAGCACTCTCAAATCTGGAAATGCTCACAGCCCAATCTCCCTTTTAACACCTAAAAATGGAAGTACCATCTAGGTACCAACCCGCCTTTTGGAGCCTTTGCAGCCGGGGTGGTGGAAGGACAGGAGATACTGTGTAAGAAAATGAACGTGGGTCAAAAATCAGCCTCACAACATAGGTATGACTTCGTTTAAACTTTCTTCTGATTTACATAATTCTCTGACAGTATAAAAAAATGACCATTCAAAAATGTCTTGGATACATAAACTTACAGTATAAACTATGTTCCCAACAAATAAATAGTCGATTCCCTGCCCATTTGTGAATACTGCATCTGAAAAAGAAAAATTGTCACATTTGTTAACCAGTTTATCAACAGAATAAGCATCAAGGAGATTTTGAGGAGGCTAGACAGTAACTGGTTCTAAACTCGTCTTCGGGAATGTCAAAGAGCACTTTTAGAAGCTCTGACTTACTGGTAATGCACCAGGTGTGCTAAGCAAGACATGATGTTCACACAGAATGTGTATACACAGTTCTACTTGCCAGAAGCCGTCAGCAGAAGAGGAAACTTTTGCCAGGCACTAATGTGTAATTTGTCTCTAAGAGCTGAGGTAGGTCAGCATCACTTCTTCTGTGGCTATCTGTTCTGTGCTACTCATTGACAGCTCTAACAAATTCCATTGTGAATAAAGTCTATATATGACTCGAGGTGTGCTGAAATAAAGCTGCATTTATAGAGTGATCTTTTGCAGTTTTCTCTTAAGAGCACATTTAATACCTAAAATACCTCACTGGAGGTTAATTCAGTAACTGAGCAGCACTCGGTCCTCCACACGCTTTCTCTTAGTCAAGTGTGCAGAAGGGTAAGTACATGTTAATCTATCACTTGCAAGTGCCAACCTTGGCAATGCTTCAAATGTCTGTTTAGTCTTTCTTAGTCCATGCTGAATAAAACCGGAACACCAGGAAAGCACACTCAACAGCTACACTAAGGCCAGATGAACTCATACTCACAGGAACTTTCAAGCATTACTCAAGCATGATAAGTACTGGTATTTTCACAGGTTTTAAGACAACTGCTAAAGAAATACACAAACAGCAGGGATGAAAAAGGCTTAAGATAAAACCCTTGGACTTGTTCCTAAACACATACTGCCTAGTACAGTGCTTCTACTATGAGGGTACCACTTTGCTAGGTTTATTTGCAAAACTGGATCTGACACTGTAAAACCAGGGTCACCTACTTAGTGAACTATGTTCCTGTAAAGTAAGTCTCCAGGATCAGCAAATTTTGAAGTCAACAGAGAAAAACCCTGACAGCCTGACCTCTGGTGAAGACTCTGTTAAAGGTTCAGCCAATGCAGCTGCCCATGCTACTTGAGAGGGCTTGCATCTACAATCACTGCATGTGTTTTCCTCTGAACAACTGACAGATTCTGAGTATCTTCCACTGATTCTATACTGTAGCTTTTCTTTCCATTTTGAACCCAAACTACTAAGAAACAGCATCAGATATACTAATCACAAACAGCAGATCAAGACCAAAAATCTGATCCAGGCTGCCCAACAATAGATTTGATCTTTAGCCACAGTCATCTCTACCAGCCCATTTTTTCTCCTGGTGCTCTGTAGCCTCAGAAACATACATAGTGTTTACAAATGCACTAAATCCTGGTGATGTCTAAAGTCTCAGTTTACTGACAAAGAGACATGTCTAAAAACATATCTGTTTTGATAGCTCTACAATAAATGTATCTAACAACTCTGACAGTATCTTGCTCTGGCACAACACCACAGTTTACATTTAAGTAATGGAGTAAAATTTGCTGCAAGTCTCAATTTTCTGAAGTCACGCAGTAATGTGACAATGTAATATATATATATTTTTTTCAGCTTTCCATGACCTTCCACTTCAGGAGGATAAGCAGTTGTGAAATGAATGATATTTCCATTAATGAGGACAGATGTTCAGTGAACACATCTTTTTAAAGCTATACCAGTGTCCATTTGCTGAACATATGCACATCAGTTTCTAAGGAACTCGAGAGGTTAAAAAACATCCCAGTGAGAATGGCACATTTTTGTCTATGGCACTGGCATCTCTTTTTAATTTTGAAATATGGAGAAACTGGAAAATTCAATATTTGTTCCTCTTTGGAAAGCAAGCTAAGCAACCTATTGAAACGATCTCAGAAAGAAAGTTACCATGTGAGCAGGTGACTATTTCAGACTTTACATTTCAGCTGTTTAAAGCAAAAGTGTGTCATCTACTTCGGAACTGAGTAGTCAGAAAAGTATTTATGGAAGACGGAAACAGAAAGCGTAGTCTGCAACTACTGCAGACATCAGCCCAGAATAGCTCAAGTTGGATTTAAAGAGGAGCTATTCAAGATTAACATTTCCCACAAAAATAGTGAAACAGAACAACCCCAGACCCCCCAAAGCAAAACAAAGACCAATGAAACAAAAACAACCTCTCTCCTCCTAAACTGAAACAGAGCTCTCAGTCCACAAGCAGAGGAAAGGGAGGTCTCTTTCTTGTACGGTCTATCACACACTGTGTGAAGTTGTCACTGAGGATATTACCCTGAAGTATTACTGAACCAGGTAAAGAGAAACATGAACCTGCCTCCTCCGTATCTCCACCATCATGCCCCTTTGATGTGAGCATTCATCTTCCTTTCCTTTTACCTTTCCTTTTCCCCAATTAACCCACCCTCAAACTGAGAAGGTTCTTGAAATCAATGTTTCCAGATAAGTGTTTGTTTTGAAAAACTCGTGCTTTTGACAGATCCTACCCTCTTTCCCCAAAATTCCTTGTCTGATCATGTCCCATTTCTTAATACAGTAAAACAGATTTCCCAGATTTTCCCTGCCCACACAATTATTATTGTAAATCTAAGTAGGAACTATATGGGATTTACTGTTCCATGAATTACTGTGCAGTTGCATTACATTTCACAGAAAGTAAGCCTTAGTAAATTTGGTTCACATAACAGAAAGTCTTGTTTTTCTAATATCTGACTCATGATCTGATCTTTTTCAATCCAGGCAATTCACTTCTTCCACAGACTTCAGTGGTAATGAAATCTCACTCTTTCACTCTATATTTTACAGTTCTGAATTATGGAACGGGAAAGATCCAGAAAGATAAAACGAACAGTTGTAATACAGCTACCAGCTGCTTTAAGAAATACTGCAAAAACATTATACAGTAAAAAGTTGGGATCTAAGCACGTCAATGAAAAAAATCAGGTGTCGTACAGAATGTTGCTAGTGTTTGAGTAAGACTTTGGCAAAGCAGTAGTATAATTTCTTAAAGCAGTAGTATAAATTCTTAAGTATTAAAGTCGTTACATGAACAATAATTAAGTTAAATAGGAATAAACTCAGGAAGCCATTTGACAACCAGCCACGAACAGCAGCTAGAGTCCACTGAACTGTCAGTATTATTTTCTTAGAACTTGTCACGACTTCCAACTCTGCAAACACACTGGCTTTCTGAGACAGAACATCAGTTACTGACGTAAGAAATAATGAAGCAGTTACCATGCTCCAGTACTTTCAGTGGAAACCAGAAGAGAATGATGGAATGGATCAAGGCATTGATGCAGTGACCCCAGAAAACCTGAGGGAAAACAAACCAAGTCATCAGTAAAGTCCAAAACTCTTGACCTCTCTCTAACTCCCAACAAATGCTTCATTGTGCAGTTTAGAGTCTGACAATATTTTTCCTGAAGTGAAATACCTAAACTTTCCTAAGATCCATTTCCTCCTACAGTTTCTGCTCTGTCACAAGAAAACACTGGTCCAGTTGGACAGTTTTATTCTAACAAGTTAAAATGTAACAGGCAAGCAGACTTGCAACTTTAGATCTTTATCAAAATACAGCAGACAGATGGAGTAACCTTTCTTTAATTATCTCAAAGAAAGATTTTAAAGGACGGATTCTATGCCATGAAGTGTTTTATTTTCTTTTAAGAGGCAAATACTTTCTATGCTCTGTGATTTTTAAACTTACAGATAAAGAAGTTTTATACAAACTTGAGCTTTATGTGCTCAACAATTTCCTCCTCCCTCCTCTCTAATCAAAGCAGTCTTACAGTCTCCCTGATTCAGAAGTAAGTTTAAACGTGCCTGTTATGGAATAAACACAGAATTCCAGTGCTGGCACTTTCTGGCACGTAAAATAGCAAAATGAAATAAAAAGCGTTTTTCAAAAGTTCAAGTCAAAATAAATCAATTTTTGTTTTCCAATTTTTATTTTCTCTAATAATAGAGAGGAACAGATTAACTGTGAAAAAGCTCTCTAGTAGGAAGTGTTATGACAACCTCTATATCGAATAAATCTGGATGAAGTCATCCAGTTTCTACAAAAATGGAAAGATAACCATTTTTTAGTTGTTTAGAAGGTCATATTCAGATACAAATGTTATTTGAAATCACAGTTCATAGATACTTCAGGACAAGTTTCAGTTGAAACCACATCTGAAAATCCTCACTTAAAAACAAAGAGTTTGTTTTGTTGTTGGCCGTTTTTAAAACAAAATATAATCCCTTTGAAAGCAACAATCCTGTTGCAGCATCATAGTATAAAACAGAAGTGACTGTGGGGAGTAAGTTATTTTGTGATGAAATAGACCTGGAAAATACTTTTCCATGTTATTCTGTAAGAAACAGATTGTTCTCTTACCCTTGTGTTGAACCCATCTGCATTCTGAGTAATTTTGTATAGCTGTGGAAATCTAAGCATACTATCTTGAGTACACGATCGCTCAAAAATTCCCAGAGTGAAGGGTGGCAATGCTGTGAAAATCTGCAAAGCAAGCAAACGCTAATTAAAAGCGGCTATGAGTTTTAAGTGGATCCCTGATAATATTTCAGTGTGCAGTCAACAGCAAAATTCCCAGACACTTCACTGAAGATGCATTACCAACTGGTGTGTTGACATCATTTTCAAATGTCCAAACAAATCCATGCATGAATTTCAGCCATCTGTAACTATCAAGTATTGACTTACAAAGAAAAGAAGCATAAATGAAAGTTGGTATTACTAACCAAGCAGCTTACATTCAAGCAGTTAGCTATCAGTGTTTCTGATGTAGCACCTCTTCTAGGGAGGGTAAGCCACATCAGAGTGGAAAGGAAAGGCAATGTACTTTTTCAAAAAGGCCTTGAGGGAATGGGTTCAAACACAACCACATTTGTAGGCATAATTAAATATGTAATACACTTAACCAAAGCTAAGTTTATAAACAAAGCAAACATTAACTCACATTAACAATACACTGAAAAACAACAGCCATTCTCTGTTGCAGTACTTCAGGAATTTTCCAGCCAGGCACGGCCTGACAGGAACAAATTAACCATACTGTGAGCCCCTATTTCTGACTGTTTACTGATGACCAAGGCTTGGAAGTCTTCCAGGAGAGGCAACAGAACTCTGCCAGAATCACAGCAAGACAGACCCTGCTGAATCACTGCTGAATCCTACATCACTCTTCTTCAGGTGCTTCCAGGATCTGAGGCAGTTCATTTAAAGCCACCTCGGGAATAAATGTTCCTTGCTGTCTGTTGTCATACACAGTGAAAATGTCACCAGTATGCTTAACTTTAGTCACATCATTTTACATTAACTTTGTATCTGAAAATTAATTCCTAACCCTATTTTTATATATGCATATTTAACAGTTCAAGAAGAGTTCAGCTAGCAGCTTCAGGTGAAGAAGTATGTTTCAATTATGGACTCTTGTTTCCAGTGAGGAGCTGGCAGTTGGAGAACAGACAAAAAGCAGCAAGGAGGACCAGACACCAGCAAGAGGCAATTGTTTCATCCCTGGAACCAACTTCTTTTGTTCAGAAAGTGATAAATCAGACGGTTAAACTGTTGGTGGGCAGAGCTAGAACTAAGACTGCTGGTTCAACATATTGTAATACATTACATGTTCTCATATGCCTTTAAGATATTTCCCCATAAGTTTTTTCATGTTTCTTCAGACACTTCCCAATTAAATCAAGACACTACTGTAGAGGGGGTTTTGTCTTTTTTTTTTTTTTTTAATATGAAAGGAAGATTCCAGTATGGAATCAAAGATTCACCAAACCTGGAAAAGACCTCCAAGATCATCCAGTCCAACCACCCACTTGCCACCACAATTCCCCCACTAAATCACATTCCTTAGTACCACATCTAAATGTTTCTCAATCAACTCCAGGGATGGTGATTCCATCACTTCCCTGAGCAGCCCGTTCCAGTGCCTGACTGCTCTTTCAGAGAAGAAATTCTTCCTAATTTCCAACCAAAATCTGCCTGGTGCAATTTGAGGCCATTCTCTCCAGCCCTGTTGCAAGTCCAGTATAAACCTGATATAGCTGTAGATGTGTCTGCTCACTGCGGGTGAGGTGGACTAGATGATCTTTAAGTGTCACTTCCAATTCAAATGATTCTATGATTCTATAAATGCTGGAAGCACAATGCTACTAACATTTCCTACATTTTACATTTTAATGAGACTGCTCCTGAAGAAGAGGGTTAATTAACACGGAAAGGAAGAGTTAAACTCCACTTAAAAACCCAACTCCTTCAAATTATGGAAGTCCTTAATACCCCACCAGCATTTGATTCTCTGGGATTCCATGGGACCAGTTCTACTTTTAGAAAATACTGCCCTTATGAAACAAGGATTATTTTATACTCCGCTGATTCTCTATGATGAGCCTCATCCAGGAGCTTTAAATGCAGGGTACATAGATCCATCAAACCAGGTTTAAAGATAATAGATGCAAATATCTAACCATGAGTGACAGACTGTGCAACAGCCAGGAAATGAGGGTGAAGAGGAAGTGGAAAATCCCTGAATTAATGCCTTCCATGGAGAGTATGAAATCTTACAGCACATGAGGGTTTGTGCCATCATTTTTAAGATTACAGAAATGTGACAGAAGTGTTTCCATTAATACTACTCACTGATAATTTGCTGGCTTTTTCTGTATTTCCATATATTTAGAAGGAGTCTGATTAAAAAAGAAAAAAAATATTTCCTCCCTCTAAAGAGAAATGCAAACGATTTTTCAAAGCTGATGAAACTGACATTATAAACGCAGCCATCAGCTACATTACAAATATAACACTTGAAAATACCAGCACAGGCCTATGGTATGAAGTGAAATGTGGCCCAAGAGATCTTCCAGGCTTTAATCAGATTAAGGTTATTGATAAAATCACATGATACAGTGTGGGACCCTGAAAAGCACAGCTAATATCTGAAAGCACTCCTGGAACAACACATCCTGCACTTGGTTACAGTGAGGAATGCCAGTTATATTGAGTGCTGCTTCCAGTTCTTTACTGACTCATTACAGAGTGCATGATGCTTCCCCAAACATCTAATTCTTACAGGATCCGAGAGGAAGTCTTCTGTACTTTCTAACTATACGCCAGTAAATGCTTCAGTATGTTTTTGCATGGACCAAAATCACTGGGACAATGCTGTATTCCGAAAAGAAAACAATAAAAACACAAAGACTAAGACTTTATATCTATTTTGAACATTAGTAAAGCATCTCAGTACAAGAGAAGAAAGATGCTTTAAAAGAGAAAACAAAATTATGTCTAAAAGATACAGTCTGATGAAGTTTTAGTAAGCTAAGCACTTAACGTGTTGAAGGCATCTCTCAAAATTTATTTTTCAGAATTTATTTTTGTTATTAAAAACATCATTCAATACGCTTTTCTTTCTATAGCTCAGGGTAGATCAAAATGGCTTTTACAAGTGAATTTGTCTCTCCTGACATACATTTAGATAGTTACCTCGGAGAGACGGGACAGAGCACACTAACACACATCCCAAGCAATACCAATTCAAAACATGCAGCACTTACCACATTATACAGTCCAATGCACCATCGCTCAAATAAGATCTGCCCAGAGAATCCATTAACGAAAGCAAACCAAAGCTGAAACAAAGAAAGACAGGTTACAAGAAGCTTTAGATTACTACTGCAGTAAATGTTTCATCTACAGTAGAGGAGGAGGATATGGAACACAGACCACCATCTGGAGACAGCTGCTTGTCACGCTCTAAAAATAATTATCAGCAGTGCCAGAAAGTTACTCTCTTCCAAAATCTTAGATTTTAAATACTGCCAGAGTACTGCTTGTTTAAAATAAAATACTCAGGTGATGGAGCAATTTACTGAACATGAATCATTACTCTAAAAAAACAAATGGCCTCCAACTACTTCTGAAGTCTCACTGCTGGCAAAGTAACATGCTTGAAGCCACAAGATAACCTGCTTTCCATCAGAGCCAAGTATCAGAATTTTCATGTTAGCTGTCTTCTGATGAATGCTCTGTTTGACTTGTATTCTATTTTAGTTACAGACCCAGAATTAGAGGTACTGTGATTCATCAGTTACATAATTACAATTTTATTGTCTGCGTGACAGTAATTTTTATTTAACAAAAATAAATTAAGAATTAAACGATGTTAGAAGTTGCACAAAGATTCTGTGTTGTCTCCATCCTTTCACAAGTCTATGAAACCCAGCTGGAAGAGCCCTGAGCCACCTGGTTCAAGCTCAGCACTGACTCCACTTTAAGCAAAGGGATGGACTGGGCAGCCTCCGAGCTCCCTTCTGAGATGACTGTAACACCATGGTGCCAGAAGACTGCTATATGCAGCATTGTGTGTCAACTCTTTCCAGAATGTAATTGGACCTACTTCCTTAATCCTACTTTTAATCTTGCTGAAGCAGCTTTTTAAAATAAGAAATGCTTTACTAAGTTGGAACAAAGTTTCTTTCTCAGTCAGTGTGCACTTCAGTGACTAAGAAAAGAATAAGAAGGGAAAGAATTGTGCTTTTCCAAGGGATGTGAATCATTGCACTTATCTGTCAAAGGAGCATTCTGAATTTGTGATCACTGTCCCTTTCAGAGTTCATTTGTAAAATCTATTTGGGCTCAACAGTGCACCAGGACGTTTAGTTTAAAATCACAGTTCAAACACCACCATTGTTAACATACTTAACGTTTACATTGCTATTTTACGTTTCACTGACCGACAGTTCACGGCACTCACCGACAGAGCTCCGTCCTGACCCTGTTCTATCAGTGATGTAGCAGTACTCCTGCCAGCATCACTTATTCTCTGGTTCATCTGTAATTTGCACAATACATAATTTGCCCTTCCAAAATAACTCAGATAGGATTTACTTAGCTGTATACCATTTGGACTCTGCTTTTACTCAAAATGGTTATAGAATAACCAGGAAAGAGAAAGTAAGATGACAGCATCAAGACCTGCAACTGCTTTCATGAATCTGGTATCTAAGTAGACTGGGTCTCATCAGCACAGGACAAAAACAACTTAAGGGGTGATTTAATTGACAAGATTGACAAGACCCAGCAGTTTCATTCTATTTCCAGTTAGCTGAAATGCATCAGCCTTGTATAATCTACAAAAATGTATACCTAATTCCTAAAATCCAATTTCCTCTTTCATTCACTCTGTCAATCATACATAAATTTAAATTAAATAAATGTTCATCTCTCCAGTTCTTGTAAGGTTTTTCAGAGAAAAGGGCAGAAAAAAAAATCATACTCTAGACTCCAACCTTTTTCATCATTTTTACTTCTACCATCAGTACTTGGAGTGGTCAACACACTCCCATTTTTACACTCTGGACCCAACTAATGGCCCAAAGCAGCACACTGACCAGCCTCACTCAGACTTGGAGAGTTTTAACTAACTGCATACCTCTGTTCTTTAAATGAAAACTATGGAAGACCTTGGGAAACAATTCTTTTGTGGCTGGCAGGTGAGGAATGCTAAGGGATTTGATTTAGTACTTGGGTAGGGATAGTGATAGGAGGATGGTTGGACTAGATGATCTTGTAGGTCCTTTCCAACCTTATGAACCTATGAACCTATGACAGCTTCTTCTGGCAAGAATTCAAGCTTCAGACAAGCTTCCTCCTCAGCATTTAGCAGTGATCACCTAGGCACTCATCACCTCCATGCCTCTTGCAGTTTACTGCAAGCATAAATAAGGGCAACAATCTGAAAAACTTAAGTAGCTCACAAACCACAAGCCTGTCTGCCTATTTGGCAACCTCAGCCCATGCTCTGCTCAGTTTCCTAGATCCCACCAGGCAAAACAGAACTTCTGAGGATTAGTGGCCAACACTGAGGCCTTTTATGACACTGGCTCATGGTACTTCGGATATCGTTGCTGTATGAAGCCATAGCCTCTCAGAGGTAGTCAGCAACAGACATCCTTGATTTTCCATTGGGCAGGTGAAATAAAGCAGTCAGACTTGCTGTAGCTGGCTCACAGCTAGGAAATGAGCCCCAAACCAGGCAAAGCTATTATATTTCATTCACATTTCCCATAAAAATATTAGCAGTAATGAAATGAACATACAATTATGTAAAACCTGGAGAAAGCCATGCTATTAAGAGTCTTACAAAGCAGTAGATAGACTGTTGGAAGTATGAAAGACACCCTCTCCACAAGGCCATTCTTTCTAACTAAGAAAGTAGCTATCTTGCCACAACTGGGTGATGCAGAAGCCATTAAAGACCTTGCTAAAAAGCCCCTGAGATTTGTAAGTTACTATATAGGAGACTATCAAAATGGATGTTTCTCACTGTGGTAATTATTTAAGTGCCACAATCTTTAGTCTTCTGAAGTCTGCCTTTACCTTGTATGAATTTTCTGCAGAAAAGCACTATCCTTATTTCAAGACTGCTATGATTTTGGTGGGCAAGAACTAACTGTTAGCAACTTAAACGTTCAGCTATTTCAAAATCTGAACCTGTTTACCTTTTGGCAGGATCCACACAGGTGAAAATTAGAAGTGAGTACATTCCCCACTCCTCCCCATGCCAGTGTGCACTGCACTCTCAAATTACAACACAAAGAAAGAATAACACCTATGCTTGGCTCCACCAGGCCTTCACATTATCCAGTGCCAATCAACAGAAAGAACGTTGTGCACTTCCTTAGTACCTTCATGTCAAGATCAACAAATCAGACACTTCGCATGAAATACACAATTATTTTGCATTTAGCACAAGCCATAGATTGGTACATGTAGTTTAAGCACTAGCTGTTTGTAGAGAGCATGGTACTCTTTAAGGTCAGCAAAGAAAAAAATACCATCAATATTCCTGTTAACAAAATAGACTAAATAGATTTGAAGTTTCAACAACCCATGCTTGACTCAGACTTGGTAAGCTGGCAGGAAAACTTGCCAAGTCTGCCGGGCTTGCCAAGCTCCGGGGGTTTGCAGGGCTCAACTACAGCACTGCTATGAACACACAGACCCAAAGTCATTAAAACGCTTTTCTGGCTGGAAAAAAAGAAATCTTTTTCCCTTTAACTATTACCTGACCGTCAAAAACCTGGAAAAGCTTACTTGTAACTCAGCTACATGATACGTATTTTTCTCTCAAGAAACAAGAAGTCCAATTTAAATGTAAAGAAATTTAGACCTAAGGCTGAAAGCTGAGCTGATATTTTACTGCACTTTATTATAGCTGATATTGCAAAGATCTGAAACCAGTAGGCATTGCACACAAAGGAAGTGGAACATGCTGCAAACTGAACAACAGCCCATATTTCCCACCTTGAAGTGTGGCTGCATTGTTCAAATACAAACCCCCTGGTGCTGGAGCACTCTGTGTCAGCTGTGATGTGGGCATTTTGCCACTAGAGAAGGGAAAAAAAAGAGAGAGAGAGAGAGAGGAGGAGGAAAAAAAATAAAATCAGACTGCTGCCTCCTTCCAGAGGTCAATGAAAGCCAACAGATGGTAATACTTGGTTAATATTGACTTGAGCTGCAGGCAAACGTAGGATCCTGAGGTAAAACAGTCTTGCACTGCCATTATTTTGAGCCACACAGCCTATCCACCTGCTCTGAAGTGTATTTTGAGAAAAGATCAAGTATTATTTTCTAAAAATATTCCCACTTGAGAGAGTTGGAAGGCAATTTTAATTGCATTATTGCTTCATGCATAATTACCGCAACATTAATACTTGAAATAGTAGGAACTAATTTATTTAAGTGCTCTAAGGCACTGGGATAGAAAACGATCCATTCTAAACGTGTATATTTATGATGTCTTGATAATAGACAGCTTAACGAGTACTAGAAATGTTTTCCCAATTCTGCTAAAGGGCACAGAAAGCTAATGTAGTCAGGGTATCAACAATTGCCACAGGCACCAATTACAGCCAGCCTGGATGCCTTTACTGCTCAGAAATGAGTTAAATTCTCAAAATAGCCTCTCTCAGCACACACACATTTTGCACGTTCACACCGAATGGGCTCATTTACAGTTTGCCTAATAAAGCAGGTTTGTGAATCTCCTGTGCACTTCATTAATAATGTATCCTGATTAAAAACCCCTCGTTACAGATGCCTCTCTCAACGCAAGGCTCTTACTCCTGCTGAAATGCACATGGCCTTAAAATAATCCCTTCATTAGAGAGGATACAGCACCAATTCTGTAATATAGGTAGAGAGCCCTGATAATAAGATTTGACAGAGTAGGCATGTCTGCCTGAGACTTGCTCAGTCTGCCAGGAAATATTTCCCCCATTAGCTGTGTGAGGAAAACAGATCTATAATTTTCAACTGAAACCATTCTCCCTAGGTCTGTGCACCCAAACAAGTGCACCTCTAAGCTTAGAATTGTCTTCCACCTTCTCTGCCAAACATTAGCAATTATTTTAAAAGCTGCATGCTGCTCATTAAAACACGCTCATTAAAAAAAAAACAAACAACTATGCATTTTTACTGCAAAGCTTGGTCAGATAAACTGATATCAAAGCAACCAATACTACAGAGATTTCCTGGTTTTAAACACTAATTTATTAAGTAAGCCTGAACAGCTATTATTTCTTTTATTGCCAACTACAAATACATTTCAGCATCATAAAAAGCAGTTTCATCAGCCTCATCTTTCCCTGCTCACTCAAGAAGCACATGCAGAAAATTGGCTTTTCTTCCTCATACATGTGCTTTGCTTTACCAGCAGGCCTAGTGTCAGCATCGTTCCTCAGAAGCACACCTAACACTCAGCAGAAGAGGGGAATGCAAAGCAGGACAGGAGGCGGAGGGGCACGAGAGGTATTTTACAGCTGAAATCCTCACAGTAATTCTGAAGACTTGAAAATTAAATAGGAATTGGTGAATCTCTCTAGATGTTTCTTCTCAGAGGTCACCAGTAGTTCTGTTTCTTGCCTCAAATGACACCCATCAGCACATGACCGTGCAGCACGTCCCAGAGGATCTAGCCATTGCAACACATGAAGGTTGGCCCTTCCAGCAACGTTTGGTCCTGACACACTGATTACTATAACTGAAAACCAACAAAACACAGCTGACCATGCAAACTTCAATTTCTTCACAGTGAGGTGGGATCGTTTCACTGCTTTTTTGCATTTCTTAAGGTACATGGACATCTAATCATTATGTCAAATTTTGCATTTGGTATTCCCATTGCTGGAAGCCCGTTACAACTCTCAGATAGGTTTTGTTCTGGGGTTTATTTATTTTAGTGAGATGAAACTGAGTGTAGAAAGGGCAGGATATTTTCCCACCCTTTAGCATTAGGACTTTGTATTCTTACAGCAGCCTCAGATAGCACAATTAGAAATGTGATGCAAAGGACACCTGTACTTGAGAAAAGATGTGGTTAACAGTTACAGTTCTTTGGAACATTTCTTCTTTACATATAGAGTCAGTTCTAATCTCAATTTATTTTTCTGCCTCCCTTATGTTTCCTGGGCTGTCTCCAGAAAGCTGCTGTAGCTACACAAGGGCTGTTTCATCATGTGTATATGAGACAGTATGGAGGTGACCAGACTCACAGACTGACTAGATCTGAAGTGGCTTGGCAACTGTGCCCCAGGCTGCAGACATCACAGCAGGCCGCTGGGAGCTGCAGAGCCAGGGGAGCTCCCACCATGGGTTCCCAGTGCCATCAGCCTTCCACTAAGTAAACACTGCTCCTAACACTCCCTTCTTTAGCATAATGAGAGCAGCTGTAAGTAAAGGTTTGTTAATGTGAACATGTGTCAGCAACTGCAGTCACAGCCAATTCACTAATATAAAATTCCCTTCCCCCCCCACTACCTCATCTTGCCTAATCAACTTCTCTAATCATCACCTCTTGCACTTCACTGTGGGATTGAATAGTATAGTCTGAGTATTAATAGCTTGGCACATATTAATGAGAAATTACTGTATCTCCTCAGCATGTAATCACTCCAGACTGGCCTGACACAACTTTCAGAACTGTGTAATTGACCCACATCTCACATAAAAAGATAAGGACATGCTATTACATGGTTTTAAATGACCCGGTGGCTTTTCCAAAGCTAAGAGGTATCTTTAACCAAAGATAAAAGAAAGAAACGCTTTGCATTTTCTGCTCTTGCTTTTTTCTCAAATTGTGCTCAAATAAATGGATAAAAAAATGCAAGTTTGACAATTAGTGTTAATATCTGAGGAAATGTCAACAGCTTCATGCAACGTAAGTTCCTAAATTTTTGCTTAGTACTTCAGATACAATAATTATGTCAGAGAGAAAGGGAAGCAGTATTTCAAACAGAAAATTAAGAGACTGTGGAGAAAAAGTTGCTGCTACTATCACCTAGTAAAGGCAATGAGAGGGAAGGAAAGCACAGACTGCTATAGCTGAGATTGGCAAGCCAATAGCTCTAGAGTACAACACACAAATGGATTGCCAACAGAAAACGTGGCTTCATGAGTGAAGCCTGATAATACTGCATGTCAAAAGTGAGCTACAAACACCAAAATTCTTCACAAAAGACTCCCTGCAGCTCGAGCAAAGCAGATCAGCTCAGAGCCATACATAATAAAGCAACAAAGCACGTCCTGTACAGAAAGAACATACAAAGACCAGAAACTCTGACACAACTGTGGCTCCAGAAATCAGAAGGAAAAATATATATATATATTTCAGAAAAAAGGTAAATGTAAAACAAACAAACAAACAAAAAACATTTAAATATGTACTCTGGTAACCGGTATCTTGGCAGAGCTATATCTCAGACACTGGTGGAATGTTCCTAACCTCAGTCAAACTGGAGCATATACATAGACATACAAGCCCTGAAGTTACAAACAAGCTACCCATTTTTCCTGAGGACACAGTATCTCTTTTTCACACCCAAGTTAAATAAAAAAAAACAACTCAAACCAGCTGGTGACTCATGTAGTACCTGCAATGGCATTGCAAGAGCACAGCAACAGGCAGTAAAGACAACTGAATCTGAGAACACTGTTCAGGGAGGCTAGAGCAGGTTGGAGGATCACAGAGCTGAATTAGAGAAATGACTGCATATAAGGCATTAAGAAAATGGTTCTGCTTTCGCTTAATCCCAGGTCTGGATGAGAGACATCATGTATAACAGATAATTTATTAATTACTGATGCTTTTAATACAGCAGAGTGTGCAACAACACAGTCTTGAGGGTCTATATTAACAGTGAAGACACTGCACCAATACTGGACCAAATCCAGTAACAAGAACAATCAGAGACCTGAGCAAAATATACTTAGACTGATGACTTTAAACTCTGCTGCTACACACTCTTCTCTTGTTGAGTTCTGTAAGGCTGTATAGATCCTCACATTCTGCCTTGCAAAAGTCTGTTTTACATTATTCTATCCTTTTGTATCCTTATATGCCTAGCAGGATTCCATTGTTTGTCAGTAAGTTTGCCTCTCCCCATAGGATTGGGTTGTTAGCAGTTGTCTTTTAGCCTACATATAGCTTAATGAAGAAGAGAATTTCCCAGTGCACTTACAGGCACATTCACTTACATCTGCATACGGTGCAAAGGGCACTATACTAAAAAGTGATAGGGAGATCAATATGCATTTAATGCAATTAGAAAACCATTGTGTATTCTTCTGTTTTCAATAAGAACCTAAGCAATGTCTTATAAGTAACCAAAATGATTTTATGATTTCCTAAAACCAAAGGCATTTCCAGTTCTCCTTCCATTAACTGACTGAATAAAACTAATGGTGGCTGAGACCCTGACTGTCGCTCTCCAACTCCTGTTTTACAGGACACTTCAATCCCTTCCTTTCTTACTTTCATTTGTAGGAGTCCCTTATGTTACACTTACAAATGCGGGCTCACAGATCTTACTTTTCTTGTCATCACAAAGGAAACCTTCTGCAGAGTTGCTGAATTAAGTGTATAGGCGCAGCTCAGTAGCAAGGTCATTTCAGGTCTGGAACTGTAAGCCCCTCAGGATTCCCTATTACAGCTACCTCAACTGCCAGTTACCCTTTGCAAGTCTAAGCTTCCCCCCTTTCTCCCCATGAAATAAAATTCAGTGTCTGTAAACCCTTGAATTAAGCTAGTTTTTCCAAGATGTTTACATAAAGTTCTCGGACAGCTTGGAACCCAAGGAAAACAGCAAAATTAGTGACAGAAAACCAGAGCACTACAGAAACCACAGCTCACCTTCTGTTGTACTGACAGCAATAAACTTGCACTGTGGTAATCCCACAAGCAGCCCATGTTTTTCATTACTCACAGTCCTACTAGCATTGCAGCACGGTGACTAGCTTCTAGCCCCAAATTATCAAGTCATGCTGTAATCTGAAAAGCTCCCTGCTAGCACCCATCACCTTATATTTATTCTGTTTTTATTTTCTAATATAATCATTTTCTTGGTCATTGGGGCAAACTAAAATAGGGTAAGATTTACCATGTTCTTTTAAACACAGTATCTCATACCTAAATGCCTTAAGACTTTGTAAGAAAAGGCACCCCTCCGGTTCTTGCCACTCCTCTCATGTCAAAATTAAATGAAACAGTAAATTAAGTCTAAAATTATTTCTTTACAATCTAAAATGTAAAACACTTAGATCCAAAATATATATTTTGCGAAAATATGCAGCAGACTAAGCACATGCAATTGTTTCACTAGCAAATTATTTACTGATGTATTTCTCACTATAAATACATAATGTCTGAACTTCTTGTCAAAAGCTATTAGATTTCTTTCACTGCGACACATGCAAAGAAATTCTTAGTATGCTTTTAAATCATGTGCTGTATCTTCTGATAGAGCTGTTTATAAAGAAAATGAAATACTAAAAAATAAAATAGATTATTAAATGTGAGGAGTTCATGCATAGGAGAATTACATTTATATTTTTCTGCCCTGGTGAGGCCACATGTTGAATACTGAGTCCAGTTTAGGTTCCTCAGTTCAAAAAAAGACAGGGATCTCCCAGAAGGAGTCCAGCAGAGGGCCACAAAGATGACAAAGAGCCTGGATCATCTCCAGTACAAGAAAAGGCAGACTGACCTGAGTTTGTTCAGCCTGGGGAAAAGAAGACTCAAGGGGGATCTGATTAAAGTTTCTAAGTATCTGAAGGCAGGTGGGAGGGAAATGGGTGAGGCCAGGCTCTTTGAGGTGGAGTTTAGTGATAGGACAAGGAATAATGCCCTAAAATTTGAACACTGGAAGTTCCATATAACATGCAGAAGAGCTTCTTTACAGTAAAGGTGATGGAGCCCTGAAACAGGCTGCCCATTTCCTTCTGTGGAGATATTCAAGATCCTTCTGGATGCTTACCTGTGCAACCTACTATAGGGAAGCTGCTTTAGCAAGGGGGATGATCGGACTTGATGATCTGTTGAAGTCCCTTCCAACACCTGCAATTCTGTGATTCTGTGACTCTTGAACTCAGTCAAAATCAACGGTTGGCTCTGGGACAGTATTGTTTGCTCTGAGCCAACACAGCCAGCAAGCAGCGGAGAGAGCTTCTCTTTATGAAAGTCTCCACACAATAGAGGACAGACTTTACAGCAGGCTGGCAGTATTTGTTACCGGCTAGTTCTTACCTGCACAATGTTTTGCAAATGAGCATTTAAACAAAGCTAACTTATGCACCCTGTCACCTGCCATTTCAGAAAAGATGTCCAGCCAAATGACTAGCAAACTGCCTCTGAACATGTGTCAGGGATATATATCCTTTGTTAACTACAGCTATTTACCAAGCTCCATAAGAACAGACTGAGAACGAGTGGTTAAGCACAATGAAAATCTGAGATGGCACTTGACAGGACACAGGAACAGGGTATGCCTATGATCAAACCAAAGTAGTAACTCTGAGAATGAAGATCTTTTTAAAGGATATGTAGGTATGGTGCTTAGGGACGCGGTTTAGTGGTAGACTGGCAGTGCTAGGTTAATTATGGAACTTGATGATCTTAGAAATCTCCCAACTAAATGATTTTATAATTCTATTTTGTTATCTTTTAAGCAACATGCAAAAAATTAAAAATAAAAAAAAAATTATGGGGAAAAACAAGCCAAAGACAAACTTACAAGAAAATTTGGCAAACACATTAACTGCAGAAATACGGAAATGTTTGTACGTGACCTCGGAGCTTGATCAAAAACAATGAGAAATTTGCAACCTGAGTGGAATTACTGGGCTCTATCCTTGCAATATTTTACAGAATCTGAGTGGCTTGGGTTGGAAGGGTCCTCAAGGATCATCAAGATCCAGCCACCCTACCACAGGCAGCATTCCCATCCACCAGATCAAATACTACATCAAGCTATCCAGGGCCCCATCTGGCCTGGCCTTGGACAGCTGCAGGGATGGGCATCCACAGCCTCTCTGGGCAGCCTGTTCCAGCACCTCACCATCCTCTCTGTGAAAAACTTCCTCCAGACATCCTATTTAAATATTCCCTCCTTTATTTTAAAACCATTCCCCCTTATCCTATCAAGATCTACCTGTGTAAAAATCTGTTTTGCCTTCTGTTTGTAATCTCCATTTAAATATTGAAAGGCCCCAGTGAGGTCTCCCCACAGCCTTTTCTTCTCCAGGCTGAACAAGCCCAGCTCCTGTCTTCACAGCTGTCTTCACAGCTGTCTTCACAGGAGAGGTGCTCCAGCCCTTTGATCCATCTTCGTGGCCCTCCTCTGGACCCTCTCCAACAGCTCCACATCCCTCCTGTGCTGGAGACCTCACACCTGACACAATACTCCAGAAGGGGACAGTCACCTCCCTGTCCCTGCTGGTAACCACTCTTTTGATGGAGCCCAGGATACCATTGGCCTTCCAGGCTGCAAGTGCACACTGCTGGCTCATGTTAAGTTTTTCATCAGCCAAGACCCCTATGTCCTTCTCAGCTGGGCTGCTCTCAATGAGCTCCTTCTCTCAGTCTGTATATGTATCTGGGATTACCCCAACCCAAGTGCAAATCCTTGTACTTGGGCTTTGTTGAACCTCATCAGGTTCACATGGGCCTTACCGTTCAAGTTTGTCTTGGTCCCTCTGGATGGGAAGAGCACTGAACAGGGAGTTGACAGGTACTCATTCTTTATTTGCAAATATCCAGCTTTATAAATGTCAGAGGTCTCCTGTGCCTGTGTAGCAATGTGCAATAGCTCTACTTCTTCAGCCCTCATAAACATTGTGATTTATCTGTCAGGATCTACCTGACTAGTGAGGAGAAAGAACATTATGAACAGGATCCCAAAGAGTCAGTAAGGCTCAAGGAATGACTCTCCTTAAATTACAACTTTACCAGTTGGTCAATAAGCAATACTGAATACTTATATCACAACAGATTTATACTAGCTGTTTAGAAGATAGGGCTGGTGACTTGAAGCAGTGGCAGCTCAGATCACTTTTCAGGCAAGGATGGGAAAAGATACTTGTTCTCAAGTATGCCAAGAGATAAGAGAGTAAGTCTTTTAATCTAGGTGTCACAAAGGTTTCTCCAGTGGCATTTAAGCTATGAAAATGTCTCTCCATACATATGGCCCATAGCTAGTTTGAAGTCTGGTACCTGGAACCCATGCAGTCCAATCTTTCAAGCTATCTCGGCAGGCTTTGTGCCCTCAAATATCCTCTTGCACCTATTTTCACAGCACAGGCCCTCACTCATGTTATAAACACTGAACTCATTTTTTTAATGACATTTCAAAGTTTTGTTGTTTTTTTTTAAAGAAGACAAATCATACTTGGTCTACCCACGCCAACTACAAAGACAGTCAGCTTACTGTTCCTCAGGGTGCTAACTCTGAGCAATACAGACACAAAGAACTGACAGAGTATCTATCAGTTCTTCAAAGGTCACTGGAGACCCATCTGGAATTAAACAAAGGAAACCACTCTTTTGCTGCATGTGGCTCTCCCAGACTGCACTTGCTCAGGAGTGCTTTCTTGATCATTTCAGCTCCAAACAGGATATCACAACAGACACTGATTTAATGTTGCATTTAAGGGTACGTCTTCCATATTGAAGCACAACAATCAACCAAATTAATTTAAAATGCAGGTTTTAAGTCCACAGAACAAGTTATCCAGACTATCATTTCAGTATAAATCAAGCTTAGAGTGCTCACAGAACATTTGGAACCAATTTAAATGGATTTACAATCACATCACAGTTAAACCACTGTAACTTCCTTGTGTAGTCAAGCTCATATGGCAGGCAAGTGAACGTTTGTTTATAGTTTGGATGACTACATAAGGAGAGAGAGGATGTCAGAAATAGCCTTTGCTTTGCTGCTTGGGGATTTCAGCACTGAAGGTTGAGAGGTGGGGGAAAAAGCTTATTATTACACTTGTACTACTCAAATATTAGAAGAAACCTTAAACCACTTTACATTGGGATCTGTCTCAGCTGCTCAACTCTAACAGCAGAGAATTTATCACCACATACAGCCATGGCCAACCACTTCTATGGAAAAATGTCTAGAAGCTGTACATATGCTCTTCTATCCTTAGTAATCCTTTTTTTTTTTTTTTCAGGTAAATCGTTAAATACAATTAATGCCTTTAACTCCCAAGCCTTTCTTTTAGTTTTTCCTGATATATCTGATTCCCTAGGAACATGATACAATCCATTTTTCACTGCCATGGAGTTAGCTCCTCAGATAATTTTAAGATAACAAATGGTTACTTGCATCAGTCATTTTGCCCTTCAGAGATTTCTTTATCACAGTAAATCCTGGAAATAACACAGAGGAAAAGCCCCAGCCTCAGAAATGCCCTTGTGTGATACAGCTAATTCCTGGGCTGCATTTGCCTGGAAGTCTATAGCAAGGTGCTGACGTTCAAAGGTTTGATCTTTGGCAACTTCTGGCATTCCAAGAGAGCGGTTCTCTACCCTCTTTCAGTGGTCAGTATCAGGTTCTATCATGAACATGTGTTCCTTTTGCTGAGATATTACTATTTGAAGACTACTGAACATATTAATCTTGAAGCAAATGGAATCTGACAAGTTAGGAAATATTTTCTAAAATGAAAACTACAGCAGCTGGATTTTAATAATCTCAACTACCCCACAATCAGCTCGCCTTCCTTGGGGTCTAAATATTTCTCATGCTGTTGAAACAGAGCAGAAGTTATTTCAACCTTCAGCTGAAATCAGCAGCCTGCTCCTAGAACAACATGACCGTTGCACCTCTTCCCGGGCTTAGACAGTAGGAAACAGATCACATGTGTGAAGACAGGTCTCTACATACCATAGAAGCTTCTACCTTTTGCCCAGTGTCAAAGACGAGAGATTTAAGAAAGTGAGGAGTCACCAGGGCTACTGCTGGGTAACTTCTCACAAAACTGGGTACTTCTCTTAAAAAAGCAGTTTGTATGTATACACTTTGAGCATATGCTCTGAAATTCCAAGGTTCCTATGATTAAGAAAACTAACAGCAAAGCACCTGGCATGGCAAATAGAAAGCATTCATTTTCTATGGCAAGTCCACAGTATCACATATATCTGGATATTACAAAGACAACTTGTAAATTCTGCAGGCTAAACCTTTTTAAGAATAAAACTTTGCTCTGAAAAGTGCTGTATTAGTTTTCTCTGAAATTATCAGAAGAGGAGAAAGAATATTCATAGTTTACAGGCTACACACCACTCAGTGCTAAGGTTGAGTCTTCTCAGAGAAGGTACAACATGAAGCCCCTGGAAGAGTTAGTCTACTTTGTATGTAAATTTTGAAACCTTCCAAGGTTATCCCTAATTTAGCACAATGAATCTAGCGCTGAGTTGAGAAGCAGAGTAGCCAACTATTTGTCTTGAAGCAAACCTTGAACTGCAAAATAATTTATAACATGGCTAGCTGAAAAAAAACCAAACAAAATAAAACACAAGTATTTTGAAAGAGCTATTGCTAGCTATTCCTTGTGGCTGAAAACTTTCCTACCTGCCACTGTTACAGGGATATTTCCTTCTTAGAATGCTCTGCTTGTGCTGAAATCAACTTGCCAAAATTACAGATATTCAAGGCAGGTTAATAGATACCACTGTTACAAAGTCATAGAAGACTTCTGAGTGAAAGTAGAACTAGTGGGCTGAGTAACAGATAAAGTTATACACAGACTTCAAATGGGCCCTTGTGAGAACTTCAGGATGAAGTCAAAAGACAACTGAAAAGTAGGACAGGGGAATAAATTGGTGAACACACTTCAAGAGCAAAATGGCTTTCTGGTCAGCAATGGTTGCTCAACAGTGCACACAGATTTTCTGATAAAACTGACTTATAAGTTTTCCACAAAGAGTTCCGTAGTTTAATAATTTAGCCCATGGATGATGCTTTATTAACGGCATGCATCAGAAGTTATCACCAGAAAACTGGATAGAAGCCCAGATGTCTGGTTTAAAGATCATTTTTATTCCCTACATTTTCAAAACATCACATGGGGCTTTAGCTGCACGACTCAAATGAACTTAATGAGAGTCATGCAGCTCTGCCTGCATATACCGCTTTGAAAATAGAGAGGTACTGTTTTGGGTTCTGGTGTTCTGAAGTTCTCCCTGGAGTGATTTAAAGCTAGTTTCTCCTCTCAGTCTTACCTCTAAAGGTCTTCCACACTTCCGACCACTGTGTCTCGCAGATAATAGCTGAAAACTCCGGACACGTCATTTTTCAGTCTCATTCATTATACATTCAAAGACAGAGCTTGTGTGGAACCATGAAGCTGAACAGTAAACAGCCAGTCAACTAAATTCAGCCAATTGTGCATATGTGCTCAACTTAACAGTCTGTGCAGAAAGTTACTTCAAATCAGAACACTACTGTGGACACTGAGTGGAGTTACACTGAGTATCAACATGTGCCATTTATCGTGATTGATTACTGCTGACTGGAAGCCATTTTAGTACCCACACATAATCAAACTTCATGTGGCTTTTCCAGGTTCAAATCAAAATATCAGTATATACAGTGTATTACTCACCACACAAATCTCCATTGGAAAACCCTGCAGTAAATCACAGTTTAAAGAAAAAGAATTGTATACTGTATGTATCAAATTATTGATTTACAAATCATTTAAAAGTTCATTTTGTAATCATAGAATTGCTCAGGTTGGAAAAGACCTTCAAGATCATCAAGTCCAACCACAACCTAACCATACTACCCTAACTTTAACAACCCTCCACTAAATCATGTCCCTGAGCACCACATCCAAACGGATTTTAAACACATCCAGGGATGGTGACTCATCCACCCTTCTGGGGAGCCGATTCCAGTGCCTAACAACTCTTTCTGTGAAGAAGTTTTTCCTTATATCCAGCCTGAACCTCCTCTGGCACAACTTGAGGCCATTTCCCCTTGTCCTGTCAGCTGTCACCAGTGAGAACAAACCAAGCCAGATCTCGCTGCAATCACCTTTCAGGTATTTGAAGAGAGCAATAAGGTCTCCCCTGAGCCTCCTCTTCCCCAGACTAAACAGCCCCAGTTCCTTCAGTCGCTTCTCATAGGGCATATTCTCCAAGCCTTTCACAAGCCTTGTTGTCCTTCTTTGGACCTGCTCCAGCGCCTCAATGTCCTTTCTGTATTGAGGTGCCCAAAATATATGTCTCAAGCAAAAGTTAACCTTTTCTTTGAAAGGACATGGAGATTCCACATGTTGTACAGAACTGTACCAAGGGAACACCTACAGGAAAAAAGATGATCTGAGTCCAGCAAACTCTTTGTTGCTCCCACCCCTTGTGGCACATGAGATGTTTCTATTTTCTCTCAGCAATGTTCAGTGATGAATCAGCTGAGGAAACCTAAACGATAAAGGATGAAATTGAGGCAGAAAAGGTTATGTGAACAACCTCACTGTGAAGCATCAGCAGCATGCACTGTAGATTTCTTAAGCTGCAAGGGAAGCTTGAGTACTAAAGGACATGATTTCTCGTGTAGACCCAGAATGGGCCCTTTCAACACGAGTCATCATCCCATATATCTCTCTCACATGCATATTTCCTTCCTAGGAAAAAACAAATGCAGCATCTTCAAGTAGTTGTCAACCTGCTCTTTTCTGTTTTGTTTTTTTTTTAACTGCCAACAATTTACTTTTAACTTAACATTATTACTACATAAAGCAGATAACAATACATTGAAGGGACTGCAAATGATTTGTTGCTGCAGAAGAACTTGTCATTCTAGGGATGATGGAAACAGTGAGATGGTTTCGCTGTTTACCCCTTACTTACAGTAGCACAAAGTGCAAGTTATCAGTCTCCATCAGATCTGTTTTCCTGAGTGTACAGATATTCTTTCAGGGTGTTTTATTCACATCACAAAACAAACTTCAGACTGAAGAATCAAATTCTTGTTACAGATTTTGAGAAACAGTCACGACTAATTTAAATACTAGAAATATTAACTGTAATACCCATGTTTCACTCTACTCCTTTTAAACTTTCATTAGCAACTAATTTGTTTTAAAGACAAGGGATACTGGGAATTACCAAGTGTGACACGCTGCAACTATACAGCCTCCTGCTGTATGTACAACAGGGATTTCAAAACAATTTGGGAAACAGATTTAGGCAAGAGTAATGCAAACACAGAAACAGCTCCTCTTTGAGAAACATATCAAGGACACAAAGGGATGTGCACATTCAAGTGAGTTGGTTCAAAAATGCTTGTCAGGAAATAGCTGAAACCCAAGGAACATTAGAAAAATACCTTAAGCTATTAATTCTCAAAATGAACTGTGCTGGAGTTCCAGCTGCTTGAAATACTAGAGAAAATCTTTTTTCCTTTTTGCAGTACTACATCATTTTTTTTTATTCCTACTCCTCTTCCCCAACATAGTGGAACAACTGTGGATTCAATTTCCATAAATATACCTTTACTGTTCACAGCAGACAGAAGACATCTTTATGGATGGTAACCAAGGTACCTTAGGATGGCACATACTCAAACAAGAGCATTCATGTTAGGCTGAATCTTCTCCTCCACTGGAAAGAGCAACCCATGAGCACTATAGAACAACACAGACATTTCTAAGACAAGCCCTTAAGAGCTCTAATTGCTGCTACACCAGAGAAGAGTTCAGCTCAGATCATGCACTAGCGAGTGCTTCAACAGCACTGACATAAACATGAATGATTTTCAGAAATGCGACTTCCTAGAACAGTTTGGCAAAACAGATGATTAATGATTTGGGAAGCATGTTACAACAAAAGCTTAGGATGTAAAAGGATGCTTTTGCTTTCCACAATAAATGGTTTTCTGCTGATTAATTCATCAGTTAGAATACTTTTAGTCTATTGCTACAAAGCCACTGCACTGAACGCTGAGTCCTGTAAGGTACAGTACCGCTCCCCTTGGAGACATCAAAGCACCAATGACACTAAAACAGTTAAAAAAAAAAAAAAAACACAAAAAAACCACATCATTTAATAGTTTCTAGCATGTAGAAACAGCTTTTTTTCTGTTACTGTTTTTGAAAGCTGAAAGACACACTGGCAAGGAATAAAAATGGGTTCTGTATTTTACTGCCTATGCAGTGCTTCAAATGAAAAAAAGAGTTTCGATGAGCGCCATCTCCTTTATGGTGTTGCTGCTCCCAACACAGGAGCCAGACATAACAGTGCTGCCTTGGACTGAGCTGAAGTCTTCCAGAAGATGACACTGCTCCAGGCCCAGGCACCCAGTGGAGGAAATGGCCAACTGTCTCAATTTCCATCAGCTGCAGAAGTGCTGACAGGAGCTGACAGGAGTTATTAATATTTTGACACCTTGAAAGATCTGTTCTCATTAACAAAGTCCATGAGACCTGGCTGGGAGAACTTTGCAATTGCAACGGAAGCAAGAGCTATTTAAATGCAATGCAAAAGCCATTCTCCTAATGGCATATACACCACGTCCCAGACAACTTTTTGGAGCAGGATACAGACTCACTGCAGGTATTTGCTGTGACTGATGCCAGTAGGAGAGGGGGAAAAACAGCAAAAAACAGCACAAAAAAACAACTGCAGCCAGGCAGGTGAAGGTCTGTTTCTGCATATTGGCTAGAATTATATGGTGATTACTCCTGTTCAAACCAAAGAGAGCTGACATTTCCTCTCCACCATAGCAGTTTTCAGCCATAATTCCAAACAGAGAAAGACCATAAAATTAATCACTCCTCATTATTTTTAACATGACAGTAGATGTGGGAGTGTTGCTAGACTTTGTACCATAGAAGTATATTCAGTGGCAGCTTTCCACGTAAATGAAAATTTTATCAAATGCCTGAACACAGCCCCAAATGGATTTCACTGCACCCAGTGTTTTTATCATTTACTTCTACTTTGGAGCTGCAACAAAACATGTGAATTTACTTCTTTGTTAAACAGGAAGAGCAAACGTACTGATCGATCTCAAATATCAGTGTGGTAAAAGCAAGGACTGGAAACTTCTCATGAGCATGATTTCCCACCCACCCATCAGCAAAAGAGGCAGAAAGACAGAAACAAAACAGCCCAGACAGACACCAGCACTCACTGCAACACAGCCTGCTACATGAGGAGTGTCAAGCAATGACCAGATGAACTGTGCTGTGTTTCTGAAAAGCAAATCTCTCATTTACTGATCCAGCAACCTGCTCTGTATGAAATAAAATCAGACTTCAAAAAAAAAAACAAAAGAAAAAAACAACAATGAAGCTTGAGATGATGTCCAGCCAAAAATACCTTCGTGCTCATGAATATCTCGCACTGACCATAGCTATCCTGAGGGTAAGCAGAACCCATAGAAATAAGCATCTCTCATTAGAAACCATGTAGGTGGTAGTAAAATATTTAAGTGTCAAAAACAGCATGCTAAAAGCTCCACTAATCCTTCAAAAAGAAAAGAAAAAATTAAGGAGAGCATTTCTGAAGAGGCAACAGAATGTCTCTTCAAGAAGAGAGTGAAGCTAAAAGGAGACTGTGCCTGGCAAAGTGTCCCACAGACCAAACAGGCCATGCACACCCCCTCAGCAACTCTGCAGACCACCAGTGCTCTCTCCCCTTTCACAGTGCCCAGGAATGGAGGCACTGCCAGGTTTCCCTGATAGTGAAGTCAGGCACAGATTTCTAATCTTAATCCATACTTTAGCAGTCTACTGTCTCTCTCACGCCTTCCCTTGAATGCATTTCAGCAGTAACAGGCAACTTGAAGGGACTGGTAATTCCTACGTCTTGAGACCCTCAAAGCGGGCAGCATATGCCTGCTTCTTCCCTTACACATGTACTACTCCCACCTTCTTATGTCAGCTCCGCATAAATCAGGAACTGCTTGAAAAATACTAATACCTTTTTCCAGACAAGCCAAGTCTGCCAGGAGTTTCACTGCTATCATTTTATCACTCCTCCCTCACAGGAACACCTTGTATTTTAGCACACACCAGCTCCTCCTTTCTGTCCAGATGGCCTAATGTGCATTCTTAGGGGTTTTTCCCCCCTTCATATCCCACAAATCACACACCATAAAATCCAGTGCTTCTACATACATTCTTTTAAAATAATGGCCTCCAATGTATTCCAAGTTTTTGAGAGATCGCAGCTTCTCTGGGCACGTGAGCACGACGTGACAGATCTATGCAAAAGGCTCCACACCCCAAAGGCATTTGGGATCAGCCTTCACTTCTCAGATTCCTTCCCTCTACCCCAGCTCTACGTTTGGGATGTCTTTCAGTCTGACACCCATACAACCCAAAGGGAAAAATCTGGTAAAATACAGGCCCCCCCAAGCAGTTCTGGACAAACGTTAGTCAGAACACAGTGAATACCAGCTCACCCTCTTACCTGTTCTACCTATGAAGTTTTGGGTTGCTTCTGCAGGTACACAAGGAAACAGCCCTACATCAGCTTACTGAAGTAACAGGTACATTTCTGTCTGAAAAACCCCTGCTGCCAGAAGAGCTGGCCCTAGTTCTCATTCAAGAACTGTTTGCATCAGGAACCTGATGTGCCTGAACCCAAACCTCAGAGAGCATCCTACAAACACTGGTGCCTGAGCAAGGGAGTGGGAAAGAAACATGCTCCCAGGGAAAAATAGAAGACTGGAGTGCCCATCTTAATGGCAGTGTACATACACATTGGGTTAAGTCACAGCCTAGTTGTGCCATGCACACACAACATGTGGGAGGAGCACCTTGATGGTGAGCACTCGGTGCAGAGCTGCAGGACCCACCCTGAAGTGGATTAACATCGGCATTGTGCAAATGTCATCCTGAAGCAGACTGTTTAGAAGAGTACAGTACCTTGGTTGCCTAACCCTATCTCATCAGAAGCCAGGATGTGTTAACAGGCACAAGCACATTTCAGGCTGTACAAAACCAATGCAGATTTAATGCTAACAAATGCCAGCTGCCACAGAGCAGGGGCAGACTGCCACAGTGCTCAGCCCCTGCAGACACCTGTCACTCCTCAGCAGCAAAAGGGAGTAAAGGTCAGAACACCATTAGCAAACCCAAAGGGAAGATAAACTCTTCTACCCAAATTGAACTTGACAGGAACCATCACCACAAATAATGTTCGAGGGGCTCAGGTGCTGCTGGTTACTGATGGCTTCTGCTGCTACTGAGATGTGTTTTACTCATAAATGTTAGGCATATTTTAATCAGTTAATAAAATAACCAAGACTGTCATTTATTAACAAAGATAACACCATTTGTTTTTTTTTGGATGAGATCATATGCTATTAGACTTTTTTTTCTCGTTACACACAATATGTATTTTTGTATAAATTACATAAATATATCTCCACTGGATCCCTGCAGAACTCTGATACAGCCAAGGCTAATATATTCCATCCTCTCGCTTTCCAAATCCTTAATTGCTTTTGCATGAGTGCTGAGAAATCCAGCAAGAAGATAGAAAGTACAATAACAGCACATTTAAAAATTGGTAGATCAAGCTTTGTCCTTCCTCCTCTTCTGACAGCATCAAGTCAGCATCATTCACTTAATGGGGCAGAACAGGACTTTCATTTCTTTTAAACACACAGCACACAGGAGCTGATACAGCTTATCCCTTGCTTTTCCACAGAACAGACTCCTATGCATTTTCTGTATAGTCCTGGGGCTTTAGATTCAGCCCATCATTACTGCTTGTATTGATGTTTATATTCATCATGAAAGCACATGCATAAATGTGTGTTAAAATCATGGAGGTCTCAACTCCTCTGCACAGCTCCAAGTCCTTGCCCTTGTCTGACTAACAAAGGTTACAGTGACCTGTCACTGTTCAGAGCTGCCAAAAATACAGTGCTCCAAGATGTGTTCAGATTGCACAGGTGCAAGAAAAGTATCCGGTTTGAAGTAGTGGAGAAGAGGAAAAGAAGGGAAAAGCGTTATGAGAATGACAATACATTTTTAACATCTGTGCAGAAAGATACACTACAACTTAGGAGTAGTGCTATCACTAGGTAGCATAACTTACTATTTCTATTGCATTTTAATATGTTTTAAACAGTTATTATCTCCAAAGCAGATGGAGAGGACAACATGATCTCTAGAGTGCATATATCAACAATAGCTTGTGAAAAGTACAGCTATCTGAATTGCACTCAGCATCTCAATGAGAAACAAAAACCTGTCTGGGACAGGTTCCTCAAAGCTGCTGCTCTTTCTGTGTGTGGCCGCCACAGTCCAATGCATCTCAACGCAGCCCCAGGAATCAATGCAGGCAACCCCACAGGAACAAAGCCCCTCAGAACCACTGAGAAACAGCAATTCCTATACTCCTCTGCAGTCCAAAGATCCTAGCTCCCTCCTAGGAGAGAAATATCCCTAGGGTGACATACTGAGCAAAGTGGTTCTTGAGCAGAAGAGGCTGTAAAAGTACACTTGGAAGCACCACCAATGCTGCTGCAGGTTGCACTGTGGACTGAACTGATCATGGAGGATGTGGACCATTGTTATTGATTTTAAAAGCCTGACCTTGATGTGCCAAAAAATTTGGTTCAAGACCCTGAACTCAAGGAAATAAAACCTTCAAGCCCATATTATAAACCATTTTGTTTTGCTTTCACAAGCAGAAGCTACATGTTTTAGTCCAAGTCCTGTATACATTCTTAAACTAGGTTACAGATGCTTTTATGAATCCCAAAATAAAATAATCTCTCTAGGGGTTAATTAGTGAAACTGGGTAGAGGTGGTCGTTAGATTTTTTCTTGTTTTGTTTTGTGTGTGTGTACGTGTGTTCTAATCATTAGTGCTCATCCAAGTGAAATGGCAAAACTGCTTTCTGGCAGCATTTAGAAACAGAGCTTCTATTCACTTAAATTTGTTCCCTGAACTACCTTCCTCATGTTTTGATCCTAAAGAAAACAAGAAACCCCAAACCAGTCAGGATAAGCTCAGGTCATTATGTAAACACTATAAAAGTTTTACATGCACAGGTACCAAACTCAAGAAGTTTATTTTTCCCCAAAATTCGTTGACAACACATTTTTCAGCTAGTGTTTAGGAGGTCGTTGTAATCATCTGTGAAGCAATATTAAGGCAGTAAAGCCATGAATGCATCAACAGCATGCATCTGTGTTATGGATGCACTAGAACGTGGGGCTGTTGAAATGCAACGCTGAAATGTATCCTATGCAGACGAACACACTTTTTTTCCAAGAGCACACAACAATAAACATGATCCTACCACACGGCTTGGAACAAACACATGTGTTTTATCCCAAAGAACTGGCAGGAGAGCAGAAATTGTCCTCAGCTGCCTTCTGTGGGACCTCTCATAGCATCACTGAGTTCCTCCATGCGGAAGAAATAGCACCGACATTCACCAGTGTTTACTGAACATTTATGGAGCCAAACAGTGGATGTGAGCACAGTGAGGCAGTGGGTGGTACATTTCAGCAGTGGTGACAGCAACAGTGGATCACCTCTGCCACTGCAAACTGTTGTGAGTACATCGTGCAGGTTCTTGTTTATCACTGGCAAAAGTGTACAGCTCATGGTGGCGATGATGCTGAAAAACAGTGTTTTGTAGTTGAAAATTTTCTTTGTCAGACAGTGTTACTGTGCTCTTTGCATCAGCTGTAGTCTCCATGGGAATAAATAGGAGGCATACTTTCGGACCAGTCTACACACTGGAGCAAGAACTCCTGGAGAGCAGCCCTGTGGAGAAGGACTTGGTCCTGGTGGACAATAAGCTGGACATGAATCAGCAGTGTGTGCTTGCAGCCCAGAAGGCCGACTATACCTAGGGCTGCATTAAAAAAGAGGTGGCCAGCAGGGAGAGGGAGAGGATTGCCCCCCTCTACTCAGCTTTTCTGAGGCCCCATCTGGAGTACTGCATCCAGACCTGGGGCCCACAGCACAAGAAGGATGTAGAGCCCTTGGAATAGGTCCAGAGGATGGCCACTAAAATGATCAAAGGGCTGAAGCACTTCTCCTATGAGGAAAGGTTGAGGGAACTGGGCTTGTTTAGCTTGGAGAAGGGAAGGCTCCAGGGAGACCTCAACTGTGGCCTCCCAGTACTTAAGGGAGGGAGGATGACTGTTTACATGGATTGATAGTGACAGGACAAGGGGGAATGGTTTTAAACTAAGACAAGGGAGATTTAGGTTAAATATCAGGAGGAAGTTTTTCACTCAGAGAGTGGTGATGCACTGGAATAGGTTGTCCAGAGAGGTTGTGGGTGCCCCATCCCTGGAGGCATTCAAGACAAGGCTGGATGTGGCTCTGGGCAGCCTGCTCTAGTGGTTGGCGACCCTGCCCATGGCAGGGACGTTGAAACTAGATAAGCTTTGAGGTCCTTTTCAACCCAGGCCATTTTATGATACGTACCTTGATATCAACTTGAACAGGTTGAGAACAAGTTATGCCTTCATAGGGTTTATTTGCGCTAACACATTTAACAGAGCACCTGGGTTTAATCACAGCTGACACAGGTAACTAAGCAGAAGTAATGGTGCTTTTCTCCCCCCTGACAGACCAATACCATCAAGCTGCATTAAGTCACAGAGCACTCATGCTGATGGAGCTGTTTGTAGTACCAGCAGCTCAGAGCCTCTAAACCAGAGAATTAAGCAAATTGTTGAGCAGTCATTTCAGCCAGGTCTATCACCAAGCTGTCGTTGGCAAAATGGAGCCTCATTTGTATTACCACTTACAAACAGAAGTCAATTGCTGTGAAATACATTTGGAATGTATAGCTATTTATAGCACTGAGGTACAGGTGAAGAGAAGAAAACCTTGCACTTTCTCCATTCCAGCCCATGGCTTTAGGCCAGTAGAAAGAAAAATAAAACTTCACAAATAAAAAAAATGTACAGAACTTTACTTTGCTATTAGTTATTCCCACATAAATCAGGAATGTCTCCCCTAAAGGAAGTCTATTTATAGGGATAAGGGCAGATATAAAGAAAACCAGTACAAGCCCAAGATATATTTATAATAAGCTGTATTTTATATTTATGTATACTTAGATGTAAAAATAATAATTATATTACACATATTTTTTTTAAATACACACACATATATAGTCATATGGTATTGGATTTTAAAATAGCTTTCTCAGAATTAACCTCTACCATATAATATACATGGCTAATATCAACTTGAACACATTGAGCTCAAGTTATTTCCTCATGGGGCTTATTTGCCCTCTAAAACTTTGCTATCAGTTTACAGTTTGGCCATCTTATTACTCACAAGTCATGCCACATGCACTGAATTGTCCTGGCTGGATAGGTTTGCATTTTCCAAAAAATGTGTGACCAGTTCTGGACTCCCCAGCTCAAAAAAGACTGGGATTTCCTAGCCCAGCAGAGGGCCACAAAGAACATAAGGGGCCTGGATCATCACCCTTATGAGGAATGGCTGAGTAACTCAGGTCTGTTCAGCCTGGGGAAAAGAAGACTGAAGGGGGATCTGATCAATATTTATCAATATCTGAAGGGAGGTGGGAGGCAAATGGATGAGGCCAGGCTCTTCTTGGTGGTGTGTAGTGAGAGGACAAGGAGCAATGGCTTAAAACTTGAACATAGGAAGTTCCATACTAACATCCAGAATAATTTTTTTACAGTAAGGGAGATGGAGCACTGGAACAGGCTGCCCAGAGAGGTTGTGGAGTCTCCTTTTAAAAAGACATTCAAGATCTGTCTGGCCACCTACCTGTGCAACCTACTGTAGGGAGCCTGCTTTAGCAGGGGGCATAGACTCAATGATCTCAAGGTCCCTTCTAACCCCTGTGATTCTGTAACATATAGACTACTTTTATTTATTTATTAAATCACCAACCTTTGTACAGCTTTATCTTCCCTCTTAAAATCTTCCACACATTTAAGTTATCTGGATTTTCTAACGTCCTACAATACCTTGCATTTTCACTACAAATAATGTTAAACTGGAAAAACATTTATTGCTGACAGAATTAGAGTTTTGAAGAACACATTGCTCAGGAGGATGTTATTGTTTCACATTTAACAGCAGATTTAGAGAACAGCATTACTATTGCTTTGTTATGAGCCCCCAAAATAAAAAACAAATGTTTTCAAATCAAATTAGGCAGTAAGTTTTGAGGGAAAAAAAAATAAATCAATATGCATCTTCTCCCTCATGTGTATGAATTTAAACGACAACAACAAAAATAGATCCAGTAGCTCTGAACATATTATCTGCCCAATAAATAACATCCCAGCTGATCTCTTCTTGCAGTAGTCTGTTGCAATGTATCGAACCTTCTACCTAAGAGATTCTGAGACCAAGCTAAGGAGATACGCTTATTACTTATAATATTTTAAATCTTAAAAAACCTTACAAGAACTGTTGCTTATAAGGTGCAGCCAAGGCAGTGCCCTTAAAAAGAAAAAACAGCATTAATGCTAGAATACTGATTTGATCCCTTTTGGAGATGTTTGAAAGAAAATTCTAAATGAGCCATTTATTAGTTGAGTCAATTTTGTTCTCAGTAAAGATGGACTGCTCTCTAATGATTCACTGAGCAGTATGTATTACTAAAAAAGAAAGGAAAATTAGCATTGATTTATCTTTGTGACTGGTTCCTTGGAAACTCTTGGGATTAACATACTCAATTAGGAATCCAAAATCCAAGAAGTCAATCACGGATTAAAGTTGATGAGACCAGCCTGTAAGCAATTCTGACTATTTCTTCACACAACAGGGGGTTGAAGTAGGGAATAAACTGTCAGCAGCAGAAATATAAACTATGAGCTGCAGAACAGTCAAGAAGGAATTAGGATGTACTTTTAAAACAAAAAATAAACACATCTATAGCCACTATTTGGATAATTCTGGATTGGGTTGCAACCGTATTTTATGATATCTCTAGAAGTTTGGCAGCCTATTTCCATAATCTGTTTTCTGGAACTACTGCTAATAAAGCATGCTTTCTTGAATTGGAGCCTATGATGAGCTTTTCTGGGTGTGGAAAGAAGATGATGTCCTGTATTGCCCTAGGTTTTCTGCTTCTGTGCATTAAACCTGTTATGTCAAACCTGAAACAGTGCACGAGAAAAATGAGCACATAAGGCTAGTCCTTCTTAAAATTATGAAGAGGGCCAGTGTTGAGTGTCATGCACATATATTGCTTCTCAAGTATGTCTATCACTGTGCTTTCCAGGTCTGCAAATTCCATATTACAACTCCCAGAAGTTTCTTGCATCTTTTAAACTGACTTACCTTGCCCAAGTTGAAGGATTTGGATTCTTTTTTTACTATTTTATTATTTAAGGTTTCAAAAATCAAATGAACAAAACCAAAAAGAGACCTCACTTCCTACAAGGGTTTAGTTGCCTAGCTATCTGTGTATGATGACACAGTAATGCTTCTGCTCCAGATAAGTGGAGATCCTGTGGCACATCTGACAGTCTACACTGCTCTCTGCAACTGCTGAGCAACCTGTAAATGCCATCTTAAATGGACAACACAGAGGTTTCTCCTAAGCACCTGAATTTACACCTGCCACCTACCTTAATGACACTGAATCCCACCTTTTGTGCATCTGAAAGCACCTGTCCACACTAAGTTGGGGGCATAATGAGAATTGAAAATCTGAATTTGCAGGTTTCTACACAAACACACATTCCTGCTTTGTTTTACGATACAGAACTGCTATAAGTGTACCAGACTAACCTAGTGTAAGCACATAGAAGTAAGGAGCATTAAATGTCTGCCGTAGTATTTCAACATGCAGCTGAATAATTTGTATGCATAAGCATGACAAGACAACTAGTTGCCTCTATAACTGTTACCCCTGTTCAGGGATTTTACAGACAGATGTTCTTAATCTTAGCCTAACACCGGAGGGAAAATATTGCTCTGTTATCTTTTAACAAACTTGCTTTTTATGACAACAGTTATTGCACTCCAGTCCTCAACTTACTCCAACAATCCCCAGGCTTCAGGTTTTCTGTTGTCTGGCTGTACCTCAGAGATGCAAAGCCAATTGGAAACAGAAGGCACGCTGATTTAAGCAGAAGTCTGATTGTATAAATCAGGGAATAAGCACACAGAAATGTTAGAGCTGTATACTTTTTACTATCACGTCAGATAGACCAATTTCTGCATGCTGTTTGGGTAAATGGACTAGAAAGAACTCCCATGCCCACTTGCTGCATTTTTAAACAAATCTTTTTGACAGGAAATTATAAAAACAACAACAAAAAACCCAACAAGTCTCATGCAGCAAAAAGAAAAGATCTCATTTAGGAAGATTTCACGTGCACTTTCACAGCTTGTGCTATCAGCAAGTCTGAGTGGAGACCACCAAGAGCACATGGAGCCCTTCACAGCCACCGCAGTCAGACCCTGCTGCACTTTTGATGTCCCCACTTACTTGAAGTTTGCCTATCAAAGCATTGTGTTTACTTGGAATTTAATAAGATTTGGAAATTCAGCTCTAAATTAGAAACTATAATCCTAACACTTTGTCCTTTAGTATGTTTGTTTGTTTAAGACTGCAGACCTTAACTCTCAACATCCATAAAGAACTGTGTTCAGGTTCAGGCTTACAATTCATCTCTGGATACTTAAGGCAAAAGAGAGAATAATGCAGCTGCAAGTTACACTTCCCCTCTCTTTCCATTCACTTCTGTTTCTGTTCTAGTTGAGTATCGGCCCTGCACTGCCAAGCCTTGACACAGGGACATATATATTTAATATGTAATACTCAGGCACTGAATCCTTAAGCAGTTTCAGATGAACAATGTGCTCCAGTGAGGTACTGAGCACTTCTTTCCTGCACAACCTGTGCTGACCTAAAAGCTATCGTCCATGCTACTGTTTCTCCAGAACCATTCCCAAATGCCTCGAACTCTTACCTGCTATTACTGATATCACCTTTGATCTTGCTGTGTTTCTACTCCTTCAAGCATGACATGAAAGCAACATTCCCATATTCGTTTTCATTCAAAATCAGCCATATTTCAAAGCTCTGATGTCATCAAGACAACTTTATATCATCTCCAGTGAAATATATCTGCTCAGCAGATGTGAAATTGATCTTTTGTTTTACTACTCAGTTTGAAGTCAGCTTCAGAAGTAATTCTATGAGATGGTGTTATGTAATGATGCACAGGTATTTGTCTGTCAAGTCTTAAAAAGCCATAACTTTGCAGTTGATCTCCTGTTTAAGGTAATCTAGCAGTTTTTAGCACACGTTGCTCTAGCAATATAGGAAAACCAAAAAGAGGGCTTTGTATTGCCATTTCACCCCAGTAGGCATCTTAGTAACTAATAGCTTTATTTCCAAGAATGAGGACAGCACCCCTGGAACCATCATATCTGAAGATTCTAGTGTGAACAAGAAACCACCTAAAGAACTTTGGTTTCCAGGACCTGTTTTTCTTTAGATTATTTGTATTTCATTGAGTTTTATATTTTGTAAAACCAAGTGGACAAATTGAGAGCGTTAACTGAAGTATACCAATGAAGAAATGCAAAGGAGAAGAGAAATTAGAACACAGAAAGGTGGACAGTGCCAAGTTTCTCCAATCTGACTGTTACTACTACTTTGCAAGTTTCAAAATTCACCTTTAATTATTTCTTTTAAGCCAATAGTAGGAAGATCTCATTTTAAATTAAACAATGGAAAATGTAATCTTACTTCCATTTTCCCTGTAATCTCCAGGCTACAAGGCCTGTATTCTGTCATTAGCTCTCTAGCTGCACAAGATTATCCCAATGCAGATATATTTTAGCAAGGCAGCTGAAATCAACATAGTTTACAGGGCCCAAGTGTCTTCTGCAAGCATCAGTCATTGCAAGAACGGAAACACCAGCTTTAACCTGGGAGCATCACTGAACAGGAAAGCTCATGATGCCAGTTACCTGAATACACTTTCCATCAAATCCCAAATTCAGTATTTTAATTACTACTTTTCCCAGAAACCGAAGGAAAATCAAAACATCAATTGCCACAGTTTGGGTTCTCCTGGTGTAAAAGTTTCGGTATCAAGATGCACTTCTAAGTGTAACAGGGTTTTAAAACACTAAACTTGAGAAGCCAGGAAAGGAGGTATTCTCAAGGTATTCTCAAGTGCTCATCACTGTTTAATTAAGTTTAATCTACTCCTGAACATAGGCTTCTCCAACTTTTACGTCCAGATATTCTGTGTGCTGAAGCCTCAGTACCATTTCTCTCTCTGACATTTATAAAGTCTCAGGATAAAAAAGTTATGATGAAGCCCCAGCGCTTCACTGCTGCAAAGTTCATTTACATAACTGTTATTACTGTTATTCCTCAGGTGTTAAAGCTTCCTTGAAATAAAGTAGACACAGTAACAAAGGTATAACTGACAGTCTGTCATATTGACCGATGTGCTTTTTGATTCAACTTTATAAATATTTACTCAGTGCAATCCTTTAGAAGATCAAGTTAGAATGTAGTTCAAGTCCAAATCCCCATTTCATTATAATGCTAAAAGAATATTCCCTGTACACCGCACATCCAAGCAGGAAGTTCAGGTAAATACTAAGCTTGTCCAGAGTACTGGGGAGCAATCAGGAACATAAAACATGCACTAGCAGCAGGGCAACAGTGGTTCAATGCACAGCACTATCTCAAGCTGAAGAATGGACTCCCTTGGGGAGCTTCTTTCATACCATAAATTGATCAGTGCTCCAAAGCCACATGGCAGAAATACAGAATAACTCATCTTTCTTTTCATAAAGCTAAAAAGAGAATTAGAGGCCTCTTCTCTCATGCCCGTCAGACCTGTGGTATTCCCAAACTGAGGTCTCATCAGTTTGCAGTCAATTTGGCTAGTTTTATACGGTTTTGCAGGTAAAGTTCCTCAAAGCCACTAACAAAGCAAACTCACCATAGGAACTACAAACAAACTGAACTCTTCCCACTGCTGTGGGTCTAGCAATTTCTTCTTTTTGTTCCTTCATCTCCCACAAGCCTTACACTTGCTCCCAACTTGTATACACAGAGGAGTTAGCAGTGCATGAGGCTGAAGCCAGCTGCATATTTGCAGTGTTGGATGAAACTGATTGCCACTTGTACTCAGGGAAGTCAATAGAGCTGAAAGTTCACATCCCTCAGCACAGCACACAGGAGAACTGAACACAGTCAGCAAGAGAAGGGAACGTCTGACCTTACATCCTCAGAGCAGGCTTGCATTTTATGCATCATATAGCAACATCTAATAAAATGCCTCCCCACAGAGACATGATTAAGCTACCTCAGGCTGTAGGTCCCAGAGGCCTTCACCTCCCTTCAACCTCTTGCCCAGCTTCTCACAGGATAGAATGTAATTTAGCTCTCCACTGAAAGTTCAGCGCCAAATGTTGTACTTGTCAAGACCATAAAAAATGAAGCAAAGGTACTATGCTGCATTATTTGATAAGCAGGACTTTCAAAAACAACACTTAAAAGTCAGTACTAAAAAGCATAAATTACGATCAGCCAAAATCATGTTAAGGGCCATTTCAGAAAGTTACGCATAAGTCAAATATTAATTATAACTGTAAGCATGAAAAAATTCCCTCATAACTGTGAAGGTGGCCTCTTCACTAGGACAAGAACACACTTGTGAGATGTCAGGGGGAGTGAGGATTTAAGACTGGAAGAAAAACAGGCTAATAAAGTGGAATACAAACAAGGACTAGATTCTTAAAGAATAGAAAAAATGACTTCTTGCATTATTTTACAAATGAAGAACTACTGTATTATCAGTCAGCTATCCTGTGCTCACCCATCACAGCAATACACTGCCATTGTTTTGACAGCATGCTGTAATCTATACTGAAATTAAAACGGTTAAAGCTAATTCAGAAACAGTCAACAGAAGAAAATTTACATGAGTTAATGGAGAATATCTGTTCTCTAAGAGCCTAACACCATGCATAGAAGATGACTGGACCCTGAGGGAGCTCGATATTCACACACTGACCACAATATGATTCACTGAATAGTAAAACATTACTTACCTGCTAAAATACTTATCTGCTAAAATATACCTAACTGGTTGCCTAGTTATAAGTTGCTAACTAATTTGCCTATTTTTTTAACTATTAACCTCATTCATGACGCTTAATTGTAGAAATAGAAAAATGAATATATACACATACGGAAATATGTAAATAAAACTTCCACAAACAATGTAGAATTTGCTTTATCAGTCCCAAGTGACCAACCCATTGAGCTCATGTTCCTCTTGTATCTAAAAAGGCAACAAGAAACAATAAGAAAGATCCCTTCCTAGCCCTTCTTAAACTTAGATTGTAACCTGAAGCATGAGATCACACTCCTATCTAAGAAACATGATGCAGATTCCATGTTATTCAACCTCCTTTAAAACCCAGTTTGATTACTTGACTTCTTCAGGCAGTGAATTTTACAAAATACATGCAGTTATATTTTAAATATTACTATATCAAATAACCTGATTGATTTATAATTTCACTGGTACTGCAAGGTAACACAACAATTTGCAAATGGGCAACAGGAAAAACTATCTACTCTTTTCAGTAACTAAAGCCAACTAATTTCAGTTTTTCCTTTTAGAAAAAAACAACTTGAGGAGTAAGCACCTTTAAAGCCCATCCCCCCCTTTTGTTACTCCTACCTCAATAATATACAAAACTACATTCTTGTAGAAGCAGTAGAGAATGCACTTGGTAACTCGATTGTAACTCCAAGCTCCATGGACCAACAACAGCTTCTCCAAATAGGAAAACTGAAAGACAGAAAACATGATTATACATGAAGAAATGTTCACTAAAAAAGTTAAGAGTGAATTCTCCCAGACACCAAAAAAAACTCAGATCAGCTGAAGTAAAATATTTGAATATTTCAGTAACACACATATACAAAATGCATGTCCTGAGACTTAATATTTACTGAAAGTCTTTTCTGGCAACAAAACCTAAGAAATACACAAAATGTGTCATCTTTAAACAGCAAAAAGCCTTCAATTAGTATTGCTACCCTGGTAATAAAATCAAGCAAGGTTAACATAAGCCATGTGGATTAAGAATAAATTTAAACTCTTCATTACATGGTCAAAGATTTCTCCATTTGAGGGCTCACAGTGCTTAGCACAATCTCCTTTTTCTGTGTAAAATTAATAATCTCATCACCAAAACTGTCATGAGCTGAAATATAATGTACAAAGAAAACAAGCACAATATAGATGCATGCAACCTTTAATAGAGCTATGAACCTATGAAGCTATGAACACTTACTTATTAGTCCACTAGATGTATGCAAACATATTATAAACCATTTTAGACTGTTTGTATAAAGGAGGAGCCCAAAAAGACCATTAAATGAATGAAGTGATTGTAAAAGTGGTTACCTTATAATGCTAATTTGAACCACAGACACAGCTTTTATATATATATATGGAAGTAGTCTCCCAATGCAGCCTAGGAAATGGGTAATTCCTACTCTTGGCTTTGTCAGTGAACTTTTTTATGGCCTGTAGCTCTTCTCTTTTGTCCAGTTATAGAGGGATCAAACTGGGGACTACATTTACTGTTCAGCACATGTGAATCCGAAGGGTTCTTGGACACAAAGGCAAGAACACTACTTGCTTTGCTTCCTTTTCAATGAAGGAACTTGACAGTAAAGACTGACTTAGTAAAAGTAGATTCTAGCTCAGTCATTTTAAAAACTTACTTGAGACTTTGAAAGTTGGTAATGAATTAGAACTGTCATGAGAGAGCTCCGCTCCCATGATTTCCAGCACAGAAATCACTGAACCACAAATCCTCTAAGAACAACCTTTCCGACATGCATCAGCAACATGGCTTTGTTAGGATATGCCAGCAAGAGAGGGGAGAAAATAAAAGTGACTGAAGCTTCATAGTTCAGCCTCTTCCCAGCCTGAATCAGGAGTGAAAGCAGGACACTCAGAAGGGAGCAGGTAATGTACACGAGTCACCTACTGCCTTATTAATCTGCAGCATTTTTCTAACTATTCCTCAAAACTCCATGACAAAACATCAGCAATGATGGGAAGATTTCCATCACATCCTGACAAGTCTCCCACAACACATCTCATAGAGAACAGAGAGGCAGATGCACCCTAAAAAATTTCCTCTCTGCCAAATTTGGAGTGACAGTCTCAGATGTGGCTCCTCCTGTCCAAGGTTGGACAAATCCTACCATTAACTGCCCTTCAACCTCTATAGACACAAAGATGAATCCAGTGAGAGACACTAGTGGCCTAAATAAAACAATTCCAAGCCTGGTTGCACTGATGAGTGCAACTATAGTATTAAGAAGTAGCAAGGAATTCAATTTTTGATGCTGATCACTGAAATGACGTAAATGCACAACTACTGGTCAAGTGACCACAGGTACAGGGCCCTTCTAAGATACTGCATTTGTTTGGGCACTGCTACATGCAAGGGTTTTTAAATTATTTCTAGAAGGAAACATGAACTCTTGTCTAAGGAAGAAGTTGCTCCAGTTCAGAAAAGGTATCATTCTCCAGACACCAGATGCTCTCAGGATTAAGATGACAAAGCTGTTTACTGGGGAAGAAGTGTTTTAATTCTACTGCTCTCTAAGTCTCTCTAAGCAGTTAGGTCGTTTGATTTGGGAATTCTCTAAACATGGATCACTGGTGAAAGATCATTTAAAGGGGAAAGGATGATTCGAGCAGATACTCCTTGTACCTGTAGAAGTTATTTGGAACAGAGTCAGATGGAAGTTACCTTTTTATTTTTGTTTGGTTTGTGCTTTGATTCCCCCTGGAATCCTGAATGAGTTTATACTGAGACTTTCTCTTCCATGAGTGCCTACTTCTGGCACCAGTGTATTTGAAATCTCATTTAAACATGAGATGCTACATTATAGCAGTCGTTTTAAATTACTCAATAAGAACATACTCTGCCTTCAAGGCATGCACACACAGTAACACTTCAGTGGGAGTTATATGTCTTCACTGAAAGAAATATACCCCACGGAGATCAAGTTTTTCTTTTGAACATTTTTTTTAAACATAACCATACACTACTAGTCCTCTCAGCAAGAGAGATTCTTTGACATCTTTTCTAACATAAAGCTTTCCTAAATAATCAAAAAAATACAGTTCCGTAGTATTTTACTAATTTTTGAAAATTTAAACTCTGTGCTGGTGTGACCAGCTCCTATTTCACATGGAACTAAGAAGATTCATTGCTATTGTCATTAAATCCCTGACTGGAATTTAAACTAAGAGCAACTTATTTCCCTAACTTTGACATTATGTCCTAAGACATGGGTTTTCTTTTTGATAATTTAGAAGCAACACATGATGCTGCTGCCACTAATGCAAAAGAAATAAAGCGTGTAGGATATGCTATTTGCCCCTTTGTGGACAAAGTTCTCACTGCTTCTGCTTACTTATTAAAATGGAAGCAATAAGTGATCCAAGGAAATGTAAGTAAAGAGCATGCAATTAAGTTACGCAGCAGAAGCAATATATAACCTACAGAAGCTAGAAAAAAAAAAATCATTACAAGATACCAAAGACTATGGCTATGCCTATGGCAGTTCCTATAGTTTTATAGACTGTTTATAGTGGAATAAGCCATTGGTGAAACAGCCCGAAATTTTCAAGATAAATTTAGAAGGTGATAGTTATTCAAGCCTGGAATGCATGGTGCTTCATCTGACCACAAAAGGCAATATAGCAGCAAAATAAGGATGCCACTTGGCTTCACAGCACAGTTGGTACATTAAACAGTTATCTGTCTAAATAATAATGTCATTAATTATACCTTTTCAAAACCTCACCTTCTACTGAAACTATCAGAAAAAAAGTAACACTTTATATCAATTGGTAGAACAAACTGGGCTATACCCTAGCAGACAGGAACAGCAGCTGATGCTCAGAGATAACTGAAGAGTCAGGGGACTCTCTGCTTCTTGCCAGCTCTCATTCCTTCTTGCCCTGTGATCTCTCTCTAAAATAACATAGGGAACCTAAACTGTAAACAGTATTCAGAAGATGTCTGTCTACTGAAGTATCTCCTTCCTTACTTATGCTTTATATAGTCTGACTGAGTCCTACAACTCAGTTCCTTCATTGAAACAAAAAAGGCTCTTCTACTTTCTTCTTTAGCTGAACCAATCAGGGTCGAATTTCATGGGGAAGCACTCACTGAAATCATGTTCAAAATAACATACCTAAAATGAAAACACTGCCAACTCTTCAGGACTGTGAACAATTCTTGGATATGTTATGGGGGTGGAAGGAATATAAAAGGGGAACATGACCTCAAAATAAGAAGTCCCAAACAGCCACACTCTTATACACCTGCTTGTAATGCCTATTCATAGAAAGGGAAAAGGACTTTCACAAGAGAGATAAGTTCACTTAAAAGTATGTCTGCTTAAGCATCACAAAATGTCTTTCCCTGATTATTGATGAGCCAAGCCATTACACAGCCAAGCAGGAGGAAACTGAAGCTTCCAGGGAGGACAAAGCTTTGCTGTGAAGAACACAGAAATCAAAACAATTGACTCCAAACTATATCGCAGATTTCTGTTTTAGATGCTGCCTTGAAAAGGAAATGATCTGAGATCTGCCTAGCTCTAAGGCCAAGAGAAATCATCAAGCACCATGTGGCCACACAGTGGGGTCTCTGACATAGGATATGGCAAGTGGACTTTTTTGCCTCTGACCTGTGCAATGGCATAATCCGAGCAATTGGTTGCCTGCATGCCCTCGTTGCCACTGATCCCTACTCCAACATGAGCGGTCTGGATCATTCCCACATCGTTGGCACCATCCCCAATGGCAAGTGTTATGGCATTCACGTGTTTCTTTACCATGTCTACTATTTCAGACTTCTGTAGAGGAGATACTCTGAAAAGGAAAGAAAAATGTGTCAGTTTCTCACATGCTGAGTTATGTGCCTTTTCCAAAAGGACAGCTGTCACCTACATTTAGAATTTATCAAAGGGCAGTTGCTGGAAAGTTTCTTTATTCAACAGCTGAGCCTCAGAACCTGTGCCAAACCATTTCAGAAAGAGAAAGCAGCTTTAAAAGTAATTTTGCATTTGCATAAAATATGAGAAGGTAATGATTAAAATAAGACCAAGCAAACATGAAACATTTTCAAGTTTTTCTTCTACCTGTGAGCCCCATCTGAGGCACTCTGGTGTAAACCAGTGGCATCATAATGGGAACTTGAGAAGGGATTTTCCTCTCCAGCAACCATAGTTTATAGTTCAACAGTGCACCTCCATTCAGAAGGAGGAAGACAAGATCATGAATACTCAGAGAATAAATCCATCTGAAGTGTTTTAAGTTGCTGGGAAAAGATGCTGCAGGCTTACATTATTCCTTCATTCAGCTTATTTTCCCACTTGTGAGCCCATCTTTTCACCCTGACTACCCATTTTCTATCAGAAACAAACAAAAAAAGGCTTTCTCCCTGATTTCCCCTACATCCCGCATGATGGCACCATCTTGGCTTCAGTGATGATATCAATTCCAATTCAAAACCGACTGAATTCAAAAACAAACCATCAAACACCAAAATACTACCAGGTATTACTCTCATCTGGATTTCAGGCAGTTACATTAACCTGGATCCTTCTCTCATTTTTATATCAGTTTCAGTTTGATAAAAATTCATGGAATTCAATGGTGTCTAAACCAGGGAAGTGGAAAAATAAGCAGGACTAGGTCACTGAATTAGATGAGACATCCAAAATGTGTTTTTTCCTATGAAAAAGGTAGATCAGATTACCAAATCATATGAGGTATTCTGGAAATACCTACATGTAGATTAAATATTTTCCATTCTAAGCCCATCTGTACAAACAACTTTAATCCCTTTCCCCATCAGTTTTAGTTAAAGTTCCAAATTATTTTTTATTCCCTCAAATAATGCTTTAGACATAACTTTCCACATCTCAAGTCACCCACATAGCACTCAACAAAATGAATGTAACTGATACCTGAAAGCTTTACTGTGAAAATGGGGGAGAAAGGAGAGCTTGGGGAATGGGGAAAATGGAGGATTTTTATATGGCATTTTTTTCAGAGTCCAGATCTCGTGAGAGCAACTCATACACCTTTCAGAGAATCACAGAATCATTAAGGTTGGAAAAGATCTCTATGATCACAAAGTCCAACTGTCCATGTACCACCAATAGTGCCACTAAATGATGCCCCTAAGTACTACATCTCCCCTTAAACACCTCCAGGGACAGTGACCCCGCCACCTCCCTGGGCAGCCTGTGCCACTGCCTCACCACTCTGAGAAGAGATTTTTCCTAATATCCAACCTGAACCTCCCCTGGCACAACTTGAGGCCATCCCCTCTCGTCCTATCACTGCTACCCATGGGAAGAGGCCGACTTCCACCTCACCACAGCCTCCTTTCAGGAAGCTATAGAGAGCAATATGGTCTCCCCTGCGACCCCTCTTCTCCAGACAAGAACCAGGTCTGTTTGCATTCATTCAGTTTTCAGTTGTACGGCAACAGAAACACGCATTAATTATCAAATAGACCGAATGCCCAAATATAAACAAATTTGTGAACAATTACCGAATGCATACAGAGCATGCTTTTTACAATCATCAAATGAAGCTCTACAGAGTCACAGTTAGGTAATACCCAGTTAAAGAAAAACAACTTCAATATATCTAGTAAAAAAGACAACTAAATGAGCAACAGTAAAAACCAGAAATACGCTTTAAACACCAAAAGTCTCTCTGCATTCTGTTTTAGATGAAATCTAAAGCAAGATTTGAGTGCCAGGAGTTACTTGATTGCAGTCATTTGTTCTAACTGAACTCTTGCTAACAAGCACCTACTTGGTCCCCCCTCTCCATCCAGTACATCATCACTCTCCTGGGAACACACTTTGCTGCACGAAGTCTAACTACAAAAGTTGTGAATTGAGATGGCCACCCACTTCCTAGGGGTCTTACACCCCTCCCAACTCACTCTCTGCTCCCAGGTCCCTTCTGCTCCTGGTAATCTGTTTGGTACCAACACTGCCCTGGATGACACTAATCCCCTTTAGCCAGATGATCAGAGCTGCAGTTCATTTCCCACATTTGATAGGCTGCCTACATGAATAAGAGGAAGATTATAGCGTAGGACACGATTAACCTGAAGCTTCCCTCAGGTGGTATCATGGAAGAGGAGAAGGAAAAGCCAAGTTCACAAAGATTCTTGGAGAAATTAGTAAGTTCAAAGTAAAAAGTGCAAGGAAAAAGCCAACTACTTTGGAGAAAAATTTTGCAGCAACATGCAACTACTGGTAATTATCATTTTGGTGGAAAATCCCTGTCTTTCACTGCAGAGCTTACAGCAGCAATATCAGGATGGATGTAAGCATTTCCTTGATACATACTCAAATAAGAATTAAGATGTGAGCAAAACATCAGCTGCATCACAATCTTCTGCCTACTCATGCATTACCCAGCCAGCCAGCAATGTCTCACACAACAGCTATTAAAGTGAAACTCAAAGGCTTTCACTGGAAGCATTTATGCATATTGATTATTTTTATTGTTTCTACTCCAAATTATCTTTCAAAACAGAGATAACCAACTTAGACCAGGTCTCTCTTCTAAGCATATTCCAGGGGAAAGAGCTCAGATACCATGCTTACAGGTGTGGGAAGGCACTCGTGAGTGTGCTCTCTTGAGAGCGTAAGAGCTGGTATGGAAAATGGAAGGTTCTCCCCAATCTCAAATCTGCTTGGTCTTTTCTTTAACAGATCACTACAGAAAGCAGTTTGCATCCCAACTGAGATGACAGACACCTTGATGTCGCATTTCTTCACCCCACTGTGGGATGGTTGAAGGCAATGAGAATGCAAAGCACTGTGTCTTGGAAAGGAGCTGGGGGATGAGTGCAGCCCAGAGCCAGGGGTCCTCAAAAAGACATGGACCATGTTATCTTCACGTCATAAGGAAACTGTGGAAGAATGTAAAGTTCAGAAGTTCTCAAGTAATGTGCTCCTATACTTTTACTATCTGCAAAAGATTTCCCTTCTAGTAAGAGGAAGCTCAAGAAAAAGCAGTGCAGGGTACCACACAGAGCAGTGGTAACACTGGTGTGCACACAGCATGCTGGAGGTGGCTTTCCTGACTTCTGCAGAGGAGCTCCCAACAGCTTTAAAACCTTCACTCTGCTCTAACTCAATCAATTTAATTACTCCATTTTTTTGCAATCTGATTTATTTCTCTCACTCCCAAAATCCACCCAGCACATCACAAGGGATGCAGTTACAAATGCAATGGGAAGGACACCTCACAACCAGCCCCGTCACACAGGTCAGCTCCATGCTCCACGTGGTACTACTGCTGATGAGAAGTCAAGAAGAACTCAGTCTCAGCACATCTGTACTTATTGGACCATTACAGATATATAATAGCAATTGACAGCAACTGTAAATAATACTTCTCACAAAAGCCCTTAAGCTACAGCTGCATCGTAGCAGATGCTTCAAAGTGTACAGAGAAACCACAGATGGGAAATGTAAGAGCAATATTTTAGTAATGATGGGCTTTTGTTTATCACATTTAAGTCTGAAGCACCCACTGAACAGGAGGACCTGCTGAAGTCAGTAGTATATGAGAAAGGCATGACCAATATAGAACAAGGTCAGGTAATTTGTAAGAGATCACCTTATACGCAAACTGTATTACAAGGTCATCTCCCTCCTCTGCTTGCAAGGCCAGCAGCCCCACAAGCCCCTCTACACCCAAGCAAGGCACAGCTTGATGCTGCTTCTCTGCACTTTATTCTTCTCCCTTTATGCACTGTTTTTTTTTTTTTTTTTTAAACCAATGAGACTGGACCAGTTCTGTTGCAAACTGCATACTTCTCCCAGCCCAAATTCAATGAAATATACTCTTAGCTAAAACATTCTGACTATCACTAAACTTTTTATTTGTGAAAGAATGAGGAAGGCAAAGTAGGAAGCTGTTTCAAGTATTACCTCCTCCCGCTTCCAGGCTGTACCAGGGTTTAACACAGGCATTAATGTCTTTAACACGAAGCATTAATTTGATATTCTGCTTCCTTGAAATGCCTCATTAATGCAACACAAGAGGGTCTCAAAAGCCTACCTTTATGACAACGAACATGATTTTACCCTGTTCTATCGTAAAATGGTTTAGTACCTCAAAATGCTCAGTGACCTCATCTTCAGTATAGGCAGAGAAGGGAGACAGCCCAGAAAAGGCTGAGAGCTATCAATAATATTGACAGTTAAGTATACACACTGATCCTCTGAAAGAGAAGCAAGGTAAATTAATGCACCACTGAAAGTAAGGAATGTTACCATGACATCATATGTAGCAGCTTTAATTAGATATCGATTTCTTCTGACAAACACCAGTGTGCAGATTTCAACCACATGTCATCCAAAGAAGGGATGGTCTTGGATTACATCTGATGCTGTGAGGCATCTTGCTCAGACCTATACCGAGAGAGTACTCTGTGCAGAAGGATAAGCAACAAAGCACTCACATACGTGGGCTCAGAACGTGCATTACGCTGAATGCTTTTCATTTACGGAACACTCCAAATGTGCTGGGCCTGATGACAACTACGCCTCACAGGGACTGGCTGTGGAGCAGTACTTACATCTCAAATCAGATAGATTACTTTGCTGTTTTTTATGAACTATCTGTCTGCTCACTTAGTTAGTGCTGTCTCTAAAGCTGTTAGTGCTTCCAAAGGAGACATCTCTATCTGCTAATCACAGCACACTCCTTTTATAGTCAATGGAGAGACACTGGCAAATCCATCTGTCCTGCTTTAGATATATAATGGTACTGTTCTCCTCCTCTTAAAAGTTCCCTTTCCTCCCTCCAGCATAGTGAAGGGGATAAAAAAGAAAAGCTCACATGAAGATGATTGCAACAGACAAAATGAAGCCCAACTGATGTTAACAGCAGTGTTAAATACTACCCAGGTGCACAAGCTTTTACAGGGGATAGAACACCTCCTCCCCCCCCCCCCCCCCCCTCCATACTGCTGTTGAACAAACTGATCTGCAATGTCCTCCCCTGTCTTCATCTTACACTTTTCACCTCTTGACTGCACTCTAGCTCTTGCCACAGTATTCTCCTGATCCCATCCCTTCTGAGCACAGACAACTCAAAGACTTATCAGCTCTACCACAGCTTTATCACGTTTGCCATCTGCAAGTGCACTTCTGTACGCTGTGGTCATAGCTCCTGAGCAGATCATCCTCCAAACTGCCTCACTGGCACGATTTAATCAGACTAATTTCAAGATTATTTTCGAACACACACACACAAAAAGTTTACATCCTGTTTTATTTACCAGGAGTCTCTCTGCATCTTATTGTAATCAAAAAGAAGTCTTGCTTCAGTTTTTTGACCTGATATGCTGGTCGTACCTGGATTTTTGAATGATTTATTAACTCTGAATTTCAGGTCATCCAGGACAGGATTTTTAATGCTGAGAGAGGCTCTGTAACACCACCCCCCCTCTTTCCCTCCCCCCCATGCACATCCTCATAGAATACTTTGCTGTTCTTTTTAATGTAACAGGTACCAAATACTTCCTTCTGCTTTACGTTAGTTATAATATAAATTTCTTCTCATTATCATAGAATAAGAATCATAAGGTTGGAAAAGACCTTTAAGATCACCAAGTCCAACTGTAAGCCCATCCTCACTGTGTCCCTCAGTGCCACATCCATACGGTTCTTGAACACCTCCAGGGACAGCACCTCCACCACCTCTTTGGGCAGCCAGTGCCACTGCCTCACCACTCTTTATGATGACATTTTTCCTAATATCCAACCTGAAAATCCCTTGGCACAAATTGAGGCCATTATCTCTCATCCTATCTATCTCTATAAAATATAAGGCTGTCTTTGTAGTTACAAAGCCACTGAATTACAGTCTTCTGTGTGTGACTGAGGGAGAGGAACCCCACAAACTCGTTGGTTACCTTTTTATCACAAAACCAAGAATTAATTTTTTAAACTATCACTAGAGAATTCCAAACTCGCATTCCATTATTTCCTCAATTCATTCATCACTCAGTTGCCACAGAAGAGATCTCCATAGGGCAAGGACTATGAAATCATCTCCATAAGCTGGATTCGCTGTATTTAGCAGTGTAACACGATGCACAGTGCCAGAGCAAAGGCAGGGTTAAGTTTTAAGTCAGCATCTTCGCCCCCTTTGATATCCCTCTGCCTGTTACTCTCAATTGCCATTCTCCCCGCCTGCTTTACATACAGGGTGAGGATAAAACAAGAAAAACCTATTTTGGGAAATGAATCATTTGGAAAGTGATGAGTTGGCACAAACATGGAGTTGAACAGGAGACTGCTTTGCATTTTTAACGATAGTGGTCACTAGTGGCAACAGTTATAATGCATTTTTAAAGTGAAACTAATGTATCAAATTATTTTTGAGCTTTCCTCACCCCAAGCTGATTAAGGCACTTTCATTTCCATGCTAATCAGGCTGAGCAGTTCACACGCAGCAGAGAAACCTCTCTTTTCCTAATGACAGAGCAAAAACCTGTCAGTCTGAAGCACATCGAGTAGTGCCTTCATAACCTTCAGCACTCACGCAAAGAGGAGCACACAGGTTTCACAGCACAGCTGCTCACTGAATTTTGTAACACTTGGGGAAATTAGATGACAAGGGCCACTGTGGCCACTATTTGGCCCTTTGACTGTGGCGTGAGGCCAGCATGGAACCACAAGATCCCCTCCGAGTGCTGCCTCTGGCATCATGAGAGCCCTGTGGCAGCACTGAGCACAGTGCAGGCAGTTACAGCTCCAAGACGCCACGTACAGCAGCTCCAGACAGCACTACCACTGCAGGACCAACCTCACACCTAAGAAATGCTTGCAGAGGAGGAAAATGGAGAGAGACATAGCTATGAATTGGAGATAGTTTGCTATTTCAGTGTTCCAAGCACTGACATGTGCATCCCTTCATGTGGAGTGCTAGTAACCTTGTATGACTCATTTTCTTCCCCGTCTGAAAAAATAACTCCTGGAATTTAAAATGAAAACATACATAAGTGACTGACTTGCAACCATGAATTACTTCCCAAAGGCACAGGCACTCTGAATGGCATGCTCCTGAAACAGGTAGGCAGCTCCCGGGAGGTTATCTTACCCAGCAATTATCAGTATATCATGCTTAGGGGTCATTAACCACCACGAAAATGCCTCATGGAGGGACATTTTCCATTTCAGAATTATCAGCACAGCTCAGAAGTCAGAATGCTGCTGTGACGAAAGGTGAGCCCCTCCACATTCTTTTCATGACAACGTTCGAGGCCAAAGTGTTTCCCACCCTTCTCCCTGGAGTCTGGTCTCTAAGGTTTGAGTCCCTAAGCTCTTAGATGTTTAGGAAAAAAAAAAAAAGGTGGGAGGGGGGTGGGATTTCTAGTTTTAAAGCTCTTAACAGTTGGGGAAGTTGACCATGAAGGTGTTCACAGTGAGATCATTAAAAACAAAAGCAAACAGGCCACATCTAGACAGAAAAGATATTGGTATCTGAAGGCTGACTGGGACGCGCTCCCTTTTATTTCTGTCTTGGTGAACTATTAAATCTGGACTCTGTTCAAAGCTAGGTTAAATATTAACTTAGAAAAAACATTCAAAGCATGCTCACTATGTGTGAGAGTGGTCAAACACAAAGGGGCTCCCAGCAGAGTGGCTGGTGCCCCCCAGGCCTGTCAGTGCTCAGGGACATTTGGACAAAGCCCTCAGGAGCGCACTTTAACTTCTGGTTAGCTCTGCAGTTGGACCCATGATATTTGTAGGTCCCGTTCAACAGAACTTTTCTGTTCTCTACTAGAACACAAGCTGCAAAGAAGTATATTTAACAACAGCCTCTAAACCTTAGACTCTCTCCGAGCAACATAGCTGAGGGAAGAAGGAAGGAAAGGAGCGGGAAATAATTTTAATATTCCAGAACACAGTCAGATTGACTCTAAGCATTGCAGTATGCTATCTAGGGTAGAAAGGTGCTCTTACTGTATACAGTCGTCATCTGTATTAATTAATGAGACCGTATTTACACCAGAAAATTCTATAATAACATCTCTGCTATTGGGGCACTCATGGGACACATGCACCCCTCTAACACAGATTCAGTGCATACCTGTCCTGGCAAGGACAAGCTGCCCAGTGAAGACCCCCATGCTGGGGACTGGACACAGCCATGTGGGCTTTGTCCCAGCACACAGTGGTTTGCTCCTCCAGTGGCTCTGGAACCATCACCTCCAGCATCCCACGGTTCTCCTATACCAAGAAAGGTTTCCTGCAGTCCTATCTGCTTTGCCACAAAACTAAGCATCCTTCTATGCTTTCAATATATTCACATCTCAGGGAGTGTTTCAGAATTCAGGTTTAAGCTTCAGAAATGCCCTGCAGTTTGTGAACCAAACAGTGATGAATAGTAGCTACAAAACAAAACAGCAAAACCAAAGAGACAGCACAGTGAATGGAGCACATACTGGTCCCCCGCAACCGAGACCGAACCTCCTTTCAAAGATCAGGACTCTTCTGCAGAAGAAGACATGAAGCTGATGCCCCACATCACAGGCAGAGAGTGGGAGTGCATCACTTGTGCAGGAAAAGCTGCCACAGCCCAGAGTCTGTGCTGACTCCTTCGCACTCCCACTTCACAGCATAGGCACAGTCTGAAGTGCTTTAACACAAGCGTAAAAACCTAGCAAACTTGTCTCTGTTTTTTTTGCACACTTGCATTGACTTCTGGATTATGTTTGCAGAATTATGCTTCTTTTTAAAGATTCAAGCTGACCACCTCACTATTATTAAAAGAAATCTTCAGGGGTTTTGAGAAAAATGCATCAAAGAAACTGCCATTCTCATTTCCTGAATGTGTCTCGACTCTTGGAGGTGATTTTCTTTCGCACATATGATTTTTAGTTTTAGTCTCATCCACGTTTCTGACCACAGAAGCAGCCCTACCAGTACAGACTGAGCACTGCAGGAGTGCAGACAGTCAAAAAAGCACAAGTATTTTGATTAAAAACCCAAACGAGGCCAACAATTTTGCTTCTTGACTTAGTCTGCAATGGAGTACGGAACCAGGAGCCAAGTGTTCACAAAGTTAAACCTTTCCATCTTTATTAAAAAGCCACAAAACGCTGTTGTTAGTGCTAAATAGTAGATGCCAGGTCACATTGTTCTTTCCTCCACACCTTTTACTTATGGACAATAAACCAAGCCACCTGAACAGAGATCACAGAGGAGAGAAGAAAAGGAGAGAGCAGATAGGTGCCTTAAAGAAGTTAAGAAAGAAAGTCCTTTTCTAATAACTTTTGCTCTTCTCAGGTGAACTTCTGGACAACTGGGAGACAGCATGAAGTACTAGCCCGTTACCAGCAACATGAACAGAGGTTTTTCTGCCTGTTCATTTTCACACCTGATCAGACCAGAATAAGCAAAGCATCCCTGCTGTAGCAATTTTAAGTGCTGGACTGCTTCAGATCATTAGTGCCACAGTAATGTTTCATTGGAGGAAGTCCAAGTTATTAGTGCCAAAAGTGAAGTATAAGACAGAGCTACCTTATTATTGCTAAAGGAAAATGTTCATAGCCTGGGCTGCTACTGAAATTGGTACATGAGACAGACCATATGATAAAGCTCCTTAAAAAGATACTGTGGAAAACAGGGAAGGAGGGGGGAAATTGGTAGGACTTGAACTGATGCTTTTCATGATTCAAGCAAGATTAAAGTTAGAACATATGTGAGAAAAAAAGATGACTTGCCCAGTGCTGAAATATTCATGGACTCTATAAGAAAGGTGTTTTTGGAATTAGACAGAATACTCCCCATGTATACCAGAGTATGCTTGTACGTTAAATAGATGTTTTCTGTATTCCAGCCATGAACAGCAAGTCAGCTTGCTCACAGTGCTTTCTATCTAGAGAATGGCTGTAGTAAAGCCTATGCTCATTTGACAACTATAACACGGCTTTCATAGCAGCATTCATCCTTCTCTCAATTTCCTCCACACTTTTATACTTTTTTGTTTCTTTGTTTGCTACTAGATAAGACTTGGAAAGTCAACTTCATGTAAATCTTTCTATTAAATGACAGAGTATGTTCACATATTTCATATGGACAGAATTCAAAACAGTAATTCATTTTCTAAATTGAATGCACCAAGAAAAATCTCACTGCCACAGGCAAAAGGTGAGCCCCGTTGACCGTTTCTGTGCTCCCAGCAAATGCAAAGTTCGTGAGATAAGTTGCAGAAGCTGAATGTAGAACTGATAACATGAAGAGTTTCATTGAAGGACTTAGCAGACACACTGCACTTTCTTCAAGCTCCTACTAGATCAGCTCACAACACAGGATGCAAGGCAGAGAAGAGCTGAAGAAAAAATAGGCAGGAGATGGATCACAAGCCTCCAAAAATCACATGCAAGTGCTTATTATTTTGAAGACAACTGAGTAAAGAATTTCATTCAGTCTCCCAGTACAGCTTGTATACTAAATGCCAAAGATGGCTGTCTTGCTGGGCTGCCAATATGCATCTCCAGGGTATGACATTTTCCTTCAAGTAAGTTTTGAAAAGCAACTTCCCCTTATATACATCTATAAGATTCTCTTTACCCCAGTCGCAGCAGTTCACATTCTTCTCATAGGATCAGAGCAGCACTGTTACAAGTTTGCTGGCAGTGATGTGCAAGGCACAGTCAAGGGTTACTACTGCAAACTCCAGGACTCAGCAACTCTAACATGAAAGTGTCAACACACTCAGTTCATGAAGATGAAAAGATATTACATGAGCAGGTCTCCCATGAGTAAAATGGAAAAACATTGAGATTAGTCTACAAATAGTCTTACAGTCACTCTTGATCAAGACTTAAAATCAAAGCTAACACTTTGGATTAAAAAACTCTAAAAACAAATCGAATGCCAAAAAAAGTAAATTACTAAACCTTAAAGATGTTAAAAAAATTATGTAGAAAAGAATCTGCTTAGTTTCTAAGTGCATTTGGCTCTAATTGTACTGTAGTTTCCCTGTTAATTTTTAGGAATAGAGCTTTTTGTTCTCATTTTATACTGCTCATCCCCAGCACAAACATCCCAAACACAAGGCAATATGTGGGAACAGGACAGTGCAAACAGCCTAAGTGAAAATCCAACCACTTAAACGTATAGGGACGTAACTAATACATCACTTTTTTGCATAAAATATAATGCACTGGAAAAAGGTCAAACATTCAGTGTCCAGCTGGTAGTAGTCAGAGTAGCCCGAGGATCTATTCTGCTCAGCATCACCAGTGGCCCAGATGCTGACAAAAACAATACCATTCAGAAGTCTACAGATGGCACTGAAATATGGGGACTACATGACGAAGAATCACAGGGCTTTGATTAAAAGGAGACTTGAGAAATTTGGAGCCAACAAACCTCATGAAGCAGGAGAAAAGCAAAACTCCACATGTGGGACAAAACAACCCCAAACATCGGTGCAGGCTGCAAAATGACTCACTAGCAGACATGCTGCAAAGAACCCTGGGGCCATGGCAGGCAGCAGTTTCAATGAGCCAAACGTGTACTTTTACAGCAAATAAGGTAAGTTGTGCATTCGATGCATTAGGAGTTATCATCACCCCTCTCAACACCTGTGAGGTAACATGGGTAATTTATTCAGGTTTGGGCCTCAAGTTGTAAAGGGATGAAGAGAAATGGGAAAGAATCCAGTAAAGAATGACGAAGATGGTCAGGGGTCCAAAACACACAGCCCAAGAGAAGAGGCTGTGACCTGGGTGCGTGCAGTCTGGTGAAGAGGCAGACAACAGGTACTTAATACAGTAGAGTACAACTTAATCAGAGTGGAGTTGTGGTTTAATCCATCAGCAGCTCAGCACCAAACAGCCATTTGTTCACTCTTCCCATCCCTCAGTGGGATGAGGGGCAGAACTGGAAACAAAATAAAACTCGTGGGCTGAGATAAAAATTATTACCTAAGACAGAAAAGGAAAACAGAAACAAAAAATGCAATGGTAACTGCAATGATAATACATACCCACAGTGCAGTTACTAACCACTCACCGGCCAACGCCCAGCTAACAACACCACTGCCCACCACCGACCAACGCACATCTCACTGCCCATCAATAGATGCCCAGCCAACTCCCCACAGCTTTGTGGCCACCTGCATGATGTCATGTGCTATGAAATAAGCCTGTGCTTAATTCATGCCACCTGTCATCTGGCTTTACAGCCATGCCATAGAGGCAGTGACTCTTCCCTGCCAAGCACTCTGGTCAGGCCTTGGCATGCTCGCATCACTCAGCAACAATGAAAACATGCTACGAATGCTGTCTCAGTTGAAATCAGGACATTACAAAAGCTCCCTCATTATGTCAAACACCAGAACAAGGGATAACAGGCACAGATTGCAATCTGGGAGGTTCAGGTTGGATATCTGGGACGTTTTCATGAAGTTATTGACAAATGGAACAGATTTTCCACTGTGCAATCTCTGCCCATTAGCATTTTTCATGGTGCAACTAAAGAAAGTCATGGTTGACAGGATCTGTGGAGGCTTACAATCCTGTCTTGAACACGAAGCTGGCCTAGGCCTCCAGAGTTCTCCTCTATCTGGACTGTTTTATGACCGAAGTCTCAATTTTATGCCTACTACTGAAGGAGTACTATGGTCCCCAAAGAGCTTCCAGGTAGATCTGTAATATACAATGAGACAAGAAGGCCTGAATTTCCACAAGTTCAGTAGACATACAACTTTACCACCAAGCAGGTCTCCAGTGAAACAGTATAACAAGGAGCTGTAACACAAATATGACAGCACAGAACTTCATCTTCTTTCCCTTCATGCAGTCATCATCCTATGCTGTTGAGGCAAGTTTTCCATATAAACAATCTTCACCCTCCAGCCTTGCCTTTCCTTCTCCATCAGCACATCAGACTTCTCACTGTCACAACATCGCCTTTCTTCTGTCTGAACAAATCCACTTGGTGTTGAAATAATTTATATAAAAAACAAAAATCTAACATTAAAGAAACAATGCAAAAATTTAACAGTGGATACAGCAAGACAGTAACATGCATTAGATTTGGCAACTTAAAGTTAACAATGTTTTGGTATTGATGCTAGAAAATTTCTTGATTTTTATTAGAGACTCTTCAGAAGAAAAAAAAATCTGTCATAAAGGCCAATCCATAAAAAGAAATAAACAGATCTCTTGAGAAAGCTTGACAGATAGACAGTGTAGACTCAACAGAAATTGCTCTAATCCAGCAAGTAAGAGTTCCACATGGGAAAGATCCTTTCCAAAAGGGTCAGTTCACAAAACCTTATATATATATATTTTTAAATCATTCTCCACATTGGCTGTTTCCAAAATTAAACATTTTTCTCACTAGTACCTCACGTCTGATCATAACTTTGCAGAGAAAGCTGTACCCTGCAGTAACAGGTATTTCCATTTTTTTTCCTTCACCTTCACTAGAGAAATGAAAGCTGAGAACTAGATCTAGTTCTCCTAATTAAAGAGGACACATCAGGAATAAACAGTAGAGCAGTTTCAAGGAATTCATTTCTGCAACAGTCGCTGTGAAACTTGGGCATACACATTAGCACTTAGGACGATCCCAGCTCTATGTTATAGCTATTTGTGACTCAGTGTGAAAAAGAAAAGATTTGACCAAAGAAATGGAATGGAGGTTGAGAAACAAACCCTCTTTTCTGCTGCACTCTGCAATGAACATCATGGGCAATGCTAACTTCAACATTAAGACTTCCCAGTCTTGTGTAGCTGAGCTACATCTTGATTCCTTTCTGTTCCTCCCTATGTTTAACTACATATTTATGGCATATATAAAACATAACGAATAAGACTACTATTAGGAAAGCCACAGATGCATTCTAAGGGTCTCTCTATTCAATTTAATAGCTGACATTAACCACTTTGATCCCAATCTAATTACAGAAATCAACAGAAACCCTTCCATTGAGTTGAGTGGCGCTTGAATAAGGTCCAGATGATCAGACAAACCTCTGTAGAGTTGATTTCTCCAAATAAGTACACCTTAGGAAAAGTTTCCAAGGGAAGTTATATCTACATGACATACAGGAATTCTGAATATTTAACATTAGCAACTGTCACTGCATTACTATTCCCAGCACATCATGTAGGAGTAGATAAAGAAATCAACTCAGTTGTGCATGCTAATCAATGAACAGAGCAAACCATTTCAAGAGCCACTGAGCGTCCTCTCTCCATCTGCAGCATTTGTCTGCTCGCTACAGAGAATAAAGGAATTAAAATTAAAAGGAAAAAAAAAACAGAAGGAAGGGGAAAACCTTTCACAATCATGTAATCTGAACTGAAATAATTGCAAGTACAAGCAGGCTCATTTTCAAATATACGTGGGTCAGAAATAACAGCACACCTCAAAGCAGCTGTGGTCATACTGTTTACTCTCCTTCTTGACATAAAAGCCTTTTCCTCTGTGAACAGTTCTTAATGCAGAAACATCTAAATGTATGCTAATGCCCAATAGAGCAATAACTTCCTTTGATTGATTCAACAGTACTGAAAGCAAAAAAGGAAAAAAGATCAAACCAAGTATTATACAAACAACCAATGTCTTCAATATGGTACATGTCAGCATGAAAGCTGAAAGGAGTTGAACAAGCCAGCTACTAAAGTCTTACATGGTTCTGAAAGTGGTAATGTTCTTAAGTGCTTGCAGATAAAAGTGTTTTTCTTTAGTTGTGACATCAATTTATAGAGCTCTGTAATATTATGAAAGTGCTTTGATATAACGTGATTTATGAAAAAAAAAAAAAGCACTTCTGGTGTCTTCAGAAAAAGTGTAGGAGTTTACGATAAACATAAGATAATTAAGTAATTTTGCAGTGTTTTACTCTCCTGAAATCATAATTAGCAAAAACAAACATGATCTCCCTCCTTCTCTTCCATGCTACTTAAAATTCCTTCTTCTGTCCTTCATTTTACTGGCTCACCTTTCTTCCAATGTCCTTGCATTGGAGAGAATCCAGCAACAAACTTCTCTAGCACCACTTTACTAAAGACATGCAGATTTCCAACTCTTCCCAATACTTTGCTTCAGAGCTGCTATTGTGTTTATAGAAGAACACTAAGACAAAAAAATATATATCTGGATCAAATATGTATCTCTTCCAAATGTGTCACAAGTAACACAAACTCTGGCTGTAGTGTATCAAACTTTACCCTTCCAGGGTTCAGCAAGATGTCTGTTGTTTTTCTGATGCTTAATCTATAACTGAAAGTTATTTAACTGCTATGAAAATAAATGTCTGTGTTTAGATTTAACTGACCACATCCCAGATGCCCGAAATACGTAAAGAAATAAGAAACACTAAATTGTTCCTTTAGAGACAGACAAAGAAGTTTTCTTCATGAGACATGAATAAATCCAGATGAGACGGCTGTATTTTGCCCTCTGAACAAGCAGGAGAAGCAACAGCAGGCATAGGGTTTGGCCGTCAGGATTCAGTCCTGCCCCACTCACTCTGCAAGCCACCTTCAAGTGTTGCTCTTGCAGAATCAGGCCCCCTCTTTTGCACTGTCCTGCTCTGGCACGCTCATCCTTTCCTCAAGCAGTGCAATGGGGAAGGTCGAAGAAGGGAAAGTCACCTACCAAAGCCAGTCCCTAAAAGCATTTGTGCATATGGAGACCTATTTTATGCATGTCAGACAAATTTGAGCACTACAGCTACCTACAAGCTCTACCAAAAATCTTTTGACTCATTTTTAGAAGCCATCAGATCAGCACATCAGTTCTTAAGCAAAGCTCTCGAATAAATCTTATTTCTGGATTTAGCAATATCAGCTCCCCCTGAGGAAGTCACTTAGCTATGTCCAAAGAGGAAACAAGTTTATAAATCAGGAAAATATAAATGACAAAAAAAAAAAAAAAAAAAACGCACTGTGCTACTGCACAAATTCATGGTGTATCTATGTTCTTAATGGGTCTCTCTTATCTCTCAAGCTGATAAAAAGAAGAAAAGGGCTAAAAAAGGGAAGTATAGAAGACCAAATATGTGCAAATGCTTTTGAGCAAAGACTCTTTATCTGAAAGAGGCAATAAAAAGTCAATATACCAGAGGCTCATTTGCCGAGGTGGTACTGGGAAAGAAAGCAGTCAGGGAATGACAATGATCACTTCTTAAAACACAGGAACTTGACAGCATCCAGTGAAATTAATCAGGCAGATTTAAAAAGCAGAAGTACTTGCTCTGCACAGTACATAATACTCTCCGTTCAGGGTGCAATTAAGACTCTGCTCTGTAATAAAGATTGAAGTTTAACACAATCTGAAAAAAAAAATTCAAAATTTATGAAAATCATAAATCAAGGATTATGAGAACAAGATGCAGATACAGCAGCTGGCAAATGAGGCCCCACTTTCACTACACATTTTTTCCAAGGCAGCTTCTAATGGTCATTCTTTGAAAGACAAGTGGAGTTCACTGGGTCTTCTCTGGTTCAAACATTCGTATGTGAAACTGGCCTTAAGATGACAACTACAACAAATAAGATTCTACACTAACCTATCGTTAATCAAACACCAGCTACACTGCAGTACTATCAACTCACTCGGAACACATCCTACTGAGAAGCTCTTGGAAAAGAAAAGTTGGAATTTGGCTCATGTTCTTATCCTAGAATTCCAATGAATGTGTCAGCAATTTGTGCAGTAAAACAATGTGATATCATGCCCAGGGAACTGATCTTTTATTGCTTTGAATTGAAAACCTGACAGCAGTACACCCGCTTTTCTACAATTTCTTTATGCTAGGCAAAAGGAAATCAGTTATCACTAATTAATAATGTATGGGTTGTTTTTTTTTCCAACTTGATAACTGATTAAATATATAAAAGACTTTGAATAATTACAGCATTTGTGAACACCGAGAATTCAAGTTTCTTTTCGAAGCTTCACTGCCTACATCCTTCTGCAGATGGGAGGAGTTCAGAAAGAAAAGAAAAGCTCTTCGTGAACATCTCAGATTGCTTGGTTGGCTGTCATCTCCTTGCCACATATTTGGTCTTTCTCATTTCTGGCTGAGCATAGGACAATTCATCTGAAAATTCCCTTCCACTTTTGTTCTCCTCAAGGCTTAAGTAACTCTTCAAATTTTTATTTATTTATTTAAATGATATACCAAAGGTAATGCTGAATATTACCAATCCTGTTTTATGATGCGATAAGCTAAATCCTTAGAAAAATACTCAAGCTAATGAAGACCAATTGAAAAGAAGTGTAAATCAAAAGATCTAGATACTTTTCATGGCAAATGGACCACAGTTCCTTAAATTCTGTACTAACTGACAAAAAGAAAAAGAACATGGAAAAGCAATGGAAAGTTTTTGGGAGAATATTCAGGCTTTGACAGACTTTATCCATTAGGACTAAGGAAATCTTAGAAAGAATGAGAAGCATAGGGGAAAAAAATAAGAAAGCACAGCTACTACTGTTCCTGAAGTAACAGAGCTAGCAAAGAAAATTAAATTATTCGCTCACATAATTTGGCACTTACTGATATTTTTGTTCTTTAATTTCTTTCATGGCAGTTCTCTTACATACCTAATTCAGCTAAAACACTTCCAGAAGGCAAACCAAACGGGAAAGCTCAAGGATACAGAGCAGAATGCCAAGGAGCTCTTGCCCAGACAGAATGATCAAGCAGAAGGTTTTACTGCACTGATATTTCCACCTCCAGGACTCAGCCACAGTGTACATGCAAGGATACATCAAATATTTCCCCTTAACCATTCCTGAGTCATTATTTAACACACAAGGCAATCTTAAAAACAGACCAATATTTTGCCAAAGTATGTTTACCTCAGATTATGCTTTTCTTCCCACTTCAAGTGAACATGAAAAACAAAAGCACTACAAGACTCACATCAGGTTTTCACCCAGCCAAATGGGAAAGAATCACCACTTAGAGAAAAACAAAAAAGGAGAGCATTTCTTTTCTGTGGCAAGAGAATGGCCAGAACAGAGACTACAAGGTCTCAATGTAAACTGTATAACTTGTTCTGACCAAATGTTGGTCACCACTATCAGACTGAGAGACATCTGGAGTTCAGCCTCACTACCTTGGTTTGAAGAATAAGATCCACTCATTACTCTGTTCAAAGAAACGTGAAGGTGCTCTTCAAACAACATGTAGTGTTCTGAAATTTGCATCAAGGAGACTCCATTTTCCTGCTACAGAGAATCTCCTGCTATTTGTCTCCTTTGGTAGTGTTTTGCTTGACAGACACTCCTCAACTTCGCTATCAACAGCACCTCCTAAACACAGAATTCTTGGTGGAAACAGCCAATTACTCCATTAAAAGATATTTTTCTTTCAGCTGTACAAATTTGCTAAAAGGGGAAAGAACCTGCCTGAAGGTTTGCTTTCAACACAGAGCTACAGAAAGCAGACAAAAAGCTTACTGCTTCCTGAACATGGGAAATTAATACCTCTCTTAATGCTCCAGAACCGCAAGGACACTTCCAGCTGTGAAATAGGGCAACTGGAAAATTTCTGCAGAAAAAAAAAATGTACCAACACCAGATTTTAGAACACACACAGTAAGATGTTTAGGATCAGTTTTGTCTAGACTATTTTTCAACAGTTTCTGAAGGACACCTAAAAATTTTCTTAAATCGTATTTGTTGTCTCTAATGAATATTTCTTAAACAGGCAATATACCTAATTCCACAGCAAACCTGTAAACTGATCTGGTACACCTGTGTACCATCAGTGTTTGTTGTGCATGCTGAAATCTCAGTCCTCTCCCAGTAAAAGTCTCCTCTGCTTTAGAAAACAAAAGTTGATAGAAATCCAAATTTCTCTGGACAGTTTAAGTAAGGAAACCAGATCACCTCCAAGCAGATTAAAATCTGGAGAGGCCTGTTTGATTCACATAATTGAATAATCACAGAAGAAAGTCATTATTCCCATTGTAATATGTTCACACCAGTTTTTGGGCAGAGACCCACTTGTATTTCTTTAATTACGCCTCTAAACACATAACTATTACACATCCAATCTTCTATACTTAGGGAGAGATGTCTGTAAAAAAATGTATTTCTCATTAACAAAACAGTATTTCACAGAGGGTCACTGCAAGAATGCGAAGTCATCTCCACCAAGCACTGAATCTCACAGAGCTGCAGGGTTCGGTGAGAATGACCTAAGCTGCGAGCACGTTAATACACGGTCAGCTTCCTCCTCAGCATCCTGTCAATACCACCAGGGGCTGGTCTTATTTCATTTACATATGCCATAAAAATCTTTCCCGGAGAAGAATATTGCATTACCGTATGCAGATTTTCAACCAGGAAACTGAACTTGAGGACAGCACTCTGGAGACTTGGCTCTTTAAAAAAAAACATATCTTGTAGGCAAGGAAAAAGAAATAATGCAGCCAGCGAGCCAGCCTACACTTCTGCACATTTTTTTTTTTAATTTTTTTCTTAAAGCACAACACTTTTCTGTTCACATACACAGTAAATACCTGCACCAAAAGGAAAGAAAACATGCAGAAGTTTAATGCTGCCCGCTGTTTATCCTGGTGCATGAATGGATCAATGAGCACCAGCATTCCTCGCCACACGGCAGACAGCTGCCCTGGCAGGAGCCCCTCTCCAACGCCTGTGTGAGCAAAGCCCGGTATCCTGGCCATGGAGACCTGGGGCCCCTCCTGGAAGATCCTGTTAATTAAGCCAAGGTCTGTTAAAATTATGCAGTGTTCTTTCAATACATGTCTGCTCAGCTAAGACTAAAAGCCCTCCAATACTTTTGGTTTGTCAGGTCTCCAAACAAACGGAAACCAGTGGAGAGATACTAAGTGTCCCTATACCCCTTCAGGAAGGGATTTAATGTGATTGAATTACTGAACAGAATGCCACAAAGAAATACACACTTTCACACTGGTAAGGTGCAGTATAGGGATGCTTACACTATCACGTTGGACAGCAGGATTAGCCTCCCAGATGCTCCTTACCTTCTCCATGCTACCATCTGTAGGAATGATTTATAAAGCTAGTGTCAAGAAGTTCATTATCCCAGCAGATGGAACAGAGTTTTCAGGCTAAAAGAAGCCCACAGCCCAGAGCTGAACGGCTGCAAGCAGAAGCTGCATAGTTGGGAAAACAGTGTGATATGGAAGGGAAAGGAAAGCAAAGGGAAAAGTCAAGGAGACAGGAAGTGAGGAAGTCGGGGCCCATAAAACGTGGGCACTCAAAGCAGGAACTGAGACATCTACAGTGCCAACAGCTCAAAAAGCCAGGACAGACACAGAGGCCTATGTGAGAAGAGAAAAATGGGAGGGGGAAGAAAAGAAACCAACTACTAAAAGGTCACGACATGAGACGTTGCAGGGTTTAAACACAGACTGAAGCTATTTCCTGTTTTAAAACCGAGAGAAAGTATTGATTAATATCACGGGGAGTGATTTAGGATAATGTAAATCAAGCTTTTCAGGAGCTGAAATGCCAGGAATGTTCCAGCATTTAGAGAAGGGTGAGGTTTGGTTGGTTATATTTTTTCCCAGCAATAGCTTTGTTTGCACATTTAATTTAATGTAGAACTATAAAGCAGTGGTGTTTTTTTTCCCTCTCCCTTTAAAGCCAAGAAGGGACGCTGGTAGCAGAAATAATGAAGAGAAACTTTTGGATCCCACTGAGACAAAAGGGTTTCCACTAAATTGATCCCCCACCAACTCCCCCCCCAGCTCTAAAGCCACCCTACCTCACACCCCCCAAAAAAACATCAAAAAACCCAGCAAACAAAAATGGGAAATCCCCACACCTCCTCCTGGCAAGCAATACTCTTTCTGTGTTCAGTCTTATTTCATCACTTTTACGTTTTTTAATTTAGATCCTTTTGTGTATATATATATATATATATATATATATATATATATATATATATATATATAATATACAAATATATATATATACTTATAAATATAAAATTAAACAATTTTATAGCTTTGCACTGGAAGTTTCTGAGCACTTGCTTGCAACACTGAGTTCGGGAAAATAATTAATTTGCCCCAAGGTCATCATTCTACATGCCAAACAACCTCTGCTGCTCACAGACCCCTGCAGCTGACTGCAGCACCTTCTGCTCAGCGCTGCTCACAGCCTGACATACAACACTGCCAGCAGTGCATCTGGGACTCACTCAGTCCTTTTCTCTGTGCTACACCACCACATGCTGTAATAAACCGGTACCTGCTACCAGCCAATACGAGCTGTTAGATTGTACTCCAGCTTAGTGGGGCTCTAACTCAGCCTCTATGAACTCCTGAAGTCTCACAAACGGAGACAATTTCCTAAAGGAGCTTTGCTTTTCCCTGGCACTCCCTTACTGATAAGCAAAGTGACATTTATGAACAAATTTGACAAGGAACACACAGCTCCAGGGCTTTTCCTTTAATCCCTGCCACACATCAATCCATTTGCATTGCCTCCTCCTCATCTACTGCACGTATAAACATTTTGTCTTAGCTTTGCAGCAGAAGTGAGGTGTGCTGGGGAGATTCAGTTACAGAAGCAAAGTCTTGGGTGCCTGATCTGCTCATCACCTCCTTACCCCTATTGTCTGTTTTACCTCTAACGTGCCCCTCTGACTACTTGGTATAAAAGCTTGAGCTTGGCAGGTTTGTCAGATATGAATGAAGGCACGTGTGAACACTCCTAACTTAGGGCCACAATGGATCCACACATCGTACACTGTGTAGCACTCTTGAGAAATCTTTTTTTTCCCCAAGGACTTGCAGACTGATGGAGAGGGGAAATGACAGGAGTTCTGTGCGATGTCCATCTCCCTTGCCTAATACAGTTTTCCCAGAACAGAAAAGTTAAATACAGAAAATCTAAAGAGCACAAGTTCTCAACTCTAAAAACACATTAATGGGCAGTGTTATCACATACAGGCAGGTCACAATCCTATTTAAGAGTCCTCATCAGAAACCACGCTGAGACACAGCAGAGGCAAAGCCTTATCAGCCCAAAATGCAGACCACAAGAGTGTTGTGTTAGGAATGGAAGTTGTGTCTGCAGTCAGCTGACAGCCTGGGTAAGAGCTACTGCAACCAGATCCTCTTTCACAGAACTTACTCTTCTGCTGCCATCAAGCCCAGATGTCACTTCACTCCGGCATTCCTATCCTCCTACTGCATCCACAGGAGACAGTTTGCATATGCTTTTTTGGAACAAGTTGCAGATTGTTTTCTAGGCACTGAAGCAAAGTGAATCAGAGCAGCCGAGATGCTGGGATATGCCTGTTTGGGTTGAATTCTTCAAAACAGCTCAAGGACAGAGCAAGGCAACAGGGGCGGCACAAACTGGAAGATTTTAGCACAGAGAAGATGCAGCTTCCAAAGGGCAGTAGATGTCAAAATTCTCTCAGAGAACAACAGATCACTGTTTCCTAGGAAAACAAAATTTGTTTTCCATTGTCAGCCCTGTTTTTACCCTTGTTGGGTAAAAAGTGCCAACACATTACATGACAAGGCATGTAGACTTACTTCTTATGTCTCCCAAGCTCAGAAACATGATTTTCACCTCATGATGTCCCTGTCTTGATCCTCATTGATGCAATCCAATTATCATAGCATAAAGCAAGGTAGTACTTTTTTTTCTTCTTAATCTAAACAAAAATAAGGTAGAACTATTCCAAAAGTTGTTGAACACTTGGTCTGGGAGTATAAGAGTGGGACAGACACTTTAATCAACCTAAAGCAAGGCCTGCAACAGCACAAATTTGACAGTGCAGGTCCCTGAAGAATCAATGAACTAACCTCTTCAGCTTACCTTCACCCATCGTTTATTAGGACAATATTGGGAAGGGAACACTAGCTAGCTTAGCAAATTTACATAAAAAGAGAAAAAATATTTTACAAGTTCTTTCCCTTCCCTGTTTTGACCTCAGTTTGAGATGTCTTTTGTTTGTGTTTTCAGGACTGCTATCCATATTTGTAGCCAGCTGTTACTATACCACAGCACATTCCCCATGCTAAATCCCACAGAGCATTGCTCTGTGAGTCGCAGTGTTTGAAAAGAATCGTCTCAGGCAGATGTCAGTTCTCACATTACTCAAAACCTGAAGCTGGCACCAAGCACCCCTCCCCTTGTCGGCTCAGCTCTCTTCCCTCACTGGTGTCTGAGAATGCAAGAGTCAGAGCAAGGGCAAAAGAGACTTGAAATTGCTTTGTGTAAATTGGTCAAATTAGTAAGCAAAATATTTCTGCTGAGAGTTATTTCCCTCAAGGTAACAGAACGTTAACTTCCTAGTAATAATTTAATTCCATCTTGGCCATTGCTTATACCCAGATGCCGTTTCCGTTTTACTATATGATTCAAATTGCAATGCTTGAGGGTTTCTTTTGGTTTTGTTGGGAGTAAGGCAGTGGAAGAGAGACTGCAGGACTGCACCTCGTGTTTCCAGTCCACTGCTTTGCACTGTGAACTGCAACTTCCAGATAAAAGAACACAAAACAAAAACCCTGCTATTCCACCTTGCTGCTGCAATTAAGTTCCAGTACGTGCTCTGCAGCTCATCCTGCAGCATTCAGCTGCCCCTGCTGCATACAAATGGGATTCTGTATCTGCCTTCCCAGAGAAGGTGGACAGACTGTGAATGACAGTATCTCCTCATGGGTATATGAAGAGCTGTATGCTTTTTCGTTATATTAAAAGATATTTTCACCACCCTCAAGGGACAGGAAAAAGCATGATTGCTTACAGTGAACTATATGAATAACTAAGTATGAATAACTATTATGCCTCAGTAACTCAACATAATATGACAGCCAATTCTAACAACAAATAATAGTAGGAAGGTAGGAATTTCATGTCACATTCTACCTTATTGGTTTACACAGATTTTCATAACATTGCTATTAATTTGCTATGAATGAGCTGCAGCCACAGAATGATTCTGTTACTGGAATCCACAAAGCAAAATCACGTTGAAGGTTCTCAAATCACTTAAACAATTTCAGGAACTCGGCCAGTCCCAAAACAGAATATGTTTCAACTTACAATCACTCATGGGAAGAGAAAAATATGAAGTCCTAAAGGTTCGTTTATAAAGAAAGAAATAAGAGATCCATTTATTTATTAATTCCTAGACATAACTGAGTGGTAGTTTGGTAAGACCCAGAACACACACAATGCAAGTGATTTTGCTATTAAATGTAATCTAAAGAGTAAGTATTCTCAACAGAGAAAATTGACTGGGGCTTATACAACACTGGCTACAACAGGGTGCTGAAGAGACATCACCATTAAAACAAGACAAATACTGGATACTCTTGTAACAGTAAAGTATTTGCTACATAGAACAGGTAATATGCAACTAAAGCACACCTTTATATAGCATTACAATAAAGAAATACATCACTGAAGTTTTCCATAACAGGAAACTTACACATACAGAAGGAATTTACAAGGAATGGCGTCTGTTGGAATTTCCTGAGAGTTTCTTCATTAACAGAATACAAACCAACGGATTTCTACAGCAAACATTTAAATGTAAGGAAAAAATTGTTAAGCAGTACTTGAAGATGGCTATTACTGTTGAGTGGCTTACATCTCTGCTTTAGCCTTATTCTCTATGTTATATAGCTCATGCTGATACTGTCAAGAAAGCAACTAGTTATATTTAGTTTTCAAATTATATAACATCTTTCAAATAGATAAGCACTAAAATCTGGAAAGCTGTTTAAGATGACTAAGATAGCCAACTGCCCACCAAAAGATCTGCAGTTGCGCTCAATCTCTAACAGAGAAATTGCTTCAAGCCTGCAAACTACAGGCATCCCAAAATCAGTTCTCTAGCTTCTAGTGGTTCTATATAGTGGTTTTGGATTAATCCTGAAGGCATTCAGTACCATGCTGAATTAGACCTCAGAGTTCTATCATCATCTGAAAGCATTCCTGCCTAGTATGATTACTTTCAAGCTAATGTCTGAAATTTTCTTCCATTTGGGGTGCTCTTAAACACTTATCTAGAGATCCATTATTTCACTGCTTTGGTACTTCAATTCATGGAGTCTCATCATCATAAACTTCAGCACTCAACATGTTTGTCAGCCATCCCAAAATCTGCACCAAGTCCTCCACTGCACATGCTCCTGAGTTTAGTGAGAAATACTACAAATGCTGATCACAGAGTTTGATAGATTCCACAACAATGAAAAACAATGACAATGTACAAGAATCTCCTGGGCAGTTTAACACTTACCCTCGTTCTGACTTTTTTTTTTTTAACCAAACACTACTTTAGATCAGTAACCTTCTACTTTGTCTCACAGACTTGAAGTCAGAGTCAAACCTCATTTCCACACCAGTAAACTCCCTTGAAATGACTCCAAATTTTAGTACTCCCTTAAGTTTTGTTTTGTTTTTCCTTTTAACCACTTAAAACATCTTACAGAGTTTTCTACCATGATTTGTGTTTAACAACAGCATCATAGGGCCATCAGTGCATAAACTTGATTTAAAATCTCAATCCCACAGTGTCAAGCACTTAGCATCTAATAGGAGGCATTTAGCGCCTCACAGAATCAGGCTGTAAAGAGGATTTTATTAGTGTTTAACCCCCCGTCAACAGCCAAATTTATAATCCAGAAGACACAATTTGGCACCAGGAGAGAAGGGAGAATGAAGTGGAAAATACTCGAAATTACTGGGGAGAACTACGGAAGGCAAAGGCAGCACACTTACCCACCAAACCATTTCTGATTTTTCCTTCCCTGTTCTGTTGACCTGCTTTAAAGTAGGAAAGTGTTTAACTGCTCTGTAATAGCCCAGGTCTCTTGCTAGAACACAATTAAAAGAGCCTTTTCCCCAATCCATTATCACTACCCCCACGTCACCCAGTGAAAGTAAGTGAGGGGCAGAGCCTCAGATGTTATACTTTATTACGTTCCAAAAATCGCAGAAATTTGAAACATTTTCAAATAGGACACAGGCACCCTTCCCCATGCAGCCATTTCTACCTTGAAGCACTGGAGCAAAAAAGGAGAAAGCAGTTGCTCACTGGCTCCTCTTAGCCACACGTGTACCTGCTAACTTGAGGGAACCACTGAGCTCAAGGTCCTCCGAAGCCTGGTAGCTGTGCTGTAGGTGCCATCTACAAAGCCATGCCTGAGGTTATGCAGGGATAGCTGCACTCATACTGAAACACAGCCTAGTTCTTTTGAGTTTATGGAAGAACTGCCCTATATGCCAGGTATTTTAAAGCTACTCCTGCAAAAACAACTTAATGAGGTGAAGTTTTGTTACAGCCTTTCAAATTACTTGAGTAAGTCTCATATCAAGCCTCTTGTACAACAGCCTCATGAAATGCCAAGAACTGAAGAGTGCTACTGCTCAGTTATGACTGGAAGACCCACTAAGATTGTTAGGTTTAGACAAGAATACTGACAGTGAGCAATTTGGTGTTTAAAGCGATTGTCCATTACATTCAACGTCAAGACAGATTTGTTTCTTCTAAAATCAAAATATTTTCTACATAAGTATTTTACATACATATTTTCTACTGTCTGAAAAACAGTACTTGGAAAAAATCTGACTGGTTAGCTCAGAAAATAAAGAAATAAATGCCAGCACAGGGCCAGTGGGAGGGAAAAGATGAATTCTCACCTGTAAAACCACTTGGCAATTTGGTATACATGCTGAGGCTGCCATCCTCAGGGGATCAGAGAGCTATTGCAGCTGGCTTTCAAAGATGGTTTATGACAAGAGCTCCATGGAAAAATGAATTCCTCAAGAACCAGCTAAGAAACCAAATATTAGGATGCCTTAAACTGCTTTCTGTATTATCTTCCTTAATCACAATTGTTTATAAACACTAGATCAAATCGAGATTTGCATGAGAACTCAACCCTCCCATTCACACTGCTGGACAGAACGAAATTCTCCAGCATGTTTCTTCAGCATGCTCTCTGATGATGCTGAGTGAAACTACTAGAAGTATAACCAGGGAGAGGAAATGAGAACTTCCTAATTTTTAAAGGGATACTTAGGAATTATTTCTCTTTCAACCACCAACAGTACTAGCAACATTTTATTCTATTAGGGTGTAACTACTACACAGAACACAATAAATCAGACTACTCTGGTCATTCTTACTATCTTGTCATTGATTCCAGATCTAGACTTCACATTCTACCAGCTCCTTGCAAGATAGCTCTTTACCCCAAATGCACTGTGGTGCCAGCTGTGAACAGTCCTTCTAATCTTTTAGCAGCAACCTCATGGCCGATTCCTACATTCACCACCACACAAGCCATTAGTTTATCTTCCACGCTGAAGACTCCACAGAAGTACAAACATGCTTAGCAGGGTTCTGGATTATTTGTTTTAAATCAACTTTAAACAGCTTTCCTATTTCAGTGTACAGACAGCTTCCACACTCCTATTGGTGTAGGGGAGGGAAACCAGACACCATGAACTTGATTTAGAAGTTCTGTTATTGCTACTCTAGTAGCATTGATGTTGGTGAAAATTAACATGGCAGTGAAGGAAAACCCTTAAATAAATTGATTGCAAGAAAGAAAAAAGAAAAGAAAAAAGACATTTTCATACACATAGCAGTACAACTGGTGTTCAGAAAATAGAAACTTGCAACTTCCAGATTATTGCATTTGTTAGAGAAATGGTTAGTGGGATCAGGCAAAAAAGTGACATTTAACCACTGGACTGCTGCCAAATGTCCATCAGAAGCTAATCAGTTTAACTGGAGATAGTCCTGGATCCAATGACTCTGAAACTTTGTTGAAATTGCAAGTCTAAGAGAAAGGTTGATATAAATTAGTGGTTTTCCCATAACCTGTTGCAATAAGTTCTGAAAACATTGATGTTCTCAACTATCCAACACATTAAAACCCAATCACTACCAAAACAAAAACAGACTCAAAAGTAGTGACACACTAGCCCACAAAACCCAGCTAACAGATAAGAATGTAAGCACAGAACTGATAATCTATTTACCAGGGACAAAGTGTTTATTCACCATCAAGGTTTCCAAAGACATACGGCTGAGCTACATGGAGTAAGCAACAATATAGTAGAAAATACAGAAATCAAAGTGGACGTGAGAGCTCATTTACCTTCCTCAAGGTTTATTCACTCAGACACTATAACATAGGACACGCTTTTGTTACTACTCAAGGATTGCCTGTTCCCCTCTCCTCTTTAAAGTCTAGGCAGACAAAGGTTACAAGGGAGACAGTGACTAGCTGGTAAAACCAGCTAAGATTTCCCAGGAACAATGAACATAAGCTACTAAAAAGGGATCTACTACAACCTTAAACAGTTCTGGATTTTTCTGTCTTGTTTTATTTTAAATCAAACTAAATTTTTTTAAGTGGTTTCCCAATTCAGTTATAGATACAGACCTGATTCTGTACTTATCTGACAAATCTTTTTCGCAACAATATATGAGCGACATTTGGCTATAAATGCACAGTTAATCCCACAATTTTTTCTTCTAAATTACCACCAACACTTCCACAGGGCAAAAAATTTCATTATACAAGTCAATAAAATTGTATTTGCTCTCACTTGTACATGTTGTCAGAAAAAAATGCAGACATCTGCCATACAGTTTGCACTTCCATGTTGCCCCTGTTACTTCCTGTGACTGATGGCCAACTCTACCCCATGCCCCCACCTGCACAAACTGCACCACCACCACAGGCCTTATACACTCTACAACCTTGAATGAGTTTCTCTCACCTGTTTGCTCAAAAATGCTCACACTGCATGCTACGTACAGAACTGCACAGGGTTACTCAGAAAATGTTTGCCTGATCATCATGAAGCAGTTACTGAATAGTAGCATGATATTTTTCAGTACGTCAACTCTGGTCTTGCAGGCAGGAGCCATACTAACACCTGCAGGTCTGAAAACAAACTGGAAAAGATTCTAGGATTCCTGCTGCAGTCCACCCAGGCAGTTTTTCAAAGGAGATATTACCAAATACTTCGGAGATCAATGGTAAGGGAAACTAATGATATTAGAGCTTAAATAATGAATATGAAAGGTTTAATAGGAACAAGTCCTCAGCATGCTTGATTTATTAGACATTAAGAGTGGAAAGCTTTGAAAAACATATCTTTAGTATAATTTTTCAAAAAAACGGTAATGACAGATGTTAGGACTTCTATTTTATGTTTGTCTCTCTTGGTTATCAGCACAAAATCAAGAAAAATCCACTGGCTGACTATCTGGAGCAAACTGTTCTGTGTTTTACGTTAGGGAGCTTAAACTTTCCCTTATAATGAACATGACCAATTTAAAAATTGCTAACATTAATAATACATGTAATGCTGAGGAAATCCAATGTCATTTATAAAACATGTTCCCCAAGCTTCAATAATAACAAGCATCAGGTACAACAGCATCTAGTAAAATGTTTTTGGCAAGACAGACAAGTATAGCACTATTAGATCCAGAATTGCTCTGTTCCCAGAGAGCTAATGAAGTTCTGAATAGTGTATCTATTGAAAGGGGATCAGTGCCTGTGACTCTACATGGCACAGAGCAAGATGTTGTGTGCTTCTTGCCTATGCAGCTAAGTGGTTTGTAAGATAAAAAGACACCAGAGATTGATTGTTCATGTGCTTCTCTGGAATACCCCGCAGGCACTATACATAGACACCCACTACACTGTCTGTGGGAAAACACAATTGGATGCTGGTCCATCCTCCAGTGAGTGCCTTACAGACAGAATAGGAGAAAAGTTGTTTTACTGAGCCACTCTTGCATATTTTGAAAGAGAACAGTTTGCATAAACACTAAGGAACAATAGTCTGAATCCGCAGCTTAGCTCAGGGCATAAACTAGCTCTTCATTGGAAAACCTTTTAAAGGAGTTTGATCCATGAAGTTTTAAATGCTCTCATTTCTTATGAGTCCTCAGGGATACAGACCCTCAGCATCTCAGCAGAATCAGTCTGCTTTTTAGCAAGCATGTTCTTACGAACAATAGCCTCTGATTTGTTACAATATTTATGACCCAATTTTAATTCTTATGCACAGTCTTCAACGTGAATAAGAATTCAACACTAATTACAGTTCCAAAGCACGTCCCTGAACTAGTGCAGCAGCAGCATACGTACAGCCAGGTAAAACACGCTGAACAAACTTCCCCCATGTAAGAAATACGCCAGTTCTCTTTCTCTCTGCTAAAACATACATCTTTTCATTCTGTTTTCTTTCTGTCTCCTAAGATCTAACCACTCCATACTTTGTACGTGTTTTCTTTCCAAGCTTGCAAAAATTCCCAACTTAGTATTAAATTGTGAATTTTACTGATGAGCTGTTTAGCCTCCTTCTCTAAATCATTAATAAAACTGTGTCTGATACTTATCCTAAAAGCACTGTTCCCTGCCTTGCAGCTCATATTACTGCCACATCTACTATTTTTGCTTAGGTCCTTCAGCAAGTTTCCAGTCCATGCAATATTTAAGCCAAAAAAGATTTTTTTCCACGTTTTATGTGGCAGTTCTTCCAAATGGCTTGCTGAAGTACTCACTGCACACAGTATCACTCCATATGCAAAATACTGTAATTTAATTTGGATTTACACATACAAGCAGTGTATTGGTCACAGCTCTATTGTTTTCAAGATCATTAGAGGGGCACTTTCCAGTTTTAGCAGCAAGATTTTGTAAATGAATGAATGTGGAGTTATAGAGAACTCTTATTGTTAATATACATGTGCAGAGCCAATTTTTTCACAACAGATACTCTGGCAAGCAGAAACAAGCAGCCTGACTAACAGAAGCCCAGACTTCACACTATGCAGTTTATCCTGTTGAAGAAAAGGTGGCTGTTGCAGCTAACTTACTTTCAGCACATAAACTAGTCAGGTATTTAACAAATTCCACAGCCAAACAGCACTTTGCTCCTGTTCTTTGAGACAGTGGTTCTGCGTTTCTCTTTCCTATCTGTTATTAACACCAACCTTACAAAATTCATTTGCTGCTTTTGAAATTTCAATAGTTAATCCACCATTACTACACTGAAAAATAAAACTACTCTGCATTTACTTTCTTTTCAGTATTATTGTAAAACACTGGATTCCTTCCCACATTTGCAGAGCCACTCATCATTTTAAGCCATCTTGGAACAAACAAGATGTTAACAGGGCCCTCATGGTGCAAAGCCAGCAGGAACTGCCATTATCACACACTACCCTGATTTTACAGATAGAGCTGAAGACCGAAAGGTTGGGAAGCTCAAAACTCCACCATAAACTGCGAGCACACATCAGGTATTCTGGCTTCCAAAACAAGCATGATAGATGCAAAGCCATTCAATTACTTGGACTGTTCCATGAAAGTCTTGTGAATGTGCAAGGGAAGAATGTGAAAAATGCACAGCCAACTTCCTTCCAGATACGGCATTTCTGCCTCTGTGTCTGTGCTCCTACAGACTAACAACTTCAGCATTGCAAATTTACTTTCACAATCATACTCAAGACACTGTCTTTTCACTTACAGTGGTAGTGACTTTAAGACATGGACAGAACACATTTCTAAATTTGTGTTAGAAATGAAAGACAGGTGTCCAACTTGCATTGACCAAGACATATATATATATATATACACACAGTTCAGAGGTCTACCTAAGGTGCTACACTTACAGAAATAGAGCCTCCATGCGGCTAGCACTTCACATTCAATGCAACATGACCAGCAGTCTGAGATTTCTGATTTCACTGCTAGAGTTTGCTGCGCAAAATTTATGCACATTACTGGCACTAGTGCATGGGTGGTTAAAAAAAACCAAAAAGCTCACAGCATAGGAATTCCTAGTAAACCATATTGCACAGAACATTTCCAAGAACTACTTGCCCTCGTACCTTTTCCACTGTCCCCCTTCTCTTTTAAACAGAGGAGACAAAGAATTATAAACAGTTTGTAGGCAAACCCCTGGTTCACACTTGGGAATCAAAATGGATCGAGGCATGTAAGAGCTTAACTGAACAAGTTAAACACAGCTAAGAAATTGATCCCTATATGATGCTATCCAAGCTATAATTCAAAGAGATTGAAGGTCAGAAGGCTCATTTCTCTAAAACCACTAAAATGTGCAGGAACAGAAGTCCTCTTTTGTTCAGCAGCTTTCCATTCAATAAAATTCCCCATTTGTCTTTTTTTTTTTTCCCACAGATTTCTTCCTCTTGCTAATCAGTGGCAGCCGCCAATTAGAACTGACAATAGAAGAAAGTCTTTTTTATGATCTTCAGTCATCACTGCATAAAACACCATACTGTACAGCTTTCTGCACTCGGTTCCTTTCTCTCTAAAAAAGAACTTAAAGCAAGTTTACTGGTATTTTAATCCTTTTCTTGTTCTCAAGCCAAAAACAAAATTCTTTCCAGTTCTCCCATTCCAGACTCAGGTTGAATACTGAGCACGTACACTGGTCTTGTTGGCTGCAGCTACAGCTATGTTGCTGCTGCTGCCACTGCTCCTGCTGTCTACCGTCTCATAAAATATTGATTTCTGCAGTACATATTAGGAAAGGAAAAAAAAATCTATTTTCCCTTAGACACAGCAGATTGGCAACAATGTAAGAGATAAGCCTGTAAGCCTGGTGTGCACAACCAGCATCCAAAAATGAAAAGAGATGCGAATAAGGTGGGAGTGTGTCTGAGGAGGAAGGGAATACAAGGTGGTGTGTCAGAGGAGTCAGACAACATAAGGCAGTGATTGTGAAAGATGCAGTTTGCTTCGTCTTTAAAATTCTCATTAAAATTGTAAAATAGAATCATCTAGGTTGGAAAAGACTTTCAACACTAAGTTCACCCTAACCTGACCTAGTGAGTGCAATCATGTGACACTTCGCACAACATCCCAACATTTCATAACACCTCCAGGGATGGGAACTGCCCTGGGCAGCCCATTCCAAAGCTTCAACGCCCTCTACATGAAGAAATTCTTCCTCATGTTCAATCTAAACCTCCGTTTCTTTGTCACTTCTCACTTGAGAATTATATTCTATATCGGTATTTCTACAGTATAGCTACCAATGGTATTCCATCACCCTCACCTGCCCAGGCAAACTTTGGAGTACATTCTGAAACTGAAATAGTTAAGAAATACATATAAGGCGATTCATAATCAGCCACAAACAAGATGAGAAAGTAGTTAAGTGTTTGTATAAAGACTATGCACAGTATAAGCAGCAGGCACAGGGCTACACAACTCATCCCACTCCACCACAAAAGTGTTCTTGTTCCTGAAGACAGAACCACACTCAAAGCTTGACAAGGAGAGGAGTAGCGTCATACATTAACCTATCAATTTGAAAGGGTATACGAACTTAGAAAAGCAAATAACCCAACAAGGCTGGAGGAATATCATTTTCCTCCGTGGATTCTCCACTCTCAAAGCTCCCTGCTGTGACTCCAGAATAAATAATAATTTTCAGCAAAGCACTCCAGGCTCTCTGCAACTCCATCTACATTAAGCAAGCCCATAAAAATCTGTACAGCTCTGTAGCACATGCTGAAGTGACAGATCTCCCTCCATCACTCCATGGAATGGATTCCAGCTCCTTCTCTGGAGACATTCAAGACACCCCTGGACGCCAACCTGTGCAACCTGGGCTAGGGAGCTGCTTTGGAATGGGGGTTGGACTCCATGATCTCTGGAGGTCTCTTCAACTCCTACAATTCTGTGATTGTGTGATTCATTTGGGAGGCAAGGTACAGAAAATGTCACTGAGCTTTGGCACCTTGGAGGAGGTACAGTTTAAAGGGTGTCACTGAGAGCAACAAGTCCCATTTGACTTGTAGCATCTGAGACTCCTTACAGTTCTCTTTAAAGGATTGGTCATATGAAGACAAAGTACTGGCTTCACCCCAAGAGATGCCTTGTCGAGCCAGAGCTCCTGGAACACTGCTTCTCCTTCCAGCACATCCAGGAGCCACATATCAGGAGCCAGTCTTTGAAAATATGCATCAGTTAGTGTGCAAACAGATGCTGCAAATCAGCGAAGCATTTTATAGACTGTAATAGATCCCAACTGTATCAAAACAGAAATAACAAGCTCTCAGGACAAAGAATATGGTATTGGGTCCAGGATACATGTTTTTAAAAGTTCCCTAAATGCTTACTCATATAAAAAAACACAAAAGCTTTTTTAAAAAAAAAGCTTCTATCATCTGTTTTCTGGACTCTGACATTTCTGTATGACCCCAAACCTTCTTCTCATAAATTCCCTTCTGGAGACAAAAAAGGAAATCAAAATAGAAAGATTAATGCTAAGATGGCACCCTTTAGTTAAAAATCTCTTCCTGGGTATGCTAAGGATCTCCAAAACTTAGCAGCATGTGGTACAGTAAGAACTTCCCTTCTGGACACAATTTTAACTTTACCTCAAATTTTCTTACTTTCATCATCAAGCCAGCCTAAATCTCTTTTATCATGTTCATTTGTTTACTACTTGTAGTTTGGAGCATACGTCATATTTCTGTTTCAAACTGAAGATTTGGGGATGGTGGTGAGGAGGAAAAATGGATGGCAGAGCACTTGGTTTCTGCCTAAACTTCTCCTCAGTTTTTCAGCTGATGTGAGACAGGCAGGGACCCCATCAACCACACCACAGATCAATGTACTGAACACATTTTGTCTGCTTCAGCTGAAAGACTCGTCTTTTGAACGAGCAAAATAAGTGAAAAATACCAATAATTATGTATATCGTATTTATTAAAAAGTGAGTCACTGTTGAAGAAGCTCTCCATTTCTATTTTAAATTGAAAAAAGGTGCAGTGCTGTTTTGGGAGAGCTACAAGTGTGTCATGCTTAACGGCCCCCCAGACATTGACTTGTTTATGAAGTATCATCCACCCTTGCCCTCCACTTCAGTTACACTCAGTCTCTGACATGAGTACTTTACACTTCCCAGACCACTGAGGAAGCTGAGAAAAGTCTTCTAAAAGTTCAGGGAAATACCTGGTAAGTGACAACAGGCACTGAGGCCTGCAGAGCATAGAATCACAGAATCATTTGAGCTGGAAGTTTAAAGGTCATCTTGTCCAGCTCCCCACACTGAACAGGGACACCTACAGCTCTATCAGGTGCTCAGAGCCTGGTCCAGCCTGACCTTGAATGTTTCCAGGGATGGGGTGTCCACAGCCTATCTGGGCAACCCGTGCCAGTGAGAACACAGGAAAGGCCACTTTGTCCCCTGCATGAGACAGGAATTGAGCAGTCTCAGCATGGAACAGCTAGCAAGAATCTACAACACTAAAGATTCACAAACAAAAACTGGTTCAATATTAGCAACTGCACAGAACAAGGCAGAGAAATTATTCAGTTTTTCGGTGTAGGTTCTCTCTGCTGAGGGCCCCCCCACCAAGACACCCCAGGAGACTCAGCAGCAACTTCTGGATCCACAAGCCCATTGGGATGTAGCCTGGTTTCAGTGTCTCAGACCAAACGGCATCTCCATGACTTGCTGATCTACACATTAATCACAGCATTTAAAAATAAAATAAAATGAAGTCACAGAGAAAAAAAAAACAGATCTGTAGCTTCTCAAACACACCTTGCAGATACTTTATATATACATATATATATATATATGCATATATATATATATATGTCATGTTCATAGAAACCAGAGAATCACCTTTAGTCAGCTGTTTCAAAAATAGCCATGCACTATTTCCTTTCTCAATGTGAAGGTACTTGAGATTTGCAAACTACAACTAACTTGAAAAACTAAGTCAACTTCTAACAGGAAGAAGAAAAACTCCAAGTTTCTGAGAACTGCCTTAAAGCAACAAACTGAGCTTTACACAAAAACAGGGTATACGCGGAGTGGTTTTCAGAATAGCTGTTCAGAAGTTTAGTACCATAGCTTTGACCTACCACAATGCAAATGAAATCTTGGTAGGAAACAAAGGACAGCAAGTCACCAGATAGCTCTCTGTCTTTAGGAGCAGACACAGCTGAATGGAATAACAGCCAATGGAGGACAAGGCAATAGGGCAGCCTCCAAGAGCAGCTGTTGCAGAGCACACAAGATGAAGGCCACAGAGCCACTTTTTCTTCTTAAATTGCTATTTCCTTCACTCATTTAACTACCCAGTCAAAACCAACAGACCTCATGAATGTGCTATGAACTCCTCAGCACAGCAATTAAAGTAAAAACATTCATTAGATTCTTACACTCGGGCAGAATAAAACTCAGTTCTATTTTGCCTTTAAAAGATTACCCTAACAAAAATATCCCCGAACAGATTATATTTCCAGCCCACACATGTTGGTTATCAAAAGAAACAGACACATGAGAAACAGAGGGAGAAACCCTGCATGCATTTCTTCCTCAAACTGCTAAAAGAAAGCAAGATTAGCCACCCAGCATCCATCCATGAGCACGATCGCTAGCACCAGGGGTTAACGGCAGTGGAGTCAGGTAGCTTGCATGGAACCTTACAAGTGTTTGTACACTTACAAGTGCTGCCTGCTCTGAGACATCACTTCTTAAAGGATGGTAAACACAACTACAAACAAACAAACAGAACACCCTGGAGAGAATAAAAATAATAAAAACCAGGCAGAAGGAAAGGCACACTTGCTTTTTGCCTTGGAGGTTTTCTCTATCCTAATTGGTTTGAATTAGTCAAGCTCTAATGATTTCATGAACTGAGCAGCACAAGTCAGTACTTTGTCACTATTAAGGGTACTGGTTGAGGGATGGCAGGGAAGAGGACAATGCTCAAAAGCACCACAAATATTCCTCAACCCAACAAATGTATCTGATCTTTGGGCAGTGATCTCAACGTGAGCACGTCTCAGCCTTGGACACTCTCATATGATTAAGGCAGAAGCTCTGATCAAAGAGCCAGAGTAGGAACTTGAGATTCTGTACACTGTATACATGAAGATATACGCAAAACAAAGAAAACTAAAAGAGAAATGCACAAGCAGAACTTATTCTATTAAGTGAGACACTTCACAGAAGACCTGCAAGAGAGAGCAATTTAAAGAGAAGTGGGATATGAAGGACTGAAAGAAAACTAAAGGCAAAGACACCAGCAGAAATAGAAGCAGCCTCCTGATAATGGAATGGAGTTGGCTAAACCCTGCTCAGGTTTAGCCTGAGCTTGTGTTTCAGTGAAACACAAGGAACACTTGCAGGTGAACACAGACTCCAATGGACCACCACCACCAAGCTGCTAACAATTCAGTGCTGGAGGTGTTGCTCAGAGCAGTGTCTTCTCTTCAGCCGAATGGAGCTTCAGTATAGCAGAAAAGCTCTTAAATGTTGCGGTTTATCTTTCAAGAAGTCCTCGCATTTTTTAACTTGTCTTTTCTTGGAAGTACTCAGGAGAATTACTGACAAAAAAAAGAATTTTCCTCGTCAAAGGATGACTTGAGTTTTTGCAGCACATGAGCAGTGGAACATCACTTCAAGAGGGCTGTCAGAAGTTAGCAGAAAAGACAGAGGAAACTCCTGCCTGCAAAGGATCATTTCTACTGTCTTTGGGCAACTGTGCAAAAGAAGCAGTTTAAATCCCCCAAAAGTTATCACACCATCAGCTAGGGGTGGTAGAGATTTAGCAAGATAACCATCTGGACGGCCTCTACTGCCTGTCAGAATGGTGGGATTTACTCACGTAGCTAAAGAAAAGCCAAGCCTTCCGATCTTAATACATCTCAGGCACACAGCAAGTCTGCCAAAAGTCTCATAATCCACTGTGGCCAATGCTTCTCCATCTTCCTGCTCGCATGAGCAAATCCAGAGAGTCTACTTTCTGTTTTAGCCTATTGCATCCGATCAGTTTTTGTACATTTGCCTCAAATATTCTTTTGTTGTTATTAGCATGACTTCAAAGATATGAAGAGCAAGGAAACAAGTTTAAGCCTAGCTATTCTGCCAAGTTCAAGGTCAGATTTTCCCAAGTTATCTAGGATGGATTCAACTATGCTCCTTATGAATATTCAACTCCCACTAACACTAAATATTTCAGAAACTTCAAGCAGAGCCACTTTCCCCAGTTCATTGTTCCACATTACTGTAGTGCACTAAAATCCAGAATTCTCATCAAGTTAATTGACTGCATTATTAAGAAACTTGCAAAACAGACTGCTTGTCCTCTCACTGTAGTTTTATATCTGGTACTTGTAAATATGGAAAAATAGAGTATTTAAACTGGTCCTAAGGGACAAAGCACAAGAGTTCACTAGAACCTATGACAGGAGTGATCATTTGTTTTCAGTGTTCTGTTTTTTAATGCAGTGCAGCACCACCAGTTCTTTAGAGACTCACATCTTCTGCATGTTCATGTATCTGGGTATTAGTAAAATTCAAACATTAAATTTGGAAAACAAAAAGTTATGTAAATAAAAGCAATGGGTATCCTTATATTGTCTCCTTGTAGTGCAAATTTTGGAGAGCTTGCATAATGACTCAATATTCAGACAGAAAAATTCAGAATGGTAAGCAACAATCAGGATTGGAAGAGTTACCTATTGCCCTACTGCCTCATAAAATCTAATGCTTGTAGAACCTTATTTTCTATGTTCTTCTATGTAGATGTAGTTGAAACTCTGTGATCAAGGAATTAAATTTCCTAAGCAGCCAGATGCCTTTACAAAGCAGTTGCAAGGTTGTAGAAAGTCACCAGCATCTTGGCCTTCATCCAGCCTGATGGGCCAGCAGGGAATTCCGTAAGAGGAAACATTCAGTCACTCCCTGGCAGGATATTACTGTTCCAGGAACTTGGGGATGGGGTATTTTGTGCAATAAGAAAGAAGGAGGGGAGAAACGAGACGATGTAAAAAGTCTAACGATACCAGAATGACTGAACAAGAAAATTTCTGTCTAATGAGGCAGCATCTGATGCAAACTTAGGTTTAGGGTACAACTTCAATTAAGAAAGGACAACTAGCTGCTTTTAACCCACATCATCACATGAAAACTGCTCTTTGCAGGTATAGAAAATAGATATACCAAAGACTGTTCCTGTATATCCAGTCAAGAACGTCTTACATATGCAATATAAGCTATCTTGAAAAAAAATGTGGACATTTTGCTGATGGATCAAAGTTAATCTGCAACTGTACTGGCAAGGTGGAAGGATTTCGATAAGCCCAGGGTTGCTATGCACCATCTCTCAGCCTTGCAACTGTAAAAAAAATTAAAAAACAACAACACATCTTTAGCAATCTTTAGCATGCACATTGGCAACCTGAAAACAGTTTGAATAGGAAGCAAGGAAGAATATCACATTCAACAGGGAAGACAGTAGGAAGTCACTGAGAAGAAAGTGATTGTTCAAGTTGGAATTCATACAGAATATAGGGGTTAACACAGTAACACTTGTGGAAACAAAAATACACCAGTACTATGAACTTCTCGTGAAACAGAAGGTATTCCAAACCACAGATTTATCTTTCTTCTAAAATAGCATAAGTTCCAGCAGTATGGTGTTTTCTCATGTGCAGTATCTAAGGAATGTTTATTTTTCAGTTTGGGAAGTGTAGCACTAAACACAGCACTGCTAGTTTCTCCTACTCAGAACGTGACAAGATCAGTAGAAATTTGGTCACAGTACCATAGCATAAAGAAACTGATACCATTTGGAATTGTTCATGGGAGTTATCAAAGCTTAGGTCAAGACAGACATTTCACCTGCATTTTGTATAATGTATCAAGGAAAATATTAAAAGTTTATTCACCTACATACCAGACCCACAGTGCAAAAAGGCAACAAATCAACTTTAAAAAAAAATAGCTAGGTTAAACAGCAGTCAAAGAAAAAAAAAATAACTAGTTAGTTTTTTTCAAGACATACCTTTCTCCTGAAAAAAAAAAAAAAAAAACCACCAAAAAAACTGTTTCCAAAGAACAAGAAAGTCAGCTGCTTTCAGCTGTATTCATGCCTTTGTTCCAACTTTATCAAAATCACACTTGCAGTGAATTGGCAAGCAAGAACGGTTACAGACATAGGAAGTTCAGGTGAAGGTAGGAGAGTGTTTCAGGAACAAAAGATTCATTCATAAGCATAGTTATGACCAGAGAAGTCAGTCAACTGCTCATCCAATATGAAAACAAACCGAATTCTTAAACAAGTACTTGATATGAACCAAAACACAGAAGTTCCAAAACCAATACAAATATACTCTAACGATATTTTTCATGAATAACACAAAAAGGCAAACATTTTGCCAAACTGTGACTACCATTGGAAAATAAAGAGCAGCTCAACTTACAGATTACTTTGTCTGAATTATTCCTTCATCTCAAACACCAAATAAAGGGGAAAAAAAAAGTATTATTATTATAGCCATGGTCATAATAGTGGGATAGAATTAAGAAAAGGAAATGCTTGGCCATGTAGCAGGAACCAAGCCACCAGGCAACTGAATAGTTATGCAAAGGAAAGAGCAAAACTTCCTTCAGCTGTGTCATTTAAAAACCAAGCAATACAGATCAGGACAGCATCAGGATGAGTCTGCACTGGTTTCTACAGCTGAAAGATACATCAATACTTTGGAGAAACATTAATACACTCAGAATTTAAGTCTTTACTCTGTGTTCTTGGTTGACTACAGAGATGACTGAAGTTAAGAGTAATTTTTTTTCCTCCTTTGAACACTAGGTATGTATTTGAATGAGTTCAGCTATGAGATGGAGGCTCGTTCCAGAGCTCAGGAATTTGATGAACAAGTATGAACAGAAGCCAAAACATTGTCTCTCAGAGGACAAGATAATTCCCAAAATTCATGAGCAAGGCCAGCCTTCTCCTGAAGCTTGGCCATATTGGCTTTCCAACACAGAAATGGTGTCATTTTGCAAGTTTGCAAAGCAGCCAGTAAGCTTTTAAGAAAAGTAATAATGAAGTCCCAAGATTTCTATACATGTCACTAGATATATACTGGACATCTTAGGCCATCATTTCCAATAATCTGTGAGTGCTGCTTATTCAAGAGTGCAGAAAGCACAACATCATGGTGCAACCTCGAACCTTCTTCCCACTTCCATTACCTATAAAAATTAAAGCTGCCAGAATGGCTTTTCCCTCATGGTTTTCAAAGCCACGAGATGAATACCATGCTGTCATGAGTTGTCAGAAACAGAACAAGAGAACAAGCATTGATAATTCAGTAGGTGAGAGATGAGGGAAAACATCAGATGTATATACAGGGAAATGCAACATCCATAATTTTCTTTGGGACCAATTAAATGTTAGAATTGGTTTGCATATTTCTAATCAGAACTGTGTTGTAATTTTCTGTCACAAGAATAGGGCTCTTTTCTAATGCAAGTCAACAGGACACTTTTTTGATTTAATAAATACATACATTCTGAATTACAGCACAGAATAATCACTTTGTCAGGTACTAACCCCAGCAACAATGAGACTTACGGGCATAAATATTTAAGAAGTATTCCAGATGTTCATTTTGTGAGCTATATTACTGATGTCTCCTCAGAACGAGGATGAGAGACCAGAAGCATGCAACCTCTGGCCTTACAACTCACATGGTGAGACAACTTCTCTTGTCTCCTCATCTGTCTTCTCATTACATAGCTGACAAAGTGACACTAACAATTAGCAACAGGTACTCTTCACAGGCTGCTTTTTTTCTTCCTGTCATCTGCTTTCTGTTCATTAAAACCTCCTCCCTTTCAGCACTCTAATAGACATGCTTTAACCAAAGGGCACGCTCATTTTGGAATATTTACTGTATTTTCTCAGAGTGGTGTTACTTGGCTCGTGTCTTCTCCCCACCTCAAACACCCATTGTGCATACACTTCTGCTTGAAACAGCAAAAAACCAGTGAAAACCATCAGGCTTTCTTTTTGTTGCTGGGGACAGTTATTTTCTTTAAAGAACAAGCATTTTCTCACTTTGATTGCCTTGTCCCTCAGCTTTTAATTACCATCACACAGCTCCACTATTTCTCAAGGTACAGGAAACAAGAGTTTGTGCCACATATCCTGACAAGGTTGGTTGGTGAGGCTAGGAGAGAGTTCTGCAGTTAACACTCAGATACCAACCAACAACTATCAAACTTAAAAGACAGAAAAATTATGCTGGTGTAGTAACCACAATAAAGCAAATGAGGTTGTGGAAACAGCAGATAATCAACAGAAATCACAGTTGTTCTATTTCTTTTTATACTGCAATGCCACTTCATGGGTCTCTGTGGAATAAGATATCTGTTAATTGCAAGGCAGAAGAAAAGACAGATAATACAGCTATTGAAACATTTATTTCTGTTCCTCTTGAGGTTAACTATTTGTCAAGAGCCAAAACCCAAAAACAAGATACTGTGACATGTATATCAGTGTGATGAAGATACAATAACTTCACTGAATTTCCTTGCAGCTACACTAATTTCCATCAGCACAACACGAAAAGCAGAAACAGATACATACTGGATTTAAAAACTTCAGGAAGGGCTGGGGGCATCCTAATACAAATGGCTGTTATGCAGTAAACACAGGAAAAGAAAAGGGTGGTCAAACAAACTATTGTCTTTAAGAAGGAAATACTTCACTATATCTCAGTGAAGGGATATGAAAGCACAACAGATTTGTCCTGCATAAGCAACTTCTCAAAGCTTGCAATGAAACAGCTTAATAGATTTTGGCTTCTGTTCCAAATGATACAACAGCAGATTTGTGAGGTAAGTGATTACCATCCCAACACTTCCACAGCATGCCAGTTAATGTTCCACTTTGGTGAATGAAGAAGTTCAGAACAGTACATCTTAAGTAAGACAGGAGGTGGAGTTCTTGGTTTCTTTTGCCACACCTACCCAAACCCTCTACAAATAAGGGTATTGCTCACTGGTGAAAAAGGCTGCAGGGTCTAGGTACAGAAGCTCAATTTAACACTCTTGGTCCGTAGAGATGTATGTTGAAAAACACTGGCACAGGTTGTCCAGAGAGATGATGGATGCCCTTTCCATGGAGGCATTTGAGGTCATGCTGGACTGGGCTCTGAGCACCTGATGGAGCTGCAGGTGTCCCTGTTCATTGCAGGGCAGTTGGAGCACATGACCTTTAAAAGTCCCTTCCAACTCAAACCATTCTATGTTAAGATTAATACACTGCTTAAACAGCAGCCCAGCGTCACTACTTCAAGATGTACTGCAGAGGTGGCCAGTAACACAACCAACACAAGAAACAGCCTAAGGGAGCCTAATGAGAGATGTGGTCCCAGCCTGGTACCACTCATCTTTCTGGCAACCTTTGTTTCATTCAAGAAACACTGATGATTTTGAATCAGGGCAGTCTCTTCAATAAGGAGTTAACTATGCTGTAGTCATGTGAAAGCTACATCTTTCCCTTTGTTGTGTTCATATTCAAATCCAAAGAATGATCTGTTGTACAAAATAACTTCCTCTAAGAGACATAAACACAAGATAAATGATAAAATATCCTTGTTATCCTCACATAAAAGAATTAAAAACATTTTTTTAGTAACGTGTGGAATCCATAGACAGATGAGCAACAGCCCAGGTCTCACAAATGAAGTCTGGAACTGAACTGCTTTCCAAGCAACACTTACTTAGCTGAACAGTAAATTTTGCTTGCTTCGGACTAGTTGCATACCAATATCCCAGTCAGTGTAAAGAAAGATAAGATCTGTCAGTCTCTGGAAAACTTTCAGCAAACAAGACTTTTTCTTAAAGAATTGTCTGGTTTGATTTTGCAAGCTTCACCACTCTCCCAAGGGGTGCATTTTCCTCCTGTGCCAGTGGTCCAGAGACTATTCAACAGTGGAAGACTTAACCCCACCAGAAGATACCATCTCTCCCTCTAAATGCAAAATGGGGCCAGGCTTACTACAGTTTCATTTTAAGAGATTACTCCTGAGAATCAAGTTCAACTACAGTTTATGCCTAAAGCCCAGCAAATGAACATACAGTATACATTAAGTATATTAAAAAATAAAAATAAAAAATCCTTGAATGGCAAATGCAGCCGAAACACCCAGAGGGAATGAAAAATCTTATAGTAAATTTATGAAATATTAAGTCCTGTGAATTTATGCTATATTGAGAATAGCAACAGTACTCCTCCTAAAGTGCCTAAACATCATACCACCAAGTTTAAAGACCCAGATCCCCCTCCCAATTAACATTTTTGTTTGAAGACTAACTGTTTAATTTGAAATTTCCTCTTGCTGTGCCAATTACATTTTAAAACTCTTTCCTGTTGAAGTTTAAGTGCGCTGTCTTATTTTACACACAAAGTACTATTAAAACAGCCCAGAGTAGAAAAAAATGTTTTTCCTCTTTCAGTATCAAGCACCTGGCAAGTAAATGAAAAAGTTTCCTGCAAAGACTTAAAGGCTATTAAAGGCATTCCTCTTTTTCCCTGGGGACTCAAAACCCTGTTATTTTTATTCCTCTTTTTAAGCCTAAGAAATTACATCATCTTTCCCCTTTGATTTACACTTTACGGTATGGTTTTTCTGCATTGTTCTTCAATTTTCTAATTCATTAATAATTAAAACTGCTGTTGCCTTGGTTATGAAAAAGTAGAAGAGAAAATGCTTAACATTACATTTCTGTTTGTAAAACAGGCAACCACATATTATATATATAAAATGAACTATGAATTTTAAAAATTGCAGTAAAATTGCAGTGTTATTTTCTTTAACTCCACAGGTTTTTGACAGAGCTCACCAAATGTATGAGGAATAAACTAACAATCTGCCTCAGAATGATCTGTACCAGAGCGTGAACAAGAACTCTCTGTAGATAACAGCTTTACTGGACAACACGGGGGCCGTTTACTTCTAAGCACCTGATGCTTTGTAAGCCTAAGGTAACTGAGCACAAAGGTAATAATGCAGACCTACACAGAGTAGCTCTATACACAAGCCAATACTTCCACAGAAAATAAGTATGGTGTAAGAAATGCATGGTGGATTCCATGCTTTCCATTGTTATCTTGGATTCTAAAAACAACTTGTCCTGTTGCATTCAAGAGACATTACTTCAATTATATGAGCTCCAACTTGTAAAACATAGCTTCTGAGTCCTATGAAACAGCTGCAAAAATGAGACTCATCAATACCTCATGCCACATTCCCTAAAACATTAATCAATCAACAACAGCTAAAAAAATATTATAAGGGACTGAGTTGGAATTAAGTCATTGTAGTTGGCAACCAGTCGTAAGAGAGCTTTGGAGAAAGGCTAAGAACACTGCCTGGAGAATACAAACAAAAAAAATCCCATACAACATTTTCATCCAGTCACAGAAACAAAGGATCACATAGCTTGGAAGGGACCCCTTGCAATCACCTTGTTCAATTGCCCTTCTTAAACAAGGTCTGGCATAACAGGTTGTTCAGGACTGCATCTTGTTGAGTTTTCCATGTGTAACAACAGAGGCTCCATAACCTCTCCAGTAAACTCATTCCTGTGTTTGACACCCTTATAGTAAAACACCACATTCCTATATTCAGTGAAAATTTCAGACGCTTTTCTTTTTGGTTGTTGCCTCTTGTCTTGTCACTAGGTACCATCACAGAACAGTCTGTCTCTTTCATCTTCATTCCTCCCCATTAGGTGTTTATGCCAACTGACAAGACAGCCCTAAGATTTCTCATCTCTGGACTGAACAGTTCCACCTCTCACAGCCTCTCCTCATATGAAAGATGTTCCAGTATCTTAATCATCTTATGCCAGCCTGTCTCCTGTAAGTCCATTTAGTTCTTGTACTGGGGAGTCCAGAGCTGGACACAGCACTCCAGATGGGACCTCATTAGGTGTTCTCATTAGAGAGTGGAAGCACCACCTTCTCAACCTGCTGGCAATACTTTCTGCTACCACTCAGGATTCTGATAGCCTTTTTCTGCTGCTGGGGTGCATTGCTGTCTCACGGTCAGCTTGTCCCCACTAGGATCCCAACATCACTGACAAAACTGCTTTCTAGGCTGATAGTTACACACTTCTATTGGAGTATAATCTCCTTTCAATATAATCTTTTTTATTTTTTAATATAAAGTTCAAAATATCACAACCTTCCTGCTACATAGGAATCACAGAATTGTAGGGGTTGGAAGGGACCTCCAGAGACCATGGAGTCCAACCCCCTGCCAAAGCAGCTCCCTAGCCCAGGTTGCACAGGTAGGCGTCCAGGCGGGTCTGGAACGTCTCCAGAGAAGGAGACTCCACCACCTCTCTGTGCAGCTGTGCCACTGCTCCGTCACTGCACTGGGAAGGAGTTCCCACACACATTTGTGCAGAACTTCCTATGCTTCAGTTTGTGGCCATTTCCCCTCATCCTATTACCACAAACTTTTAGGCTCCTATTTTCCTTCTGCAGCAGTCATGACATGGAACCAGTACTATGGTTTCACCTACAGTCAAATTCAATTTCGATCTAGTGGAATTAGTGGTGCAGCTGACTGAAAGCTCATTACAAAGGTTTACAAGGCTGCTGCACCACAGAGGATCCTGCAGAAGGCCAGGAAGAACTGAAATCTTCATCTCTGTTGCCCTGTTGGTCAGTCTTAGAATGCTTTAACAGACCTTGATGAGTATACAAAAAATACTTCTCCATAGTTCCCCTTTGCTTCTCTCAGCAGAGCGCCAGCTTCTCAACAGTTCCACAACAGAGAAATCAATTGTTATCAAGTGGCTCACCACTGCAGCTTACTTCTTGAATAGTAAACAGTAAGTATTGAAAGGAAAGCTAACATACAAGATGAAATTTCATAAAGCTTCATGTCCTTCCTGTTACCATTAACAAAATCTGGAATTTCTTACCTGCAACAAATGACTGCTTTACAGGAGAGTGCCAAGTCCAGAAAGCTCTGCCTGACTTCAAATGAAAGGGCATACTTCAGTGTATGGCCATCAATAATCAGAGCAATATCATTTTCCTTGCCCAAGGAGTCCCCCAGACTGGTACAATGGTGAGTCAAAGAAGCTCTTGTTGCCTGAAGTATAAAACAGAAATAAATGTTTAATGTTTATATAAAAATGCATGTAAACTGTAATAAGACATTTCTGGACTACACACAATGGACAGTTTGTTTGTACCCAACTAGCACTGAAGTAAAAAGACATTTTTTACATAGAGACATTAGTTTGGGTCACACATCAATCAGACTGCATCAGGCTGATGAGGAAGACACACCTCATTTCAGTGCAGACTCAGGCATCTTCATTACACATGCCTAAGTGAGCACAACCTACAGCAGTTGTGGCACATCCTCTTAAACTTCAGGGCAAGTAAAACCTAATGCCTTTCATGTCTTTCAACAACATCCAAAGTATTAATACGTGTTCACTCTTTTCTACCCCAAAAAGGTTTTCACCACCAGCTGCTGCTGGGAAAAATCAGTATCACCCCAAATACTTCAGCTTTCCCTCTGCAATGAATTTTGCAATGAAAGCAGTCAGTTCTCTTCATGTTAGCTTAACTATCAGCTCTAGCTGAGTTAACTACTGTTAGTGGTTCAAGAAGTTTCTCATCATCTTTTTGAAAGAGAAGGTCTTGACTCATGGCATGTGGGACAGTAGAACATGAAAATCAAAGGCTTGAATAGCCAGCAAACCTAACACTGCTTTCTACATGATAAGTGATCACTAACTGTTGGACTATAACTTTTCAGATTTTCCTCTTGTTGGAAAAAAACAAAGCAAAACATCATCATTGGCATGTGCAAAAATAATAGCTTTGTTTTAGCAAGTCCTCACTTCACGTCTCATGTTTTCTCCACTCAAACTAACCAGAAAGAAAATACACGCCAGCCCATCTCAAAACCATGCACCTTTAGATGACTATGCTAAACCAAGTTTTACACATTCTTCTGCTTACTGATATTTAAAAGTACCCCATTAATGATCTTTCAGTGTTAGTCTAAAGACAGTGTCTTTTGTTTTTCTTTACATAAGAAGAAAAGCCACTTTCATAGAGTTATAACAGTCAGAAATGAAAATAAAGTATTTATGAATAATTGCAATCCACTCATCATTTTCTAGATCCAGATTTCTGCAAAGGATTGAGAAGCCACAAACAATTGCCATGTGCTGCATTTCCTACCTGCATTTCCCATTTAATAGACAGATATAAAAAAGAAAATGAACAAAAAATATTAACAAAAAGAACAACCTTAATGCATTTAAACTAATTCCTCTGGATTATACATTTGCTGGTCCTGAGGAGCACAGATTTCCTTAATTAAGGCCAGAACTCATGCAATTACGATTTTTCTCTACGCTCAAAACAGAAATCAGTGATTTTGGAAATGGATAGGCAAAACAAAGACATACACAAACCTCCATCTATGAGCACTCTAACAAGGATAGCAAAAGATTTAAACATTTGTCACTATCAAACTCATGTTAATAAAAAAGCTTCATAAAAAAGTTCCATATCTCATTTCTAAAATAATAGGTAACAAGTTTACACTACTTTAATACTTCCTTCAGTGATTTCTTCAGTATCTACACATGAAGGGAATAAACAGAACAAAAGGAAAGTCTTCCCAGCTCTAAAAGTTCTTTCTCGATTTAAGCCTTCACATGCAGTGCCTGTGTACTACATGGCCAAAACTTCATTCGGTTTCTGTGAATATAGTGATGGAAAACTATGCACATAATCCTGTTCCTCTGGCTGTAGAAAGCTAGATGGCTATTTTATATGAGAGGTGCTAAGTACAAGAATGTCAGCACAGCAAACATGTCTAGCTTCTACCAAGATCTTTTGTAGGATCTCCACATTCTAGAGTCCCTAGGCAAGAAGGACAACAAGCAAGTTTAGACCTCGAGTTGCCCAAAACACCTTGCAGAAACCCTTCCTACTTACTGTTCATCTTCCAACTGAGAAGTATTATCCCACACGTAGTGTACAACAGCACAGTGACATTTTTCAGCTCAAATACTCAAGTACTGAGAAAAGCTGCATTCAATATTTAACTAATTAAAACAACAGCAGTGTTTTCAGCTCACACAAAGACAGTCTATTAACATTTAGATCTGATATTTTAGGACAGGACAAGTGTTTTTCAGGAGAATCCTCTAAGCAAATGTTACAGGGCTGTTTCTCACACTTAACCTCACTCCTCACACGTCATGCAAAGCTCTGTCCCCTCCTAAATACGTTTTCTCTGAGGTGCCACCATCTCACTGCTGAGCCCAGCTGTGCCCTGTGGTGGCTGCTGTGGAGTGGGCTATAAGCAGCTGTGCCTAACACAGGGCAGCCCCTGCTCCCTCCCCACAGAAGCCATCCAACCCCTTGCCACTTACCCCCCAAAACCATCAGACCACAGTTGACTAACCCTAACTTTCTCACATTTCCTAGAGGCCAAAGTGCCAATAAAAATTACAGCTGCTCGGATGTCATATAGCATATCAGTGCTTCCAAGCCTTCCAACAGCTAGAATTACTTGAGCAGGCCTTGTTTTGGTTTCTTCGCACTTCCTCCTGCTCCCATTTTGGGGACAAAGTTTTACAAGGTTGTAATAGCAGTACATTTTCATGCTAGCTAGGACTACTGTGACCACAGCCATCGGGGACCTCAAGCTTTCCAACTGCAGCTTCATCACACTAACAGCAGGATCATCCCAAGCTACCTGGGGCTCTGATCACTCCCACTAAAGCTTTTCAGAAATAATCAGCAATAAAAGTGTCCCCATTCTGCTGATTACAGCATTTTAAAAAGATTATGTCTTATGCTACATGATTATGCCAATGATCTTGAAATGTCTGTAAGGTCATGGTAACAAAATGTTTTCCTTTGTCTTTCTACTCCCAGCTCAAATAAGAATGGCTTTCTTTTAGACAGGAAGATACACCAGAGATTCCAGTGAAATTATTTAATCACTGAATTTTAAAAGTGCTTTTCATGCATAACACTAAGTGAACTTAGTCTGACTCTTCTAAGGCACAATGGCCACAGTGCACTGAGCAGAAAATACAGTAAAATAACACACACAAAAATAGCTACAGTCAATCAAACCAGAGTCTCACCATCACATTGGTTGCCAAAGTGGAAAATAAAAAACAAAAGTATGGAAAGCAAATCCCAGCACTCCCCAAAACAGCCTCCTGGTCCTCAGCAGCTGGCAGCTCAGCAAATCCTGAGCCACAATCAATGCCTGTTCCATAGCAGCCCTTCGTCCTCAGTTAGCATTCAGAATCATTTAGAAGTTAAAAAAATAAAAAATAAAGATCTGCTAGTAAGGGAACAGATGCCATCTCCGCACAAGAGTAAAGTAGAATGTAAAGCCAAATGTAGAGAAGGGAAAAAAAATATTGGAGATGAAATGAGCTTGAGTGGTGAAGATGTTCTAAATACAACAGCAGTCAAAGCAGCATTTCTGAATTGGGAAGAAAGAGGAAGAGAAGGAAGGATCAGTCAGATACAGTGACCATTATATGACTGTACTTTTCAGACAAAGCCTAAGTGGGAAGGGAACTGGGCCACTTTTACACAAGAAGGGAAGAAAAAGGGAGCAGAAGCTGCTTTTTCATTTATTTTCTCTTGTCCCACTCATGGGTGTGGTACACCAAACAACCTCCAACTCAAACTAAGAAACTAGTCTCAAAGAGGAGACAAGGTTAGAGATTAAGTTAACGAGTATGACAACAGCCTGCATGGGGCACTGTCAGCACAGGGCAGCTATTTCAGACAGATTACATTTTGCACCTTCTTCATTACAATAATGAATGTGTCACTCCCTCCTTCCTCACTAAGCAGTGAGGAACTAGATTTATGACTTCACGGTGTGCTTTACATACACTGTCCCTGAAAACTAAACACAAAGCAAATGACTGCTGAAACCATAAGAAATTGGTCCAGAAAAGAAAAACAAGGCTGTATCTTGAGCACGGGCCGTAGCCCAACCACCCTCCACCACACATGGGAGAAAAATCTGAGGGCAGGAAAGCAGGAATGTTATTCAACATACAACATCTGTTGTCCAGAGAAAGCAGGAACCAAAAGAAAGTCATACAGCAACAGAAAGACTTCCTAAGGTGATGTTTCTCTTCAGGTGAGAAGACAACAGCCTCTCTGTAGCTTATTGTGATGACACATACACCTTCTCTAATTCATGCTCTAGTAACTGAACTTAAGTATCTTATTTATAAGGTGTTGCTGAATTAGTAGTAGGTTTAACATACTGCAATAATTTATAAACCAACAATTATATGTCAGGAATCCCACTTAAGAGCTTTACAAAATGCAGTTTAATATATTCCTCCTAACTTAAAACCTAACAGCTAATACAGTCAAGTTCTAATTCCTACATTTGCTTCTTCCAACATCTTAAAATGTCTGTATGTTCTTTTTGCTTTGCTTTGGTTTTTTGTTTTGGGTGGGGTTATTTTTATTTTTTTTTGGGGGGGGGTTGTTTTGTTTTGTTTTTTAAAAAGCAAACAAACACAACAACTAAGCCTACTTTGCTGCTCCTGTAGGCCAGAGCAATTAAGCAAAAGAGAGCATCTCAGATCTCACTGGGTACATAACAAAGACTTCCTCACTAAGCAGATGAACAAACATTTGGAAACCAAGGGGAACTATATTCCTCCATGGGCAACTCATTACTGATAACTAGAACAGAAGTCTCTACTTTGATAGCTAGCTTTTACTCTTGTTTGATATCAAGGGATAAAGTTTCTTTGAGTCACATCAGGCAAGAATAAATCAATCCTTTACTGGAAGAAGCATGATGGAGAACAAATCAATACTTGTCCTAATAAGAGTCTGAATAAACTCAGACCAGTGGAATACCACCACCCTTCCTGTTAAGTACCCATCAAAAGTAAAGTTTGTCAGGACTTCTGGAAAACAACAACCACAACAATCAAAATATTACAAAGCACTTCACATCTCCACAGTGAACTTGTTTTTTCTTCCCTCAAGACTTCCTTTCTACGCGCAGCACACAGCTGCTCTGGAGAGCCCTGGAGAGGTGCCTGCCTACCAGACCTTATCGTATTGGCAGACGGATTTTTCTCTCCAAAATTAAAAATACAGATACCACTTGACTTCAGGGTCTGAAAGCAATAGAGTCAGAACAACCACCTGTTTAGTAACCTTGATTCAGTGGGCTATTCAAATACAGATATTTCATTAGCCCACAGAGGACATGACCACAAGCTTACACATTCTGCTTTACCGAAGCAACATTATCAGCTTAATTAGAGCTTCACAAGGCCTTAAGAATCCATTCATATACAATTACTAAGTAAACAAGAGCTGCGTAGCACATTAAATTAAGATTGCAACGTGAACAAGCAAAGGAAGTCAGGGCCTCTTATTTTTCCTAACCTTTTGAGCACTCTCTATCAGGAGGATGGGTAGTGGGATTCTGATTATTAATGTATCAAGAATTCTGACTCACAGAAGCATGTGTAAGGGTTAAATGTTGTAGTCTTAATGCCTGAGTTAAATTCAAGACGTGGCATATTCCATAACAAATTTACTCCATATGCTTTTCCTGTTTATTTTCCCATTTCCATTTTAACAAGTCACAACCACAACCACATCCTCGAGTAGACCATTTACTTGCATTACTGTCTTAAAAACAAACTTTCAGATTTTATTGTTTTGTGTGTGCACAGCTTCAATCCAGAAGACAGAATAACATGATTAGCACACTACCATAAATCTCCACAGCAGTGTAATTTGTTGACAGGCAGAAAATGAAAACATCCTGAAGTGGAGTTTGTGTGGTCTTTTCTCTAGACTGCACTCTCAGGATCTGTAACCAACATTTAAATGACATGTTTGCATATTCTCACTTTCTAAGGCCTCAGAAAAAAACATCTGCTATGCCCAGCTTTGTATTTAAAGAACTATAGTGACATTACCAAATCCTAGGATTTCCCATACAATTATTTCCTAATTTAATGTAACAAATCTAAAGATTTTAACATGATACTTAGAGCGAATTTGTAATCCAATGAAAATTGAGTTAACTTAATGGAGCTCAGCTGACATCACTGAAAACAAGACAGAAAACAACAGGTCCTTAGAAGAACTGCACAGGCTATATAAAAATCTTAAAAGATTTTTATTTTGAGGTTTTTGTTTTGTTTAACAGCAGCACACTATACAGTCCATTTGCTCCCACTGGAGCTTGGATAGTTTACATGCTACAGCAAGAAATGTTATTGGTTTGAGGCAGTCCGGTATCCAATGTGAAAAAAAAAAGCATCAAATACTTGCCAAGAAAAAAACTCAGCAGGACTAGCTTGTGGTATAACAACTCTTTCCCAGATTTATCTAACAAAACAAGCTGATACCTAGAGAGAAAGTGCCAGATCAACCTCTTGTACTGAAACAAGAATTTCCTTTTTATAACTTCCTTTTCCTTCCTATGAGTAGACACTGCGAGTAACCACATACAACAATTCTTTTGCTAAACTGAAAATTTGAAGTCGAAATGCCTGCCATGTCTCCTGCCCTGTTTTAAATGAAGTTTTCCATGGCTGACTTCGCAGCGTAAGTCCACTCAAGGTAACATTTGCCAGCTCAACTTCATGTGAAGCTGTCCCCTCTATCCTAACTGCAACTCAGACGCTTCACAACATATTTGAGCAGTGAGGAGTCCTTCACTTCAAACTCCTTGCCATGCCTGAGGGATCTGTAAGGACATCTGGCAGACACAAGTTTACAGGAGAATTGGGATAACAATTGTAAAGGCAAGACAAACTAATGTCTAAATCAAAGTTGGTGAAACGTGATACAGGTATTTGGAGCAACACCTGTTGGGCAGAGGAGTCTCTGGAAGTACTTTCCACAATAAAAGCACATGTGCAAGTGCTAACCTTGAAACGTCTCCTCAAATTGAGAAAAAAAATACTACTTCAGTTCTAAAACAGATACTCACTTTGCCAGCTTTCCAAGTTTTACACTGAACTCCAAGAGGTGAGCAAACAAGTTTCTAAAAGCAGACAGGCAACTTCCAAAGACCTAGCTGTAAGTGGGAGTGCAAAATATGCTGCTGGAAAGCCTAGGGAAGAAGATTTCTCGAGTAGAAGAACCTGCTTGCAGCACTTGTTGGCCAAGTTCCCCTGCTTCCCCTCTTTTGCAAGTTTCTACAAGTGATCTTCCTCTGAATAGCTCATTCCACGTACTCTTACATACTTCTAATTTCTTCTATTTTAGAGTTAAATTGCGGGGGTAAAAAAAATCAAATACAGCAGTGTTTGCCAGGTTCAGTGTCACCTGCTTAGATAAAAATGATCCAAAAGCTGTGTTTTACGCCTATCGAAAAGGAAATTCAAAACAGGAGCAGAATGAGAATTATCTGGTAACTAATATGACAATATGCGAGTCCTAATACAATCTAATCTACAACAGCATGAACTTCCATCTTCCACTCATAAAAGTTCAGACAAGCATTTCCATACTTTCACAAAGACAATGATGCTTCTAAGAACATCCACAAAACTACTCCGGCCTTCTCTGGGTCACAAACCCAAATTACAAACTTCACATTGGTATGACTACCCAGCTAAACAGTGCCATAGATGAGGCAGTAACTGTATGGAAGAGAGCAGGCTATGCTCCTGTGCCATGCTTCCAGCTGGCCTTTTCCCTTTTTCATCACAGCATAACACTTCACTCACATGCAATTGTAAGCTACTGACTCCTTTTCTGCTGCTACCCTGTATTCACACAACTAAATACTCCTGCCCAACAACAGAACACAAGGCTCACCCTCTTGATTGATATTTTTCAGGTCACTCACTGATCACCTGAAAACCAAACTGAAAAATCCCAACAGGCAAGTAGCTTCACAGCTTGGTAGCATGTGCAAGCTTTTTGGATGACCCCTCCAACAACACTTCAGACACTGATTTCATAATACAAGTCCCAATATATTGACTTGGAAAGAATACTAAAAAAAAAAAAAAAAATTAACAAAAAAAGCCTGAAAGATATAATCATCCAATATTCCTTCTCTAATACAAGCCCAGCATGATTTTGAGTGAATTTCTTCCTAAACGTTCTTTAACAGCAGTGCCAAGATAATTTAACATTCTCAGAGCCTGGTGAGAATGGGAGTAAGCACATACAATGGCTGGGGAGTAGTGTTCCCTAAACCATTTCTTCAAGTACCACATAAAAAAAAAAAACACAAAAAAAACCAACCAATAACTGTACTTTCAAAATTAGTTTCAGTAATGTTCTTCACCAAGTTCAAAGAAGCTTCAACTTACTTAAGTAGAAGAAGTAGTACCATCTTTTGGAAAGATTATCAATGATGAGCATCTGCCTTTCCACAAAAGCCTATAGATGTTGATCAAGCCCTCCTCTGGATGCAATCAAGCACCTTAACATCCTTTTTATGTTGCTGAGCCCAAAATGACACACAATAGTCAAAGGGAGGACACACCACCACTGAACACAGCAGGAGAATCACCTCTCACCAGCTGGCTGTGCTTAATGCCCTCCAAATTGTGGTTTGCCCCTTGGCTGCCAGGACACACTGCTGGCTCGTGCTGTGCTGCTGCCACATCACCCATGGGTCCCTTCTGCGCTGCTCTCAGCCATTCGGCTCCAGTCTGTGCCTGTGTCTGGCACTGTTCATCCCAGGTGTAGCACCTGGCATTTTCCGTGTTGAACAGCACCACACAGTTCAATATCTTCAGTGAACTTGCTGAGGATACATTCCACTCCTGCATCCAGACCACTGGCAAAGATGTTGAACTGTACTGCCCCTGGAATCAAGCCCGGGGGTAAATGCTGGTGACCAGACACCAGCCAGTTGTAACCCCTTCGTTGTGTCCCATTGAGCACTATCATTCAGCCAGTTCATCCCCCATATAAATTTGATGCACAGATTTGATAAACTTAAATAGCACAATATGACATGCACAATCCTAGCAAATCTGTTTATAGAAATCCATTTGAGTGAAATTTCACCTTATAAAAATACTACACAATTATACAGCAACTTGCAAATATCACTAAGAATGTGAGGCAAGACAACAAGAAACCATTCCTCAAGCACATCAAATGACATCACTACCTCTACCCAGCAATACTTGCCTACTTAATTGCACTGTGATTCTGCTAGATGAATACAATCCCCTACCATGCCAAGAAAAACATCCATATGAAGGACCCGGAGATATTAGATGGCTGCACTGAGGTTATTTTCATTGCTTTGAATTCAACTTCAACCTGGAATTCTTTCACAGCATGCCAAGTAATCTAAAACTCCTATATAGAGTCCTTAATCTTCATAGCAAGTCTCAGGTTATCACATAAAGACCAAATCTTGCTTTTAAAAATTAGATAAACAGATCATATCAGTACTCTGACATCTCCAGTGGCAGCTGAAAGTCCAGATGAACTGGACCATCAAGAGGTGCACATGATTACTCAAGGATGTTTTCCCTTCTGTAACACACTGATTGTGCAGGAGCCAAGGAACTTTGTAAATAGGAAAGAAAACAGACCCCAGAGGCACCTCTGTCCTGTCAGCAGTGCAATCATCTCCGAGCATGCAGCATGTAGTTTAAAAAGAAAAGTGAAAGCTGTATTTTATAAGTTGTGTTTGATGAAAGAAAAATAATTTCCAAATATGCCAGTTGGGCACACCGTTACAAACACATATCTCATTGTCAGACAACCTGAAAGTGAGATAGTTGAAGGTGGCTGTAAGCACTGAACAGCTCAACACTTGAGAACTACAGTTAAGTGCTCGAGTGATGCAGAATGCCAGACAGCTTCGCTGAGAGTATTAAGCTCAGCAGGCAGCCATGTGGAATCTTTAAGGAACCCATCTGAAATCCCCATAGCCCACGAGCTGAAGGCTCAGAGCAGGGGAGAAAAGGAGGAGGAAGGATAAGAAGCTTTCACCTCTTCATCCGGAATAAAACAATTGACCCTTTCACCAACCAGCCATCTCGCTGTCTGACAGATGAAGTATCCTGGCAGGGTAGTGGCAGAGAAGAGTTGCATAAGGCTTCTGGCTTTCAGAATGGTGCCTTTAGCAGTCATGTAAGAAACACATGTGCATCTTGGGAAGACTAGGAATTTCAAAGAGTATACTAAAATCTTGTTCTCTTTAAACGAAGAACAAGATTAAGATGATTATATAATTTTCATTTACTCCTGAAATGCTCTACATGGGACTATCCATTGCTTTCAATACATATTAGACATTTGACCACAGAGAACGATTTATATTACACACAAGATAGTTTATGACTTGGACGACTGAAAGCACAAGCAAAAAAGGCTTGTACTGCATAATAACACATCTGTGTGATTATTAAAAGTAATTGTACTCTGCCAAGAGGAAGCAGTCTGTTAGTTTTGCTAACAAGTCAGAATGCCGTTGTGTTTTAGTATTTTACCTTTATTAAATGTATTCAACGGAATGAGCTCTTTCAATTCCTTCTACTTTTGACAAATCCCAACTGCTTTTTCTTTTTCCAATAGACTAGTCCAGTTTTATCACAGAAGGAAGAAGCTCTACAAGAAAACTATGCTTCTGCTAAATCATTTCCCAAAGAACAGCTAGCTTTTCAACTCACAAGTTATCTTCAAAACAAGAAGATTCTACAGCCTTCTGCCTTAGATCACGAAGATGTGGGGATTCTGTCCTTCAGAGTCTTAACCTCATGTTTCTATATATAAATTTAGTACGTTCAGTACATGCTTATTAACACATAAAAGACCAAACATTGTGAAATAGATACTGAAGAATCCATCTTTTCTCTGAAAGAGTGCCATATGTAGGAAAGAGCGTAGAGTCGATTGGTTTGTACATGACCAGACTGCCTCAACCTAATTTCCTCATACTCAAGCACCCTGGCAATACAGGCAAGCATATTTGAAAAATCACGTTCACTGTGAAAAATCATATACCATTTCCAAGTTACACTACATCTCTTGTGTTTAAAAGAAATTGTTGTTAATACCTTTTTGTATGTGGTAAAGTCAATCTGTAAGACACGCAAACAAGGTTGGTGAGACATAATTTTCCTCTCTGCATACTAGTAAAATAAAAAGAAGGGCTAGTGAATAGCCACTTTCAATTATTTTAGTCTTTTACTCCCACTTCTTTCTCCAAAATCTCCCTTAAAAAAAGCCACCATTAGCATCTGTGCAGTTAATGGCTCAGTTGCATGCTAGTGTTAAGTAACAGAGGCCATGCCACTGTCAGAGTTCATAGCCAAAGTTATTCTAGTGCTAAAGTAAAAGGAAACTACTTTGAGTATTAAGCCAAACAGCAAACTATAAACTCAAAGCTACTCAAGACTGTCCCACGCATGCAACAGGCCAACTTGTCATATTAGTCTTCCTTTCAAGTGCTCGCATACTATTGAATCTGTTTCTCTGAGTGAAGCAGAGAAAGTTCCAGAGCAGCTGATCAGCACAGGCAAGCTCTGTAATAAAACTGGCTTTCAAGCAGCAGATTGCTTTTAACACAGCTTGTTTTCTTAAAGCCCTGGTTTTGATTTAGACACAATACAGGTATTGAAGAGAAATATGAGAGAAATTACAGTTCTTGAAATATCCTTTGAGATTTTGCTTCTACATTAAAAGCACGACAAACATCAGAGGTTATTTGTGCTCCTTGGACTATATTTTTTTTAATTTTTACCCATAGTTGACTGGGCAGTAAAGCGACAACAGCAGAGGTGTTTTCAGAAGGATCTGATACAAGCTGGAATTCCAAGACCTCATCTCTAGGAAAGAAGGAACATGTACGTTTACTAACCATTCCCATCCAATTGGGACTTCTGTAAGGACTCCTAAACTCATTTAACATCTCTGAACACCACTGACTCGTTAATGAATTAATTCAGGCATCCTGCCCTTCAGTGCTTACACAAGGGAATACACAGGATGCAACAGTCAGGCCTCTTTATACCTGGCATCAGTCCCATCTGTACCCTCCCAGCACCTATTATAATACTGAGCACAGAAAGCAGACAGCCCACAAGGCAGTACTCTCCTGCCTAAACCTTGGGCAAGCAAATGCCACCCTCAGCAAGTTTGCTGATGATACGAAGCTGGAAAGAATGGCTGACATGCCGGAAGGCTGTGCTGCCATTCAGCGAGACCTGGACAGGCTGGAGAGTTGGGCAGAAAGGAACCAGATGAGGTTAACAAGAGCAAGTGTAGAGTCTTGCAGCTAGGGAGGAATAACTGCATACACCGGTACAGGTTGGGGGATGACTGCTGGAGAGGAGCTCTGAGGAGAGGGACCTGGGTGTCCTGGCAGATGACAGGCTGTCCATGAGCCAGCACTGTGCCCTGGTGACCAAGAATGTCAACGGGATCCTGGGGTGCATAAAGAAGAGTGTGGCCAGCAGGTAAAGGGAGGTGGTCCTACCCCTCTAATCTGCCCTGGTCAGACCTCACTTGGAGAACTGTGTCCAGTTCTGGGCTCTCCGGTACAAAAAAGACAGGGATCTCCTGGAAAGAGACCAGCAGAGGGCCACAAAGATGATAAAGGGCCTGGAACACCTCCCTGATGAGGAAAGGCTGAGAGACCTGGGCCTATTCAGCCTTGAAAATAGAAGACTCAGAAGGGATCTGATCCACGTCTATAAATAAGAAATAGGAGGCAATGGGACGAGGCCAGACTCTTTCTTCTCAGCATTGTGTTGTGATAGGAAGAGGGGAAATGGCCAGAAACTGAAGTATAGGAAGTTCTGCACAAATGTGCATGGGAACTTCTTCCCAGTGCAGTGACGGAGCAGTGGCACAGCTGCACAGAGAGGTGGTGGAGTCTCCTTCTCTGGAGATGTTCCAGACCCGCCTGGACGCCTACCTGTGCAACCTGGGCTAGGGAGCTGCTTTGGCAGGGGGTTGGGCTCCATGATCTCTGGAGGTCCCTTCCAACCCCTACAATTCTGTGACACTGTGAATGGGAAAACGACACAAGTAATATGTCTTGCATTTGAGTCAGAGCCATGATGAAGTTCTTTAAAACACTCAAAAGCTGTCAAGAGGGTGGGTGAAGGCAGAAGAGCATCCTAGGCAAAGAAAAATGCAAAGAAAAATATGAAGAAAATACAAAGCATGCCTTGAAGAACAAGTATCTGAACATTCCTGCAGCTGGGAAGCATACTGAAACATGGCTGAAGATGTGAAGACAGAAGGCTCGAACAAAAATGTGCAAAGCTGGATTTTTCCCTGTGTCCCAAAGCACAAGCTTTGTAGCTCAGCATTCAAAACGTGACAATATCAGGGCTAAAAACAGAATACTTGCTAGATCTATAGGATAAAATAACTCATTGAATAATTTCAGAAATTTGTCAGGAAAGCTACCCAGAACACTAATATTTGCAGAGCATTTAAAACCACAACACAGGAGATTATTTTTATGCTCATTTAAATACTTCAAAATGCAGATGACTATGTACTAGTTTAGCTAGGTGTTCTATCAGCCAGCTGAACAATCTGTACAGCATCACATCATGCAAGAAAAAAAGCACAGCAAAATTATCTAGTTAGTTTCATGCAATCCAGCCTGATGAACCTAATTACTTGTTTTGCTCAAATACGATATGGTGAAGATGCCACCTTACAGAGATCAATCCACAGTCAATGCTATTATTCATATGACCAAAAAAAAGTGCAAACCTTTGGTCTTGCAATTCAAGTATAGCAAATAAATGAGCGATAAGGAGACAAAAGTAGAAAGCTCAAAAAGCACATACATAAGATTTACTGGGATCTGTTGATTTCACTTCAGCTGATAGTACGTGTGTGCAGCAGTAAGATGATGCAGCATGGGTTCAGTCCCCAGATTCACACTGATGGGACTGGACACGAGGCATCCAGTCTGCATGGCGCAGACTGGATGCAGCCACTGCCCCTTGCTGAAGGCTGCCATCTCAGGAGAAGCAGGGCTAGCTCTGGCAGCTGCTCCCTGGACAGTATTGCTTGTCAGTTTGTTAACTAGAAATGTCTGGGGGGACAAAAAGTAAACCTTGAAGTCTTCACAATTCCAAGCACCTGCAAGCTATGTGGCAATAGAAAAATGACCTTTGCTAAGCACAGTCCAATTTAATATTACGAGGAGTTGTCAAAAGTATCAACCAAATTCAGCAATTTGCTATTTTTAAATATAGAATAAAATCCACAAAAATCTTCCTCTGAAGAGCTGAAGTCAATAAATGCTTTGTCTGCAGAAATGAGCCCTCATAAGAAATCAGAAGGGCCCAAAAAACACAAGTTTATCAAGCATTTTTTTGCGACTGTATACAATACTCCTGAAACTCACAGGGATGCTGAGACCTCATTTTTCCCAGTCACACAATGTTCCAGGTACTGCATATTTTTCCTGCAACTTTTTCCACTATCCTCACAAGATATGCTCAGCAGCTAAAAACATTTCTGTATGAATACTTTATTTCAGTAGGCAGTGCCACGAAGACTTCCAGTGCTCTACTTAGAGAGTCAAGTCACATACAGTTAAGGTAATGTTTGTAGCTTCAAGAGGTAAATCTTCATCCTTAAATGACATAGTCTACCTATCTGATTACATGAACTGAAACCTTATCATGAGGGAATAAGGGATTTAGCCACCACTGGACACTGAAACAGGTTAGGGCAGATTATCATCTTTCGTAAGACGCTGGCAGATCTGAGCAGCAGAGGTTCTACTTTCAAATAATAACACAGCAGTAATAACACTTAGCTTGGCTAGCGGTCTTCATTGCTACAAATTCATCTGTATTTTCCTGCTCTGAGCTTCCTTCAGGCCCTAGTTAACCTTTGCTCATAAAGCATCATGTGTTCCTGAAATGCTTAATGGGAAACGATTTTGTAGCCAGTCCTTTGTACATGGGAACCTAAGCTGAGGATTACTGAAACTGCATTTATGAGGCAGCAGACATGGTCTTAAACAATACACTGCCAATTTTTGCAGCAGAATGCATTTCAATTCAATGTCTTATTAGGATATAAAAGATGATTTTTTTTCCTATTTTAGTCCATGATACTTAGGCTTTGAAATATTTGGTCTATTTTAGCCCCTATTAACACCAGGCTTCTGTTAAACACACATACGTAACAAGCTTCTCTCCGATTTAATAAAATACTGGAATAGCAGTGACAGCAATAATGATGAGACTGAATAGGTATTGATAGCCAAAAATCCAAACAGGCAATAAAAACCCAGTCATATTTTGACAGTTCCTACACTGACTGAAAATGAGGCACTTCAGGACTTGTTATGCATTGAACACCCAATAAACATCAGTTACTTTGTCTGTCTAGTGGTTTAAGTTCACAGCACTGAAGTTAAGGCAGCATCAGTACAAGATCTTCAGCTGTCTTACAGGGGTCTGAAGTGTGCTAGGAGCATGCCTGTTCCTATACGACTCTTTACTATTAAGGTGCATTTTGAGTAATATTTAGTTGAAGCATTTTCTGTAAATGACTATCACAAAAAGTTATGTTGAAGATCTATATTGCTCTTAGGAGATTAATAACAGGTAACTGTACTACACTTCTGTACAACAGTTACTGCTATAACTTTTTATTTCATTGAATGCAGCACTCTCTGACAATGTTGACAAATATGAATGACTAATTCTTGGCAAAGATACTTCCTAACACTGTTGCCAGAATAATCCTTCTGATTTGCAGATTTCTTTATTCAAGACTCACATGACTCCTAAATGCTGGGCAAACCACTAGTCAAATGATCTCTCAGAAGAGTTTCTTTGCTTTCAACCTCAAGCAGCTGAACTGCTTCGATTTCTCAGCTTCACACGCTTCCATCCCTTCCCCAAAAAAGAAAAAAACCCACCACTGCCACCACCCAAAGACTTCTTGGTCCAAAACCACCACAGTGGTTTCTCCACTGCCCTAAGTTGGCTGCCCCAAAACATTCTGGTGGCCAACAGTACATGCTTTAGGAAAATGTTATATGCTGGTGGCAGGTACTGAATCACACAGGAAGGAGCATCTTCCAGAGACTCTCTGCCCCACCAGACTCTCACAAATAACTCTTTCTGTCCCCTCCCTCTATCACAGACTTGTTTACTCATTACTTACAGATTCAAAAGCACTAAAACCCATCAAAATTAACGTATTTCTTGGCAACTGTCTCCATGACTACAATGCAGAATGAATATGGGAGTCCCAGGGCAGCCTATAATGCAGGCCCTGTTATTATTCAGCCACTTTCTAATCAATTATAAACTGGTGCTTTACAATGACATTTCAGACAAGCTTGAAAGCATACGTGCTTCCAAAACTTGTGAAGTCGGAATGTTGCTGATTTTACCACAAACATCTGCTCTAGTTTCACAAACAGCCAGTGCAAAATGCTGTTTGCCTGGCACACACACGGGCAGCTCAGGAAGCAAGTCTGTGGCTCTGCTGCTGCTCTGGGTCTCTGCACACTCATCGTCTGACTGCTTTTGTCCAGCCATAGAAACAACTGCAAATAAAACTTAACTTTGTCTAACTGTTGCCCAACAGAGACTCGAGTGAAGCTGGACACAACACCCAATTGCTTTCATGCTGATGGTTTCCTGAATTTTTTATTTTCTAGCCAAGAATATAAAGGCACTATGTAAGAAAGCCCCAGGCAAACTTCTCTTTTCTAGTCAAATAAATACCATTCCCTGAGGTGATTGCTAACTTTCAGAAAGCTTTTTTTCTGCCCTAGAGTTTAAAAAACACAGCATTTAGTTCCCTATCAGTTTACCCCATCTATGGTTCTTACGTTTTATTAAAGTTTATCTAATAAATATGATACTTGCTTCAATTACTAAAAATAATTTTAATAAAAAAACTCCATAAAGACATCAAGATCATGTTCCCTTTTAAAATTAAACCACCAGAGTAATTTCCCTAAAGATACAGTTGTACAATAGATTTATTTTATTAATATTTACTAAATCTATTAACTCTGTCTACTGAACTGCAGAGTTTGTCTATTAAGCCCTGGATAGAACTAAAAATCCCTTGGGAGCCTGGTAATATTCAACCTAATAGAGACATAGCAATTAAGTTTTAATAACTTGAAAATAAAGTGTAAGTTCAAAAATTTAACTAGCAGTTATTTTTCTTAATTTTTGAACTCATCCCTCCTTCCTTACATTATTTATAGATAAGTTAGGATACATTACTGCAACAATGACATCACAGACATCACCATACCAAAAGAGATCTTACAAATCCCTTAAACTATTAATTGGTTTTATTCATCCACATTTTCCCAGTCTTCTACAGATTACTAAACTTCACATTGAAAAGGACATGCTCTGCTGACTTTTTTCCCCACTGAGAGCACAGAATTCTTCAAGCCAGACATCTTTGGTCACAATTAGCTGCATAAATGGTCCCCAGTTTTACTGCAGAATTTGATACCTCGTCTTTCTTCAAATGGCCATATCTTGTTATTTCAGAGAATTCTATACTTCACCTACAAGAGCTGGAATTAACAACAGGCACCAAATCCCTCCATCTTTTGAAAGAAATCTTCCTAGTGATGAGCTTTGCTAGACTCAGAAAACAGACAAAGGTTTTAGGGCCAGCTTTTTCTTCAATACTCCCCATCATTTTTCACTCTTTTGATCTAATCAGAATATCTGACAATAACGTAATTCAGTTACTGCTCTGACCCCATACTAAATAACATTTCAACATTTAGCTGTCCTAGGGGTTACCTTCTCTTTCCTGGAACAGATCATAGTTGGATACTGAATTCAATTTTATTCTACAACATTTTATTCTAAAAAGCATGCATAAACATGAACTTCCTACCTAACACCACTGTTACTTGAGCTAGTCCCACAGAGGAATGCTCCAGTTCTTTCCTCAGAGATGAATACCTGAGGAAGGACTCTTGGCTAAGGTCTTTCACTGCTATGTAGCCTTACTTCACGCAAGAGGAATATGAAAGTAGACTGAGCTAACATCCAAGTTGCTTTTTAAGTTGGAGTTGCTAATTTCCTTATTGTTAACTGAAACAAAAGGTAAAGCTGTGTACTGAGCAGTCCTCTTTACATGACTGTAAAAGATCCAAATGCACATGCACTCCACAAACAGGCAGACTGGATCCACCTTTGATCTTTCAGAAGTCTGTGTTGCATGAAATGACATTTTTTATCGCCTCTCATCAGAACGTCACTTCATAATATCACATCACCAACTAGATCCATCTATCAAAGATCATTTAGGATGTCACTATTAAGTTGTCATTAATTAGATGAAAACTACAGGTTGTGAAACTCAAGGTAAGAAAAAACAGCAGAAAAACAGCTTATTATGAAGCACTGCATCACAAGACAGGCAGCTTTCTTGATAAAGACATGAAGTCTGCAGCACCCAGTAAAGAATTCAGAGGAGTTATTTCAGAACCTCTGGTACAGCCAGGCACTCGGGTGAATATTCTGAAGTATGCATCCCTTTTCAGCTTTAACATTATCTCTTTAACATAAAACTCAATCCAAAAGTGTACACAGTGAGACCCAAAACTACTCAGCTCATTCCATTTGCAAAATCCCATTTACAAAACAGTGCTTGGATCTGGGACATCGCTATAAATTGGGAACATAACCAGGAGACCAGCAAAAGAATAAATCAGGTTTATAAGGCAAGCAAAACTAAAAGCTTCACAGTCATTTCACAGAGTTGCTTTCCAAAAATCCATTTCAGAATGGTAAGAGAGCTGCATTATATTAAGCCCAAATGTAATGGTAGTGTGCAGGGTGAAATAACTGCACACGCTGGAAGCATCCTATGTTCTCTGTCTCAGCCAACAGAAACCATCAATGATCAATATTTGCAGTGACCAAAAAGAGTTTGAGCAAAGGATTGTTTTGTTAGTTTCAAATAATTCCAGGCTTTCAGAAGAATTCCCCAACAGCATTATCCTGGAGTAAAGGCAGCAAGAGATGGTATAGGTTGCAATGTGGGGAGTTGCTTTCCGTAAGTGTCAGTATGAGAACTAAGCTTAAAACTGGCATTTTTGTTCTAAACGAGGAGGCAGTAACAAGCTGACCAAACTCACTACCGATCAAGTTTCTTGAGTGTCATCACAACTTTGGCATATAAAGCTGGAAGACAACAGACTTATCATTAAACTCCACATATTTCTTCAGAATTCCCAGAGGCTCGACATCACAGCATGCACCCAACCATTCCTAAGCGCAGACACAGCTTACAGCAGTCCTACTTGCCAAAAGCTCGTTTGTCATCTAGTTTATGGACCCCATTACACATTCACAGAATTCTCTTGGAGCAAATCTGCAAGCTGTTAACTTTTTCTCGTCTGCTGATTATTTTAAAAGAAAACCTCTGCAATATGATATATTTATAAATAAACAAATTGCAGGAATGCTTTGTATTCTCTAATGCTCTGTATTTGAGAGTTTACTTGAAAATAAAAAATAGATTTCTCCCAGTTAGGCAGCATGTTCATGGCAAGGTAGTACTACATTCCCCGACAGAGGATATGCAGGCAGTCTGTTTTTCCATAAAAAGACATAATCACAACATACACTACTTTTTTTTTCTTTTTTTTTCTTTCTTCTTTTCTTGAACATTACTAACTGGTGTAAAAGTGCTAAGATTTAGCTCTGATTCCTATTATCTAACTGCATAAGACAAACTGGGTCAGTTACACAGAGTATCTAACATTGTTTATCTGAGCTAATAGCGATGATGGAGGAGAACTGTCCTGACATACAGAAACACTCTGCTTTTTCAAGACCATACTGTTCAGTCAACCAAATCAAAAGTAAACTGCGAAGTTTAAACTTTATGACGGTTCATGTATATGCACAAATTTGAGATTTATGGAGGAGTCAGAAAAGCTAAAAGGTTGGAAAAATACTAATTCAGAAATTATGTTCTTAACAGCTAGCTTTGCCACACAAATAATCTGTCACAAGTTGTCTGTAATGCTATATGAAGGAAAACGTTAACAAGAAGTTCATGATATAGAAGAGGGAAACAATTACATAGGGAAAAAATGAAGGAAAAAAAATCCAAGACAAGCACATCTCACAGCAGAACAAAACACAGCTGAAGAGGAGGCTCTGTAGAGCTTCAGGAGGGAACTTCAGTGATGAATTTAATTTACAACCCTGTGTTTTACCCAAGCGAGGCCTGGCATGAAATACAGCCACTCCACCAACAAACATGCTCACAGAACACATCACCATCACTGAACTCAGAAATTCACCACGTACTTTTATCGTGGTGGGGTACGAGGGAAAAGATGGTAGAACTGAGCAGACACTTTTCATGGATTTTGATCCTCTTCCTAAATTAGCCTATTTCAAAGTAAAGACAAAAGGACTAAGGACTACCCAGCGGGAACACACGACCAAAGTTTGCAAACATGAATCTGTCTAAGCCCTCGCTCCCCACTTATGCCCTCATGTCCATCTTGTCCTGCTAGCATGATGGACCAGAGCACATAACAGGCATGCACACTGCTGCAATGTAGCAGAACGCAAGCTTCAGGGGACACCTGAATCACCCCAGCTTTGAACAACACTCCTAGTCTCAACGCTTTCTAAAACAGACTACAACAACAACGACAAAAACTTCCCAGCATTAACTTCTTACATTTGAGAATGGAAACTTTAGGCCTGCTTAGGATACTGCTTAAGGTGATTATAAGATTTGGCAAGTACCTGTAAAATCTGGCATTTTGTCATTTCCATTTTTAAAATCACAACCCACTGAATAACATAACAACTACTGAAACACTTCACGTCAGTGGCAACTATTCCATCAGGGCTGACTGAGGCACCTTCTTTACAAAACACTGTCTTATAGAGCAATGTAATAGTACTAACAGTAAAGTGGAGGTTTCAGACAGGGCAGAAAAGCTAGTGATTTACAGATAACCTTCTATGACAGCATTGTATTACGTTTAGATAAATAATTAACATAATTCAAGTGACATAGAATGAAAAACATAAAACTACCCAAGAAAAACAGCTGCAAGGGATCCAAAACCAGTTTTGTCTCAAAACTATCTTACTACCTATTTTTTAGCCAATTAGCTTCTCTAACAAATGACTTTCTAAATATGAAATAGAGAAAAAGAAATGACTCTAAACCATCACTACTTTTGTTCAGCATCAAACATACTTCTTTACGGCAAAAGCAGTGAAAACCTAAAAGTTTCTAAAAGATTTTTCTGATCAGTTCTGCTCGCTCTACAAGTTTAAAAGGCAGAAGGCACACAGGTATTAACTTCATACAGATGGAGAATTTTTTCACTCTTGTTTCTGACACAGCAATAAGCCTAGCAAAATTCAATGAGACATTTCTCTAGTATGATCCAAATGTAAAAAGTCTTTCCTTAATTATCAAGTGAGGAAAATGTATTCCTTTTCCTTTGAACAAGCCATAAGAAGTAACCAAGCCATTCCTTTCCTTTTGAACAAGCCATAAGAAGTAACCAAGCCTCAGCGACAAGAATGATGCTCTAATTCTTTAAAAAGTGAAACTAATCTCTGGGAAATGGTTTAACAAAGTAGTAAATCAGTATTATGTGAACCATAAAAATAAGACCACAGATGCCTATATAACTAACTTTGCTTCCTGAAAATGCAGTCAAGTCTTATCCCGAAGCAAGTTGTCTGATACCTTCATTAAATTAGCAATGCAGATGAATCAATCTCATAGTCAGCCCAAAAACAAAATGGGAAAACTGCTTGTGTAAAAAAAAAAAAGAATAAAAAAAATAGATAAACCCCAGAAACCAAAACACCAGCCTCCACAAAACACCACACACCATAAACTTGCATAAATAAGGCCTCTCGCCCCTTCAGTGAAAGCAAAGGATCAGATATGAAAATAAGTATCCTGAGAAAAGAAAGGGCTATTTATTTCTTCCCCTTCAATACAAAAGACCAACCTGAATTGTTTATACAGATGTGTAATATTAACCATGTCAGTCAAGAGGATCAGTATTCATAACTCGTTTACCTATAGATCAGGCATTCACTTAGCCTTGTTCACCTAAAACCATCATCACGCTTCATTGTAAGCAGAAAAGGCATTTCATGGGTAGTTTCTCATTTAACAAAACCCTGTTTTCACCTCATTATGCATTCTTAAATTTCCATGATCTCTCCGTGCTTGTTAGTAAGATATTTGTATGGTGCAGAAAATCCTATCTTCCAAACAAACACTGAAGCAAGTACCAGTCGAACTGAAACCCTTATGGTATTTGTTACTTACACAACTGAGAACAGAACTGGGTGACACTCAAGGATTGAGAGATAACCCTTCACACATGTGAACATCATTAACAGTTTTAAGAGGAAAAGCATTCTAAGTCATTTTCCTCAAACATGAGAAATCTTACAAAAGAGGCATCATATTTAAATGGAATTCAGGCAACACTCTTCCTTTTTACTTCTCTGAAATACAATCCACTGTGTCCTACAGCACGGACAAGACATTACAAGGACAAATCCCCAGCTGCTAAAATACCTGCAGCCTAACGCTGGAAGACCTTTTCTGGGTCATGTCAAATATGATCACTGTTACAGCTGAAGACATGAAGGGAAAAGTAATTTATAAAAGCTTTTCCAAAGACAGGAAGAGAGGGACAGAATGATAGACAATATCAGCCACTCTACTGTCCTCCTCAGCCCCCCCAAAATTTCAGCTGTGGAACAGTTGTTTAGAAGCCTGGAGTCTGGATTCCTAAAGGTACATCCTTACAATCCTTCCGATACAAACCCCTCATTTCATGGGAGCCAATTATTATGGTGCAAGAAAATACTAACTGGAAAAAAATAAAAAAAAACACCACTGATAAGGAAAAACAATAATTAATGAATGCTAAAACAGGAAAGCATGAGAAAATAAAAATAACAGCCCAACTCATGCACTGCTCACAGCCCAAGCCTATTAGTATTGTTTCCTGAGAAAATAGTAATCTAACACTTAAGTTACACAATCCTGTGTGTACTTAGACCTACAGGTCCAAGTGACACCTATACTCTGTAATTTGCAGTTCTACATAGTAAATCCAAATTAAAGCAGGTTTTAACATGAGAAGCTATGTATTTTCTATATCCACTTTCAATATAGATTTATCAAATACCTGGAGTTATGAAAGATTCTACATATTTTGCAAAAGTAAACCAGAGAAACAATCTATTCTGTCCAATGTTTCTGAAGATTTAACCGGCTAGTGGGCACTATTCCTTGCATAACTACTTACTACCATGAGCTCTAGTTTGTAGATTAATAAATGAGCTATAAAAAATAACTTGGTGTAATAGAGAAATGACTTCTTTCCCTAGTTTTCCTAAATATCTTCCTCTGCAAATTCCCAGTATTACACAGCATGGTTCATTACAATTCCAAACTCACTGGTAATTGGAGTGCTTAAAGACTGCACAGGAGCACACTATATTGTCTACATGAAGGAGAGTTGGCTAAAACCAATCTTGCTGACATTGATCAGCTTCCTGGAATGCTGACTTATCTGAAAATATTTAGGCAGATGATAGGAGAAGATGGAAAAAAAGTATTTTAATTTCCTCTCTTAGGAAACATGAAAGGTAATCTTCAAAGTATCCACACTAACAGGGAACACCAAATTGTACTGCAGAGTTACTTGGTTGTTTGTTGGTTTTGTTGTTGATCTTTTTTGGTGGTGTTGTTTTAAATAACGATATACAATACCATGGTAGCAGGAACAGATTTTTTTCTACTCATGTTTAATGGCTCATCCAAACAACCAAGTATGCAAAAGACACAGCTGAGCAATCACAGAATGAAGGACGCCAGCTTCTGCTTCTCTTCTTGCTCCTTTAGGCAAATTACTATCACAGACACTGGCATTGTGCCCCTTCTTGCACAGGAGCATCAGTTTGTGGTTAAATACACATCTATATAGTAATTGGACATTAATTCTGAGACCAGGCACATTAATTCTGCAGGACACATACTACCACGTAGCTCCATTTCTATTAACAAAATTACTGTATAGCAAAATACTACACAAGTTCAGAATCATTCCCTCTAGTTTTGCCCTTCCTCTACTGTTATATACAACTCAATGAGAGATCCAAATGATACAGTTTGCAGCTCTCCTTTCTAGTGAATCAAAATATAAAAAACAAAACAAAACAAAACACCACCACAAGGATTTACCATTCAGGATTCATCTCAAGCTTTCCAGGGTCTGTTGGCTCATCTGATTTCCTTTTTTTTGGCTTTCCCTCTCATGGCTTTCACAATTCAACATCAGTGACATGCCAACAAAAAACTTCTGTCCAGGTTAAGAGCTGCATGAGATGACTTTATGGCATTTCCTATTTAATTAAGCAGAAACTGAATCCAAGAACTACACTAAATGCAAATCCACTGCCCAAAATATTTTCACTTGAAGAAGCTTTATTATGAAAAGGAAAGAAAAATCAAGTGAACATATGTATGCATATAGTTAGGTCTACAAGGGATAAACATTTGCAGATCATTATGCTAAGTTTCTAGAATTCAGAAGAATCAAGCTAGGGATTAGTCTTTTCTATTCCCAGTAGTTCTCTAAAGAGAACAGAAATGATTGATTTTTCCCTCAACTGCAAGATTTAGAAAAAATTTTAGCTCTCAAAACCAACCCAAGACAGTTGTTCGATCGCATCTCACCTGCTGCTGCATGCCAAGGAGCAGAAGAGGGGGGTTGAAGTCACACAGGGGGAAAGGGCATCAATATTTAAAGGCTCTAAGCTCAACTTGGATCCTGTAAAAATTCATTTTTAGCCTTAATGGATTTCAGAGGCAGAATATATTAAATATAATGCAGCAGGATTTCAGTGTGAGAAACTTCTATTGATACATTTTAGGCTAAGTTGAACAGTAGTGATAATTTCTTACAGGTGCAACATGCCATTATTAACTGTGGAGATCCAACCTTGAAAAATAAGCAGTAATTAACTGAATAAAACTACCTTAGAATCAAAAGAACCAGTGATAGTAATTAACAAGGCACGTAAGGGTTTTACATACTGCTTGCCTTCACTAAGTTCAGTTCTACATTAAAAATAGTGATAAAAATGCTTGACCATGAAAAAAAAATACAGAGCCACTCCAGTTCAAAATTAAGACTGATGCCATAAAAAGAATTTTTCATGCACTAATTCATATGGTTCACAAGTTTGTACTCCTGTTTTGGAAGAAAAATAAAGTTATCTTAGCTGAGGTACCGTCATTATTAGATATGTGCTCATGATACACCATGTAATCACCAATTTTCTTCACTTGAAAGAACAGCAGCTGTCTATCAATGAGCTTTTTGCTCATCTGAGACATCATGTATTTCTGTTTCTCTTTTCTTTTTTAATGCCCGGAGTATAAAAATTTCCATTAGTTCTGATAAACTAACTTCCATTAGTTTTGGTGCTTACTGAAAAATTCTTAATACTATTATCTTAAGTATGTACCAGATGAGAGGCCAACAGAAGATAGGACAAGCAATACTCATTTTCCACAAAACATTTTTAATGTGTCTAGCAGGAACTTGAATAAAGTAGCAATAGATAACATTCTACCTGCTGCTTTTTGCTCAAACCTATCTACTTATTAGTGGCTTGTAAAGGATTCTGCATTATTTCAGCAATACATTAACTGTGGTTATTTTCTACAGGCTATGTACTTAATGCTGAAATGGTCCAAGAATACTGATGCATGGTACATCTGAAGTAAATTTGACTTTGCACAGGAGATGCTGTTTAACAACTATCACTTTCCAACCTCAAATCACTCAAACAGCAGTCATGACCCCTTCCTCAGAACCTCTGCCAAAGACATGCTCAGCTGAGATTAAGTTTGTCATCTCCAGTTCTAACTTATCTAAAGTTACAGGACCAGAAGAGAGATTTTCATTTTTGTAATCACAGACTTGAGGTGATGACTACAAAGTAGTATGACAACACAAATGAAAAGCGTAAAAAAAGATACCCAGCTTTTCTTTTTAGAACTGTTCTAAGTCTCAGATCTCATTTTTGGCACACGTAAGGGAAGCCAGAAGATACCAGCTAAGATTAAAAATTGTGGAAATCAGTGTGCTATGCACAGATGGAACCCTTCTATTGTTTCTTCCCATTCTCCCACCACCACATGACATGCACGAGGCCCCACAGAACATTAGTTTGCCAAGTTTTTAGCACTCTTGTAAAGTATCTTCAGTGCACTGCAAATGGGAGTCTTTAAGCAAGTGTGCAGTAACACCAGAGGCCAAAAGCAGAGTGTAAGGCACGCAAAGTCCCATCCCTGCACACCTGAAATACAAATGTGCAGCCCTCAAAAGACTTAAAATAGGCTGCACATCTCCATCTATACAAAGTGCTTTTCCTATGAGAGAGTAGAAAACCTCAGTAATATTTTCATACACTTTTTTCACACATGATCAAGAAGTTCCCTGCAATTCTGGAATCTTGTCTGTCAATATAACTTTGCTTGGTGTGGATTCACATCTGTGTTATTAAGCATCTGCCAACACTTCAACACTGGCATTTGTATCAACTTAAATAATTTTTTAGACTTTCTCATTAACCTAAGCCCCATCATAAAGCCTTATGTTGGCCTCAAAACTTCCCAGACCATTTAATCTTCTCAGTTTATTACCCTATGTCTACTTTTTTTTCCTCTAAAATTGTACCTCTTTCCTCGTTCGTAATACAACTGAAGAAGGCTGCTTCCTCTTAAAAACTAGAACAGTGTAGAGCAGTATTAAAACCTACAGATGAAAAACCTAAAGATTTTACTTTTTCTGTATCACTACAAAAAGTATGCATTTTAATATCCAGTTATCCAGACTTTTAGATTCCCAATTCTCTAGAAGTTACCAGAATTTCCCAGAAAAGAGCTACTACATTTATTTACAAGAAAGCTTAGTGTTTATGAAAAAAACTGCTATATTCTATAGCTCTTGCTTCTTTTTCCAATTAGGTTTCCCGTCTAGTAGTCATTTTTGCTTCTGTAGATCTTCGCTAAGAAAGGAACAGTAAAGACAGATTTCACTTGTTACAATTAGTTTGGCATTTAGTGAATATATTGAGATGTAGATTATTAACTAAAGCTGTCAGGCATGCATCTGGAGGAGACTGAGAAGGAGAGTTTGGAGACTGTTGGCATGCCTTCTCCCTAAGCCACATACCCTTCCCATTAAGTGAGCAGATCATGGTCAAGAGCAATGGCCACACAATGAGTTCTTGCTAAAACAACACTCTGAACACATAACTGGATCTACTGAATCAAAGAGCAGTTATAGGCCTCCATTTTCTCATATTTCTAGACAAGAAAGAAAGGCTTGTCTATGCAACGGAAAGATCCAATCGGATGTCAAGGTTGCCAAGTCCATAGATAAAATTAGCTATAACTTCTACTTTCCTAAAGCTATAGAGAACATACCAAATTTAAGAAATAACACTTAGAAAACTTACAGCATACAGGATAAGCCACTTTCATTATTTAGTCTGCACTCTCATGGTCCTTTTAGCCAATTACCTGAAGTCACCATTTAGAAGCAAGTGTTAAAGCTGTTAGGTACTACTTAGCACCTCCTGCAATACACTCACAAGCAGAAATCTGTCCGCAATTCTATCACTATATTCAAAACAAGAAGTGAAAAAAGTTAATGTGGCTTGAAGACCATCTTGTCTAACTTCCAGATATTTCTAAATACTAAGCAACATTGCTCCATTTTCTTTCCCTCACCCATTAAGAACTTCTATCTTCAACCTGCACACCTTTCTTTAGGAATCACAACTCTTTGATTATTTCTAAACAGGCACCACAGGAGTCACATCAGTTCCTCCCGGAAATTTTCAAGGGACTTGTTTGGATTTAGATTGGAATACAAGTCTGATTTCTAAGGTCAAAAAACATAAACCATGCTTTAACTCAGTTTTAGAAAAAATAAGGAACTCAAAAAACCAAGCACAACCATTTTCCTTATTCTGGGGTGAGTTCCCAATTCATTTAAAAAGAAGTTTTCTTGTTCCTATGATTGTAACCCATTAATCTGGTTGTCCAATGGAATAATACCACCAGCTACTCATTTTCCATTGAGGTTCTGCATCACTTTTTGGGTTAAAAGGTCCAGTCAGCCAAGTACAGCAGAACACTCATCAGGAGCAGAGCATTTTGATCCCACAGGAAGGGAACAGCTCCCTTAAAGAGGGGGCCATACATAAGTAGAAAAGTGGAATAAGTTTGTCTGAGCAGATGGGAGTCTTCAGCAAGATATTTGATTGAAACCAAATGTACATACTCCTATCTAGGCACATCTAACACAATAATAATTTAAAAAAGCAAAGTAGTTTCCTCGTCCAAGTAGAATTATTTAAACAACTTTAACTATGCAGAAACAAAGAAGACAGTTAATTTCTGCTGCAGAAGTAACATTCTTCATCTCTCTAACTCAGCAAGAGACAGCTTCCACCAGGGTGCATTATGCTGCACTTAAGCTAGTAATGCAGCCTTTCTTCCCCTGGAGGCAGCCCTTCTCCACTTGGGCTCCTCCTGGAACTCCTGAGATGTGGTAAATCAGAATGCTGGAGCATGAGAGGCCACAGATGGATTTAGAAAATTTGAGTCTGAGCTGAAATCTCTGTCAAGGCTACTGTTAACTAAATCACACAGACGCAACTAGAGAAATGCTGCTTCTCGATTGTTTTTCTGCCACTAGAATTCCAGATATCCATTAATTCCTTTGGTATGCAGGAATACAACCTTTGCATCGCCTATCGTGTCAGGCAGGACACATTACGAATTCTAAATGCAAGTATCTGATTCTGTTTAATATAGATCTTCTGTCCTGTCCTGTCCTACAAATACCTCTAATAGCAATCAGGTTTTCAAGTGATACCAAGTGCTGACATTGATGCTAAAACAGGCAAACTGGAAAAATGTTTATGAATCTCCCCCAGAAGATAAAGTGTATTATTTTAATTTTCTGAACTCTTATTTATTTAAGCATATCCAAGGAACATGGCTATCACTTGTTAATCTAATTTTCAGGTCTCAGAAGCTGCACTCAGGTGGGCTTCACAAGATAGTTTGCTAAGACATAGGTTTGGTTGCACCTGTTTCAAGCAATACTGAAGACAGCTTCTTGTACTGAAACTGTTTTTTTTCAAATTCTTTTTCCCTTCTTCAAACATCTCATTCCTATACACATAGCAGATCCTATGTTCCTGAAGGCACACTGCAAGTTTCACCAGTAAAAACCCATGGATTTAATTAGCTCCTTGTTCTGAGACTTCAGTTTTATTTGTACAGCTTGTGATCAGAGACCACAGAAGCATATTTGGTACAACACATTTTATTTAGCATGCTTGATATGTGATCATTAGTGGCTTCCTAAAATGAGTTGTTTAATCTTGCTACCCCTAAAGTCAAATGAGAGGAATCAAAATAAGAAAGCCCAGCAACTTCCCATTTTCTGAGTGATACCTCATTTGGTCAAGAATTACACTGGAATTTACTTAGTTACTTACATCTAGGGAATCTTCATTGACCAGGATGAGAGACATGCTCTGTGAAATGAGTTTGCAAGAGTACCCTGCAAAAGAAATGAAACAAGAATTAGATTTTTAAAGAAGTATTACAGTTGAACTCAAAAGGAAGTTCTGAGTCAGATTACGATTTACATCTGAGTAGTGGCTCCCACCAGGCAGGCTACTGGAAGGTTAAGGCCACACTCCAACTTGATGTTTATTGGCCAGATCCCAACTTAATGTTTATTAGCAATAGAGTCTCCATTTTATCTGCAGTTTCAAATATACTGCTTAACACATTTTGATCAAAGAAAATACAAAATTTCTTAAGAGATATGCTGTATCTCTATGGTAAAAATAATCATTCCTATACATAAACTTCATTCATCCTTATGAAACCTGAATGACCTCCACCACTTTGCAGGAGTGGATGAGAAGTCAGTTACACCCCCATCGTACAGCTGGAAGCACACACGCTGCATCAGCACACATCACTGCATCACACTCCACTTCGCCTCAGCATGTAGTGGGACTTTAGTGAGGAAGGTGGTCCTGAGATCCATCAAAAAACACTGTTCAGGTGATACACAGAGAGCCCCTACCAGCTCCTACAGGCATCAAGAAACTGTACTAGACTGTTCTTCATGAGGAAGTGGGGAACCAACAAACAGCAAGTCATCACAGTGCAGAGCAGCACTCGGAAGGCAGTTCAACACATGCAGCAGGACATCAAGATTCAAATGAAGAAATACTGAAAACAGAAAAATCTCTTATTTTTCTAATAGTAAGAACTAATGTTTGCAGGACTGCTTAATAACACTGACCCAGCAGCTTCTCCTTCATCTGATTGTCACTTGAGACAATGAGTCATTCAGGATATACATACATGGAACTAACAGAATAAACAGTGTAATTCCATCACTACTGATGAGAAGAAGCAAATTAACATTTGTAAACTAATTCTACTGCTTTCTCAAAGCACATACAAGTTCTCTTCCAAATGGCACTACCATGCGGATTCATAAAGCACAGGCCTACTTGTCTATGGAAACATTAACCGTATGCCTCATTGCTGAACTAAGCCACGCAAGGAAAGAAAACACAATCAAACTATTTCACAGTTCTACCATGCTTTTGCATCAAAATGAATCACAGAAAGTGATAATGGTTGTGAAATGAGGACTATGGAAGAGCCGTAGGGCTTTTTTTGTCCTTTCACGTGTCTTAAATGAAGTAGTATACTACTACAATATAAGAGTAATGTTCCAAAGGGAACCACTGCCAGTAGAACCACAGTCAGTATCAAAAATAAGTCCCTCTCCGTAACTCCCATCGGCAAGAGAAAATTGAGGCATGAAACTGTTTTCTGTGAGATTTTTGGTTCCTAAGGAAGGCCATATAGGCTGGTCAACTGCACTACAAACCATTTATTGAGGCTACAGCATTTTTTATAATCGGGCTGGTTTTCTAGGTGTAATCCAGGGCTGACACACCTGTATCAATGACTTCTGTCAAGAAAATCCCTCATCTTTCTTTGTGGAAGGCATAATTGTATCATACAGTCACCTTCAGACAGTACATGACTACCTGCAGAAGTTCTGTTTCTATTCCATTTTCACAGCTGTGTAGAATACAAGTATCAGATGCAGCCTTGCAGAAACTTAATCATCTTACATGTGTTAATAAGCTAAGGTTTACTTTCTGCTATGCAGAAAGATGGAGAATGATATGGAAACCATTGGGAAAGAGATTAAATATATGCTAGTAAAATGCAACCTGCAACACGAAAGCTTTGCAGACAGCCTACGTCACTGGAAAGGTCTTTTAGGTAGGAGCACAGAATTGAGAAAGGAAGTCACAACCCGTACAGACAAAACACTGACTTGGGAAGAGAAGTCAGTTCAAAGTTTGCCATTTCTGAAAGTTAGTCCCAGGCTGAAGAACTACTTCCTTATTTCTACTGGGGTGAAAAGGAGGATATTACAAACTTAACCATTTTGCTCCATGTCAGGGATATTCTTTCACCAGGGAACAGCAATAGCCTCATTCAGCAGGCTGTTACAAATTCAGCATAACTAATTCAAGTGGATTTTCTAAGAGCATTTGATTGGAAAAGCAGCTGCAACGGCAAGCTGTAGTTTCTAAACTGCTGCTCATTGCTTCATTTTAAGTTTTTCAAATCTAACAAGACGCCAGTTGACAACTGGAGCTAGAAAAAGAACTCTGGAAAATGCTAACTTGGTCTGACTTGGGAGTCACAGAGTCAGAAGAGACCATTTTGTGCACTGTCATCACATTCAACAAGAGTGAGATCAAGCTTAGAATAGGAGGGTACAAGTTAAGCCCAATATTCTATAGGAGATCTACGCATAACGCACAATTTTAGGACTGTGAAGATGTCAAAATCTAACAATGGTATAAAAGAATCTGGAAATCATAAAGTTACATGCAAATTTTGTAGTCCTATTTTATTTAGGAAGTTTTATAATAGTTATTCCTGGCAGAACTAACAACACAGACAAAAACAGGCTGTCTGAGATCAGGGCATATTTTTGTCAATGCTTTTGACTTGATCAACTGCTGGCTCAATGCCAGATATAAAATGTCAATCGACACTTGTGAATTGCTGTCTGGGTCTTAAACTTAAAAGTCTGACTAAAAGCCCATGAAGCAGATGAATCAAGTACTTCTGGGACTTGTTTCCCTTCAAGTGTCCTGGGAGAAAACCTGCTTGAACCAAAGTTCAAGATCATAGCCCACAGGCACACTCGCACTGCAGGCATACAGAATACATCTGAGGCAAGAACATTTATCCTCTGTGTTTACAGAGGGCACATACGCCCTGCTCCAGCTTCGCTGTGGGACAGACAAGCTCACTGGCATTGCTTCAATTTCCACAACAGAAAAATCACAGAAGTATTCCAGGAGAGGCCTGAAGAAGGTAAGGAAAACAGAAAGCAGACATACACGTGGACCTGTGGCTTCATGACTTTCAGGTTACACATGCACTATAATGTGAAGATATGGAGTCAAGGTAAGTGAAACAGAGGCACAAAGAGACATTATGGGTGACTCCCAGCTTATGGCTACTGAACACGATTTTAGGGCCTTTCATATGTACAACTAGTGTAGCATGAGTTACTGGCTAGAATGCATCAGTTCAGATTTCCCGGGAGCCTACCAACAGAAGTCTGTCACAGTTTTCAGAGTAATAGTCGCTAAAAGGCAAAGGAGATTTGATTCTGTAAGAGAATTACAATGTCAGATCCCTGCAAAGCATTGTAGAGCTCTTTGCAGAGACTGGCTAACAACAGCTTCAGCAGCTAAAAACAGAAAGCACACTATGTCATGCTTGAAGACATTTCTGAAACCAGAACTCATATTTCCTGTACTAAGTTGCAATGTCTGATCAGTATTAAAACCCACTATGAACACACTCAGTCTGCAAAACTGGAACACAACTGAGTGGAAGGCATGCAACCACCCCACAGCAAGGTGAAGCATCACTCTTTAAAGAAGTCAATCATGCGATTAAAGACAACAGTTGCACATGCAGACTCTGAAGACCAAAGAATCAGCAGCAAACCAGAAGAACAAAGTATTTCAGCTCCTCAACGTGACCACCAAGAGTTGAAGAAGACCTAAGTACATAAGCATATCCATAAAGCAAGCAGGAGACAGTAAGCATCACTGCCACACACTGTGAGGATCTGAAAATACTTCTATTCTCAAGACTGCATACAATACCTGAAATGTAACTGTACATGTGGATTGGGTCTTAAATTACAAACAGTATTTTGTAAGCTAAGATACATCAGTAAGTTGGAGACATAAGAACACCTGTCTTGTGCCTTGACAAACAATCCATATTAAACTATCCATATATTCAATAGCAACAACAGCTTTCTATTAAGACTATGATTACGATATACTTGACTAGTAGATACATGAAAGTAACAGCATGAGTAGTTAGTTATTCAAGCATTCACCTACTTTCACAAACAAAACTTGCAACAAGTTGTAAGTTACACCCATTTTACCCATCATATTCCAAACTACTGAAATCAAGTAAAGGCAGTCCATAAGAATGACTGTGAAATAAATTGAGACACAATGCACAGTAAAACTAAAACATTATAGACTGACTGAGTCCTCTACTTTCCATCCGTACACAGAATTATCTTCTTTTTCATACATTTCAAGAAGTGCAGTTCACCAAAAGCTAAGTCAGAGTCTCTTTCCACATTAACAAAAGCTGCATATCATAGAATCACAGAATGGCTCAGGTTGGAAGGGACCCCACAGATCATTAAGTTCTAACCCCTCTGCCACAGGCGGGGCCACCAACCTCTAGATCTGATACTAGATCAGGCTGCTCGTGGCCACCTCCAGCCTGGTCTTGAACACCTCCATGGACAGAGCATCCACAGCCTCACTGGGCAGCCTATTCCAGCACCTCACCACTCTCTCTGCAAAGAACTTCCCCCTGACATGCAATCTAAACCCTCCCTCCTCGACATTAAAATCATCTGCCCTTGTCCTACCCAAGTAAAAAGTTGATCTTCCTCCTCTAGAATCTCCTTTTAAATATTGTAAGGCTGCAAAGAGGTCTCCTCACAGCCTTCTCTTTCCCAGGCTGAACAAGCCCAGCTCCATCAGCCTGTCTTCACACAGGGGATGCCCCAGCCCTCTGATCATCTTCATGACCCTCCTCCGGACCCTCTCCAACAGCTCCGCACAGCCTGACATTCAGTGCAAAGCTTCCAATCCAAAATTCCCAGCTTTCCAAAAATAAAGGCTTCCTCAAGCCTATCAGCTACCAAGGAGCCAGGCTCTGAGTACAAATCAGGTCTGGTTTTGTTTTAAACATCCACACATCACATCTGCTATGTAACCTGCTACATCTCAGACAAATTTGATGTAACCAAGAAGAATACCTATGTTGAGAGCTGTTTCCTGTTTGTCCCCTGTCAGAATCCATATCTTAATTTCTGCCTTCATTAGTGTGGCTATTGTTTCAGGAACACCTGCTTGCAGGCGGTCTTCAATGGCTGTAGCTCCAAGAAGCAGTAAATCCTGAAAGAAAGAATTTGAGGGATTGGTTTCTTAGGATAAATCTCTGTTTGGAATACTCTAAAAACAGGGAATTAAAAACATGTTGTGCCTCATTGCTAATACAGCTTTTTGACAAGCAATACATACTGCAGTAGATTTGTGTGTGCCTATTCTACTTTCCCAGCACACACATTTCAGGATGCATAGAATGGAACCTGGTGTTTATGATCAGAAAAAGCTGGCAGTGTTTCAAGAGCAATTAATCGAAGTTACACAACTCCAAAACTATCCTGTGGATGAACATATACACTAGAATATTCAGTAATCACTGTAGCAACATGATGAGTGGTCACAGATTGTTTCTTAAGCTCACAAAACAAAAGTCACCTGGCATCACATCATTGAAACTAACTTCCCTCCCATGAAATGTACGCACAAACTGGATACAATCACTCAAAGCAAAAATTATTCTAACTATTTATGGATATAATCACTACATCTGTGGAATAGAAGTGGTATGGACATTAATCAATCCAAGTACCCGTAGTCTAATACAGATGTGTGCCACAAAAGAATGTCTCACACAACGACTTAATACTACAGAATAAACCATATTCATATGCAATTGTAGAGTGATTGCTTGAAGAGATTTGGCAACATCACAGGAAAAAAAAAAGTTCAGGTTGGCAGAAATACCAAAGAAATACACCTTGTCAAAAGGCATAATCCAGTTATCCAATTTTAACATTAGAAGTACTATTAATGATTGCTTAGACATGCAAAAATGTTCCATTTAAAAGAAATGGGTATAAATTGAGTTTAGGCATATGCTCCATTTCAGGAACTGGGCAGACAATGTTTGCAAGGACTATTTTTTTTAATTAGCAAAAATAGATGAAGAGAACATTACAGCAATTCTTGCTTCTATTTATCTATGTATGCATAAATAACTGAAGGGGAAGCTGTCACCCATACAGGCATGTAACCAGACGTTAATTAATGTAAGCCATGACAACAAATAAGTTTTGTTAAGAGACGTTCAGTAGATAAAGGCAGTAGTATGAACTCCCATGACCCATTTACTTTTACTTTTTAACATTTACTTTTTAAAGTAAATTACTTTAAAACTCGTTTGAGTTTTGGTAAAACATTAGCCCTATTAATACAAGCAACATTTGTACATAACAAACACAGTCCAAATGTGTAACTGCAGCTCTCCTGTGTTCCCAAATCTACCTCTTAAGTGATTACACATGAAAGCATAGTGCTGGGAGTGGCCAAGCTACCTGAGCAAGGAGTTACTATTACACCTGTTAAAGCCCTCTCAGCCAATTTATGGGTACCCAAAAAGACAGCTGAAGATTGTCTCTACACACACCTGCACTATGATCCAGTGACCTCAGTCAGACTGAAAATACCACTCCCACTCTTATTTAAACCCCTTAAATGCAAAGTTGGTGTGTTAAAACAGTTATACTACATCTCAGTTTATTATCTAGAAAAAAATAAAATCCTTTATAGCAGGGAATTAACCGGGGAAACACAAACTCTGAGAAAAATCTAAGTTTCCAGTGCAATTCCTTGCTCACTTGCTGACCAGCAAGTAAACTAACATGAAAGGAATATAGTCGATTTTTTTCCTTCCAATATGGTGCTACAAAGTTCAAAACTCCATATCAAAAACCCACTTGTGGCTACCCATTTTTCAAGATGTTAAATTATGAAAGGAGGCAGAAGGTAGACAGCAAAAAATGTTTTAAGGATTGAGAAAACATCTTCAAGTTAGAGAATCAACCTCATGTCAATGGGTCGATCACTCATGATAATTTTTCACATGTGAAATAAGAAAATATGACAGTAAAATGCAGGAAACAGGAAGCCAAAAAGCTACATAAGCCTTCAAAATCAATGCTTAGATAACAACACTGTTACTGATCAGCCAACAGAAGATGACACATCAGAAATCAGTTTGAAAAGCAAGACCTAACCTTCAGCTACCCCTTCATGAGCTGCTGGAGTGTTTCCCTTACTCCACTAAAGCTGGCTCCCACCCTAGTCTCAGTCTTCTCCCTTATTCTGTCTCAAATAACTTGAATAACCAATGAAGAGAGCTCTGGAATTTGAATTGCACTGTTAATATTAACAAAAGCAATTTAAATTCAACAAGTGTTTAAAATAAACCACTGAACAAAAATCAGTGAAATACCCAGAGCAAGGGGGAAAAAGCATGAACAAATGCAGATGAAACAAGCCAACTACCTGCACTTTCAGACAGCAAATAAAAGATCAGTAAATATCGAACACTGGCCCCTAGCGTTGACATCTTAACACTTCATCAGATGAGTGATCAGTTAAAACTTCCTCTCACACCCGCCTTAAACTTTCAGAATTACTAGTTCAACAGTCACATGAAAGGAGCAGTGTTTGAGCTGCAGGCCACACAGAGCACACGGGATGCCTGTAGTGTCTGAAACATCCCTCAGAAAACCTCACGTGTGACTGTCCTACAAAAAAGAAGCAGCTTCTCTTCATGTATTAGCAAGTGAGAACTTGATGCAACATGCTGATTGTATCAGTTCTGCTACCAAGTTAGACTGGTAGAAGGTCTTCAATTAAGAATACATTTCCATTCTTCTGCAGCTGAAAAGAACTATTGGTTGTATTGTATGAAGCCCAAACTGCATGCAAAAGCAATCTGCATTTGACCCTCAAAAAAATGTCTCACCTTCTCAATGATCTCATAGCATTCTTCCAACTTCTGAGTTCTGTCTTTCAAAAGTATACTGGCTTCGTTATAGACGTTCAGCCATTCTCTGTAAGAGTTTTCTGACAGATCAGCATAAGCAATGCACAAAGTCCTCAGACCTACAAAACAATACAGTGTAATTTTAATATATGCAGTGACTGAATATCTGCAAAATGGCCTAATGAACACTAAATTCTACCCCTGTCACTGAAGCTCACTGCAAACTGGTGAATCCTAGTTTTATGTACAATTTTTTTTATCCATTTATTTCCACAAATACTGAACAGGCATATGGCTCATACAGGTCACTAATCCTGGTGCAAATCAAGAGAGCCTAATGGGTACAAGCTTCTCCCTAATTTTCAGTATTGCATTCTAGAATTACTTACTAGAGCAACAAAAGAATCATCTTCCATCATGTTTTGTTTACACATCAAACAAGCTTGCTATTCTTTATTTAAAGATCAAATTAAACAAAGAACTGACTACATATGATCGAGCATGTTACTCTGCACATTTCATTTCCCTCAATGTTTTCTCCTTCAGTGTATGCTTACAACTCCATTATTAATAGCAGTTATATACACAGAGAATTGGGCCTGTGATGTATGACAACCAATTTAGGCTATGGACCAAAATTTATATGCAAAAGTATAGATTTTTTTTCTAGCATGAAGTCAGGCAGAAAGGAATACATGCCATGAAACACAAAGGTTTCATTACTACGATGTGGGAGTCTCAAAAAAAAAAAAAAACAACTAAGGCTGAATAAATAACAGTTTCAGATTTAAGAGAGAAACAATTCATTCATATTTTTACTATAACGTCAATATTTTATCCTAGCACAGAAAAGGGAACAAAGCCAAGTGCTTTCCTGTGAACAGAGGTGTTAGATCAGTCAAAGGCCTTGAGACCACCTCAATTCATCTTGTGTCCTCCAGGCATCTCAGTATGTTCACATTATCAATCTGCTTCATAAAGCTAGAGACTTTGTCATCCAACTTTTTACAGTGGTAAAATACCAGTTACTCAAATTAAATTGGAAAATACAACTCAGGTTCCTTCATTTAATAACAAATAAACAGCTCCAACTCCTTCCAAATTCCATTTCTGTACTGAAATTACACAGAAGCAGAAGTAGGGCACAAATTTCCTCAGGTCTATTTATCTTAGAAGTTGATAATCTGCTGCTACATGCCAATTTTGAATATACAACATCTTATATACATCTTATTTGGCACTAGAAAGCTTAGATAACAGGACACAATCTAATAAACTGGATTCTTTTGATATGCTGCTTCTCTTACCTTCTGTGGCGAAGTACTCAAGATGGCACAGTGTTTGCTCCATATACTGGGAATCTTTCGAAAGCCTCTCAAAAATTACATTATCCTATTAAAAGCAAATTCATTACAATAGAGTAAGTCTACATATGAAGTTTGTACTTGTATATTTACCAGCTCAACTGAAGTTACCTGGCTGGACTTGCTTACATCAGTAATGTATTCAGGTTTGAGAGAGACTGGTTTGAATAATCATGTGAGCTGTGCCCAGTGGCAGATATAAGAGCACAACTACTTCACATAGCAGACACAGAAGTACACTATGCCTCTACACTTTCCATCATGTAATCCTCCCTTAAACAGAACACCCTGTTGTGAATTAAGCAAACGTACTGTTTTTTCAGAGTATGTATGTTGTCTTTTATTCAGCACTCATTGTAATCTTCTTGCAATCCTTTCCAGAAAAGATTCCCATTGATGTTTACAAACTGAAGGTAGAAAAACCTTCTTCTTGCAACTTCTTCTAAATCAAATGCCAATTGAAATACTTTTGTACACAAGTAACAGAAGTAATCAAAATGCAGCAGCATCATCTACCTGTCTCGTTTTATCATGTGACTACCAGATTAAGACGCTACATTATGTAAAATATGCAAACCCTAAATGTGCTTAAATACAGACTCTAAAGCAAACTAAGTGTGCAGGCCTACATCCATCACAGAATGGAGGCACAGAAAACAAGAAATTTATGATCTAAGTGTCCGGATAGGACATTTTCATCAGAACCTGGTAGGCTTCATGTAGAATACACAGAGTAAGGTTTAGATGAGCAGTGGATGCAGCAGAACATATAAAATGAAACACCGTAAGGGAGCAGAAGGGTTGTAGTAATTAGCATATCGGACATCTGATCCTGCTCAAACCAAAGACAGCAAGAAGTTTTTAACTCCTGTTTTCCATCCTTTTCACTGCCAGTCTACAAGGAGCTGTTAACAAAGGCACAGTAATAGCAGTGATTGAACACAAACAGGTGCAAGCCAGTGAGAAGTTACTATTCACACAACTTTAAAGTACTAAGTAGCAAAAGTAGGCTTAATTCCTACATTCTACATTAGCTTGAAGCTAGCACCATTTTTACCGTAACAGAGGAGTTAAACTGAAGCAGAGCAGTGCACCAAGCCTATGTGTCAAGTAAACCAGATCCTTACCGGAAGTTAGGAAGTTTTCCCTGATGCAAAAAATCATCTCCATGATTTCCACTGAAATCAGAACCACACTTTGGCTGTGGAGAATGCTGTTTTACAGCCTTTATATTTTGCTAAGTTACTGCTCATCAGTGAAGACAGAAACATAACTTGGTGCAAGACATGATGACAAATAACAGCAGGTGCAGAGATGTGAGAGAGCCAGATCAAGAGCCAACCACTTGAAAGCAGAAGTTAGTATTACAGCTTTAGACAGCAGCATTTTGTCTAGCTCCTGAATTCCTGCTGCACGGCTGAGTGAAATCCAGCCTTTGCTTAAGTTAAGGGTACTGTTCCCATTAGTTTCAGGATTTCACTCGGGTAGTAAACAGCCTAACAACTTGCCTGCAAAAGAAGTCAAAGAAGGAATTACAGACCTCCTAAATCACTTGGTCCTAAACAAAAAGCCAACTGGTATTATGCATGAGACATGAAGTGCCAGCATCAGTCACAGCTGTTGAAACAATAACTGGTAGTATTAGCTCTCCATTGAAGTGGTATGATTACTCACAGCTCCTTTGCAGTAGAGACGCAGTTGTCCTGCTGGAGTTCGAACAATCACTGACATTCTCTTCCTGTTACTATTGAAAGAAAAACATTTGTTTTCATTATTTATATTGATGAAGCGGAAGCCCTGTTCTAGCCAGTGAATTCCCAGTTGTGCTTAGTGCATCAAGAATCAGGTGAGATGGAAGAGTTGTAACTTAAGACCTCACAATCCTAGAAAGCAGGGAGAAATATTAAACTGCACATTTCCAGCTTCAGCCCCACGGCTCCCGAGGGCAAGCACTTGACCAAAATGCCTATACTTGCAGCCAAACCTGAGCAAGAACTTGGAAAAAGCAAGATGGCATAATAATTATCTCGAACAAAGAGGATTCATTTGCTCTCATCTTTTTTCTCATATCTCAAAGAAAATAGTTTATGGGGATTTTGGCTAAAAATGGAAATACTAAGGCTTCAGCTTTAATATTCAGTGTATTACTCATAGATATAACATAGTTACACAACTATCTACTGACATAAGGGCAGTTATTTAATTTTTAACTCAAAAGAATGAAGATCATGCAAAAATATCACAGAAAGCAGTCACAGTCCAGACCAGCTTTTAGCCTGCTTACCCTCTGAGTACTGCACATCAAGACAGACAAGTCTGATATATGTATATATTTAAAGTACAGGTAAATAGTTTAAGAGTCTAAGGTTTAGGAGTGTAAGGTAAGGGATTTTTTTTTACTTAATTATTTTTAATATAAACATTCTGACATTTCACTTATCCACTTCTCCTTCCTAATAGACACTGGAAATAAAAATGCAGTTTATAAGGGTGAGAGGCAAACAAAGAAATTCCTCCCAAAAGAAACTTAAAGAAACTATAGTTCTGTATTCGAAAGTTAACTATAAGCATACTTGGATGCATCCCTGGAAGCCAGGTGGATGGATCTTCAAGCAACCTGATCTAGTTCAAGACGTCTCTGTGCATGGCAGGAAGCCTAAACAAGATGAACTGTAATGGTCTTTCAAACCCAGAGCTGTCTATGACTTTATGTAATTCTTGTCCTTAGCCAAAAGAGGACTCAGAAGAAGATGGAAACCAGGAGCAGAGGTGTTGCGCTTCCCTTCTTACAAGTATGTACAAACACAGCAGAGTGTCAAGTCTCAAATCCTTCTCCTTGAAAGTTACTCTGGCAGATCTAACCCCTTTTTGTAGGCTTGGGAAACATTTACACATGCTCTTACTATGCCTGATCAGACTAAACCGTCTTTTCATGCTTTCCGAAGCAAGTCTGGAAGGACAACTGTTAACTATGCTAAGAATTTACGCAGCAAACTAATGGCCCTGGGAAACTTCCATGTACTTTTGAAATGTAATTATAGGGATTCTCTCACTTGGTCCAGTGGGAAAGTTGACACCCACAGGGAAGAACTGTGACAGCACTTTCTAAGAGGACTGCATGAGGGCTATAGATACTCCTGGGGAGAGCAGTCAACTTGTCAGTAACCCTGATGGATTCTTCTAGCACTTTTTAAGATATGTTCATAATAGCCTAAGTAGCTACATTCAGAACTGGAAAGGGTGAAAAGAAATCAAATTCAGTCACAGCTAGTTGTTCATAGCTAAGCTGCTTCTTACAACAGGCACCAAAACGTCCTCCAGCAGGCAACTCTACGTATGCAAATAAAACACAAGCGTTTTGCAAACCTCCTGTAAACATTCAATCTGAAATCATGTTCTTCAAGTAGACAAAGGATACATCAGGATATAAGCGAGGTATGGAGCAACACTCCCAGAGCAACAACTTCACAGTAAAAAAGGAGCTTGAGTAGCAGGGGAGATCTCCAAGATCACATTGCAACAGTGGCCACCAGACACCATTTTTAAGAAACTCTTACAGATCATTATTGGAAAAATGGGGGTGGAGGAGCATGAAAAAACTAAGGAGGCTCAGCTTTTCTACTGCATCAGCTATATATTTATCCATCCAAGATATATATTTACAAAAAATGTTTTTCACTGCATTAAACACATTATAGAAAACTTACCTGGAAAATTCCAGAACATTAAGAATTTCAAAGGTTTTTTCTTTTCCCAGCTACAAAAACAAAGACATTTACTATTTTAGGTATAAATTGCATGATATTCCTATGTGTTAACATACAAGTTAGTTAAAGCATTTTTGCTTACACATCCTGGTGTAAATAAGCTGAGATAACAGCTCCCTCTCCTGGTGTAAGTGATGTAGAGCCTTATTTAATGAAGATCATTAGATTCTACTTGAACTTTTAAGATTGTGGCACTTCCATTTACTACTTTTATTCAACTTCAAAAATAATCTTACTTTAGAGATATAAGCATTCTCTACATTCTGCAGAGGGGATAAGAGCATAGACAGCTCTAGAATGCATGCCTCATCCTAAGCTCTTCCCATTAAACTGTTAGTTTCCTGCAAAATAATAAGTTTGAAACAAGTTCCAGACTGACAGATTTGTTTTAAGTGCCTGGCTTGAAGTTGTATGAAAAACATGAAAGAGGATGTACTGAAAAGAAAAAAGTATATCCATTATTCTTAGTAAGCACCTTACTAGGTATTCCAGAAAAAGTTCTTATCTCAGCTGCACCTGTACATGTCTGGAGCCACTTCAGCACAAATTGCAACTTAGTCAGAATGCAGCCCCATGAGTTAGAGACTGCCCATGTCAAATACTGTGTTAGTTACACTCCCCAGCACACATACAGAGATTGCAAGGAAGATGAAATTTATTCAGAAGATTATCTAACTTAGAAGAAAAAAAATATTTTAATACAAGGAATTCAATGTTTAGAAGTAGAGCAACTACTAAATACAACAGTTAGAAATGTGTTAGACACAACTTTCAAGAAAAGAGGAGGTACAGAAGTGAGGGACATGGTTTAGTGGGAATGGTGGTGATTTTAGTGGTCTTTTCCAACCTTATTGATTCTGTGACCTCCTTATGCATGTGTGCTACTTTGTGCTTCCCAGGTAAGTGAAATGATCTTCAAGCACAACTACCATAATTTCACATGAGCTTGCAGTGCCCTACTGCCCATTCCACAGAGAACAGAAGACTCTGCATATAAAACAGACTAAGACAACAACTGACAAACAACAAAAGCCTCTTTTAACTACCTTACCAAAAGCCTTATAAGTAAGAACCAGATAGGAAACATTCATGCTCTACATGAGTGGGGCACACTGTGCCATGCAGGTCGACTTACCGCATCAATGATAACTGAATGAGGAGTCCTTTCTGTGAAGACATAACCAAGCTTTTTTGCTCCTTTCACTAAAGCCCCTTCATCTGCCAATAAAAGATTAAATTTGATGTGATAGGTAGAGAAAGTAAAGTGCAAAGCTCACATCTAAGCAAGACATTGTGCCAAAATAGAAGTCCCCTTTCCCAGCTGTTCAAACTTCCATGTCTGTACGCTAGAGTAGCTGCACATTCACAAGAAAATTCACGTTTTACTCCTTGAAAGGCCATGTGAGATCAGCTAGACAAGCTTCATACTTCATCAGTAAAAAACACTGCAATTTCTGAAGCATTAAGTCCTACTGCTGTGGAGTAGTTATATTTTTCTACCACATGGAAAAGGGGAAATACCTGTTCAGAAAACAAGATCAAAGCTGAATTACTGTATATTCTTACAACATGCATCTAAGGGGTTTGAAATGGATAGGCCTTAAAGTTCCCTTTAATTCAAGCCATTCTGTGATTCTGTGATGGGGAACAGGGTACTGCTATTCAGAACACTGGCCCTACATAGCTCTTTGAGTACTACTGTGCTTCCTGAAAAGACAAAACGAGTGAAGAGCAGATCCAAATACAGCCAAGACTCTGCTCTGTACTGCACTGGGTCCTGTTTCAGCATCTACTGATAAGTTGCACTCATGCCAAATACACCAAGTAACTGTACATGCAGAAACAAATCAGTACTATCACTTCCCTTTACATAGTGAAGTCACTGGAAATTTTTTGCTTTACAGCCCTGCAGAGAGACAAGAGCAAGAGGCCTCTTAAGAGTAGAAGGGATGAAAAGCTCAGCCTGTCAAAAACATCATGGGACTTGACTGCAGTTTTGCAGAAGGCATTAAAAGCAGCATGCATTGATGACATTAGGATCTACTGCTAATATCACACTGGACCACCTAGCTTTTAAAATTAATTTCTTAGGAGTTTCTGAACCTTCCTTCCATCCCTATCCATCCACTCCTTACATCCTCCCCCCCCAAAAAAAAAGGAAGCAGCAACCCACCTGGCGAGGAGGCCTGGTAGATTATTTTATTTCCTTGTCTCTCAGGAACTACAGTGTGACACACGGCCAGCAGGGTGAGGAACTCCTGTATGTGTACAGCTGTGGGCTAGACAGGACACCATGAGGGTTAGTTTTAATAGTACACACAGAGAGGCAACTGTCCCCCAGTCTGAGAGGATGATCTCTTAGGTCACAGTCAAAAAAAAATCCTTGAAAAATAAAAATAAAAATAAAAATAAAAATAAAAATAAAATAAAATAAAATAAAATAAATAAAATAAAATAAAATAAAATAAAATAAAATAAAATAAAATAAAATAAATCTATTCCCTGATTGAAGTAGTTGTCTTACTTGGCACCAGAACATCAATAAAACAGAGTCAAAGGCCAGCATTAATCAACTATATTGACAAAAATAAATGTTTCACTTAAGTTGCAGAGGGATGGGAAGCCCTTCAAACCTCCTAACATGGAAGCACTAATTCTGTAATTAAAAACTAATTCACCCTCAGCAAATTTGCAGATGACACCAAGCTTAGCAGTGCAGTCAACACAGTGGAGGGAAGGGAAGTAATCCAGGGGGACCTGGACAGGCTGGACAAGTGGTCCCATGAGAAACTAATGCAGTTCAACATGGCCACATGCAGGGTGTTGCACTTGGGCTGGGGCAATCCCAGGTATTTATACAAACTGGGGTAAGAACTCCTGGAGAGCAGCTCTGTGGAGAAGGACTTAGGGGTCCTGGTGGACAAGAAGCTGGACATGAATCAGCAGTGTGCACTTGTAGCCCAGAAGGCCGACTATACCTTGGGCTGCATTAAAAAAGAGGTGGCCAGCAGGGAGAGGGAGGGGACTGCCCCCCTCTACTCAGCTTTTTTGAGGCCCCATCTGGAGTACTGCATCCAGACCTGGGGCCCACAGCACAAGAAAGATGCAGAGCTCTTGGAACAGGTCCAGAGGAGGAACACTAAAATGATCAAAGGGATGAAAAATCTCTCCTACGAGGAAAGGTTGAGGGAACTGGTCTTGTTTAGCTTGGAGAAGAGAAGGCTCCAGGGAGATGTCATTGTGGCCTTCCAGTACTTGAAGGGAGCATATAAACAGGGAATGACTGTTTACATGGGTTGATAGTGATAGGATAAGGGGGAATGGTTTTAAATCAAGACAGGACAGATTTAGGTTAGATGTTAGGAGGAAGTTATTCAGTCCAGGGGTGATGACACACAGGTTGCCCAGAGAGGTTATAGATGCCCCATCCCTGGAGGCACTCAAGGCAAGGCTGGATGTGGCTCTGGGCAGCATGCTTTAGTGGCTGGTGACCCTGCCCATGGCAGGAGAGTTGAAACTAGATGAGCTTCGAGGTCCTTTTTAACCCAGACCATTCTATGATATGATATGAAGCACCTCAAGCTTCATATAGGCAAAAGGTGTTCGCCATAAGATACTGATAATTAATTAACAAGACCTACTGCTTTGGTAGCTTCCATGATAGTTTTCAATAGATAATCACACCGGAATTAAGCTCATTGCAACTGCACTCTGAGTGAAGAACATTCAGAGCGAACAGCAGGAGTAACCATTGTGCGCTGCTACACAGGAACACATCATCCAGCCAAGCAGAAATTTCACCAACAGTCTCTACAAGTTCAGCATCATGACAACATAAAATACATCGTTCAGACTGCATAGTCACCATCTGCAACACTGAAAATTACATAACACACATCATTCATCAGCAAATTCTGGCAATTCTGTAGTGATTTGAAGCAAAGCCCCCTATCCCATTCTTTCCTCCTTTCTACCTCTCCCCTCTTGCCCAATGTTTTCAGGCTCATAGCAGCCAGGAATAGTGCTGAACTGCCCAGATCAAACTCAGGCATATTAACATCATACCCGGTTCACACTTTTACTAGGACACTTGGCTGAAACCATTTCCCTTCATCGTGCTGTAACCATACTACCTACAGTTGCTGCACTGAAACCTTACATCACAGCAGCCATTTGTGCAGTGATGGAGCCATTTTAGCAGAAAATCACTGAAGTTTGCAGTTCAGCTTGCAAACTGTCATGAGCTTTGGTATATGAAAAAACCATCTTGTTTCCAAAATTCTCATTAGAATACCTTATTTCATGTTTTCTCTCAGAGACATTACAAATGAGTACTTTTCAAGTGAAAGTGGCAGAATACCACTAAATATTCTCTGATGTGTAAAACTTACATTCTATGTATTTGTCTCACAAATGTGGTACTAAAATGTGAAATACACCACACTTATTAAGCAACATCCTTTAACCACTAACCAAAGACCCTGAAGGCTCCTCCATCAGAAAGGGAAATTTAAATTGTGACTTCTCTTAGAGCAGCAGCATTCACAGCTGGCTCTCGCACATCTTCATACTTCTCCATCTACCTCATGCTACATCACTGTTTCATATGGACCTTTTACTTTCCACAGAAATTTCTGAGCTGCATGGTCACGTGCCATTAAAGTGACCACTGCTGCATTTGACACGCAGAGTACAGAGGCTGTGTTCAAGAAAATGAACAGATTGCACATAACCAAGGAGCAGTGTGAGAAATGCTAAGTTCACAGCAAATTACTGTTCAGGAGGTTACTGCTGCTTCATTATTTCCAGTGAAAGCCACGGAAGATATCTCTCTCAAAAATGCAAAGCCTGCCAGACTCTCAATTCAGCACCCGCTGCTGCAGACCTGCAGTGTCCTTCTCACAGCTGTATCACTTAGCCTCTCTGCATGCTTTCATACTATCTGTTCTATCAGCTAGAAAAAACCTGTCTCTGGTAACATCACCGATTTTAATCCTTCCCACATATATATATTCCTGCTTACAAGCCAGCAGGGTAATTTGCTGCTGCCTTGGTATTTTCACATCTCACAATGGACTCCATGGCAATCTTCCAAACCTTCAGCAGCCGATCACCAGACAGAAGCCAGCTTAGCTTATCATGTCAGCTCTTCCACGCAGCTGTCATTTGTTTCCTTTCTCTATTGTTGCAACAACAGTATAATATTTATTGCACTAGTGTGAATCAAGATAGAGTGTTTGAATGTCTACTTCAGAGCTGTGATTAGCTCATTCTTATTAATGGTTTTTGTGGTAATATATCCTCTGAACCACACAGAGCATAATCCCAGCATAAGATGGAAGCACCACAGGTTAAATGATCCTGCTTTATTACGTGTTTTCCTCTATTTAAAGCAAACCTCAGCCATTTCGTGGCTGATGGTCTCTGGGAGATATTCCTCAAGTTTTACTTTAAGCTCAGCTCTACGTTCTCCCAATTCCATTTTTTCCTTCCTCCTTAATCTGCAGAAGGAACAAAGCTCTCATTCTAGGTTCCTTCTTCCCCCACTTCCCTCTCTGGGTGCCAACAGCTCAGGGTCAAAGCTATTGCATCTCTGGATAATCTGAGAAATATTCAGCTTCAATAATTTTCCATCAGGCAAAGATCTCAGTGAAGCAGCAAAATTTTTATTCGTTATTGCAATGGTGGGCATGCACCTCCTTAGGGCAAGGGAGAAATTGCACACTTGATCAGGGAAACACTTCTTATACCTTTTATACCTTTTTTTTCACAGGTTATTACTTGCCTGTTTCCTATTGACTAGGTACACCAGGCTTACAATCTACGCAACACATTTGTTAATCCATTCTTCCATACGAGGTCTACCACCAGCCTATTGTTTTTAGGATCATTGCATACATTTCTATGGATACAGAAGGGCAGTATTTCTTGAAGCTGTTATACCTGTTTCATCCTATGCCAGGCATTCCTTGCACTGCTCTGTATTTTTCCTTCCCTTACTACTTACAAAAGGCACATTTAAGAAGAAACCCATATCAGAAAACATCTAGAAGGTTACTAAGCCCCATTTCCTGATTTATGATACCTATTATGCTGTGCTAGCAAGCATAAATGTAATTGTATATTTGTATGTATGTAGCAGTCTTTCCTTTGTGCATTCCTTCACAAAAGCTCATATTGTTCATGTTTGATCACAGTGGGTATTGCTCAAGGCCTCTGGATTAATTTCTTACCCATGTCAGGGCATCCCAGCTTCTGCTCTATTCTGCTGCTCAGCATCTTTCCTGCAGCAGCCATTTTTTAAGTTCAGTAAGGGCCTATACCTTGGTGTTGAAAGTTTCTATTGCAAAAATGCAATCTAACTCTCACTATAAGGTCAGTGTGGAATACCAGATGTGTAACCACTTCACCAGTAATATATCCCACTGGCTAAACTTAATTCACACTCTGTCTCTAAAGCAAGAGCTACAAACATGTTCAGAGACCGCCTCATTTCCAGAAGCAGTCTCTGGATTGTTATCTATAAAGGATTATCTACAATAAAAATAGATCTGTGTTTTTTTGCCTTAACTAGGAGGCACAGCATCAACCATTATCAAGCAGAACACAGAGCACTGGACTGAAAGCCATATCAGAAGTCAATTTTCATCCCTTTACATACATATTCTCCATTACTCAGGGGGAATAAACACTGAGCTGAAACTTGGGTGTTTTGGAGAACAAGCCACTCTGCAGAGCTACATATCTGCATGGTGATGTTGCACATGCAGTTATGAGTCCCTCGTTGAAGAAACTGTATTATTTTAGCTTGGTACTCATAGCCTGAAATTACAATGAAGTTACATGAAGAATTTAAGTTAAATGTAATTTCTTCATTTACTTCTAGAGGCACTGATCTAATACTATCTGCAATATTTCCAGATAAGCTAGACTGATAGATTTCTGAGCAACTGGCCTAGAAGTGGCCAGTTGCTCAGAACAGGACACTAAAGTAGAAGTTAATAACTTGACTTTACTACTCTAAATAAATGCTGCCCACTATGTCAATGACAGCTAGTAAAATATTTACCCACTTCATTACCACAGAGAATTATAACTCACTATCTCAAAAAGATATAAAAATTCCTACTATTTTGCTCATTAAACTATGTGGAGAATAGCTGAGGATCCAATCCTGTAAATTCCTCTAAAACAAGGAAGCTGGTATGGCTGGAATGATGTTTCAGGAACACATTAAGGGGCACTGGAATACCAAGTGAATTAAGTACAAGTTTATCTTGTCAAAACCACTGAAAAATAAATGATGGAATGACTGTACTTGAGTAAAAGAAAAATGTCCAACTCCCATATGCAGCAAGGCAAAAAGCAAAAGAGTGAAGTATTTATTGTCAAGTGACTATTTAACTGTGACATGGAAGTGCATATGAATCAATGAATTTCTCCATGTGGAAAAAACTGCACTCATTAACATCCATTGACATTTATTGAATATTTATGGAAACCAAACAGTGCATGTGAGTAGTGGGTGGTGCATCTGAGCAGTAGTAACAGCAATGTGAAAGACAAGCCATGTTACAGACAGCCATGTACAGCTGTCACACCACAGTGAAGAGTGTCTTAATCAAATTATCTGCACAAGTTGGCTAATGGTGTAATTATGTTGGTAAAAACTGTGCCTTTTAGCTAAGAATTGGCTCTATCAAACAGCGTTATTGTGCTCTACCTATTGTAGTTTCCATGGAAATAAGTGGGAGGCATTACTTTTGGAGTGACCCGTATGTGTATATATATATATTTTTATTTTCAACTTGGAAAGAAAATTACTTAGTGTTGAGACAGCTCTAAAAGTAACACATGCAAGTAGATTGAAAAAAAAATACCAATACCAATACAACCTTCACTATCAGAGCAGTGTGCCATTATTGAGTGTTTGAAGAAGACGTCACACTGAGAGCTCCAGCTGCAAAAAGGCAAATGCTTAAAGGAGATTCATTGCCTTTCCGAGTACAGCAACATCTGACCCCACGAGACTGCTAGTGCTGTAAGTCCCATTTCAACTAGCTATGAAAATTATGACACTGAAGTGGATCCACATAAAAGGAAACCACTTATGCACCTGAACAGCATACAGCTAAGGGGTTAGAATCAGGCAACTTTTCTCTATCCCTCTATCCTATAATCCAGTCCTCATCTCATTGATGCAGGTTGAGAGAGAGACCTAGATTTTAAAAGGACACAAAGAACAGATGCAATAGTTTGCTTAGGTCATACACTAGATCATCGATCATCCATGGCTGGCATCCATCCCTCCAGGACAGTCAGGCTCCAAAAGGAATCTCCAGTCTACATAAGGCCCATCTGAAGTTTCATCATGCAGAAATTTCCCCACTGCTTGTCTGATAGCTGAGTTCACACAGTGAGTTCAGTCTAACCGTGCAATAACAGTACTTATCTGCAGTCAAGTTGCCAGCTAAAAGGAAGTGTGAGTACATAAGAGCTGAACACGTTGAACAAAGGTTTCTATCTGAGCTGTCTTTACAGTGACACCTAAGTATGCTATCTAAACCTATTTGTCAGCAGAGAATATTCCATCTATCCCTCTATCCTGAGGAGATTAAAAAACAAAGAGATACCCTAAAGTTAAGGAGCCATCTCAAGGGTAGATGAGATACTCTCAGTCAATCTAATGTACATCTCTTCTGCTTAGCATACTGAAACATAAAAATCACTTCTGTAGACTCCTAAAAACAACAGCTAGTAAGAGCTCAAGCACATATATATAGATTGCACATAAATCAGTAGCGTTTAGTGCAGCAACTACCACTTTGGAGCCAGAAACTACCATAACCCGTAACAGTAACTGCACATTAATAATGTGGGATGGTATCCAGAGGGACCTGGACCAGCTTGAGAGGTGGGCCCATGCCAACCTCAGGAAGCTTAACCGGTCCAAGTGCAAGGTGCTGCATCTGGGTTGGGGCTGAGAATAGCTTGAGAGCAGCCCTGAGGAGAAAGATCTGTGGGGGTGCTGTTGATGAAAGACTCAACGTGACCCAGCAATGTGTGTTTTCAGCCCCAAAGGCCAACTGTATCCTGGGTTGCATCAAGAGAAGTGTGATCAGCAGGTTGAGGGAGGTGATTCTGTCCCTCTACTCTGCTCTCATGAGACCCCATTTGGAGTACTTGTCCAGTTCTGGGGTCCCCAACACGAAAAGAACATGGAGATGTTGGGGTGGGTCCAGAGGAGTGCTAGAAAGCAAAGTTTGTTGTTTCAGTTTGTGCTTGCCAATATCTACATCCCATACTGTGTGACAGCTTCTGAAGAATAGAAGGGTTATGTTTTTTATTTTCTCTCTCCTTTTTTGTAAGTGATTTCTTCTTCTTTCTATGGCTACAGTTTCTAAATAAGAAGAGAACTGACAGTCCTAAGGAGTAGGTCCTCTTGGGATATAAGCAATTATGCAAAAACTGCCCATCACTTTAGGTCTCAGTCACTATAAGCTTAGACATGCAATTAAGTCCTAATCTGTTATGTCCTTTACAGAATATCCATCATTTGCAGCAATTTAAGCAGGTCGCATCACAACCACCTTGTAATGCCCTGGATTATTGCTAAAAACAAACAAAAAAATTAAATTAAAAAAAAAAAAAAGTATTTTCACAGGAAGAGGTAGGAGGAAGCCAATTTGTTTCCTATTTCTCTCTGTACTTTCATTTGTTTTATGACAACCCGTAGAGCAAACTTGATCACACAAGGAGATTTGTTTAGCATTCAATTTCAGACAGGTCTAGAAAGTAGGGCATTTAAGAGATACATGATGTTTACCAAGTAGACTTACATGGTCGTTTTCAATGTTTTGCAGCAGTCTTGGGTCATCAAATTCACATGACTCGCTGGTAGGAGGAGGTAGCTGGCTGCAGAGCAAGACAAGACAAACATAACAGTACAATATTGCCATTCTTTTTACTTAATCTCTTTATATTACTTCGCTCATTTTGTTAGAGAAAAAGAAATAAAATAAAATCCTAGCAAGAACTGTGAAAAGGACACATGACTAACACACAAAACAGTGAAAATAATTAACACTTGCTTCAAAAAACCAGCAAGAAGTCTAAAAGAGTTATCCCTGGAAGTGGATTTCAACATTCAAGTGTCAGTACATCTCCCAGGACAGGTATAGCAGAAACAGATTTAAGTGTTCTTAAAATGCATTGATTTGAAGTTTCCTCTTTAATTCAGTGAATTCTGCTTTAAGATGACTCCTGGAGGACTTTGAGTCTACATAGTCCAAAGCAGTATCTGGAAGAAATTCTTCTACAGAGCTGACTAAAGGAAGCATGTGAGGATAGAAAAAAATGTCAGTGAAGGAAGCAGCAACACAAAGGGAGAGAAGCATCTACAGAAATTCCATCTCAGCAGAAGTAGCAGCCTCTCTTATCAACTTCTTTCTAGAAGTAATCACAAAAACTAGAAGCACTAGAAAAGCCCAACTTAGCTCATAAGGAAGTAGTTTCCTAACAGACCTTGTCATCTACCTGTTTCTTTAGTAGGAACTCACTTCTTACCCATACCTGACATTCAAAGCCACACGAGCCATTGCAGCCTCCTCCAATCCTTAACTCTCCTGTCTGCACCATCTTCCCACTATGGGAGAAGTTGCATCACCCCCCACCAGCCCAGAGTGCTTTTCAAACAGGAGCCTACTTTCAAACACACTGTTCCCTTGGGATTCTTTCAGTTTCTAAATTGAAAGCAACCTGTTTGTACAGTTTGTTACACAGAATGCAAACACCTTGGAATAAATTTACCTGAAATCTTCTGATGAACGTTCTCTTTCCAACTCTGGAAAATGACTGAGGAATGAGATGGGAAAAAAAAACCACAATAAATATGTATTCCACTTTGGAAACTAAAGAATAGGTAGAAGGCAGAGATCAATGAGCCACCACACATACAAGTACACTCTGGAACCACAGATTAAGCTTTTCAAAGGTTTGAATATTTTCAAGTATCTAAATTAGTTATCATGAAACTCAAAAGCTAGTTTGCATGGAGATCTTAAGACTAGACTTAAAAATAAACAAAGACCTCAAACAAATATACAGCATCTGAGAGTCAGAAAGCTGAGTGCTGTGAAATATTAGTAATATCAAGAGATCTTTTTCATAAAAACAGAACAAAGACAGTTAAGAGGGCATCTTCTCCTGTACAAAGCAGATTTAACTCTTGTCTTCTGACAGAGGATTTCTGTCTTTAAGCCACATCTTCTTCCCTCTGCAAACAGCCAGAAGGTATTTAGCACTCCTGTTTCAATTAAGTCACAAGCAGACAGTTAGGAAGCAAGTAAGATTACTTCTCTTTTCATGTAAAGCATTCTCCAAGTTTGTGTTTCATAATTTGTGCTGCAGAACATGAAAATGAATGCTATAACCTGTGATCATAAAAAATGGTACAATATACATTAAACAAAATGTTCTAAGTGTATTCTGATCTAAAAGTATCTGTCATTATCATGCACATGTTCAGCTATGGAGTTTCTAAAAGGTCATACCTACCCGTATGTCACTCCAGCAATACTACATTTCTTGAAGTTCATGATATTACACGTTAGAGTACCTGTTTTATCTGAAAACAGGTATTTTACCTGGAAGAAGAAAGTTTAATTTTAACTTGCAAAGTAACAGAATTTAAATAAATGGAAAACATATTAAGTTTAAGGAAAATTCAGAAAGAGACCTAAGACCCAGAAATATCACAATGCAGGCTTATTACAGCTTGCTCTGTCTTATGAAAGCTAAAGGAAAACAAACAGGAAAGCTCTTTAACAGTATTATCTCTTATTTATCTGTAAATGCAGATAGGATCAAGTGGTAGGTATTGATTGCCAAAGCTACAGTTACGCTGGATTACACTAGTTGAATGTTCACTGAATCTTTTGGTTGTATTAATATCATAGAGCAAAACAGAAAGTAAAGGTTCCTGAAGAATCTGAAGCGTAAACAGACTCAAGGCTTCCACCTTCCCTAAGTCACAACAAATAAAAATTAGTTGTGAGCTAAATTACAGACTACAATCTTAACATTGAAAGATAAAAGAAACCGGCAACCATTCGGAAGGGATGGTACTAACACAGGAGGCTGTCCACTTAAAGACCAGAATTTTTCTAGATTTGCAGAGTTTTCATCAAGATCTGCAACTCAATTCAGTTCATTTTACCAATGCATTAAATCATCTCTGAATATAGCACTGAAGTGGAGCCTGAGCAAGTCAGAAGTCAAAGTAAATGCCCCAAAATGTAAGAAACTTCAAGTTATTAATAATTCTGACATATAACAAAGCAGAAAACACATTTGATCAAGTGATTACCCTGATTAATATAAAAATTCAGTCTAGTTGCATGGAAGCAATACTAAGCTACTTTTAGAAAAGCATTATAAGGGCCAAAAAGATACATTAAGCCACATAACATTTGCAGGAGACCAAATTGTTGTAGTAACTTCACAACAAAGCAACACAAACACAAATCATATTTTAGCAATTCTAAGGAAAAGGTCAAAAGTTATTGATAGTCATTCTGCTGAGCAGCACACAATGATTATGTATTTTACATACATCATTCACACGAACTATGAAGTTCATGTGGTTTAGTTACATACTTATGATTTTACTGGACAAGGAAAAAGTAGAACTAGGATTTCTCAACGGTACTACACAATTTCAATGGCAAAGTTGTGATCTCCTGCAGCCTTGCTGTGGGAAGCCCTTCCATTCTGACAGCCTCACTTGCAGAAATGCATGGTGTTTGTAACAAATATCTTATAACCACAACTTAATATACAATTGTTATTAAAGGAAAATGGAAAAGCATGTCAAGGAATACAATCTAAGCTGGGAATAAAACTGCATCTTTTTTGACTTGCATTTTTTTTAAGCAGTCAGAAATATGGATAACTAAGGAGGGCCAAGGCTGCTTGGGGCTGCTCTTTAGCCAAGCTTAGTGCTGTATATCCTGTTCTGGTACAGACAGTCACAAGCACAGACACGTCAAGGACAACGTCATATTTGAGAGAAGATAGGAAATACAGACTCAATTCTCAGGCTTAAAACTTTTTGTATGACTTTATATGACCTATAACCCTATCATACCTTATACTGGCAAGACCTGGACTAATGAAAGTGAAGAAGTTGCATTAAGCAAGCCACAATGCAACAGAGTCAAGCACATCTGTACAGCATTCTTTCACATCTTCCATCTCCCCAGACTGTAAAACAAACATTATACTTCAGAAAGTTTTTGCTTACCTGCCCAAGTTCCTCATTCAGATTTGAGGTTCTGGCCATTGCAGGTGTGTCTGTTTCAGGATAATACATATCCATGTCCTGAAATGAGAGCAAAATTAGATGTCTACTAGGCAAATTGAACATTAAAGTCTCAAATCTTCTGTATTTTAGAAGAATCACTATAACTTTTCTGGAAGTTCAAGGGTTAATCCATACCAAGATAAGGAATATCTCTCTTCTACTTGTTAGCATTCAGCTCAAGAGGTGTGGGTTTTTCCAGTATGTAACTGAAGAAATACATACTTAGAAAGTCAAAGCTTGCCTGAGTAAAGGTATAACCATTTTGTAGCATAAGGCACCACCAACTCATGTCTTTAGAGAAATATCATAAATATCATGACTCATACCAGAGTGATCTGAATGCCTCAAGATTTAAAAGAATAAAAACAAACATGCAAATAAAAAAATCCTCCTCCCCCAAATGAGTCTAATCTTTCTCTCTGCTGTGGTTGAGGGAAGCTATAGGGCACCATGAGTAAGTCAGCTTAAAGACTTCCCTCATCCTCAAAACCTAAAATACATGAAAGCAATCATTTATACAGCAGAGCTCCCTACAACAACATCTTTTCATTTCTTCTGGAACACAGTACCAATACAAAATAAATCCTCTTAATTTTGTCCTGCCCTCAAAACCAGGAATTCTGGTAAAGATTTCAGGTTTTTTATGTCATTTTGCAAAAGTGACTGCAATAAATCTATCCTTGTTACTTACTTACCCAATTTATGAAAAGAGCTTGAGTGAATTTGACAACTTCTAACGTCACCAGAAGACTGATTGGAATAAGGTTGTTGTACAAGATTATAAATGTCAGCAGATTGTACCCAAAGTTGACAGACAGCATTTCTGTGGACAGAACAACATAAGACAATTACGCAGAAGGCAGATATCTGAGTGGCAAGGTATAGGGGCAACCATCTTTCAGTAGTTGGCCTGATTTAGTAGCACTAAAATAACTAGTAAGTGTGTTAGCTTAGCATAAAGGTCTTTTTAATATTGATTTGAATATTGCATATATAAAAACACCCACAGAACACATGCCTGAAGATACAGAATACTATGTCAGGTGAAGAACAAAATTTGTATTAGAGATAAGAACACATTCTGAGAATATTTAGCTGAACAGATGGTGAGATGTATGATGTTCCACACTGTAACCTAAAATTAGAGATTTATCTAATGTGTCAATTACTCCAATTAAGAGCCAGCAATACCACTCATATCATAGCTTTACCCTTCAGAAACTATCCTGGATGGAATTTAATTCCTCCGTGGAATTAAAAACAAAGAACAAAATTTGTTTTGAAAGCTGCCAGTATTGGCAGACTTGAGAAGTCATTCTAAAGAAATATGAGCAAGCAAGATGACACAGACATCCAGAGAACAAACTAATTGAATCCTGCTTAGGCAGAAGAGCTCTTCATAACAAAGTTGGGCAGGTTGCCCAAATAGTGCAACTGCTCCTAAAGAGATGGAAAAGCATTTATTATCAGCAGTCAGAACAGAAGTGCTTCAGGAGAGATGTAAGATAACAGCTCCTCTCTTCTCCATGGCGCTGACCACAGCCTCTTTACAATAGACATAGTCACCATGTTTGCATTTTGCACTGTCACTGAAGCATAGGGAGGCACAGAACAATGGGGTCAGGGCCCATAATTAAGTAACCAGAGATGAAGGCACAGAAGCAAACCAGGAGCAGATAGAAGCCAAGAAGTTGCAGTCTGGACTCAGGCACCTCCAGGTGTGAGCATGTGAGTTTCATACCTCTTATCAATTAATATAAAGAATAGAAACACACCTTACTAGAATTTTTTTTCCCCTAACACAATCTTTACAGAAATTAAATATGAAAATTCCAAATCTAGCCTGACAAAAGTATTTCCCATGTGTAATGGTTACAGATATCACAGAAACTGTGTGTTCATTTCCAGGAAAGCACCTACAGAGATTACTAACCCATTCTTGTTTATTACAGGTTAAACCTGTTCCAAATTAGCACAAGCTCACAAGTTTGTTTCCCTCATCTTTCTTTCTTGCCATTTGAAGGCACAAACTCAAACTTCCTCATTAAAAAGCAAGGTGAATGGTGGAAAATATAATTTGATAACTTTCAATATTGCTACTAGAAGACACTGCAACTACCACAAATTAGAGTCAAGTCTGAGCCACTTCCATGCTCTTCCTATGAAAGATTTCCCCCAACCAGTTACTACCATAATTGTGCTTTGTCTTAAAAGTGCTGAAGATACTTTTTGCCATCTGTTTCTACCATCATGAGCAGAAAGACACTTTGCAGTGAGAATCATTTTCAGATTTGCATCTCAAGATGTTTTTAACAATACATTTCATAACCAGCTAATATAACCCTCAAAACATAAGACTAATAGCCAGTGATGCATTTCATTCCTAAGTATTTGCATAATGTCCATTTTTTATATCTGAGCTAATTAATTCAAGGATTACAAATGAAACCAAAAACCCCCTTTAAGCATACTAACCAATCAGTTCTCATTACAAATGACAGACATCAGAAGCCAAAGTGACTCAAACATGACCAAAGTCACAAGTACAAAAATCACAAGATTTAGCATGCACTCAGGTTCTCTACAAAAGATTAGCGTGTAGAAAAACAGAGGGAAGAAAAAGCTGCATCTAGACAAATACTTTTCTTCCAAATAGATGCAAAAAGTTTAAGTCAGCCCCATCAAGATGGATGCCTTCCATCTTACAGTCATGTACAATCCATTTATGATACATTTGGCAACAGTACACAATCTGCTCTAAAAAAATTCTGTGGAAATGCAGATGCATAGGTTCTCCACAGAGGTGGACACCAAACATCACTCTTGTTTCTCTTCTGTTTCTTTCCTGCTCCCTGCATGGAAGCCCAGTGATATTTACCTAACCTTTAAAACGTTATATTAACACAAGCCTCACTGGCCAGTTAACTTAAGCCAGTCTATACTCCAAAAAATAAAACAAAATGGCCATCAAAAGTTAGTACCAGGCATTGTTTCTTAAGTTCCTTTCTTTCTCAGCTTCTCATTTTATCAATTCATTTGGCAGTTAAGACCCTGGCTGGCCATACAATCTGAGACATCCCAACACACAGCCAGTGTACTCACTGTTAGAGCCAAGGTACCACACGACTTCACCGTGTGTTCTGTTCCATAATAAGGCACCTACAGAACTCACAAGGGCCATCACCAGGAGAATACAGAACAAAACCAGGATCTGCATGTTGGTTACTTTTTCCACATTTGATCTCTTCAGAGGTGCTTTGGTTGAATTCTGAACAGCAACAGAAAGGTAAAGGGTTATACAAACAGTTGCAAAAGCAAGTTAATTCTTTATTTTTAATGTCAGTTATAGAACTTAGTAGTTCAGCTCTATGTGGATGAATTTTGAATGCGAAGACCAAAAAAGCCAGAATAGTAGCCAGGAGTCCATACAGCTGCTAAACAGACAAAAGATTGGAGGAAGAGAAATATGCAATGCTAAAGATCTCATACGCTCTCCTGGCTGTCCATCCCTCCCCTCCCATTGACCATCAGCAAATGTAGGCAGAAAAAGCACTCCAAGCTCTCCCTTCCACTAAGACAATCTGTAGTCTTAGCCTGTCTCTATTCAAGTGTTAAAATAGTAAGCAGCCACTACCATTTCCCTAACTGCTAAAGCGCAGTTTTAAATGCTGTATAACCAATAGGCAATTTAAAAAAATAAAACATTTTGTTTGCATATTAAGAAATACACTTCCATTAGTTTTTGTACATATACAACTGTAAGTACAATAGTATCCTTGTACTCCACATGCTTCTACTTAAACAGCTGTAAAGGATCAAACCATTTCATGAACTCAGGTACAAAAGACAAGTAGAATACAGAAAAGAACACACTCCAAATCTTAAAGACTCACCTGCATGAGTTTTGTATCAAATCCTGTATACACAACAATTCCCAAGACCCACTGAGTGTTTCTCAGTTGTGCACCTCTTAGTAAGATCTGGTCTGGACCAACTGGAACTGGGCTGCAAAGCAAGAAGCAAACATCTCTCAATTCTTGATAACGATTTAGGAAAATTGTTCTCCTTTCATCTTTAGCTTTCTCCCACCCCAAGAAAAAAAGGAAAGCATTTTAATCAAATTATATTGCCCACCCCCTTATAATTATACACTATATAATTATTTCATTGCTCTGTTGAAAGCATAATCTATGATAAGCACAGCAGGAAGAAGTTGATTCTCAGGAACTTCTCGTTTCCCAAAACTTGAGAACTTGTGGCCACTGTAAACCTAAGCTCTACTTCACTTTGGCTAATAAATTCCCTTTCATATCAAAGACAGAGAAACATCACACTTACAGACACCCACTCAAAGCACACTATAACTGCATACATGTCATTAAAGAAGCATTTTGGGAGAGTTGTATTACCCATGTGATTTTTCAAGTAATATGCAAGTGATCCTTTACTTTTCTTGCATCTGTCACTATTCTGCTTAGTCACTCAAGTAATACAGTTTTGGTGCAAGGAAATAAGGCCAGTAAGATGAAATCTGTACACTCCCATTGACACTTCAAGTTCTATTATTTAAAGGCCTAAAATCTATTTTCACAGTTCTTTCCTTTCAAGGGCTGCAACAGATCCTAGTCATATTGACAGAAACTCCAGACTCTGGAACTATTCTCTCATATTGAACTGAGCTTGAGGCAGCTTTTAGCTCCTGTTGGAAGATAAAGTTTTCCAGTTTCCTCTGCACCTCTCCTGTTACAAGACAATCCTAAAAACATAACCATTTCCTTTACTCCTTCCAAAGTGTCACTTCAGGAAAAGATCAGCTATGATTTCAAAGCAGCCACATCTCCCATAGCCAATGGAAGACTCCACAGAAAGGCAAAACTACATCATCCTAAACTAGCAAATGCTGATTCACAGCCGTTCATTGTTATCCTTTTCTACTACGTCACCTACATACAGATACATGATCAGGAAAAGCATGCAGGAATTGTTTGTCATAACCAAAGGAGTTTATGACTGTTTCCACACAGATACCTGTGACCATCTAAGCGTAAGGTTCCGGTGAAGTCATAGAGATGACGGTTTGGTCCTTCACATTCTACCCTTCCAGATACTTTCATCAATTCCTCTCTTGACTGGAGACTAGCAGTTTGAGACAATCCCTGCAGAGATCAAACCAAAGAAGATTCTTGTCAAAAACTGCTTTTAGAAGGCAAGAAGGTAGGAAAAGTTACTTTCTTCTAATATTTTATACAGTAAATTTGCTTGAGTGTTCTGTTGGGTTTTTTTCACATTTTGTGTTTTTATTTTCAGATGAGTATACCCTAACTTTCCTTCAATATTTAACTATTACAAGCATATGTAAGCCTGCTTACAGAGACTGCCTTAAATCCCTCTACCCAGAAAGCCTACACAATCTCTGTGACCCAGAGAATCACAGAAAATTCATATCCATAAAGCACAACATTGCACAAGTGCAGGAGGAAGTAGGAGACAAGCAGTCTAAACAGGCCTGGCTTTTCTCTCAAAGTACAGCTCTGCTGATGTGTTACTGCTGCTAAATATAGTCACTCCTAAGTGTAGACTCTTATAGGTCACTACAGCCATTATGTTCTGATCTTACTCAAGGTTAATTTTCAAGCCAGCACGCAGCTCTAATCTAACATACTGCCACTCCATCTCATGGACTGCACACACAATATTCCACTGCTCTTCAACTCCAAACACCTCCACTTGGTTAAGAGCAATCCCCTTTGAGTGTCTTTTGTCAGTTTGACCACAGCACCACAAGCCAGAAGTTTTTAAGAGAAGTGCCCCTACCAGTTCCTTTTTGTATGTTGTTTTTTTTAAACTCTATTCTCAGGATGAAAGCAGATAAAATCCAGATAAAATTCAGATAAAATCTGATCCAGAAGCAGATAAAATCTGTCAGGAATATATGATTTGATCTACTGGGCTGACTCAGATCAGAACGCCCTTTAAAAGCTATACATGTGTTATTTGCTTACTACATTTTCACAAACGTAGTAAGCAAATAGCACATGTATAGCTTTTAAAATGTATATACATTTTATTTTTTTTTAAAGGTGTTATACACTTCATCTTGAAATCCCAATACAATCAAACTCATTTTTTATAACTCTCTAGGAAAGAGGGCAGAGATTCTCAACTGCTTCTAAACATCATGATGAATAGGATTTTGTCAGCAAAACTAGAAATATCCAACTAAACTCCATTACATACCACAAACAGGGAACGAATTAACTGAAGCATAATGAAAAGCTCCTCTGAGCACTCCAGAGGGAGAAATAACAGAGTGGTGTATGTGACAGCAGAAACTCTAGCTCTGACCACAAGTACAGGCATTTTCTATCTTTTTAACAATAAAACCAGCATTTGAGTACCTGAATCCTGCTTATTCCTTGGAAGCACGGTGTACCAACTCAGCCTCTTGATTAAGTTCTTCATACTGAATTACTAAGAAGTGCTTGGGTTTTCCAGTAAAATTAGTATTAGCAAAAAGTTGCTTGATAAAAATTCATCCATCAAAAGGCACAAATTGCTCAGAATGTCACCTCCAGTTTCAGAGGACTAGTAGTAATACTTCAGTTTTATTACAAAGGATTATAGCGACTTCCCCAAAAATAGAGAAATGTTAAAAGAAAGAAGTTTCACACTTAGAAAGTTGTTGCTTTCAAGAAGTGCTTTTACATAATAACTCTGCCTTTAGGCAAAAAACTATCATGGTTTAGGGAAAGCAAGAGGCACAAATAGATTCTTCCACTGCCTGGAAGTCTATTATTCCAAAGGCCATTCCAACAGATCCCATTTATCATTTTTTAGTCTATATCTTCCAAATAAGAGCAAGACCAATTATTTCTCAGTACAAACTGAGAACAATACAAACAATAAGCCAGAAAATTCCTGCCAAGTTTGTCCCAACCGCAACGTCATACACATTTAAGAGTGACACCTCAGTGCCTTCTCAGTATTAGTGCTACACTTAATTCTGCAAGACAGAGGGAAAATCTATTTGAAATGTTTTACTCAAGTCAGGTTAAAAGTTAATGCTATCATAACTGGTAGGAAAATTGGTTGAATCACTCTGGACCTCAAGCAAAATACTACCAAGGTCTGCATGATTTACCTTTGTAGGCTTATACCCTCCCTATTTCCTTCAGATTAGTTCCTTAGACTTGTACATGAATCATTACTGCTTGGGTTTCTAACTGTTGAGTAAAAAGGTTTACAGTAACCTGGAAAGAGATGCATAATTTTTTTTTTTGTCTGTCTTGTTTTTAAACAGCTCTAGTATGTTGTCATAGCACCTACAGTCTGCTTAGTAGACAGCACTAGACACCTAGAGGAAAAAAAATGGCAAAACATTTTACCTGTCGTATTTTAAGATTTGTCTCCCCATCAAGATTTGCTGTTTCAATATAGCACATGGCTTGAGGTTCACTGTAAAGAATATAAAAAGATTTTTGATACTGAAAAAATATTACTTTTTATACACTACATTTGCATTAACTTGTCCACAATATATGTCTTCAGTACTCTAAAGAGAAAAATCACATTGGTAGTACTCAACTACAAATGAACCAGTTGAAACTGTATATGCCATTGAATCTGAATGTTCTCATGCATTTAATTGTACAAAAAGACAGGACTAAATCAGGTTAATAAGAATTTAACAGATCAGGATTTATTTAGATTCCTGAAGTTAATGTTTTATGTTGCAGTCCACAAAAATCACCTGAGGTTGCAAGAACTATGCATAGATGAAACACTAATTAGCAAACAGCATAAGAGGATACACTTAGAAGAAGAGAGGAGTGCTCTCTGCCATTGACTTTGTGAACCACGCATACTAAAGTTGTGACCCACAGGGCCATCTTATAGTTGAGGAATTTCTGGGCATACATCTGAAGTCACTGCTGAACAGCTCCTCCCCACTTCGTAGAGAAAAGTTTGATGAGACTGAAACTCAGGGCTGTGATTTGTGTCTTTAAAGACGCTTTTGCCTTTACCTAAAATGGCAAAAATTCTTCCTCACTGATGCAGGCAATTTCAATTAGTCATGATCTTACCTATATCTAAATGGAACAGCTGTGCATAAGCACCTGTAATTAGGAAACATAGTTCTATCACATATTACTTCCTGACACACTTAGGACTGGAAAGTTTTGGCACCATCAAAACTGTTTTCATCACTGGCTTCTCATGCTGTTAGGGAACATCAGTTTCCCATCTGAACCCAAATATCAAGTGTAAGGAAAGTGATAGACTGAAGAAGTAAGTGATGTTGCTATTTGCTTTCCAAAATAAACAATTATTTTAACTGCAAATGTACTTAATCAGCAGGAGTCAGTAGCAAATGCTGCTTAGGAAAAGCTTTGTTACAAAACAGGCACATATATATAACAGTAAGAAGATTGTTTTTTCTCTCCATGAATTGTTTCTTCAAGAAGAAAGGTGCAGAATCTGTTCTCTCTCTCCTCCTATGTCAGCAAACTGAGTCCAAACTCAATAAAATCACAGTGTATTTTCAATTCAACTTCACTTGTTAGAAACACTTTATCCACTACAGCTGAGGTTGTTAACTCAGGGAGAACTCATAAAATGCAGTTTCTTGTATTTCCACAGAAACGTAAAAATGTTTCCATACAAAGCTGTGTTTGGATTCAAATTACTTTTTATTTTTCCTTCACAAAAACTTATTCTGTATGCAAACTTTATTTGATGTCACCTTTCTTCTATGAGGCAAAGAAAAAAAGAAGAAACAATTGTTTACTTCAGCTCTCACAATCAGTTCAGACAAAGCAAAAAATCCCACCCATTCAGAGCATGCAAAGCCTTCTGGTGAACTGAGGACACTTAGCATTGTCATTCAGAAGAATTATGGAAATTATACCAATTGTAGAGCAGAACTGCCATAGTGAACGCTATTTATTTCAAGCAAAGCTTCTCCTGAAATTCAAATACTTTGGCTCTAATTCTTCAGTTACGTGATTAGCAGTGATAGCAGGTTAGTAGAATAACATACAACAAAAAGCTGACCCATGCAAGTTAAGGCATATATCAAAGATTTTGGGTTGTTTTTTAGTACAGTATAAGAAGTTCAAGCAGAACCAGTATTTCTGAACACCAAAACAGAAAGTTACTGACAGTCACCTAACTAACTGCATATGAAGGCTGAAAACTGCTTATTATAAAAGAGGGTTTTGTTTTAAAAATACTATGTTGTAAACCACGGAATTAAGGCACCTCTATCCTTGATCACATAACATAGTTTGAAGAGACTGAGCCTCCCACTTCTGAGTACCAGTGAAATGCTTCCGCTCATTTTCCGCTGTATCATAAAAAAATTGTCCTATCTCGATCAAGGCAAAAGGAACAGTACTCAGTTCACTGCTGCTGCCATAATAGAAATGATTCAGCACAGGTTTGTGTTCAGCAACCCAAAGACAACAAGCACATGAATGAAGCCCAAAACCCATGCTGCTGGCTAGCTACTTAAAAGCCATCTGGTCCAGCCTTCTGAAATTACTGTTTGAAATGCTTTAGAAGAAATCCTTGAGCAGCAGGAAAATATGCTAGAAATTCAATGGAATTAATTGGAAGAAAACTTAAGTTCCCTTGATTAAATGGAGGGGGTCCTCAAAAAGCCAAGAAACAAACAACTGCATCAACCTTGCGCAACACATCTTCCATCTTCAAAACTCAGTGACAGACTTCGTATATTACAAGCACATAACACCACCCAGTCTTAAAGAGGCCTTCTTTCTGAGGAACCTATCAGCAATGCTAAGAAAATCACTGCCTAGTAAAGCATGTTTTACCCTTGCCGGAGTTTTATTTTAAGATGTGGAGAAGATGTAGTATCATCTGATGCCTGTTTTTATTAATAGTAAATACAGAGTTTAGAGTCCTCTGTACCTCAGTTCATCAGATACTTCCACACCCAAACAGGATACCTGGAAGATATAATGATCATGTCTGCTGGAAGATGTTGCCCATTGGTGACCTTCACAATATCTCCTACTGCTACCTGTTGAATCAGGGACAGGGGTGCATAGCATGGAAAAGAAAAACAAACAGTTTGCTTGTCTGGAATGTTAGTTTGTTATTGTCCTTCACCCAACAGAACATAATCATGCACAAAACAACTGTGGACAGTGCTACTGAAAGTCAGAGTACCTTTCACTGCAAGATCATCAGTCGAGAATCAAAGCTTTCCATTTTCTAAAGGCAAAATAAGCTACATATATATATATACATATATATATTTATCTGTAGAGAATACACAATAGAAAAGTATGAACGTGTGCGGCAACTTTTAGTAGAAGTGATTGTTTGCTGTAATTCAGCTGTTACCCAAATCTGAATAAATTTTTTTTCATTTAAATTCAGTCTTATCTAAGCTATTGAAAGATTTTTCCTGGTTAAAAAGTACCTTCATTAAACTTGATTGTTTTCAAATATCAAGAGTTTCTTTTATTTTTTCTCCATGTTATTAACCCACTCAGTCTTTGTTATCTCCCTAAATGCTCTTTAGATGCACTGCTTTTAACAGTCACTAACAAGAAGCTTTGTCTCACATATAGACAGCATCAACCAGTTCTTTTGTGACCTAAAGTCACTTGAGATTTATGAAGTCTTAATTTTTGGAGTACTGAAAACCTAAGAGTTTCCAGAACCTGTTACAGGAGTCGCACATACTTGGTCCTTCTACAAAACCCAATGCAACTTTCTCAAGACAGTAAGCCACAACTGCCTAATGTGTATCAGTTTTGACCATCCCACATACTGCTTACAGCCCAAAACATCCTTCAAATACTTGAACATAAATAAATTGATTAAAAATGAAACAGATGGCATGATTGAACAGGGACATTCATTAGTCTTATCTGGATCCCACTGAAAACAAATTCCCTTGAAAGCAAAGATATATAAAGCTTATCTTATAAAGATAAGCCCAAGAAATATCAGAAATCTGTCTTAAAGTAAATATGTTGATAGTACATAACAGTTATTCCCTAAAACATATACAAGCATGGACAATATGAAAATGCAAGAAATAGATAAACTCGAGAAGTATTTGGGAAGACAGAGTACAAGAAAAAATAAAACAGATTCCAGGCTCAACTTCAAATATTATCTTTGAGTTCACTGCCTTCACTTCAAATAGGACATGGAACAGCATAAATAACCATAACCGTGAGGCCTCAGAATCCTCAGAGATCTTTATGTTGTAGTTTAACACTTCAGCAGAATTGCATTTAGGTCTCCTGAGGTAAGACTCATTTCTCAGAGGTTACAGAAGACTGTACTTTACCTTCACCTATTAGTTAACAGAACTCATTTGGTCTTTAAAAGGAGTTAACAGCCACAATTACATCAGTACATACTGAGGGATTTCAGAAAGTTCTATAAATGAATCTCAGCTTGCCCCAGAACTAGGTTTCAATACAAACTTCATTCAGGGGTGCTGAATGTGGCAGCAGGGCTTGTGTTCCTTACTTGAGTAAACAATTAGCCTCAAAGTGTAAGAACCTTTTAGCACAGGAACAAAAATAAGCCTGTCAGACTTCCAAGAGAAGTAGAGTATTGCAGTGAAAGTTACTCTTCTAGACATAGACTGAAAACAAAATACTATTTATACACCAAAACATACTAACTGTCAAGCAAGAATACAACAGTTTCATAACACTTGTTTGAAATATAGTATTAAGATATGAAAATAAGTATCTAGAAGCTGTGCTCAGGGCAACTTTTGCCATTACAGCAGGAAGGATCCCTCCCACCTTAAGTAACAGGGCACCCATAGGACATACTAACTCTAGGCCAACATCTTTGTTCCAGCAAGAAAAATTCTTGAACGCTTTCTCCTTCTCCATCCCTGATTTTATTTACCTCTTTCCACACGATGTCCTGCCACATCCCATTTCTTAGAACTGAAAAGAAAATGTAAACTTAGATCAGAATAAATACCCAAAGTTCAGACAAACTTCAAAACAATTATCAGCACAGAACATGGTCTGTTCCCTAGATTCAATGTAATCTCCACATACACCACATGAAGCTGCCCAAGGCATGAAACACTGGCCCCAAAAGCCCAAAAAGCCCAACACACTTCAGCTCCTAGCATAGTTGCACATGCTCATTTGAAGAACAAATTTAAGTTGGGTTTCCTCCAAAGGCAATTTAATTCATATATACCAAACCTACTCTGAAACCAAGTCAACACATTCAGTGGGAAACTGAAAACAGGGAACATGCTTTGAAGCTACACAAAAAAGATTAAAAGATCAAAAACTAAACAGAGATGAATGCAAAGTCTATACATATGTTAATGAAGCAAACATCTGGTCACTACAGGTGGAGCTAAGCAGACAATGGATGTCTACTTGAGAGTAAACATAATTGCTCTCTATATTGATGATATGGCCAAGACCTCACTCAGCTGCATGAGGAGTATCTAAAAGCACATACAGAACCTAAATTTAAAACACCTTAATTCCACTCTGAACGTAAGTAAGCTTTTCGTACTTAAAATACACTTTTTCATTCTCCTTTCTAACCTGCCTCTTAAAAAAATGATGACAATTTCAAGTAGTATATTTTGAAAACTGTATTTAGAATACAAAAGCAAAAAATTAAAGTTGAACTGCACCAAGCAATTGTTTTTCAATTGCTAAGTTCTAGTTAGATTCATAAGAGTATCTTGAGTTCTTTAGGCTGCCTCTCCACAATTACTATGATGAGCTTCCTCTAAAGTGTTTGTTAGCACATGTTCTCTACCCATAAATGGATTAGACTGAACTGCCTGTATGACCTTGAAAAGAGCAGCTTCCAATGGTATCTACAGAAAGTTCTGTTGTACTACAAGCCGTATTCTGCAGATTTCTCAAGATTAATAACTGCATCTGCAACATTTTCTCAAACTTGTAGGAAAAAAAAATACCTTGAAGAACTGATAAAGCAGTGTTTTCTTTGATGTTCACTTCAGTGACCAATATAACCTCTCAAGCACAAAAGAATAATGCACTGAAAATATTCCTGGATATATTTTGTCAGTTAAAAGAAGCATGGACCTAGCACGTTGTTTTGATCCTCATGTCCTGCTAAGTGCTTCTTTAGCTTTTTGACACTTAAACTATATACAGAATCATAGAAACATTAAGCTAGAAAAGACCCTTAAGATCACCAAGTCCAACTGTCACCTAACGCTTCAGAAGGAAGATGCTCTACTGAAAGTTCAAGTCACTTTGTTTTTAGTTTTACATACAGAGCTGCACTGTGGAATGCCTGAGAACAATGAGATTCCGTGACTGCTGAATGGCTGTGGGGTAGCAATAATAAATCCCTACTATTTTCCACACAGGCTTTCAGTTAAGGGAAAAGAAAATGAAAATCATGTCTTGAGGTAATCAGTACCAAGCAGTTTCAATACATTAGGGATAAACATAGGCATTTAGGGGAAGTCTGTGTTATTCCTTTCTTTCACTGACACTTCAAAGAAAGCACATCCACAGAATACCCAGAGTTCTTCCTATATTTTAAGGGCAGCAGCATGAACACATATCTATATGAATATCCTTTGACAGAATCTTTAATAGCCTCCATGGATTTTAAACAATCAAGGAAGTACTCTGGAAGAGGAGAAAATTGCTCTTCTTTTCACGGAGGAGCTGAGAACTGCATGACTTCAGACAACCCTGAAATTAAAATCAGCTTTTATATTCTAAAAGCTTACCTCTAACCTCTCACTCCCAGCTGTCACACAGTCAGCATCAAATATTTTTTATGGGGCAGTGCTAACACTAGTAACTACCTACCCCAGGAAGTCATGTACTTACCACCATAATGACAGTTTCAGCAACAGAAGTCTATATACTAAAAAAAAATAATCTGGTATTCACTATTTGCACTTCAAATATTTATGACTCTTTAGTCTTACCAACTGTTTTCTTTTTGTTCACTGCGCTGTCTGCCTTATGCCTTTTCTGCAAGAAAAATATTTCATTACACCTCATTTCATTACAGATTCTAAAAACATTAGAGCTAGAAACATGACATGTTACAAGAAGATACACTGGGTCTTTCTTGCCTGTATGTTTTGAAAAAGCCATACCAATCACCTAAATCCAAATGGTTTACAAACAAAATCATACAATTTCGAAGTGACACTCTCCATTTTGGCAATCAGACATGAATATGGATTGGCAGCAGAAAACTGATGTCTCCAAAATTGTTTTTTGAAAGAAAAAACAAAACAGTAAGCAACAGTATATTTAGATGACAGTTGGAGTATACATGTTATACGCACTGTGTGTTTAAACTGTTTTTCTAAGTCAAATTATTCGCCATATCAGTATCCAGATTTTCTTTTGCTCTGCCCTGAAGTTAACTTTTCATTTTTAATAATTTTGATCTCCAGTTTTCAAGACCAACTAAAAAGGCCACTCATCTGTAAGGACTCCACAGCCCCACTAGAACAACACTGGTTTTCTAGCCAGACCTTTCTCATGAAAAGACCAGTAGATAAATTTGGAAAAGTGTTCTGTTTTACACCAACTTGTTTCCATACAACTTCCTTATTCACCATTTAAGTAGATAATTTTCTGGTACAGCTTATCTCTGTGTGCTACAGAAATTCCTATAGAGTCAGCAGCTTTGAAAGTTAAATGGTACTTAGTGGTACTTAGCCACGGCTCAGCAATGGCTGAATAGACTTCAGAGATGTACAGCTTTACAGCACCTCGTGGCTTTTTGAAGCACCGTTTGTTTCTAGCACAGATTTCCCACATAATAATCCATACTCACGTAGTCTTCTATGATTTCTTTGATGCCAGCAACTGTCAAAATAAACAGCAATGGCACCAAGGTGGTATATCTTCCTGTTGGAGAGACATCTGGAATTTGCTGTGAACAGAAAAGAAAAGAGATATTCATTTCATTTTTAAAGTTACCAGCAGAAAAATAAATAAATAAAAGATAGAGCTTAAAATCTGAATGTACTCTATTGCCATTTAAGTTCACGGTGGACACACCAGCCTAAGCTCTCAACCAACTTGAAGAAGCTACTGCTATGAATGTATATGATTAAAATGATTATGTTGCTGTCTAGGCCTTTTTTTTTTTTTACTTCTTTATAAGAAAAGCATTCAGCTGATGAATATCACTGATTCAGGGTACTATCTAAACAAGTGGCACATTGACATGAATCTACATGTTTTTCCCAGGATGGTCAATAGTTCCATGTTTTCTGATACTGCTGTATTAAGAATATAACTAGCTCAAATACTCTCTAATTTCAATTATTAAATACATATCTCAGTGTTACTACTTATCATACATTTGAGAACATCTCTGCAGTTGACCACAAAGATTCAAATAACTTTAACTACATTCAGTTACTCAATAAATGAAAATAAAACGGCAAAACTATACCTGCAGTAAGGCAATGAAGAGGAAGAATGCATTTGCAGCTTTTCTTATCTGCTCATACAGGAATCGAGGTAGAAAAGTCACCACACTGTACTTGGCTGTGCTGCAGGTTAGAAGATTTTTATTTTAATCCTTCATCTGAACACTACGACAAATTTGAAGAAGGCTTCTAAAGCCACTGTTAGAAAATGAAGATCATACTGTAAAGACACGTACAGTAAGAAGGAATCAAGTTGCCTGTATAACAATGAAGAGCTGTACAGAACAAGAGGTAACACACAGATCCAGAAGGCTGGCAGCCCCCCTTCAAGCACTACAAGCTCAACTACTGGAAGAATCATCTCATATAACTTGATATGTGCCCAAATTGCAGTACTGTGAGCAGCAGCACCATGAACTCAGGTTAAAGCACATAAGCGTTTACCCCTCATCAAAGCATGGATTTTAAATATTGGTAGGTTGGGTGAAACTTAATTAAAATCAGAAATTGTACAGTGACATTTTTGAGCTGCCTCTTTTCTGAGCTCAGAACCTAGGTTCTGTTATGAACAGTCTTCCGTAATAACCATCCACAGTTTCACAGTATTATTTCTATTTTCTACAAACACTAACTGGTTTCTGAGATACATAAATTTCTTGTCTTCACATCAAATCATACCATCCTCCTATCACTATCCCTACCCAACTACTAAATCAAATCCCTAGCACCTCATCTAAACTAGGGATTTGATTTAGTAGTTGGGTAGGGATAGTGATAGGAGGATGGTTGGACTAGATGATCTTGTAGGTCCTTTCCAACCTTATGAACCTATGAACCAAATCCAGCAATGGTTATTATGAAAAACATGAATACACTTCCAGGAAAAGTGTCCAAGATAACAAGAAGATTCAATCATGCAATTTTCAATGAGTTATGCAAGCCATCTCCAAGTTGTTTAGTTACCAAAACCAGCTGAAGAGAGAGTAAGACTATTACATGCAAGCCTTTACTCTGAACATACTATTTACATCTGGGATCTATGTGCTTTCTCATATAGGTTCTGAGGCATGAGTTTTCTTGCACTGCCTGAGTGGTATGCGAGGCACAGTTTATTCAAGTAGCACACAGCATTCCGCTATGAAAATAGTTTTACAGTTAAAAAAAGCTGCTCTGCCTTATTTTGTACTGTATTACTTCCCTCATCTATGCACTGGGCATTAAAATGAGTTGGAACTCCAAGAAGCAGTTGCAGCTATGGTACAGCAGTCTTCCCCTAGACACTGAATGTAAGCCCTGCAAGAATCAGCCAAACTTTGACAGGTGCACTCTGGCGTTTTATTTTACTATTTTAATAAAGACAGCTTATGCTGTCAGGGAATAGAGAGCTCATCAGTACTCTTCCTTTCAAGGAAGGAAAACTTATTTCCTGCTGGAACTAGCTGCCCAGAGTGGTGGTGGAGTCACCATCCCTAGAGGTGTTCAAGAAACATTTAGATGTTGTACTGAGGGACGTGGTTAAGTGGGAAATATTGGTGATAGGTGGATGGTTGGACTGGATGATCTTAGAGGTCTTTTCCAACCTTGGTGATTCTATGATTGTTGGAAGTATCCCAGCTCAACCTCCCTGGTCCCCTCTGTGAAATATTTTTCCAGTTCTCTCCCACCTTTAAGTCTTCCAGACTAATTTAAATTAACAGCACAACCTATCACAGATCATGAAATAATAAAATGAAATGCATTGACTACCTCTTCTATCTTTCACAGTTGATTATTATGAACAAAACTCTTCCTACAACTTTGATCACACAGTTAAGTTTAGTAGGGTTGTCTTAGTTATCTTCATACATACAAGATTAGATAACTGTACTCTCCAATGCTTTAATCATTTTCTTTTCCCTCTTATATTTCCTCATCTGCAGCTCTAAGACATTTAATGATGGCCGCACCTTCAAGAACACTTATAAGAGATAAGATATCACAATTTGTTGCACGAAGCTCTATTTTGGAAACTAGAGTAGAATTAGCAGAGGAGTGATGAAAAACGCCAATCAAGACCCCATCTTATTAGAGTGGGAGCTGTATTTCCATTTCATACAGTTTCTTTGTTAAGCAATGGGAGACACTCGCCAGGTCTGTTGCAAAGCAGTCATTACTTGAACTGGATCTCTAAAAAGAAATGAAAAAAGGAAAGTGTAACAGCATTTCTAATGCTACAGGGTATAGACTCCTTTTTCTACTTTTGCTCCTGAGAATCAAAACCATAATACCCAATGTGATATATTACAGAAATCTCAAGGGATCAGGCTTCTGCATATATTACACCAACAAAATCAACTGAATGAAAGCACACCATCTGCATTTGAAAGATTAAGTAGAACATCTGTGGTATAAATGAAGGGAATTTATTTTCTTGAAATGCTATTAGTTACTTCCAAGCTGTTTTTTCTCCATTTGAAGTCACACAAACTTAATCTCAAGCATAATAACCCCTCTGTAATACAGAATATAATTAAACAAATTTCAGTAGTGCCTTGCATCTTTAATTCAATTTTTAATCAAGTGCATAATTCAGACCTACCCCAGAAGTGAATTCCCCAAGCAGGACTAAAGAAACAAAGAAACAAAACCAAGAGTTCACAGATTTCAATGATATCTCAAATTCCACATTACAACTACATGTAATGCTTTTTGGGCCACCAAGCCAGGGAAACAGAATAATGTAACATGGGAACACATTTTTATTTCTAAATTGTATGCTCATCAATTGTATGATTATATTAAGAGCCAGAACTTGTGCAACTGCAATCAAATCAAAACATTTCTAACATTCTAACATCCATTCCAAATCTAACATTTCTAACATCCATTTATCAACTTCTGCAGCTAACAGCTCCAAACCATGCTCTTATTCTAATGATTGTGCTAACAGCAACACGTGAGGCATTTCTGAATGAACTTAATGCATTCAGTCTTTACATTAATGTAATTTGTTACTTAAGTAACATGGCAGATGCTTAAAATAAAATAGGTGTGACTAATTAAAGGTACACATTCAGCTGTTACAATGCAGACCAGCTCACTTGTAGGACATTTTTGGTTACTAAATATAAATATCTGCTGAGGTCAGCACTTTGACCAGCCCCTACACTGCCATCTCATCTTCAAAGCAGCTCTGAGAGCTGGGTGCCTGGCACTATAGGCCTGTAGCTTAGGGCAGGCTGTGGCAGGGAGAGGACTGGAGCATACGCAGGAAGCTAAATAACAAACAGGCATTTCCTAATGCAACAGCTGTGAACTATGCACACCTTGCCTACCTACAGGGTTTCATGTTTAAACAGATGTACAAACATTACAGGAGATCTGTCTCCTTGATATCTGCAACTTAATTCATGTAAGTTATGTTTCAAGTTACATTGCAGAGCAAACTAGGTCTGACACTGTTGAATGAGTTTGGATACATATCAGTAGAGTTGAAAGTCCGGCCCTGCTCCCTGGCAGAAATGCTGAGATTTCTTTTAAAGGCAACCACTGTATAATTTGGAAGAACTAGTGTCATTCACGTACTTTAACTCATTCTTCTGCTACCCAAAAATAGCAGAGATTAGTTTTCTTTCTTATAAAGTCTGCAAGAAAAGTAGCAAGCAGAAAGCTGAGAAACTCAGTAACTGTGTTCTGATACATTAACTTCACTTCTTAATGGGAAATTTTTCTGTAACAACACCATAAGCTACCATTATCCTTATATCCATCCCCAAAACGTTTCATAAAGCCATGTTTTCCTCTACTGAATCATCCTTGAAGGTACAAAGGCTACCAGTACCAAAGGCAAAAAAGTTACCTCAGTGAGAAGCATGTGCTTAATGGCAAGAGGCAACTGAGTACAGCTTTATCATTTCCAAATCATTCATTTCTACTCCTTCAATGAGGTGTGGCTTTGCTTTCTTTGTTCAAAGACTGACAGCTGAGAGATGAACTGCACCTTCAAACTCCTCATGCCATAGAGAACAGGAGCTCCTCAAAGCACAGGTGGTCCCGTTTCCAGAGGCGACAAGGTAACAGTACTTTCCTCACCAGCCTTCCCCTACAACTGTCCCTTCCACAGCTTAAAAAAAAGTGAAATACTCTCACATGTGAGAGCTGGAGCATGAACAGTGCTTCATGTCAGTGCTTTTATACATTTGCAAGAGCAAGCAGAAAGAAAGCCAGTCACAGACATCTGAACCATGGGAGAGCAGGGTAATTGAGCGTTAAGGACTTGAACTCCTCTCACCAAGCAGGTTTGGTTTCCACTAACACGTTCAAAAGGTCAGGCTCTCTGGAACAGCGGAAGGAAAAAATCAATCAAGAAGATCTACTTGAATTAAAGGTTCAAACACTGCCTTCAGGGGAACTGTGTGTGCATGTTAAGGTCCTGGAGGCACATGACATCTCTAAACAGCACAACTGATATTGGCTGCAAAAGTTCTGCATTAGCTCTTGAGTACAGAAGCAGCATTAAAACAAGCTAACTGCAGAGCTATCATTGCTGTGGGAAGCACAGAAGCAAGCACTACATAATTCAGGTGACATTTAACTAGATGAACAACACACAATTATTACAGCAGGTACAGAGAAAGCTCGTTCATGCAGAACCTCACTAACAAACAGTGTCACCACAAAGAGTATTAGCTAGGCTGCTGCAAATCTAGATGTCCTGAACAAGTTCTTGGATATATGGAGCAGTAACATGATCTAGTTCCTTGTATATGTGGAAGGCTATTTTAATGATGAAACTGAGAAAACAAAAATCAGATGCTTACAAATTCCTGAAAAAGGAGATTAAAGGTTTATAAAGAGCAACTACCTACACGTCTCTGCAGTGACTACTGCTTAACTGGAAACAAGGTGCTAGCAAGCCACATTGGCCTGCTTTGGCAGACAGCAGTCTCAGTTTGAACAAATACAGCCCCCAGCCTCACAAAGCTCCCTTCACTCTGTCAAGTGAATTCTTGAGAACTTCCATCATTTCACTGCGGCCTGTACACTTGTATCAGCTGAGAAAAGGGTATGCAATGCTTCAAGACTTGAGATAGTTTGAGACAGATTCTGAAGGAAGCCTGAGACAGGCTCAGGAAGAAAAGATTTCCCTCTTTTCTAGTAGCGGCCCTGAAGCACAAGGCTTGGATCCTATGGGCTGTGATTGCTTCAGGCTGAGATGTGTGATCAGAACAAAGCAAAGAACCAAAAGCTACCACATCCATCACTCAGATGTGGAGACACCACTGCCCATACTCCACATGGCTGTTTCATTTTGCTTCCATATGCTCCCCCCCTCCTGTCTCCCTGTGGTTACAGTGACATCTTGCACTTAAGCAACTTATACATTGCCACAGAATAAAACAGGTCATAATTTTGCTCAAAGCATGCTGTTTTATCTAGCCATCTATAAACATCAAGTTCTGAAACACCTTCCAAGAAAGCCACTGTAAGGCCATATGAGAGGAATCAATCTATTGCCTTGAATTACCCATACACTATGATAGGAGATTAGGAATATTCACAACTATTAAAATTAAACCATTTGAACTTTGGAAGTATACAGAAAATATTTCTAGCAGTTTCAAACTGCAGCGCACAGTAACTTGAGAAAACTCTGAAGCAAGGGGACAATTCTTATCTCATGGATCTCATCATCTCCCCAGATCTCCCTTAGAGCAAAGATTCCTTTATTTAAGGAATGGGCTCCCACCAGGAGTAACTTAAGGCATCACTGTGAGTTCTGGAAGATTTGTTCTTCCTTTGTAGAAGAAAGAAGCAATGACATCCACACTGTCTGGGCTACAAGCAGGGCACAGAGAGGGCACAGTGCAGTGCTGACTCCAGTAATGGCAAACTGTTGTATGATTATGATATTCAAAAATCTGATCATGGCTCTTTACCAGGCTCAGAAAAGCCCTCTCTTGCCAGAGAAAAATACCCCTTCACTTCACAGTCACGCCTTATTCATGCCATTGCTTTCTCGCAGTATGCACCTTTGTGAGCAACTATTTTGATGGATATTAACAGCATTAATTGATTATCTTTGTTTCTTCTGACCAACAGTGCTGCCTATCCTAGTACAAAAGTGACATCTCAGGACTGATGCTCAGTTTTACAAACCCTGCTTGGCTGAGCTATCTGCACATCCTCAAAAGCTGCATCAGCAACAAACTTATCCTCAATCACTTCACTTTGGTAGTTAACCTCGTACAGACCAGTGTTAAGCTAGAAGTACTGGAAAATGCATTGTGAACTGCTGTCCACTGTAGCCTGACAATCCTGCTCCTCTCTAGTTCAGTACGATCAACTGACAACCAGGTAATTGTCTAGCAGCTTTCCATAAGCTACAGTTCCTTGTGACAGGACTTTTGTCACACGTAGAAAGTGGGAAGCTACAAAAGCTAATTAACATTGCCAAAATTCGCATTTTTCCAATAGAAAGGTCTCCTACAGCAATGCTCTTGGCAGTCCTCATACGCTGCGGGCATTAGCATTACTGCTTATGCCCAGCTTGACTGAAAAACCCAAGCCCTGTAGTCACATTTAATAGAAGTGGTGGCATTTTTACTTCTAAATCCTGTATGATGGAGGATTTTCCTAAAGCACACCAACAGAAAAGGCCTTTCCATTTGTTCTCTATTCATGCAATCCCCACAAAGAGAAAAAGACTCCCAGCTATTTGTCAGTAACAAATGCATTGAACAAAGCACATTTAGGAAACAGCACTAAAAGCTCTGTAGGCATGACATAGTTTTAGCAAACACCAACAATGTCAGTTCATCACTAAAGAGTGATGCCTGTGTTTTTCAGCAACCCTGCTGGCAAGTACAGCTCAATAAAATAGAGCTGACAAACAATTAACCTAGAAATACTACTGTCCAGTGAAGGGAGTTTAACAACATATCCAGTTACTGTGCAAATCCAGAAAAGGCTTCATACTAAACATACTGCACTGATTTAAAGATGACTGAAGTCACAACGCAGCCTGCTACAAGTGATGGTGATCTGAAATTTGTAGTGCTATCCCCAGTTCTAAAGCCATTATTTTTAAGTGTCATCAAAGCTATCAGAATTGTTACTGCTCCACTGACAAGCAGGGGACGTGGTAGAAGAAACGAATGCTAACTGTTCCCTCAAACATGCATCTGAATAACTCCATCCTCACTTAAACTACACAAAGAATAACTACAAAAAACTTAGCTCCTTCCTGTTCACATTTCACTGGACAGAGCAAAGAAAAGCAGTGGAAGAAAAAGGAGAGATGCAGAGTTCAAACTAAATATGTTATTGCTAAAGATGGGACAATATTTATTCAGCAAATGTGGGAAAGCAGCTTCACTTGCATGAAGTCAGACTGCTTTTTAACTAGCTCCAGTGTATGGAAGTCTCTTAAAATAGTGAATTTACCCAAAGGGAGAAAGACACCCTGTTTCATTCCCATGCTGCATTGTTACTGCTGATACATGAAATCCATCGTGATGCTGGGAGAAAGCAAATGAACTAAAAAACACCTTCGGGATGCCAGAGCTGAGCATGCAGCAGGTGGAGGGGCACCACAGCTATCTCACAGCTGCCCTTCCCATCTGAACACCCCACCCAGGCTATATTCACCAGTTTAACTGTTCCAGGGATCCAAAGCTAGGAGCATCCCAGTAGACAATGAAGATGCAGAAACACAAATACATTGGTGCAATCTAGCAACACATCTCCAACATAAGGTGCACAATATTGGTCAATTATGGAGTGTTTCTATGGCTAAAGCACTCCTTTCATAATGGTATCCAGTCTTTCTGCATTGCAATAGATTTAGGTATCAGCTACTGATGCGCTGCAGGAGAATTAATTATAAGTTAAATTGTGTCATAAATCAGCATTTCTTTTCAGTTAAACACAATACCCACCTAAAAAATAAAAAAGCTAGAAGAGAATTCGTTTAATCAACAGTAACATTTTACCACTTGCACCATTTGGAATTCAACAATATATTTGTTCTTTGAAGGATTCCCAGATGCTTTTCTGCAGTCCAGCAAGCGATCTGTTCACATGACAACAGAAAAGATTTCCATACGTAATACAAACAGCACTACCTTGTCTGAACCTCGTGAGCTGAATACAGGTAGTTTCACCCAAAGAGCATTTACCTAAAGCACTTCAAAGAGCAAAAGGAAAGCCAATCTAGAGCCTAAGTGCAGATAAATAACACTAATTGGGATATCTACATTATTTGGATCAATACTAATTGGCTTCTGCTACCAGCAACTTGCAATTTAGTAGAACCAGTGGAAATGTTCCCACACATTCCAAAATAGCACAAACCACTCTGAATCAGTAGCAAAAGTGGCTTTCAATAGTGCTTGTATATAACCTAACGCTTGGTTCCATTTAATGCAGCATACAACTGAAATTGAAGACTAATGAAGATTGTGGTCACAACTTGATCACGAGCAAGCACCCTGCAAGTACACTGATGGGGCAGCCTGGGACTCCAGCTATGCAACCTGTTGAACACGGGTCTTGCAGTGCTACTACTAGCAGCCTTGTTTTGGTTTCCAGTGCTAAATTCCGGGCAGCAATTCTTCTGCCTTAGAAATTAAGAAATTCCTTCTCAAAGATTTGCTTAAGTTTTAAGACACTGCACAGCTCAGAAGTGGGAACCAATTGCTTCTTGCTCACTTTTCTAGCAAGATTCAACTTCTGCCTGTGTGGTAGAAAATCCAAATAATGGATTTTCTAGATATCAATGCATTTTGAGGAGCCTCCTTAATAGATTAAGCCATCTAATCTTCTTCTGATGAAAAGCTTTCCAACAAGACTTCCGGATCCACTAAAAGCCTGGAACGGGATTTTGCTCTTATGGGTGTGGAAGAGGTCAGAGGCAGGCAGACAAGTCACACACCAAGGCTGAACCTCGAGTCCTGCCCCAGATGTCCTCAGACTTGCACCAAAAAGCACTACCAAGTGTTGAATACAGGAATATCACATAAAGCAGTTATTACAACACCTGCAATGTTTGGGTGTTTCGATTGTTTGTTGTTGTTTTGTGGGGGTTTTTTTGGCGTTTTTTTGTTTTTTTCTAAGTAAATTTAGAGACAACTTGAAGTGTCTTTAAAATAATTTCAGCACTACTTTGTTTCCTGGATAAAGAAGGCAGGAGAAATCCTAGCTGTTTTTAATACCAACATCAACATATTCACAACAAATGAGTGACTTAGACCATTTCACTGGTGACACTTACCACATGCACCGCAAGAATGTTTCAGTACAGTCTCACATACTCAGTATAAGCTAATGAACTCAGAGTTTATTCCTGTATTATTAAAGAATGACAGGGAATTGTACTTCAGTGAAAAGCAGTCCTGTAGAACATTCTCACTTTGTTAAGCAAAATAAAGCAGCCTTCTGCACACCACCAAGGATATGTTAAAGAGATATTTCTGCCATTACCTCAGATCTCAGAAGTATGGACACAGCAATTCAGCTGCTATCATCATACCCCATCTTCACCCTCTGTTTTTACCAGGAACTACACAAGTTTGCTTTCAGACTATAAAATAAATATTTGAGTTATCTCCCTCACTGATCAGAAAATCAATTACACTATAAACCAAAAAAGAAGGTACTATCATTAAAACAGTCAGACCATCAAACTCAGCAAAAAATGTTTCCAGTCAGAACTACCAGCCCAGCTACCACTCTTGTTATAACTCTTTTCACAGTACACTGATCTGCTATAATTGGGTAGAAACCATCCTCATCAGTCGCTGCTCAATCAATCCAGTTACAGGTTGGAAACAGTGATTCACTTTTATGTTGTGCTTCACAGAATCACAGAGCTGTATGGGTTGGAAGGGACCTCCAGAGATCATGGAGTCCAACCCCCTGCCAAAGCAGCTCCCTAGCCCAGGTTGCACAGGTAGGCGTCCAGGCGGGTCTGGAACGTCTCCAGAGAAGGAGACTCCACCACCTCTCTGTGCAGCTGTGCCACTGCTCCGTCACTGCACTGGGAAGGAGTTCCCACACACATTTGTGCAGAACTTGCTATGCCTCAGTTTGTGGCCATTTCCCCTCATCCTATCACCACACACTGCTGAGAAGAGCCCAGCCTCGTCCCTTTGCCTCCCACTCCTTAGTTATTTATAGACATAGATCAGATCCCCTCTGAGTCTTCTTTTTTCAAGGCTAAACAGCCACAGGTCTCTCAGCCTTTCCTCATAAGGGAGGTGTTCCACACCCTTTATGATCTCTGTAGACCTCTGCTAGACTCTTTCCAGGAGATCCCTGTCTTTTTTGTACAGGTGAGCCCAGAACTGGACACAGTTCTCCAGGTGAGACCTCACCAGGGCAGAGTAGAGGGGGAGGATCACCTCCCTTGACCAGCTGGCCACAGTCTTCTTGATGCACCCCAGGATACCAATGACATACTTGGCCATCAGGACACACTGCTGGCTCATGGACAGCCTGTCATCCATCAGGACACCCGGGTCCCTCTCCTCAGAGCTCCTCTCCAGCAGGACATCTCCCAGCCTGTACTGGTGCAGGCAGTTATTCCTCCCTAGCTGCAAGACTCTACACTTGCTCTTGTTAACCTCATCTGGTTCCTTTCTGCCCAACTCTCCAGCCTGTCCAGGTCTCGCTGAATGGCAGCACAGCCTTCAGGTGTGTCAGCCATTCTTTCAGCTTTGTATCATCAGCAAACTGGCTGAGGGTGAACTCCATCCCCTCATCAAGGTCACTGATGTTGAACAGGACCGGACCCACACCTTCACACCTGAATTAAAGAGAAAAGGAAATATTTTTAAAAAGTACAAAGAAAGCCTTTTCCCACAGCCCATTGAGAAGAATGGAGAAAAAAGGCAGGCTGGTATCTCTGTAGACAATATAAGATAGGTCATCAGGCTTCTGCAGCCAATAATATCTTAGGCTTGTGAAGGCTGCTGGTAGACTTCTATCCATCAGTGTTCAATGCCTGAGACTACAGATTACAACCTCTGCCTTTAGGAGCATAGAGCTCTGTACAGAATGGCTGCAAGTTTCCAGAACATAGACTTGTTTCACTTCATACTAAACTTCAAATTTATACACTGTAATACCTATATTAAATAAATATATACATACTTTAGATGTTGAAGAAGTCCAAACAGCTGCTAGCTAGCTTTCATAGAAAGAAGAATAAAAAAAACAAGTGGGAGCTAAGGGCATACTGAACAATAGTTTTGTTCCATTTTCGCATACTTCAGAGCTTCTAAAACATTTCTGCTGGAAATGAAACATTATTTACCTTTTAGTACAAAGTTAACAAAATTCCACATGCACAAACTTTTTCAAATGGAATTCAGTAAACAGTGAAAACACACAGGATGTTCCAACAAAATTCCTGGTGCTACAGTGTAATGAAGAACAGTGATACACAATAGAGACTTAACTAAGTCTGGCACATAACACATTAAAAAAAAAGTTATGGCATTGAGTTTTAAAATACCTTGTGATTAAGTCTGAAATGCACAATGAAATATTCAACCACTGCTCCTCAAATTTTCACCAGGTCACTTAATTTCAGCATTAAGTCAAGGGAGAGAAAAAAGGGACAGAGAAAAATTCCTCCTTCCACATCCTCACACTTTAATACATTAGAGCGTCCTCCTGTTTTGCCATCCAGTTCGTTTCTGCTTTAGTACTGTATACAATTTCAAACAGGTACAGATATACAGATATATACATCACTTCCCTTTTTCTCCACCAAAAAAAAAAAACCATACGAGTTTACACTGCCTCTCTCCTGGAAGACAGTAAAGACAGTACAAGGAAAAAAAACCATACTCATTTTCATTATAAATTCTTTATAAACATTAAAACATTTTCAACTAGAAATCCACCATCTGCACCTCCATTTCCTGCTCTTGTTTTGCTCAGCTTCAAGCAAACTACTCCTCAAGGTTTGGAAAGCTCCCCAAGAGCATTCACAAGTTCACACTGCAGCTCCAGGAATTCTTGACAGCTACCAAAAAGTGACAGTCAGAAGTCACATGATGATAAAAGAAACAGTTTCCCAGCCACCTTGAGTTTAATGCTGTAAGCCTACATATACAGATGCTTATCAGCTTACACAGCACTCCACGCTCTAGCATGCTGACATTTCATACACATCTTCAAATCCAATGGCACAGAGAAATACAGAAGCTGGACACAGCAAGAAAAGGAGTCCATGGGCAGTAAATACAGGACTTTACCTGAAGAGAAGATGCAATATGCACAAGCAAGTAACCAGTCACGCTGTACTCACACTGTATGCTTTAAACCACAGAAGGTACAAGGACACATCACCCTTTCCTTTGTTTCCACTGAGCTGAGGGAAGAAAACTAACTCTAGAAGATGCAGAGAGCACAGACAAAGCCTGACAACTTTTAAAAACCGTTGGGAAGAGTTCAAAGCTTCCTTTGTAACCAGGAGCAAGCTACTATAAAGTGGACTCAATTTCCAAGTGATGCAGAGGAACTAAGATCACTAATAAGGCAATGCAAACATCTCTGGTTTCCCACCATTCTACCTCTTTTTGTCCTATCCTTAGTTACATTATCCTTATTCCTCCTTGATCAGGCTGCCCAAGTTTGGAGGCAAAGCAGCACTAAGTCAGTCCCAACAGCTACCAAAATCTCCCATCAGAACCAGAGGATGCCTTCTGGACACCGAGCTAGTCACAACAACTTGCTCAGGCATTGGCAACAAGGCCAGCAAGAACTAATTCCTAGCAACGCAGTTACATCCTATGTTTCTGTACAATTTCACCAGGTCAAAACTGAATGTCTTCAGAAAAATCTAAACTACGTGTTAAGCCAACCTTCATCCTCTCATTTATTTCTGTGAAGCAGAAAAAATGCAAATATACTATTCCTGAAAACCATCAAACTCATATGATATTTACGAAAGAAAAAAAAAGTAAAAAAAAACATTTGATGTTGTTGTCCACATAGAAAAAAAGACACTTTGAAAATCTGTACTTTAACTCCTCCTAAGACATAGGCTGTCATAGGCTAGCATACTGTAAGTACAACTTGTGTAGAAAATCATGTGTAAGTCACTGCACTACAGAGTATCTTTCAGATAATATTCTTCAAACTGCCCTTGATGATATACACACAATAAAACAGGTGATGGAAATCATCATTTCAACAGGATATAAAATGCTTTTGTATTTTCACAAAACCACTCTTTGTGTAAACCGTTCCCTGAACAATGACCCAAACATCTGCGCTAACGGACGCCTGCTAAATAACACTGCTCCTTGGTCATGACAGCAGCCATCTGCTCACCTCGCTAACCGAACAGCAACACGTTTGTGCATCGTACACATCCTCACACCCCCTATAGCAGTGGCCATTACTCACCTTTCCAAACCACAACAGCACAGCGTTCATCACAACACTTAAACACACACCTACACCCCAAGGGCTCCAACCACCAATGACAATTCTCACCGGTCTTTGTTACAAGCTCAACTGGACCACAGCCTCAAACACACAGAGATGTGATTTGTAAACATTTTAGCTATTCCCTTCCCTTCAGACTTGCTTTTTCCTTCCTTGCAGTTCTGCACTTTGTTACGCTAAGTTATTCTCACGTCTGAGCGTTACTCATTTTGCACGCTGCGTGGAGTCCACACAGCCAGCTTTACCCAAACCTCACGCTAGATTCTCTCGGGTCATCTCCTGTCCCCAAGACCCAGATCCTGGCGTTCCAAAACCCATCGGCCCTAGCAGAGCAGCGAGGACCTTCCCGCGCCGTGCCCCGCGCAGCACGGCGGGCTCAGCGCTCCGGCCGCACACACAGAGCCGCGCTCCGCCGGACAGGGGAGGGGCGGCGGATCCCTCCGTGTCCACGGCTGCCGCCCGCGCGGGGTGAAGCGGGGAGCTCCGTACCTGACCCAGTTGTCGCGGAACTTGCTCTGCTGGGGCTGGTTCACGTAAATTGTGCGGGCTGGCGCCTCGTCCAGATCCGCCGAGGACGTGGCTCCGGACATCTCATCATCCGCCTTCTTGTAGCCCGAGGGGGAACACACCGGTCCTGCGGAAGAGCGGGACGGTCAGCGCGGGGTCCCCATCCCGCCCACCGCACCGCAACCTCGGCACCCCGGCCCGGCAGCTCCCGCCGGGGCCGCGCTGGAGGAAGGAGAAGGGCCGGGCCGAACCGAGCGGCGGCTTCGCCCGCGGGAACACCTCCCTGCCGGTTACCACGGCGGCGGCTGATAAATAATGCAGGGTGGGGAGGGGGCACGGCCCGCGGAGCCAACTGGCAGCGGCACGCAGCCGGAGGGGCGCCGCCCCGCGGCCGCACTTCGCCCCGGGATCCGCGATGCCCCCCGGGCCTTGGTGCTGCCCACCTGCGGCCGTCGTGCTGCACGGCCCTGCCCGCTGCCGCCCAAGGCCCACGGGGATGGGAGAAGTTCACCCACAGCTTCTTCCCCCAAGCGTCACCACAGACAGGCCACTGCCGGAGAGCTCTGTCCCCAATGCCACACTCTGGCTTGGGCTGTGGAGAGCGAAAGCTTGATGCCCACGGCTTCAAAGATGAAATCTCAGACCTGAAGCACTGTTTCACTCTGCGCTAAGAGAAAGCCAAAACAAGCACAGGAAAATAACCAGCTATTTCCTGTCGAGCCTCAAAATATGAGTGAGACAGGGGTGTACTCTGGCTTTCCCCATCCACTCTGAGCCACGGAGATGCTTTGTGCTACACGAGCTGCAAACACTCTGGATACTCAGCATAAGCAACAGGCTGCAGATCTGCAAGTTAGCAAACTTGTGTTTCTTGGCTAACACACAGGAATAAGACTGCCTGTTTCATAATAATCCACTAAAAATGGTATTTTATGGTCTTTCAAAGAATCTTAAGGTACAATAGTCCTTTCTCAGTGTTAAAGATATCAATATTAAAGCCAAATCCAGCAGCTATTTCTGATTCACGCTAGTCTCAACCTGCAACAAACTGTGACCTGATCCAACAGCGCCTAAAAAGGACTCAGTACAGAGAGTGCCCTGAAATTTAATTGTGTCCTTAACTACACCTTCAGGGAAAAGCAGCAGTCCTACCACAGCCTGAATACATTCAGCACTTAAGTTCTCACATACTACTGGTATGTGGCTTCACTTTTTGTGTGAGTGTGTGTGTATGAAATAAAGCAGTCTAAGCTGATGTCCTATTCCTCCACCGCAGCCTTTCCAAATTATCGATCATTTTACTGTCAGGGCAAACAGGCTCTATAACTCTAAGCACTAGAGGGCAACATTATCCACTTGTTTGCACAACGTAGTTCAGCATCAAAAAGACTTCTCAGAGCTCGTACCTGGCCAATGAAGCCACTGTAATTAAACTAACATGCTTTCAACAGTACCATCTCTTGCCCAACACAAGTGTTGCACAGTGAATTCATACTTCAGATACATTAAACTGAACCTGTATGAGGCTAATAAATTGATTTCCTTTGCTTACATCTGACACTCAGAGCAAAAATAAGCCAAGCTGTTTGCGTGTACTTTGTGAACAAATTACTGAAAGAAAATATGTAAGACTATCTATTATGCAAGATTATGCCATTATAATACTATATTAGGCTACTCAGTCTGAAGAAACTGGATGCAACAAAGGATCTCTCAATCTTCCTGAGTATTTTGCTCTTCAGAAAAACAGAGCTAAGAACACTACTGGAGACTTGCTGTTCTTTCCCATTGATTCCATGTTGTGTAACTGAGTGCAGATCAAAGGGCAGTACCCTTAAGAGCATTACGTGCAAGGAAGCAGCTTTCATCTGTTTTCCTAGTCAAGATCCTCAACAGAAGCACAATAGTGCAAGCACACAATTAAGAACATCTCTCCCCCCCCCCCCCAAGACATTTCTTGTTACGTTTTTTTCCGTATCACTCCTTCTGACACTTGAAATCCTCCTGTTTTCCAGTTTTCTTCGCTATCAACTATCACAAAGCTGTGCCATAATTTTCAGGAACAACTGACAGATGATCAAATTCAAACATACTTAGTTTTACTTCATGTACTATTTTCCTTACCACTCTATTGCCAACAAAGATGCTCCAAAGACAGAAGCATATGCCTCATTCTTTAGGTATACCAAAAGGCTTCAAAGCCATCTTGTGAGCTCTTATAAGCAGTTGTACTAAGAGGGTTTGCATTCTTGAAAGTGGTTCAAATCAGCTGCTTCAATTCTTAGTGGAATAAGCCTCATTTTGGAAGATTACCCACTAATCTTGCCCAGCAGGAATGCCTTCCACCTCCCTCCCCAGTTTCTAAGCAGATCACAGCCAGAAGCCTGCAGATAGTGACCTACGTGTTACTAGCTGTAGAAGCTCTCATTCCTCACATTCAGTGAGATTAAGGAGCCCTCAGCTTCTGAAGGGCTCCTGATGAACAGCAGTGTCAGAAGCAAAACCACCTTCAGAAGGTATATTCCTCAAGAGGACCAGACCATGCACAGACTAACTTCAAAAATGTGAAAACAAGTCCACTTCTATTCATTGGTTAAGAAAAGGTGTGGATACAGACCATGCAGACTCAATCACCTCCTACAGGGGTGGAACTTAGAGCTGCACAAACTTCAGTCTTTTTTCAGCAATGTTTACTTCTTTGTATTCAGAGTAATCGTGTTCATTAATTTTGCTTCAGGAAAATAAGACGGAAGATAACTTGATAGAAAGAAGCAGATTCTGCAAGTATAACCCAGGGTCATTTCAGCATTCAAACAACTATTACTCTCTTTACTGCTTGAGCAGTTCAGCTCAACTAGTTACTCTTGAGTTCCTCTGTCAGTGCTCCCAGTCATCCTGCCAGATGATCATGGAAATCCATTCCCAGTGTCACGACCTACACTGCTCTCAGCTTGCGAGTTTGCAATTCAGGGAAAAGAGAAAACAATTTAAATACCTGGCCAAAAGTTGTCATTGATCAAAATCAAAATATGCCATTAAGTGATTATTCCCACTTCTGCTCAGGAAATAAACCTTGATGAGTCTTGATCTATTTATGTAAAGCAGAAATCATTACAAGTAAATTAAAGAATCAACCAGACAAAAAAAGCCTTATGCGATACCGGTGAGCCAAACTCCCCATAGGTAGATGTGAAGGTACCACCGAGCAAGCAAAGCACCGTGATTACCCATGAAAACACTTAGTACTTCTCATTTTTAACAGAACTCATTTCTCTGTGGAATTTAAACAGTGCCTAATACATCTGGTCTCAATTTTGAGGCCTGAGACACTTACAGCAGGAGTCTAATATTGCTTCCCACTGTGCTTTCAGTGTTCCATGAGCAAGGGTAGAGTTTTAAACTCCCTTTTATAAAGCATGGTTGTTTAAGGCTCTTACTAAGCACTATGTAATACATTTTCCAAAACAGTTAGGGGCTAAAGACTGACAAAATATGAAAAAGCCTGATTTTATAGTTTCCTCTCATCATTAGGACACCATGCCTGATTTCTCCTGACAGCTCCACTTTGTTGTCACTTTTGCTGTTAACACCTGAAAGACAGTGAAGTAAAATGTAATAATCTTGCTTCACTGGGCCGGCAAATATGGTCTTTTCCAAGTATATATACCTGTAATATATGTAATACTGTATACAAATACAGTTTGAGAAAGGAAGTTCTGGAGTAACTTACAATGGAGCCCTTTATTTCCTAGTTCTCACCTCATCAGAGGTCATTTTAAACATGCTTTCCTTCTTTGTTATTAGAGAACTGTTCTGCGAAATAAGGTGTGGTTAGATATTTGCAGGCAAGTACCAGGGTTCATACAAACAACCTTGAAGTTAGTAATACAAATGCAAATCACCACTCCTGGAATTAAGCAAGAGTTGCTCTACCTGAAGTTAAGGTAGGCACCATGACTTGGACTTGCTTAAGTTTTAATAGGCACTTATAAAGCAAAGTAGAATAGGATACATTTCTACAGTTCTCCCAGCAGTGTTGCTTGAGGGTCCTACAGAACTCCTGTAGAGGTCATTTAGTGAAAGCAATCCCTTATATGCAATGTATCAAGGACAAAATCCCTGCAAGAATGCAAATGGAAAACAAGAGAAAGCAGAAAATCCTTGTGTATTTCAGCGTAGGACTGCACTAATGTTATACTCCTGCTCTAGTAGTGCCTGATTGGTTAAAGGGCAAAGAGTCACCTAAAGAGGCAACGGTGTCGGTCCTACTAATGTAAGGGCTAAGCAGAAGCAGTTAAAATGTTAGGATTAAGTGGAGGACTAACATTCAGCACTTCAGCCTAGAGCAACAAGAAAGCCACGACAAAATTCCAGAAACTGGTGTTTGCTACCTACAACATGATCAGTAAATGAGGGAACATAAGTACGTAAGCTTCAGAGAATAATCAGGAAATGCTTGTTTAAGCATTTAAGGGAACTGAGAGTTTTCCCTTCATCTCCATCATTCCAAGCATTAAAAACCACACAACCCTTACACTAATAGGATAAGAGGCTCCCATCATGCCACCGTAACAAAATCGACTGTACTGTCTGCATTACATTGCAGTGATTGGGTGATTACTCCCACTCAGATTAGCAGTTTGTGCAATAAAACAGAAGCAGCACTACATACAGTGAAACAGTTCTGGGGAAGGTAGTTATTTCTTCTTACTGGCTGGTGACAATATGAATCAGACAAGTTGGAAGCAAAGTCACTTCTGACACTAAAACTGGTAGGTATATTCTCCAAATTTCTCTTAAACTTTTTTGTTTTGTTTTCACAGAATCAGAGCTGTAGGGGCTGGAAGGGACCTCCAGAGATCATGGAGTCCAGCCCCCTGCCAAAGCAGCTCCCTAGCCCAGGTTGCACAGGTAGGCGTCCAGGCGGGTCTGGAACGTCTCCAGAGAAGGAGACTCCACCACCTCTCTGTGCAGCTGTGCCACTGCTCCGTCACTGCACTGGGAAGAAGTTCCCACACACAGTTGTGCAGAACTTCCTATGCTTCAGTTTGTGGCCATTTCCCCTCATCCTGTCACCACATACTGCTGAGTCCTTTGGCCTCTGACTCCTTAGATATTTATAGACATGGATCAGATCCCCTCCGAGTCTTCTTTTTTCAAGGCTGAACAGCCCCAGGTCTCTCAGCCTTTCCTCATAAGAGAGGTGGTTCCATGCCCTTTATCATCTCTGTAGACCTCTGCTAGACTCTTTCCAGGAGATCCCTGACTTTTCTGTACCGAGGAGTCCAGAACTGGACACAGTTCTCCAGGTGAGACCTCACCAGGGCAGAGTAGAGGGGGAGGATCATGTTCCAACAGACACTTGTTGAGGACACTGAATGAGCAAAACATCAGTTTAGAGCTCTTTCATAAGACATTTATTCTTAAGTTTACCCAAATTTCTGCTCGTCAAGAGCAAGAGCTATATGGTCAAAATCTTGCATTCAAGTCAGAAGAGTTGTGATTACTATGGAATGGTTCTGTTAGAAGCTAAACTTGGAATGCTAGGGTTTAAACATTTCCAATAAACCTTGTGTTCAAGTCAAAGTCCAAAGCACATCTACAACTTTGTAGATGTTTTAAGATGCACAGAAAGAATGAAAAATATTTTATGCACAGCAGAAAAATCAGATTTTAAAACAGGAATTTTCTTCTGTGCTAGATGCAGACCAACAAGGAAATTGAGAATCAGACAAACACAGTGGTCCCCAGAAGGATATTAAGAGTAAATAAAGCTTCAGAGGCATGACAAACATGATTGAACAAAGGAAGCTTATTTTCTGAAATCCAAGATGCAGGAAAAGAGTCATCATCAATCAAGTTAACCAAGGCATTGCAAAGGAAATTAAATAGCCAGCAGCTCTGTAACATCTCTCTGTTCTCTGCATAGCTATACAGTGCATGTAGACTAACAAAATTAACAAAGAATTAACAAAGAAGGGTACTGTTGGGCAGGGAAGATAACCAATTTGACAATGTTCAGTATTTCAGAAGTTACTTAAAACTATAGGGCTGTCTGAAACAGTAGACAGTGTATTGTTCTGCAAGAGAAGCTGTCACTCCAGGAAGAGGTCACCTGTCAACCTCCTGAGGGACCAATTTTTTGAACAATTCTACATAATCACTCCAAACCAGAAGTAAGGTGAGTTGTCAATAGTTTGGGCTTTTGCTTACATTGAAACAAGAGAGCTACATGCAGCTTGCAGCATATGTCAGTCTTAAACGCTCATTAATCCAGCCTTCAAGAACATAAATAATAAAGCAGCAATGCTTAACACTGCTGTTCAGGAAACAGTGGAAAGATTCCTGCTATAAACTGGGAGCTCAGCTAAGCTGAAAGAAAAGCCTGCATATACCAGTCAATTCAAGTATGATGATTATGCCAGTTCTTAACTCCTGAAGAGTCAGAAGCAAGAAACACAGCTTGTCTTGAACAGCAGTCTCAGTCAGTGAATGGAATGACATGCTGCAAGCAGAGACAGCTGGAGCCTGGATTTTGATGCACGTGACCAAATCCAGTTGAATGATGAAGCCAAGTGTTGTCACTAATGACAGATCAGATTCCTAGCAGACAACTAGAGACATTTCATAGAATTAAGAAGCAGCAACTAGAATGAAGTTACTGCAGCAATACAGTTTAGCAATAACTATATGGAGAAAACTCAGATGCGTGACCACCTACAGGTAAGAAGTATGTCAACAGACAAAATAGAGCTCTTACTGAAGTAAAGAATAAGAAAAAAGTCTACCCAAAAAAATTCTTCCATGTGAATAAGGCATTAATTGAAAGGGAAAAAAAAAAGGTAGAATAATCAGGAAAGGGAAAGGTTGCCTGCAGTCTCCTCCTCTCTTGGTGCTTTGGATGGCAAAATAAAGGCCTGATGTTTGTTCCCTGCAACAATCCTTGTACACAACCTTGATGAGACCACAAGAGGAATAACACTTTGCCTAAAATAGCTGTTCTCCATCTCTCAAGTCACTTTGTACCTGCTCACTTAATGTCAAAACCAGGCAGCTCCTGCTGATAATGCTGAGCTAATAAAGCTACAGAAGGGAGGAATACAATCTATTCTTATTCTGCCTCACGCTTCATAGCCACAACTGTCAGCTAAATTCTATGACTGCACCTGCACCACTGATAAGAAAAGTTAGTCTCCAGACTTCTTAAAAACAAACTACACACACCACATAAGCTCACACCTTTCAGAGGAAGACAGGAAAGACTAAAAACATCAAAACTCAACTCTGCACAGTCACTTATTGTTAATGACCACAATTTCAGAACAAACACAGCCCAGGAGCGTATCAATGCAGCACCAGCAGTTGATACCAGTTAAAATCAGTGTTGTTTAAGGCCCCCTACTGCCCTGAACAACAACGGCTTTTCTGGACATTACTTGCATTCCACACATTGTTCAACTGTTCTCCAAGCTCAGTATCATCCTTTACAGTTCCTAGATCTTTTTTCTTTTTCAGAAATTTTTAAGGCAAATTAAAGAGCAAACATGAGGTGGCAGAGGTTTAAGCAGAAATGGATTCCGATACTTCGAAAAGAATAAGCACCTCTCCTCTGAATAATCTCAAGAGCCAAGGAAGATTCTGTATCCAACAGAAGTGCTACAATACCATGCTAGATAGCCATGACTTGTAATCCTATTTGTGGGCCACGCTACCGAGTACAAAAATATTTACAAAACGAACACCAAAAATCTTCCCAGCACAACTGACAGTTGCAACAAATCTTACAAGAGAACAGTTGCAGTCTTCTCTCCTCCCACCTTTGAGGCATGTTTCTCTGTATTAATATTGGTTGAAGCTAAAAATACCTCTGGCACATCATAATTCTTTTAGTATTCTAACATACGAGTGCTTTTTTCATCTCCCTAATTCATCTGCTCCTGTAACAATTTAGTAACAGCTTTAAGCATTATCAGCTGCAAGCACAGCTGATCTTCATTTCTAAGAGAACAATTTAAAGAAGACGGAGAAATATTCTCCCCTTTATACACTGCTGATTTAAAGCTATCTGTATTCTGATGCTTCTGCTTGAAGCTCCAAGGCCTGTGACATTGGCTTCCAGCCAATGCAAGATTAGAAAGATTTACTGAATACATACTGACCTTTTGCTCTAAAGCATTCCCAAAGCTGCTGTTGTTCATTCTGTCCACCCACAGTTCCATATAATGCACAAAAGCAGCTGCTCATTGTACAGTTACCTATGGAGATGCATCTCCTCCAGCGATGACACAAGGGCATGATGTTCATTCTGTCTTGCATCAGCTGCGTGAAGACAAAAACAGCAGTAGTCCTTCAAAGATCTCTACAGCATTAGCAGGTCTCAAAGCTGATTAAAGTGATCTTCCTGGTAATCTGTGAAATACATGTTTTGCACTTTCAAATTGCTCTGCAATGGATTCACAGGAGGAGAGTGTGTAGTCTGTGTCTGTGTATACCCACACAAGGAGACGACCGTGGCTTTCCCTGGAACATTCTAATATGTTTCAGCAGAAAGGGGAATTTGACATTGCCCTAAATTCCTGCACTTGAAATAACCATCCACCTGTGCCTGGGCTCTGACCCTTCCATGCCAGATTTTTTCAAGTGAAATCCTAATAAAAAGTCACAATGGAACTCAACTTCTGCTCCCTTTGAAGCTGCTACCTGCAGTGTTAGAGGTTACAAGACTGATTCATCTTTGCAGTTACAAAAAGGAATTAGATTTTTGTCAAACTTACTTTTTATTGCCTCTGAACAAGATGCCAGTGTATTTTGTATCTCAAATGAAAAGGCTAATAAAAGCCCATTCAGCTAGTACTTCAGGTAATAGAAGTCCCTTACTTTTAAAGAAGGAAAGTAGTTTTCCCTTCTTTCACTCATAGTAACCCATTAGTATGTGCTTTTCTTTTGAGTCACATATACTTACATGGTCCTTATAGCAGCTTTTCAGTATCCTCCCCTACCTTTTCTGCTGCTCCCTTCCAGACCATTCACTCGTGTTTTGGATGGGGACAAGAAAACAAAGCATCAGCAGCACGCTTAAAGCCTCTCAGGACAGCTCTGTGGGACAGCTAAGATTTGGCTTACTAGATCGTATCTTAAGTTACCTTTCCACTATTGCATATGATCTCCAGGACATTTCTCTGTGCAGGACCTCACACTGATGCATGTAAATATCTGCTCCACATGGTGTCTGTGGGCTGCAGAGGGACAGCCTGCCCCACGGTGGGCCTCTCCTAGGCTGCAGGGAACTGCTGCCTGGCACCTGGAGCACCTCCTGCCTTCTTTCTGCACTGACCTTGGAGGCTGCTGGGCTGCTTCTCTCCCATGTCTCACCCCTCTTTCCCAGCTGCTGTTGTGCAGCTTTTCCCTCTTTTCAATCTGCTCTCCCAGAGGTACAACCAGAATTGCTCATGCCTCAGCTCAGCAGCAGGTCTCTTTTGGGACAGCTGAAGCTGGCTCTGGCCTGCCAAGGGATTCTGCTCACAGAGTCCACGCCAGCAGTGCTCTGCTTGGTCAGTTTTGTCTCTCAGAAGCTGCCCAGCACACTAACATAACACAGCCAACTGCAGAGCAGAGTTTTGTTTATATCACTTGCAGAGCCAGACTCAGATGTGAGGGGTCTGTCGGGCTCCAGGCTGGTAGAGAAGAAAGCCTGAACAACACCTGGCAAGGGGCACAGCTCCAGCTGGTAAGGGATTGAGTACAGGGTGTCAAATATTCATAAGCAAGACAGTGGCAGGAAATCATGGAGAACACTGCTAGCTACAATAAGTGTTTTTTTCCTCAGGAGAGGAAGACACTCACAATTTTAGTTGCTCTTATCTAGCTTTCATTAGGGAAGTGTTGCATAATACATGAGGAAAACATCTGAGAACAATGTTTGAGAACATTATCTACTCCCTACATAGATGAATCTGTGAGCAAAACATATTGCATCTGTACTTTGCTGAGTACTTTGCTGTAGCCAGTTTTTTTCTATTAAAAATGCTAAGAGCTTACCCAGGTGACTAGGGCAGCCTGGATCCTCCATGCCCTACTATGGGGCACAGGCCTGAATTACCTTAATCCAAATCTGATCCAGGCCAGCAAGACCTGAAAGCAGACAGCCATGTTTGCACACCCAGAGGTAGGAAAGCTCAGAGCACTTGGCTGCCTGGCCCAGAAGGTCCCCGCAGGACACTGACTCCATCTGTCCTGAGCTCCTCTCGCTCTGTGCAACCTCAGAGCCACCATGCCCATCCCTGACCCCAGCAGCTTATCTCAAAGGCTCAGCTGCAGCTGGAATGCATTGCATTGATAACATCTGCCTAGAACTGTTCTGGATGAAGTGACAATGCAAGTTACAGTGTTTTTATTTTTCAAAAGGAAAGAGGTAAAAACTGTACCTCACGCTCTCTAAAAAAGTTCATCAGATCTTTCTGAACTTGGCAGTTGATGCAAACACATGAAGTCCATCTCTGAATTTAGCTGTGCCTGTATTTTGGACAGAAGATAATAAAGGATTATATGAGAATATAATCAGACGACTTTACTTTGTCATGTTGTTTCTTTTCAGAGGCAAAAAGCCTTAACTGAAGTCCTGTACTCTTAACTTGAAATTTTGCAGGACTTGTCCTTGACAGATGTGGTAGGTACAAGTATATGCACTGGTTGCTACAGGGAGATCGACTTCACCATACCATGATGACTTTTTCCATTCTGATGGGTCTGAAAATTACATATAATTTCAAAAAACAATGAAATTAAAAATAGGACCTGTTCTGCTGGCATGCTTACCATTAGCACTGCACTGTCTAGTATCAGTACTGCTTTATTACTGGAAATCCTTCCATGCATAGTGCTGAGTATCAGCAACTCAGTACTATCAGCTCCAGAAATTGCAAAAGAGAGTCGGAGAAAATAAAAAATACATAAATAGATAGATAAATAAATAAATAAAAGATTTTGCAATGTTTTGTTTTAAAAACATAATAACATTTTGAGCCTTGGATTTTGAGGTTTGGGGTTTTTTTTTATAGGTTATGTACGCATGTATATATATATTTTAAAGAACCAATCTTCTCACCCCTGGCATTTTATATTAAAAGAGGGGTCATAATTCCAGGGTTCTCTGCTGTACAGCTTGTTTGTTTCCCCCCCACACTGCTTCAGGCTAAGGGCTCTTAGGAGCTCAGCAGATATTAGCTGGCTCATTTCATGTGGGAGGCTGCAGTAAAAACAGGCATGCCACTGATATCTGTAAGACTTTACTGTGTCCTTACTGAAATACAGCTGCAGTACAGAGGCTTTTCTTTTTTGGTACACATTTTTATATCATTTGCCATCACCTTAGGAATCAGAACACAAACTTTTAAAGGTGGTTCTTACACAGGCAGAACACTCACCTCTTCCCATACAAAATTTCCCATGTTTTACTCATAAAGGAAGCCCAAACTACCCAGGAGAGCCTACACTTTCTCTTGTGGGACAAACATGCTAGAGCAGACATGGCTGCACCCAGCAGCAGGGCTGCTGCTGTCTCCTAAATAACAAAATGGTAGGGGCTAGATCCTGTGGCACTCATCCACCTTTCCTGGCTGCTGAGTCCGTAACAAGCTGTGGGACAAAACAGGCAGTTTCCATCCTCCAGTTTCTCTGCACAGTTACAACATTTCCAGCATAGCCACGTACTGCTCAGAGTTAAGGAACTACCACTGATTCATCTTCCCAAGTGTAGTACATGGTGTGATCTTCAAAGCTTCACCGCTGTCCCTATTTAAAACAATTTCAAGTTAATTACTGGATGAACAAGTTAATGTTCATCATTATGTCAACTATGCTCTTATTTTTAGAGATTTTTAAGCAGCAAGGTGTTTTACTGCACCTTTGTTCCTGGATTCATAAAAGGCAAATACTTCTGGAAGCCAGGAGTATATTGCTATAACAGTTCCATATCTCACTGGGAGTCCTAATAAATGAAGCTTTTCCTCCTACAGGAACTAAAATATTTGTGCTCCTCAAGGAGAAGGACTTTACAGAACTTCAACTGCTTAATTCTAATCAAATTCAGATCAAACTACACTGATGCCTACACCTCAAACACTTGCTGAGCCTCAGCACCTTCATTCCACGTGGAGGGATGGTGTAAATGCATCCCACAAGTTGCTGATGAGCTATGCATACTCTCAGCCCCACCAGCTGAACCAGCGGTGAGAAGCACAGCACAGCACAGCACGAGGAAACCACAGAGGGACTGCAGCTGTTCCCACCAAAGGAACACTGAGGAATGAAGAAAATGCCCCTCCATCCCTGGTACTACACTGGTGAAAAGGAGTAAACACATAAGCCAAGTTTCTGGCAAGCCAATGAGAAGGACAACAAAGCAGAAACAAAATGCCACAACTGGCTTAGGTGCATTTATTCCTGCTGTGGTGATTTCATGACCACTGGCCACAAACCATATCAATTAACAGTTACAGCAGAAATCATTATATGCTACAAGTCTTGATGCTATTCTTTACGGCTATATATAGACAAATTGTGTTTGTTGTCTAACTGTTTGGACTCCAAGTATCCTACAACAGAAATATAAATGGCACTTTGTTTAACGACTATTAGAGCCTGTGTTTGCCAACTGTCAGGATAGCCTCAGTGTCACTGAAACCCATAGGAGTTTTGCAGGGATGAAAAGACCAATCCTCCACTGGTAACAAGTTGGAGCTCCAGCCAACATTAGCTTACCTGGTATTTAATTCAAACGGGTTACAAAGCTCTAGTGTGCTGTTTCAAAACAGACTGACAATGTGAGGGTAGCACATAATTAAGATATTTAATCCTTGTCCTAGAAGCCGTGAATGACAGAATCACCATAGAGCCACCAAAGTTGGAAGGGACATGTAAGTCCACCCAGCCCCAACCCCCTGCCATGGGCAGGGCTGCTACCCACCAGATCAGGCTGCCCATGGCCCCATCCAACCTCGCCTTGAGCACCTGCAGGGATGATCTGAAGCTCCTCTGGACAGCCTTCAGCAGTGCCTCACCACCCTCTGAGTAAGCAATTTCCTCCTAACATCTAACCTAAACCTCCCATCTAGTTTAAAGCCATTCCCTTTTGTCCTGTCACTATCAAACCTCATAGAACATTGCTCTCCAACTTTTTTATAAGCTCCCTCTAAATACTGAAAGACTGCAATGAGGTCTCCTTGGAGTCTTCCCTCCTCCAAGCTGAACAGAACACTTTGAATATTTCAAATTCAGTTCTTCTACAGTGTTTGTCACACCATATATTAAAGGATTTAAGATCAGTTTACTGATGGATTAAAACTACTGAGATCAAGTTGGGCTTTCCCAGTCACTACAGCAGCTTCCCAGATGCATTGTACCAGCATTCCCAAATGAGCAGGTGCTGTGGTTTAAGCCAGCCAGCAGCTCAGCCCCATACAGCCTTTTGCTCTCTCCCCCTCAGTGGGATGGAGCAGAGAATCAAAAAAGGTAAAAGTACAAGAGATCATGAGTTGAGACAGGAATATTTTGATAAAGAAAGAAAGATGTAAAAGAAGAATACAAAAAGAGATGCACAACACATTTGCTCACCACTGCCTGACCAACACCCACACCATCCTTGAGCAACAGCATCTCCCCAGCCAACTCCCCCACTGCTGCTGCCCCTCATGACGCCACACGGTTTGGGACATCCCTTTGGCCAGTTAGGGTCAGCTGTCCTGGTTCTGTCTCCTCCCAGCTCCTCACTGGTCAGGCAGCATGGGGAGTTGAAATGCCCTTGGCTTAGTGTAAGCACTGGTCTGCAACACCTAACACATCCGTGCTGTTATCAACACTGTTTTCCCCATAAATCACAGCCATCCCAGCTGCTAGAAAGAAAATTAACCCTATCCCAGCTGAAACCAGGACAGCAGTATAGTAAATGCTTCAGCCACTTGCATTCAAGAGCCTAAATTTCCACCAGAAGTTCAGGCATAACCAACTTCTGCTCTTAGCTGGATGTGGTTCAAGTTCAAAAACCTGCTCTTGTTTGCTCTCCTCCAGTATACTTCCCTTCAAGATTTCTGCAAAGTGCCTTTCCAAAAGAGTCACAAGGCAACACTTGCATCTAGCACCAGTTTAATATTATCATGTTGAACACTGACAGGTGACACTGAACTGTCAGGTAGACAAGTCTTCTAACAGGCCCTTGTTAATAATGAAGTAATATGTGTAGGTTCTCTCTTAAACACACCTCCCTAGCTTGTGCAATCAAAGACTCATATTCTGTACCATATCCTGGAAAGAGAATTAATTCTCAGAGCAGCTCAGCAGCCAGGGAGATCACAGTGTGACCTTGAGACATTTAATAAGAGAATTTTCAGTTTCCAGTTCATTGTTAATCAATTTCCAAGTTACTGAGAGCATGCCTCAGGTCAGGAAACATGCATGCAAATACACGTAGTACAAACATGAAAAAAACAAAACTCAACAATTTCTTGCTCTGCTTTCTAATGTTGGAGTAAGACTATAAGTCTGTGTTGATTCATCTGTCTACGGACAGATTTTTTTGTAAATTGAAGAAATACACATACTTGATTTTGATTCCAAAAGTGTGCAACAAAGCCCATACTGCCATATCATCTTCAAAGGATTTTATTATTAATTATATTATTTTATTATATCATAAAAATATAAAATCTATAAATGATGGGCTTATATTCCCCTTCACTTGTAAAAGTTAATTGAAATACTGCTCTCTTGTCAGAAGGTGTGAAGCGAAGAAGTCCAGTGGCTGGTGGTATCCCAGTGCAAAATGGGAGCCTTAAAAAACAGCCAGGTTTAGCTACCCCTGGTTTCATGAGCTCTCCATCTATTAGAGACAAAGATACCTGGTCCTGTCTGCTCACTGAGTTTTGCAAATCAGCTTTACAACAAACCTGGCCTCTGCTCAGCTTTTCTGTTCCTCTGTAGCTGTTTCAGCTGCAAGAGAAAGATGCTTACAAATGGACCTTGTATTTTAGGTTGTCATAAGGCACTGTATCACAACTTCTGAGAATAGATTTTCAGAAAAATAAGCACAATGGAAACTTGTTCCTTTGTTACAAGCTTTGCTTTACTAGGCAAAACTAGCTATGCTTTCAGAGTCACATTTAAACCTCCTTGTTTTTACACTGTCCGATTTTTACACCCCTCCATGTCCCAGTGCAAGTGATTCTGACTGTACCCAAAATCAACATTCAGCTGAATTCTGTAGATTAGAATTGCTGTATTTCTCACAATTTGTGCTTTCACTGTCTTTACTCATTTCACTTCCACTTCCTTCTGCATGAACTCCTCCCTCTGGCCACTATCTCAGGCTCTTTGCTCTCTAAACAAACCTGATAACCAGAAGCTAGAGATGTGATATAGGTCAGATGATTTTCATAGTTTTGTTTAGTAGCTGTGACTTCAGGGCAAACTCGTCTTCTTTGATCTCCTTTTGTTCCACAGACAGGGCTCAGTTCATCCATCCAGGCACATGCACACACAGCCCAGGAACAGATGCTGTTATGAGTCTTGTCCATAAAAAAAATAAATCAAAAAGCCCACGTGCCTTCTGCAAAGATCAATCACCACCACTGTAATGGAGAACTTTGCAAAGGGACTTCACAGACCCACCTTTCCCGTGTCAGTAGTGGCCCCACATTAACCAAAACTGGGAATGCGCTAGGACTTGGTGGAGGCCAGTGCCTGAGCTCTGCCACAGCACCCCAAGTACAGCAGACCTGAACAGCAATCCCATAAAAAACTAGTTCTTCAAGTAACAGCAAAGTTAATGTACAAACCACCAATTTTGTTTTTATCTGTGGTAGGATAGCATTCACTCATACTCCTATATTAATGGCCAAAGAAAGTCAAAGACTGACATTAGCTGTTCATACACAGTGACTTTCTGTTCTCCCAGTACTCCAGCAATCTTCCAGTCTCAGAACTGAAGAGATGCAGGTTCACATCTACACTAACTGCTAACATCCATATTTACAGTTCCAGCATATCACATGATGCAAAATATGAGGTGGCTGCACCTCCAAAGATGTACCTGTAGTGCAAGCTCTATCTTCCTTACCATAGAAGTACAATTCAGCTGAGTTTATAGAATCACAGAATCACAGAAACACCAAGGTTGGAGACCACCAAGATCACCCAGCCCAACCATCCACCTACCACCAATATTTCCACACTAAACCATATCCCTCAGTACATCTAAATGCTTCTTTAACACCTCCAGAGGCGACTCAACCACCCCCATGGGCAGCCCACCCCAGCACGTGACCACTCCCTGGAAGAAGACATTTTTCCTATTACCCAAGCTGAATCTCCCCCGGTGCAACCCAAGGCCATTCCCTTGGCCATTTCTAGTGATATCACTAGTTAACACAATAGGACTAGACTGTGCTAGTTATCTATGATGATTACTTCCATCAAGATACCCTAGGACTACCAGAGAACAGTTCAAGTACTGATTTACAATCACTCCAAGAAAAAAAGCTTGCAGCATGAACGAATTAGCTCTGTCATCAGCCAACCAACACTTGACTCCCCTTCACCAACTCGAACTGCCCTCCAGGTACAGACACTGCTCCTCCCCACTTAAATACATAGTGATAACAGAAACTAAGCTTTTAAGTAACCAGGAGTAAGGTCTTGGTACATCTATAATTTAAAGACATTAGTGAACAATTACAGTGAACTATCATCCTGACATCCAGCTTGTGCTCTGCTGCTAACAGGGAGCCAACCAAAATATAAGCTAAAGGAGTATGATTCAATACATATTCCTTGCAATTCAGCTGTCAGTGCTTTTGTCTCAGAAGTATTACTTCCACGCTAAATAGGCTTTCCACTTTAGAAAGCTAACATACTGAGGTAGACTTAGAGGATGAAGTACCTGCAAACAATGAAACATTAGCAACAAAATGAACACATTTTTCATCTATCCATTTGTTCTTACTAACCTACTGAATAAAGACTAACGAAACATGTTAAAATATTTCTAGTTTGCCTGCTTTAAGTAGCCTTCTTGCATTTCTTTGTATGTTATATTAACCCAGTATCAACAATGCTATGGAGTTGATTTAGTTCATTTTCTATGTTTAAGGCAAGAACTCTACACTGTCATAAAAGAGGAAAACTTGAGAGTCATGCTAAAGGGAAGAAGTGCATTCCTCATCCTGTGTCAGCAGAACTTGGTGTACACCTGAGACCACTGCCTCAGCCTTCTACCAAACCAAAAGAAAGCCATGCACCACACTTCCCTTGGCAGGACAGGGCACTGCCAGGGCACCATGACCTGCCTGGCCGGGGAACAAGAAGGAAGAGTAGATGGGGAGATGAGAGACAGCACATACATGTACACTGCAGGTTCTGTGTGAGAGCTCAGCAGAATGACAACACATCAGAAAAAGCACTGCTTCTTCCAGCACCTGACCTGTCGTTGAGGTGAATGATAATGCTTATGTACAGAAGAGTGTGGCATAATGTAAACCAAACCAAGTACGGGCAGGTTCCTCCACATTTGACAGCTGAACTCTGTAAGGGCCACAAACCCCACACCATCCATCTCACTACTGCCAACAGCTGTCACTGACAAGACCCCAACTACCAGACAGCCATGCTGCCCTGAACCCACACCTTCAGTGCTCACCTGTGCTCTGCCAGGGCAAGAGGATGGCCCTGCACAGAGGGGAATCACCTTTGACAAGAACTCTGCAGCTACTTTAGCACTTGTGCAGGGCTATACTGCTTGCTTCTGTCCACTCAGATCCTAAGCACTTAGTCTGGAACACAGTCACATCCAGGATTCACATTAACTCCTCCACATCTCCTTGTGGGCTTTGCAGCTGCCTAATCCTGCACTTCACAGGCAGATCAACACTAAGAAATGCCAGGTGTCTCATACTGTTGCTGTTCTGGACAAATACAGGAATAAGGGACATCGCAGACCTCGACAATCTATGCACTAAACATTAGAAGAACACCAGATGTTGAGGAAAAAATATTTAAATAGCACGACCCCGAGCATGCCAACATGCACACGATGCAGTTGAGACTGCCTCCTGAAAGGGACATATGATTATGAAGTAGGGAATCAACATTTAAAACAAACTCCTCTGAACCTCAGTGTTTCAAACTCATATATCCCTTCTGTTGGACAGGAGAGGGAAGAAGGACTACCAAGACTGACCAAGAAGCAATTTGGAAAAACTTCTGTCAGCAAACACTGATGGACAGGCTCTGATGAAGCCACCAGCCACAGTCCACCCTCCAAGCACTACCTCAGACAGCCTCTGCCCAGCAGCTTTGTCATGCGCAATCACAGAATCACAGAATGGCTTGGGTTGGAAGGAATGTTAAAGCCCACCCAGCTCCAGCCCCTTTCTATGGGCAGGGTTCTCAACCACCAGTCCAGGCTAGCCAGGGCCCCATCCAACCTGGCCTCAAATGCCTCCAGGGATGGGTGATCCCCAACCTCTCTGGGCAGCCTGTGCCAGTGCTTCGCCACCCTCCAAATGAAAAAAATTCCTACTAATACTTAACCTAAATCTACTCTTTCAGTGTAAAGCCCTTCTTGTGTCACTGTCAATTTTCAGACTCCGTTCTGCTTATACGCTGCCCTCCGATAGTGAAACACCTCCCTTTTCCAGGCTGAACAACACCGACTCCCTCAACCTTATCCCATTGGAGAGCTGCTCCAGCCCTTTGATCATCTTTGTGGCCCTCCTCTGACCTCCTACAACAGTTCTGCATCCTTCCTGTGCTGGTGGCCCCAGGCCTGGGTGCAGTTCTTCAGATGAGGCCTTAGGAGAGCAGAGCAGAGGGGGACAGTGCCCTCCCTCTCCTGCTGGCCACCCTTCCTTTGATGCAGCCCAGGATACAGTTCACCTTCTGGGCTGCAAGCACACACTGCTGGCTCATGCCCAGCTTTTCACTCACCAGGTCCCTCAAGCTTCTGTGCAGGGCTGCATTCAGTGAGTTCTTTTACCAGACTGAACATACATCTGGAACTGCCCCTACCCAAATGTAACACTGTCATGGTTTTATGATTTTTGGTACTGGTATTCCACATCATAACATCATGTAGTGCATTTAGAGTTAAAGAGTTAATGCTCCAGCTCCGTGGATCATCGATAGTTCCAGGTATGCCTGTCTCAGAAGAGAAGAAGAACTCCATTCCCCAGAGGACTTTGCGATGCTTTGCGTTCTTACGTGTTTACGCTCAGAGGGAAAGATAAAAACTGTCTGCAGTCACGGGACTCTCTCTTCCCTTCGGGACCGAGCTCGGCAGTGGGTGTTTGTTGCAGCCGTCCGCCTTCAGCGTTAGCGTAAGGCCTTCTGTTTATCGGACACTCTCTCTCTTGCTCATTTTATTTGATTCATTTGCCTCAATTCCAATTATATTATATTATATTGTGTTATTTTCCTTTCTGATATCTTATTTAGTAAATTAGCTTTCCTCCTCAGATCGCTGCCGTTGTTTTGTTCCTGGGCCCATCTCCCTTCTCCTTTTTCCCTTTTCCCCCTTCCCCTTCCCCGGGGTGTGGGCCCGTGGGTCCCCTGCCTCAATTGTCACGGTACCGGGTCGAACTGTCCCGCAAACCGGTGACAAACACCTTCCACCTGACCTTGTTGAACTTCGTTAGTTTCACATAAGCCCATTTTTCAACCCCTTCTAGGTCCCTTTGGCTGCCATCCCTTCCTTAGGGAAGGGACCCTTTTAAGTTAATTTTGGCTCAGCTATTGCAGAAATGAGATCTAATTTTACCTGATCCTGCCTCTGTTAGATGAAGGACCTGCCATCCAACACAGCCTTATGCAGCTGAGTAATCATCTTAGATACTTTGCTATGCCTTTGGATTGGCACAGAGCAGATCCTGTCTGCAATGCTGACGTGTTTCCCTGCTTACACTAGCCACTAAAATGACTTTATAAGACTGATGTCGCCCAAGAGGGTACTCCAGCATTGTGCTACATCCTCAGGATTCATAAGTGTATTGTTCTTAGTTTAACAACACATCATTAATCCACTACACTCTTATTCATCTGCTACTTATGCCTTTCTCCAAGTGTGCTTAACACGAAACAAAGTCAGTACAAAAAAAGAGGGGCAACAATGAAATTACTCTATTCCCCTGACTGAGGGAATATTGTAAGGAGAGTAAAAAGTTCTTGAAATACTCAGCAGATCAGATGGAAAACCTGACTGCACAGTACCATTACAGAATACACCATGTACCCAGCCATGTAGGCTTGTGTGGGTTATGTGGCTTACTGTATTCATTAAAGGTTCACTGCAACTGTTAGTGGGACTGTTAATGGAAACATTAAGGACAGCAAATTGGAAACTAATTCATTGTCACTAATTGCATTCTACTCTCAGCTACCTCATGCATCATAAAAATGCCTTGCAGAGGAGAGTGTATTTACAACTGTCTAGTGTAGGAGATAATAAAATCACGTTATTAAAAATATTTAACTCATGTACACATTTTTCTAATGCAATACCTACCAGTTGTGAAGTCTGGCATGATCCAGAAACAGGATCAATACTGTCCTCTTCATTAGATAATATTTTAGCCCTCAACTTCAGATCAAGGACTGCTGAGCAGCCCTAGCACAGTGAAGGGATCTTTCAGTGTCTGCCAAGCTCTGCAGTGACCCTCAGAGCTATGAGCATAATCCATGCAACCCACCACTCTAACACAGCAAGAGAAACAGAAATTCTGCCCTCAGTGAAGAGTGGACTATATGGACATAAATCTCAACAGCAAGAAGCAGAAAGAAACTTCAGGCTGTTTCAGAGCTTTATGAGCAGTAATGAACACTTCCAAATAACTGCTGTTCTGCATCACCATCATAATTTGGAAAAGGGCATGCAGAGAGGTAGCACATTTCTGAGTTTCCTTTTCAAGACACTAACACATTTTTCTCCTTCTAAGGCACATTGAAATAGGAGAGCCTATGCTAATATGAAAACTTACAGCCCTCTTCATCAGCTTCATAGCTTCCAAAAGACTTGGAGACTTGAGGGAACCAACTCCATACCAAGAGAAATGCTTCAGCTGGGGTGCAGGCCTCTGGGAACTTAGAAGAATGCTCTCAGACTTAGGCACCAGATGAAGAATTCAGTACAGAATTTCTTTTGTTGCTCACAGCTGATCTGCATCACTAAGGGCTAGCAAAAACAGAACACAGCTAATGATGTTAAAGATAGCTTAAGGAAGAGATCTGCACAAAGCTCAAGACAGACCTGTGAACATTATCTTACCAAAACCTTTCAGTAGGACATGTTTATTTTTAAGCTTAATGGATGCATAAGACACACATCCAAAACAGAACATTTAACAGTGGTTCTGTGCTTAAGCAAGGACATGAGAAAAGCTGCCATCACACACCTTGTCTGCCCCCTGCAGGAAAGGGCCCTCCTGTCAGATAAGAGAGGCTTACAGGTATCAGTCAGCTTCATTTGTTCTACAACCCCAGACAGAGATAAGATCAAGGATTGAAAGCAAGCTTATTAAACTAGGTGCTCATATGGATCAGTCCCTTTGATGCATGTTATGTGAAAAATATAGATACCAGTTACTTTAGTATTGCAGAATTGAAGTGACACCATCTGCCTGCTACCATTACACTGAAATCCTGCATTTAGACATAGCTGCAAAAGTCTTCCCCAATAAAACACTGCTATTACAAAAAGCCAAAAAAGTTTTCTTACTCTAGCTTTTACTTCCCTAACAGCTAGCTTGCCTGTAGCATCTGTACTGGATGAATTTTAGAAATATTATTTCTTCTTTTTTCCCTAATATTTTTTCCTCTTCTCCTAAATCAAGACAGCAGTGCCCAGTGGCAGAATGAAGGTTAATGGGCACAAACTGGAACATAGGACGTTCCACATGAATATGAAGAAAGTTTTTTACTCTGAGAGTTACAGACCACTGAAACAACCTGCCCAGAGAGATTGTGGATCTTCAGAGGTCCCTTCCAACCTCTATGATTCTATGACTCTGAACAACCTCAGTGGCTTGATCTCTGAAAAATACCTTATGGTGATCCTATACATTTTAATAGGATGTGTGTAGCCCAGACCCAGCCTGAACTGCTGCAGACTGGAGGTGGTAAATGCGATTTCAGCACAGTCATGCTGACTGGACCAGCTGAGGCTGTGACCACACAGATCTGCTAGGATACACAGTGTTCCTCACTACCCAAACATTTGTTTGTTTTCTATCAGATCAGGCTTCAGCTTGACCTATTCCATCACTGCTGAGGATTAAGTACATTTGTAACGCATCCATCCATCAGCTTTCAGACATTCCGGTACCTGCCTGCAAGAGGCATCCACTGCTGCATTGGAACTGCTAGCAGAGTGAGCAGAGACAACGATCACAGACCTCCTCAATATTTAATTATCTAGTATTGCACAGCCTACTGTGGATTTAGAGGAAATTATGCTTATGACTCATATGCTAGTACTGGAGGAGCTTTTCATGGCAACGTAGCCCTAGGGAAGAAATGGAAAACAGACCAAACAAACCCCTGCCTTACATTGTGCATCACCACCTATCTGACTCCATTTTCACTGACAGCGTATTCATTAAGGTGCAGAGAGCACTGCAGTGCCATTCTTAAGACAAATCTGATTGACTAAACGACTGTTTACATGGGTGGACAGCAAGAGAACAAGGGGGAATGGTTTTAAACTAAGACAGTGGAGATTTAGGTTGGATGTTCGGAGGAAGTTTTTCACTCAGAGGGTGGTGATGCACTGGAACAGGTTGCCCAGAGAGGTTGTGGATGCCCCATTCCTGAAGGCACTCAAGCCAAGGCTAAATGTGGCTCTGGGCAGCCTGCTCTAGTGGTTGGTGACCCTGCTCATGGCAGGGACATTCAAACTAGATCATCTTTGAGATCCTTCTCAACCCAGGCCATACTACGATACTATGATTGATTCTATGATTCTGTGACTAGAGCTTTTCTTAAGTATAGTAGGAGAGTTCAAGACAGAATCCCAAAGTGGTCCTAAACTGCTTAAGACAGAACTTCAAGCAGCCTTCAGTCAATGCTGAGCTGCATCCATGCTTGGATTACACACAAGTTTCTGAAGTTTCTCCATTTTTCATGAAGGAAAAGTCACCTCTGAAAGTCAACTAGCTGTGCCCTTGGTTGAGTTTGTTTGTTTGTTTGTTTGTTTTTAAGATTGAAAGATAAAATAAACAAGTAGTTATCTTGAATAACTACAGGGGTCAAGTTTCATACATGCTTTATTTTTGGAAGCTCAAAAGCCTTCTTTTCCCTCCGCAGAGCATCACAGAAGCTATTTGGTCATAAATGAGCAGAGGCCCCCAACTGCTAAGTGTCATACAACCACAGAATATCCTGAGTTGGAAGGGACCCACAAGGATCACTGAGTCCAACCCCTGGCTACACACAGCAGCACCCCAATTCCAATCCACATGTCTCTGAGCACTGTCCAAATGCTCTCTGAACTCTGACACCTGAGGCTGTGCCCCCTGCCCTGTGCATCCTGCTCCATGCCCACCGCCCTGTGGTGCAGACCCTGTCCCTAACCCCCAGCTGCCCCTCCCCTGACACAGCTCCATGCCGTTCCCTCAAGTCTTCAGCTCACTATGTCACATTTAGAGACTTTCACAGACTTTACCACCTCATTTCCACATGGCTGTTCTATCTTGCTGCCAAGAGCACATCATCAGGGAGCAACCTTCTGTTCAGCTATTACCTTTATATTGAGCTCCCTGTTAAAATACTAATCTGTTACCACCGAGCAGCCCTACACCATGATGAGGAAGGGGTCTCTCACACTGAGCATCTTTTTACCTTTAAAATGGTTCCTACAGCACAGCTGGTGAGAACCCCTTCTACAGTGCTCATGTCACAGTTTGTGAGCGCATGACAACAGCAATAAAATACCAAATTAATCACAGGAAAGAGTTCTTTTAATATAAAATTATGTTTGCTTTCCATATTTAAATTTTAGCTCTACTTTTGCTGATCAGTACACCACTGCAGAAAAAAAGTACAATTCTTATACCAAAAAACAGACATTATTTTCCCTACTTCAAGACACCTCCTATGATTTCAGGTCCAGTCACATTCCTGTTTGGAAAAAGAATTCATCTTATCTACATAAAAGAGGAAAGAAGCAATAAAGACATACAGTATCTACCCTAACTAAAGACGAAAGCTACAAATATAATTATATATATATATATATATATAAAATTTCAACTCCTGTCTTCTTCCAAATTTTAAGAATATCTCACCTGACTGAATGCTGAAGCTGACAAAGAACAAGGCTCCTAAATGCTACAGCCCATCCTCCCAAAACATCCGCAGACATTCATCTCTACTTTGTTTCTCCTCTTACAAAAACTTTTAATCTGCATGCATTATCTTATCACAAACTACAAATGAGGGTGTTGGGGCTCATTAGTATAAACAGAGCTGTAATATCTAGGATCATATTATCAGGTTAATCTACTTTTTGCTCAGGCATTCAGGAAGAACCTATTCAGTTTTATAAGTTACTGTATTGTTCTGCCTGAATGAGAATTTCCACACAACTTGCTTTTACTGCTCCTTTAATTTTGTAGTACTGGCATTGTTTTTGCTATGCCTTCTGTATTTTTAGACATATTTGTCATAACACATGTATTAACACCTGTGTATGCAACCAGAAAAAGTTATTGTGATTTTCTTTCATATTTTACAGCTTAAACATTGCTCTATTAATTGGCTTTCTGTTATTCAAGTCTTCTTTCACTTCTTCTTGTAGTATTTACTGATTTTCCTTTTCACAGGTGCACACAGTAGGAAAGCTCCTTAAATAACTCTTCCTGGCTTTTTGGTGTATGAGATCATTTTAAAGCACTTGTGTATTTTTTTGCTTTGACCTTAGATTTAACTACTTGCTTTTCTTTCATTAATCCAATTCTATTTCTGGCTCTGGCCTCAGACACAGCATAGCCCTGTAGCTGAAGCACTGCCAATCTTCTTAATGAAGGACTTCCCTTCCCCCTTCTTTCAGTTGTTAATCGCTCTTCTCAAACTTTAGTCTGCAGGAACTGATGTAGCAACTTTCTTATAGAACTGTTTATGAAGGAGTACAATTGTTGTACAATTGTTAGTGACAGGACGAGAGGGAATGGCCACAAGTTGTGCCGAGGAAGATTTAGATTAGATTTGAGGAAACATTTTTTCTCTGAAAGAGTGGTCAGGCACTGGAATGGCCTGCCTAGGGAGGTGGTTGAGGCACCATCCCTAGCGCTGTTCAAGAAGCGTTTAGATGAGGTGCTAAGGGATTTGATTTAGTAGTTTAGTGGGTAGGGATGGTGATGGGAGGATGGTTGGACTAGATGATTTTGTAGGTCCTTTTCAACCCAATGTATCTATGAATCTATGTTGTTACTATGTGATTTTAGTAATAAGAAATTGAGAAGAAAAAAAAAACCTCTGGAAATACACTATTATTTTACATAATAATAAATAAAAAATATAAAATAAATACATAAATAAAGCTTTACAGGAAGTAAAGGATTACATGAAAAGTTACAATGTCTTTCTTCTCCAGAACACTCATGTGGATATGGTTTCATGAGGCCTGAATCACCACTGCCAGACAACTATGAAGAAACTTGTCTGCACGCATATCTGCCTAAAGAAACCTTTTCTTACAGTTTCCTACTCCCCCAGCACCACACAACACTGTCTTTATATTGTCTCTAAGAAGTAGGTAAAACAATTCCCTTCTCCACTAACACAAATAACAGAACACTTAGAACTGAGGGAAAATAGCTACAGCTCCCTGAGAAAACCAAAGCCACATCATTGCTGTCCTTCTCCAGAGCAGTAAAATTTTGTGCCTTCTCATTACCGAACGCTAGTTCATGTACTGATTTTCATTAAATAAAAAGATAGGGTTGTTTACAGTTGTCTACTATCTAATCAGTGTCAGCAGATGCTCTGTGTGTACTATCTGCCCCGTCTGAATGTGAACGAGGCCATGGAGACACAAACCCCATCATCTCTTCAGTAGGCATAACTGAAGAACTGATTTGATTTGAAACTAGTAACACAACAAGGCAGAAGTTCAGCAGGATGGGTATGTGCAACACACATGCAGCCTGGCAAGGAATGTCAAAAAAAGTAATCATACAAGTTTCTTGTTAAGGCACTCAGTACCAGATTATCTTTAGAGGCCTGCAAAGAGAGAAGGTAATGTTCACACACCAGATTTTTACGAGTATGTGGTGCCAAACTTAGTGCTCAACCACCAGTGCAAACGGGAGTAACCAACTAACTCTAGTGGGGAAGCACAGACTACCAGCAGGGCAGTGGGAATCCTTCTACCCACCCCTTTAAATCCCATGTGCTGTTTCCTGCAGAGAATTTTCAGTTACACCAGACGCTACATCTCACAGGAGGAAGCTCTTGATAAACCAACACTAGGAAGGCTTGGAGAATCACAGAACCATAGAATCCTTAGAGTTGGAAGGGATCTCTGAAGGCCATCTAGTCCAGCTCCCCTGCAATGAACAGGGACACCACAGCTCTATCAGGCTGCCCAGCACCTGGTCCATGAAAGTCTCCAGGGGCAGGGCATCAAACACATCACTAGGAAAATGTACCGTTCCACCACCTGGACAACCATGGTCAAGCTGCTCGAAGTGATCTCACAAACATTTGCCTGATTCTTAGGATATGTTTACTAAGTTATTTTCAGATTAAAAGTCTATGAAAATTTGTTCTTGTGACACCATTATCCTTTGGTTGAAATAATTTTTCAATCCCTTGAGTAGGAGTATAGAAACTAGACAGCTGGGCTAACAGAAGCTTGTATTTGGTAGCTAGTAAGTAAAACACCAACATTCTGTAAAACTATAAATACAAAAGTATTGGCCACACTGAAATGGTATACTCTGTCCTGAAGAGCTTTGTCATAATGAAAACAGAATTCCAGAGGCACTTTTACTAACTAACATGGGTTTCCACAGTGCTTTAGGAGAAAACTGTCCTTACCCACTCTAGAGAATGGTGTTTTAGTACTTTTTAATGCTAGGGCTAAATGCTATATGTAAGACATGAAATTGTGTCCAACTCTAATTTCTCAAATTGAAACTTATCTAAAATAGTTCCACTGAGTTAATGTGCAGATCTGCACGTTGATTAATTTACTAACAATTATACTGTGTTAATTTGGACCCCAAATCTTTGCTTTTTCTTGAAGAAATCAGCTCATTCATCTCTAATCTTTCAGATCTTAGAACTGTATCTTTCTGAAGACCAATCACTCCCTTTCGCTATCCTACTGAAGATCTATAGGGTTTAAAGTCTTTTGAAAGAATGGATAAGCAAATTTCATACCTGTAAATAAAATGACTTCCACCAAAAGTAGAGGGTAAGAATTTTCTCACTTATGGAAGACTGCAGAAAATGTTTATCAAGGGTCAGGATTTCAGGTAAGGAGTGCATAATGAATCAATAATTCTCTTCAGGTAGGAATGGATTAGGACAAGTCTGACTGGAAGCAGGGAGGAAGAAGGACAGCACTCATTCCTTCTCTCTGTCTGTCAGCTAAGTTCTTATATGAGCTCTTTTTCCCCCTACTACCAGGCAGACAAATGGCACAAGGATGGCTTCCAAGCACAGGTTCATGTTAGTGAAGCTCTGAGGAAAAGATTCAGCTCTTCATCAGTAGATCAAGACAGAACCTCACCTCAGTGTGGGTCTAGGCAACATCCAACTGCATACTTTTAATTCCTCTTTCTGCCCCTCATCAAAACAAGGTGCCAGAATTCAGGTTAATGCATTTATTTCCATATCCAGCAACTGGACTACTGAACATTCAAAACAACTGAACAGGAATTATGCGGAGCCTCCCCCGTGATGCAGAAATGTAAGTACATGATTACTGGCTTTCAGTTTAAGGCTCCTAGCTCGAGTCCTGATCTCCATCCACATAACCGCTAAGACACTGATGTAGACCGTACCCATTTCAGAGCCACGATGGCTGCTTCGTACATATTCTTTCACATCTTTTGTCTCCTGTTTAGAAATAAACTGTTTAGAAATAACCTGTTAGATTATCGTAAGGCGACATCTGCTTAAAGTACTCTTAAGGCCCACAAAAGCCTGAGGTATTTGATTCACACATCCTTTTCATAAACACTGGGCTGAATGCTCCAAGATCTCACAGCACAATGCTCAATTCCCACCATGGTGCATCAGGCGAAGGGGCAGAGCAGCACGCAGGTAGCAGCATATCAAACCTGAGCCCTTCTTCTTCCATTCAGCACAGAAAGTGAGTCAGAGTCCCTTCTGTGTACCAGCAAAGAATCATTATCTAAAGCTTTCAGATGTCACATCTAGTACATCTGCAATTGCTCCAAAAGACTTAGCTAAAAAATGCTGAAAGGATAACACTTAGGTTGATGAAAAGACCAAGCCAAACTTAATTAATGTCTGTACCAGGAGCAGAAAATTCTAGCTGCAGAGATACTCAGCTTCCTTTTCAATGTCTAACATATTGCTCTGCTCTACTACCTGTATGTATACAAAAAAAGATTTTGTGATCAGCTACCTTAAAAGAACCTGATGTCAATTAGGATCTATAGATACCATCTGTAACAGATACTCTGATATTTATGCCAATACAAACTAATTCAAATGTGTCACAACGAAACATCGCACAGGAAAACAAATATAAGACAGTAATGTACAATGTAATAAAGCTATCACATTCACCTAGAACATTACTTTCTAAGTAGAAAATCAGACCTCTCAAAGATTCAGAAAATTTTTGGAGGATATATTTGTCAGCTCAAAGAAGAGAACTCAAACAAAAATGGACCATCTAAGAGTTTCCCCAAATAGCAAATGTAGGCAGTATCACTTGACAAGAAGCAGCAGCTGACATGGGCATGTACTGGGCCCTCAGCAAGTCTTCCACACAATGAAGCCTTGTTAAGTGGCAGCTAACTGGGAGAGTGATCAGTTTAAGAGGATGGCATCAATTTTCAGATGATCATTCAAAACTTCTTGTACAGTCAATGAGGGATGTCAGCTTGGAACTTGCTGGGGAGGGAACAAGAGTTAACTATTCAGAAAAAGGGAATGCTTCAGAACAGTACCAATTCTAAAGCCATAGGTTTCCATACAAAAACTCCCACAGAGTAGTAAGAGATAAGACAACCTTGAGGCAAAGCTCATTGTTCATTGTTGAACAACTATTCTTTTTGTATTCAGTAAATGCAGTTTCAATGCCTTTGGGATTTTGGACAGCCCTTTGTGGAGTCAGGAGTCAGACCCTTATGGAACTTTCCAAGTTGGAATACTTGATGATTCTATGTTCCAGGAACCTAAACAGGCAGGCAGGTTTCCTTGCTATCATGTTATGGTCAGACATTCCAATCCTGCATGGAACTACAACAGCATTAGTGAGAACTCACAATAGCATAGGGAAGTAGAGTGATACTGCAAGGAAATAAGCTGAAACAAAATTATCATGCAGAAAGCAAAGTAGAGAAGGAAGAACAGTCCCTAAAGTAGATGGAACACAGGTCTGTTTTCAATGGAGTTGCGTGTACTGAAATAAAAGATAACATACGTAAGAGAACGAAAATACTAGCTACACAGTCAGCTAGAACTACTTTGTTGTTATTAAATACAAATTTAATTTTAAAAGCTGAAAGTTAGTTAAATTTATATAACTCCTAAGTAAATATGACCTGTATCATCTGAGTGGCTTGATCTTTAAAATATTTCTTCATCATCTCACCTCTCTCTTCATGGTAAAACAAAGAAGTGATTTTACTGGAACAATATTTAAGACTCATTTTATACACAAAGTTATTTCACAGGAACTGTGCATAAAACATCTTTTTCTGATTTAGTGTCATAAGCAGATATATTTTAAATTCCCCCCAATCTTACTCCAAACTAACTTTCATAGCCAGACATGCTCTGAGTGAGTTACCCAAGACAAAAAAATAGTTGGGGTTGGCCTTTATTTAGCCCCATCATTGTCATATCCTCAGTTTACACCTCAAAAACAGCTCACTCTCCTTGAGATTATTACACTCTGTGAAACTATAAAAACACAGTAACATAAAATATGGGTTTTATTGTGATGAGATCTTGCTCAAAATGCATAATTGTCACTGGTGTTTGTGAAAATAGGATTGAGCACGTGATGCGGTGGAATAAACTGCACATTATCCGAAGTTAGACACTGATGAAGAGAAACAGGAACTCAGTAACACAAGTGATTACCAAACCATTTGCATAAACACACACATGCTTTAGTCTTCACCTGGAAAAACATCTCATCAGAGGCTAGACTTTGTATGTGACAACACTGTAGCTACAGCAGCATTTGCTGAGGATGTACCCCTCTGTGACTGCCAAGTGTCCTTCTTGCAGCAGAACAGGGATTTTGCTCTTAAACATTTAATGTTAGTATTTGAGGACTCAGCTAGTTCAGCATTGAGCCGATCTCTTTCCCAGGGTTTGTTTGGTTACAAATGCCTTCACGATGACTGCTTATCTGCCTCCAACGTATGATGTAGACACCCCAAGAGCAGGTGACTCCAGTGAGCAGCACAGTGAAAGCCTCAGTCTTCACTGCACTTCTTGAACTGCCTGAACCTGACCTCTGCAGCATCTGAAGACACCTCCTTTGAAGCAGCAGCATCAATATTTACCTAGTGCAAAGCTCTCTCTATGTATTGCACCTATACCTCCTGTTTTACACATACAAGTAGGAATTACATATTCATGTACAAGAAATATACAGGAAACCTGTAAATGATTACAGATTAAAGTTTTGAGCAAACACAAATGCCTTTGAGCATTTACAACTGCTCCACATGATGCTTCCCAACAGTTCAGTCATGGCAATGTATTATCACAGCACAAAAATATGATTTGGCCCAAAGAGACTGTAACTTATGTAGACACTTCTCTGACTAAAGAAAGAGGTGGGTCAGAAGGGCTGTCATGGTTTTATGACAAGTCACAAGACTTTTTACAGTCAGAAGGGAGTAAGACTCTGAGAGATGGCCACTGTTCTTAAGACTAAAGACACAGCAAAGAATATCAGCAAATACATAAGTGTAAACGTAGATGGAAAAGACATACAAGGAGTGTGGTTTTGCACCACAAAATGATGCTTATATTTCAGTTTTCCATGCCCCAGGAGAAGACTCAGTGAATACCTCTATGCTAAAAAGATCTCTTCTTGCTGATATGCACCACTGAGCGGCTGAAGAAGACTGCAGTAAATGACATCAAGATCATTTGTACCTTTAACCCAATCTAAAGTTGGAATTCAACATTTTTTGCCCTAAAAATAAAAATGCTGTTGTATAATCGTCCAGTATGTTATTGACAGTTGCTTATTTTCAGTGGCTTAAGGAGACAGGAAGGAGAAGTACAGGTTAGCCTTTGATGTCTGTGGTTCCAACAGTAAAGAATTGGAGACTTCTTGGAGAATAATTTTAATCTAATCAATTTAGCCCAGCTGGTACAACATTACAGCAATAAAAAGATTTCGTTGTACAAAGCAAAAAAAGGAATCGATTAATGAGCAAATGCATCAAAAAGAAGAGGACTGACTCTTTGAGTGGCAGGAGGTGACTTGCCATCTCCAATTTCTCCTTTTCAGCTCAATCTGCTTTTCTGCGGTCCTTTGTACCAGAGCTGAACAGGTTTAAAGCTCTACTAAATATACTAATTAAATTTTATCCTGTATTAGCAAATGTGGAAGCAATGCTACAAATTGCAAGGGTAGAAATCACAACTGGATCTGACTGAAAAGACATCATCACATCGGCACAGAGTATTGTTAAGAAGTACATCCACAAGCTGCTGAAATCCTTCACACAGCATGAGAAGAAATCTCTGTGGTTCAATCTAAAAGCTAATAATTTAAGATACTAAAGCTCCTTCAAAAGTAAACAGGACTAGCAAATACACTGCAAGTATTTAAAGCAGGAAGCATCTTTTTAGAAAAGGAAAGCAGGCAGAACACACTCAGAACATACTGCATGAAGGGAACCACAGCAGATAACGAGGTTACACGACCCTTACTAAAGGTGATGAAAAGGTGATTGATCCTCATTCCACCACTCAGCACAGGAAAGGCCTTCAGGTCCTTCACTGACATCACACCTCCATACCTGAACTTATTTTCAACTGTGTGGTTCAACACTCAACTGTGTGCTTTTCCAGGAAGATGAAGGCAGGAGCTGCTTTCTGGGTGGTAGCCCGTATGTCCTGACCTGTATCAACCACAGTCATCTTTGTTAATAAGCCTATGTTTTAAATTAGACAAACCTGTACTATGAAAATCTGTAAAGGTATAATGTGATAGATATTGTTCTGTTATCCTTCAGAAAAATATTCTAAATATGAAATACACTGTCAACTGAGAAGCAGTGATAGCAGCAACTCCTATCGTTCTTCAAATTATCACCTAATTTGGATTTATGTGAAACGCAGGGTACATGAGACAGTCCGAAACTAGGTATAAACAAATCCCAGCTAGAAGCCCCCGTATGACTGCGGCAGCCCAGCACAACTGATGTGCAACACAGCCACCCAGATCTATGAGTCTGATGTACAGAAGCTGAAGCTTAAACTCAATGCATATGCCATGCTCCAGCCAAACACTCTCCAAGTGCCAATGTTCTGCATCTGGACACCTTCTGAAGGGCTGGTTTTGGGTAAGCACATCATGGTTTAGACTCTGAATGTGAGGTTGGAAATGGCTTTGCTGAATTACAGCTCCCTGACACTGACTGCAGTCAGGTTGCAAGGCAGACACAACCCCAGCCACCAGACAGAGCCATCTGCTTAACTGGGGTTGTTTCATCAGAATGGCTCACACTGAGGATACCTAGAGTTTGGTAACTTGCTAAACCCTAGACTGAAACCTTCCCATTCCCCATGAGACAGCATTTCACGGCTCGCTGCTCAGCATCCTGCTTACTTCAGTAGCTCTGCAGAGCTCCCGGGGGTTCTGTCCTTATTAGCAAGCAGTGAGGCCGAGCGGGAGGACATGAGCACGGTGACCAGGCTGTGTGGAGCAGAGCAGCTTCTCCTCCACATCATCTCCAGTCTGGTTGTGCGGGCTAACAACCACGCGATGCTGGAAGACTTCTCCCAGCCAAAAGCGATCCCACACACGCTCTCCAAGGTGCTCTACGCACAGCAGAGCTGATGGGGAAACACATCAAAACAATGTGTTTCAGAAACACGTTCCTTAATCAACCAGCAGTGCTTCTGCACCCCATCTCCCGCAGTCCTCGCACCGGGAGCAGGATCTCGGCCTCTACGGTACCTGCCTACAGGGCGCGGCTAACGACACCGAGGCTACCGCTCTCCCGGCGCTCCGGGACGAGGCTGCGGGGCCCTGAGGGCGGCGGGGACACTGCCGAAGCGGAGGGAGGCGGGAGCGGGCCCGGCGGGGCAGGGCCGGGCTGCGCGGCCGCGGAGCTGCGTTCTCCCGGCCGCCCCTCGCGCTCCTTTCCTCCGCCCCCGCCCGCTCCGCCGCCCGCCCGCCTCGCCTCGCCCTCTCCTCACCGGCCGAGGAGTGGATCTTGGAGGATTTCCGCCGCAGGGACATCCTCAGCGCCGTGTCGAGGCCGGCCCTGGTCGGCATGCTGAGGCCGGGGCGGCGGGCGGGCACGGGCCACCCCCCTCACGCAGACGCCGCGCTGCGCCGGCACCGCCGCGGCCTGCAGCGGGGGCGGGCGAGGCGCTAAGCCCTGGCGGGCGCGGCAGCGCGGGCGGATTGCCGCCTCCTTCCCTCGGGGCCGGAGCCGGAGGACAGCGCTCCGCCAGCGGGGTGCCCGCCCCTTCCCGCCCGGCCCCGGGCGGCGGAGGAGGCTCCGGCCCTCCTCGGCGGGCACCGGGCGCCTACCGGGCTTCTCCGCTAGCGGCCGCGGGTCCGACCGCCTCCTCAGTGCTGCCTACGGGAAGAACGGCGCTACCCTGGCGCGGGGAGGCTGGGGGGAGCGGGGCTGTGCCAAGTGCCCGCTGTGTAGGTCGTCAGGCTGTGTAGGTCGTCAGGGGAAAGCCCGGTTCCCTACTGCCTTACATCGCAGCCAGACATCTGGCTGCGGGCGGAGTGCTACTCCTCCGGCACTGAGCTGAGCTCCGGCAGTGAGCGATGTGTGCGACGCTGCGAAGTAGGCCTGTTGTTTTCCTGAAGTTGTCTATAGAAACGAATATGACAGCGCTGGAACAGGCTGCCCAGAGAGGCTGTGGAGTCTGCTTCTCTGTAGATACTCAAGACGGCTCTGGACGCTTTTCTGTGAATCATAGAATCATGGGATCACCAGGGTTGGAAAAGATCTATAGGATCATCCAGTCCAGCTGACGTAGGGAATCTGCTTTAGTGGGGCACTCAACAGTCCAACCCCTGCCATTCTGCAATTCTGTGATACCATGTTTTGGCATCCTTACAAGGCCCAGTAGGGATCTGGATCCCTAAGCAAACTCCTTTCTTCCAGTTACAAGGACGTCCTTCGTTGCTGGCAGCCTCTTCACAAAACATGTCATTCCTTTTCAGCTTAAAACATCTGGTAAATGAAAGATTAAAAAAAATAAATAAATTGAAGAAAGATTAATCAATATACCACTTAACCTTATCAGTGCATCACCCTTCTCTTTCTGCGCAACATTTGCGATAACAAGTTTGCCCACCAAGGACAGACAAAGAGGGAAATAAATTATAGAACAAAAGTAGAATGATAGAACCATAGAATGGCACAGATTGGAAGGGACATTAAAGATCATCAAGTTTCAACTCCCTGCCGTGGTCAGGGGCACCACTCAGCAGACCAGGCTGCCCAAGGCCCATCCAACTTGGCCTTGAACACCTCAAGGGATGGGACATCAACATCTTTGGCAGCCCGTGCCAGTGCCTCACAGCCCTCTGAATGAACAATTTTTTCCTAACGTCTAAATTGATTTTCCTCTCTTTTACTTCAAAGCCATTGCTCCTCATTGTAACACTAATAAACTAAATCAACTACAAAGAGTCTTTCACTCTTTATAGACACTGGTCTCTATCAAGCACAGCCAGCAACGGTTGCCTCGGGCTGCTTTCTCTGCTAGGGATGCCTTTCCTACAAGTAGCTTCTGGTAGGCTGTTTGAAGAGAGGCAGAAACTCATTAGAGATGAGGACATACTGAGTTTTGGAAAGATGAGCTACTCAAGAAGTCTCCAGTATTGTGAATGTCTGTGGAAAAAATCCTTAAATCATTATCCAAACCATTCTACCATATGGAGATGGGTAGATTACAAAATAGGGAATTTTGGTGCTGTTTCTAAGATCGTAAATAATTCCAAGCCTCCAAACTTTGCTGTACTTCAGCGTCCTCACATATAATAATAGAAACTGACTGTTTCCAGCTAGGGCTTCACAGGAAGCTGCAAATATATATATATATATATATATATATTTTTTTTTTTTGCTTCCGCAAGTTCATAGTCATTAGTAACAAGTAGCAGGTTAGCCCTGAGTTGTGAATAAGAAGAATATTAAACTGTGTCACCTTTGTCATTTTGTTCTGCAATTCCTGGCGTTGTCGTGCTGCTGATGCACACCATATTGTATACTGTGGGACCATGAGTCATGACAGTATGATTCCCTAAGGTCTGTCATAATGGCTCCATGGTTTGAATGATGTGCTGAAAACTAGAAAGGAGCTGATGATCTTCAAATTACAATGTGCTTACTTTTCTAGTATTTATAGCAATGTACTTTCAAAGACCTCAGTATGCATAATTATTCCAGTGTAATAAATAAAGTAAAGGCAGGAAGAATGGTTTTGTGGTGAATGTGCCAGACTGGGAGACAGGATATCTTGATTCTATTTCTAATGTGCCAGATACTGTCTGAGACTTCGGAGTGACTGCTAAGCCCAAATGTCCAAAAGGTGTATCTTTTGCTCCAATTACAGAGCTTGGCTGTGTAAAAAAAGAAACACACCTTATATAAAATTTCTTACCAATGTAACAGAAAACTTAATTGTCTAATCAATTAATTGTTAGGTGAGGGTTTATTATAGAAAATAAAGAAAAAGAGAATGCTATTACAAAAAAATATAACAGTTTGTTTTCTCATGTAAACACTGTCTTCCTATCTGTTCCTTCTTGGTGTTGTGCCCACCCTTCAGCCATCCCTCTGAGAGCTGAGGCTGATGGTGCCAGTCTCCCTAGAACAGCAGGTTTCATTGGTGTCTTCTCAGCAAGTGCTTTGTTGAGAAAAGTGTGATGTGGTGTGGTTTCTTCTTCCTCCTTTCCTTCTTTCTCTTTGGATTGAGGCTGACCCTGGTGCTATTTTTATGTTGTCTGACAGACTTCTACATCTATGCACTTAAGTTATGGTCTTGTTCTTTGTTCTTTTTGTTATCCCTAAACCCAGATTTACCCATGTCCCAAGTCTGCACTTCACTAGCTGACTTCTGGAAAGCTGTTCAAAGCCCTCAGTTCTGCAGTGTCAAGAATTTCCCTTTTGTGTGTGCGTGTGTGTGATGCTACACAGTCCTGTGTCCCCTTTCTCAGTGTAGTCTGCAGTCATCCCAAGCTTGTATCCCTATACACCGCATCACTGTGTTAGTCATAAATATCTCATTCTACTTAGAATAACTCCTTGCCACTATCCATGTAACAGATTTAATTAATAACAAAGTTAAGCAAACGATGGACACAGCCACCTCCTCATACAGATACTGCTGTTAAACTAAAGACTGTAAAAACAAACCCTCACACTGGTCAAGAACAGCTCAAACAAAGCAAGCTTCAGCCCTGAGGCCTTGCAAGTTCAGTACACAGTGTGAGGTTTGTATCGGTAATGATATTGTTCAGTTACAAGACTAGAATAATTTCATGAAAGTTCTGCCTGTTTCATTCTTCTGTATTTAAAAATAAAAACATACTACCTTGGTCTGAAATCAAATCTTCGTGCTGGGTTACATATTGCCCTTGTTACACACATAGGATCAAAACTAGCTTGATAGAAATTATATGCTGACATATTTGGACAGTATCTGTGATTCATTACAGTTTTGACAAGGTCATAAAGCCAGCATTTGCTGTTTCTAGATTCTTAGAGAAAGCTACTTCAGATCCAGAAAATTTGCTTAGCATCATTGGACTTGTGAAAAATTACAATCTCCTTTGCAGAACCACATGGTGAGTAGAATAATCACATTGGAAAATGAAATTCATACTCATTCTGTACGAGGATGAGATCTGTGATTTGCCTGAAAATTTCTGGAAAACTGAAAAATACTGTGCCCATTCTATAATAGCACTTACAAAACACTGCAACTAAATATCAGGAAAAAAAAAGTAGGTTTTTTTCTCATATATTAAAGACTAACTACTTATTAAAACAACTTTTGGGGCTACTTCATGTTTACATGTTAATTAAGGAAACAAAGATCTGTGTTTGGCAGAATTACTCCAGGTTTTTATGCACATTCAAAATGCAGTAAACTAAATCAGAGCAAGTCGTTTTATTCCATGATAACAGTGTCCACAGGAGGAATTCGTCAGGCTGGCAATAGATGGAAAGTGGTATGTAGAACAATCATTACAAATATTTTGCACAGAAGGGATATATGGTACAGCAGACTATGGAGACTTCCCCAGGTTGTACTGATCCAAAGTAGTAAGGAAGGGAAAAAACAGTTAAATTAAGCAAAGAATAATACTGGAGAAATGAAAGGCTTAAGGAATGACAGGACGAGAGGGAATGGCCACAAGTTGCGCCGGGGAAGATTTAGATTAGACCTGAGGAAACATTTTTTCTCTGAAAGAGTGGTCAGGCACTGGAATGGCCTGCCTAGGGAGGTGGTTGAGGCACCATCCCTAGCGCTGTTCAAGAAGCGTTTAGATGAGGTGCTAAGGGATTTGATTTAGTAGTTGGGTAGAGATAGTGATAGGAGGATGGTTGGACTAGATGATCTTATAGGTCCTTTCCAACCTTATGAGCCTATGAACCTATGAATGTAAGTTTCAGATAAATTTCAGAATGTGGGGAGTAGGTGTATTTTTATTGTGCTCATTCCCCTCTTTGTCCCACAGCCAGACTGCTAGCTCACTTGAGTCTAGCATTCTCCTGTTTGTGATCAATGAGTCTGGTGCCAGGAGAACCCAAGTCATGCAGGTCAGAGTGCCACACTGGTTTGGTGGCAGCTGCTTTGTAGCACTGTAATAAGAATGCAGAGAAGCCAAAGTTGGCCTTGATCAGATGTGATCAGAATGACTGAAACATGTATGAGAAACGACACAGTTGATGAGATGAAGACACACACTGCAACAAGTATGTAAATATCCCAAAACATGTTTTGAACCAGCTATTGCAGACAAGAGCTGACATTTGATGGGAAACGGAATTCAGTATGTAGTTCATCTGTATGATTTGTGTAAATTTTGCATTCAAGAAAAAAAAAAGTTAATTACAACATGTAATAAGTAAAAACTACTTTTAGAAGCGTGGTTTAAACTGGGGGCACTGCGTTGCCCCGCGGCTCCCCGTGCCGGGCGCTGCCCTTCAGCACCACGGGCAGCTCCCGCGGCTGCGCTGCTGCTCGGCCTTCGCTCCCAGCTCGAGGTGGGGGCCAACGCAGCAGGAGGAAAAGCTTCTGGTCCCAGCCCTCTGCTTTTCTCCTTCCCTCCCAGCAAACAACGCTTGTTGTCGGGCGCCCTCTTTCGCTGGGTGGTACGGCCTCAGCTCGGCAGAGAGAAGCTTCTGCAGCCACGTTTTTTAGTGTGTTTCAGTGTTATCTGCTGGGTTTTCATGTCTCTCTAATGACGTTGCCCTCGAGGATATCATTCATGATCTGCTTCCATACGCTGAGGCAGGAAAGGAGCCGTGACTTCACGTCAAAGGTCAGAGCACAGTACAGACATAAGGGAATGTTGTGAATCAAGTGACTGGGAGCAGCTGGGAGGCCAGAACCATTGTCTGAGGTGGAAAGGAGAGGGAGAGGAGAGGAGTAGTAGGGACTACATTTTACAAACCTTTTGCTGAAATAACCCTAAACTTATTACTTCTATCTAGCACTGAACATGAACTTTTAAGAAAAACAAACAGAATTTAAGAAGTCTACAAAGAAGAAGTCTCAGCTGTCACAATACTGGGGACAGTGCCCAACTATAGTGTCTACACAGTGAAGAAGCCCACCAGAAGAACCTAGACATCTAGTAATTCTAACTTTATCATTGCATTGTTACATTTATTATTTTTTTCCTTATGCTTACATGTGTTTTTTCTGCAATTTCAATTCATACATGTATACCATGGAATCACAGAACGGTTTGGGTCGGAAGAGAACATAGACCCCCTCCGGTTCCAATCCTGCTGCCATGGGCAGTGACACCTCCCATTAGATCAGGTTCCCACAGCCCCATCCAACTGGGCCTTAAGCACCTCTAGGAAGGGGGTGTATGCTGGGCACATATATGCATGTCTGTCTATATACAGACAGGCAGATCTTACAATGATAGGCAAGTTGTAGTGTTTCTTAATTCTTACCACATGCATACAAAGTTAATTGCTACACATAAGAACATTAATTATACATTGTGCTTATGCATATACTGGCATTGCTATTCTTTCAGAACAGAAATAACAGTTCTTATATGTACATTTCTAAAACAATGAATGGAATAAACTGCATGCAAAATATAGAGTTCAGTGTACCTCAAAGCTCTGTGAAGTATAAAAATAGCTTACAGGCAGTGTAAGGTATGTGTAAACGTTCAGCACAGTAGAATGAACACTGCATAAGGAAATGCATTTTAATGGAACCGTCCAAGATGAAGACTTAATACTAAAGACAAGACAGAAAGGCCCAACATAATATACAAGTGTTTTTCTTGGAAGTAGGAATAAGTGTCCTGTCCCACTTATCTCACGATGGGAATTCCAACAGCTGCATGGTACTAGCCACATTACAGGACTGGATAACATAACACAGAGCCTTCTGGCATTTGCTGCCTTTCTGCCTTAATATCCTGTATTCAGCTTTCAGCCTGATAACCCAGGCTGCACTGGTGTATGATCAGGAGAGTCAGGTCTCAAAGCATCTTCAGGGACGGGTAAATCCTACACTCAATCAACTTTATGTCAGTGTCTTTTCTTAGTGATCCCAGTTGAAAGAAACAATCTTTACATTTTGATGGGATGTGTCCTAGGATACTGAAGAAACTTGCAAGAATACTCTCTATCATTTGTGAAATGATAATCTGGAAATATCCTGGATAGTAATTTGTGGAAATAGTCTGCTTCTACGATGAAAGAATTATTAAAAAAAAAAAAAAAAAAAAAAAAAGGAGTCTGAGAAACAGGAAGAAATTAGAACACTTCTGCCTAATTTGCAGTTATTTTGTAACACTGGAATCCATTTCTAGTTTATATATTATTAAAGGAGAGACTATTAGAGAGGCCTACGTGGCCATAATAGCAGCTAGGAAGTCACTGATAATATCATACATGTAAGAAAATTAAAAAACGAACAAACAACAAAAAAAACTATTAATTTAGTCTCAGAGTTCTCTACAGCTTTTCCAGGGTCCTGCCCAATCCAGCTCTCTGGGTCATTTTCAGCACCAAGACTCTCTAGATACGTTCTAGATTATTGCTGCCACTTGACCTTGATTTAGTATTTCAATTATTTTTTTTTAAACTTCTGCCCATGCTTTTCAAATTATTTCCATATAAGCAAAATTAGTTTTCTTAATGTCACCAATAAAAGACGCTCAACAACTTACTCCTTCTAGAGGTAAAGCTAGCCCAATGCCAATAGCTGTGTACTTGAAGCAGATTTCCAAAAAGAAATGTCTGTTAGATATAATCTAAAGATGGCTTAAAAGACATCTCCTATAGGGTCAGAATAAAAAGCCATTCATCTTTGACATTTCTTTATTTTTAGCTTTCTTTCATGCCATAGAACTGTGTTTATGTAAGCCATATCCTAATCAATATCTGAACAGAGGACAGTTGGCTGCTGAATTAATGTTCATTAAAAAAAAAAAAAAAGGAGAGAAGAAAACCTAAGGTGGAAGAGAATAAAAACTTCAAAGTACAAAGCAGATCCTACTCTCACAAACATACTGAAGAAACCACCGTAAGCAATAAGAATCATGTATTAATCCATAAAGAATTAAATTCTGCCCTTAAAGATAGGCATCAAAATGCAAGCAGTAAAAAAGAGAGAGCTCTATAACAAAGTATAAGGATTTGACAGCAGCTCTGTAAGTGAACTTGACCCAGACAGTGCTCTGAGAGATGTTATCTCTGTTCCGAGATAACATCAGCATGGCAGGCACTAGAAAGCCAGACCATCTTGACACAGACAATATTCCTCCTCTTGTTTCCTGGCTTGTTTCTACTTAACTTCCAACTGTAGTTGCATTTAAGCACCCCGTTCCCTTGACTGTAGTTAACTATAAGGCTTTGAGTCTTCTGTATCCAGTCAACATCAAGTTATCACTAACCGTTGCAGTAAGATGACTCAGCAGCCGTATTTTTGCAGCAGGATGCAAATGTGGCCACCCAAAGGCATAACCTCCCTTTAATTACTATGACAGACACAAAATGTACAGGCTTGCCCTGTTGATAGCCTACAACCTGATGAAGTAGTGCTCTCAGTGCATTTTAAAAGTGGGTACTTGTAACTTCCAACACTTCCAATCCCACCCAACAATGCCATTCTGCAGGCATCAGGTGGCCCTGCATCTAGCCCTGTAACAGATGCACACGAACTAGGGGCCCAAAACTGCCATGGAGGACTCCCTTCCTCAGCAGTCTTTTAAACTCTACCACATCACCCATTTCTACTGTCCCTAGTTTCTCATTAACCTCCTGCATCCCTATCCCACAAGCCTGGAGGAGAGAAGCTCCAGGCAAACCTCAGCATGGATGCTAGGAGGAAATTTTTCACTCAGACTGTGGTGAGGCACTGGCACAGGCTGCCAAGAGAAGCTGTGGATGCTCCATCCCTGGAGGTGCTCCAGGCCAGGCTGCATGGGGCCCTGGGCAGCCTGAGCTGGCGGGTGGCAGCCGGCCCTTGGCAGGGGATTGGAATTAGATGGTCTCAAAGGTCCCTTCCAACCCAAGCCAGTCTGACTCCACGATGCTGCCCAGTAGCACCATGGTAGCGCGTACCTTCCAGTATGTGTTTTTACAACGAGAGCGAACCTTACAGAAGTGGACAGGCAGAAACTGGGCAAATTACCAAAGTCATCACACACTCTTTAAATCACACACTGGAGAAGTGCAGAATCCATCCAACAGGAATCACTCACACCTCTGCTGATGCAGGCTTTATGAAGCAGGAGCAAATACGATCCTGTGCCTTTCTATGTTCAACATTTACAAAGAGCATTCCTGAAGCAGAGCACAGCAAGGGTGACAAATACAGTTCAACATTAGGCAAGTGTTTCTTTAAAAAGGGGAAAAATGTGCTTAATGAATGCTTCTATGAAAAGCTGAGAATTGCACTGGAGAAAATCTCTTAACTGGGAGGTGGGAGTCAAATAAAAGAAAATAAAACATCCACAGGAAATTGTCAAATACGCTGAATTATGAGAAAGGAATGTTGTAGATCACTGAACAACTTGCATCTTAGTGGGATGGAGGACTGTGATGATATATAGGAAATTACATTACAGCATATATAGGAAATTAGCATTACAGTATACGGCTTTCGTATTTCTTTTTGGGAAAAAGGACTAAATAAAACTCACTGCAATAGTCCGTTCTAGAGTTACTGCTCAACACTCAGGAAAGAAACTTTGAAGTCTTCTTAGATACTTTCTTCAGATATCAGCTGTGTTGGGCAGCAATCAAAATCAAAACTGACATATCAGGAATTATTTCAGTTCACTGAGGGGATAAAAGAAGTTACTGTTCTATCTCCTCATAATGCCTGCATCCGCATCTTATGTACTGCATGACTTCCTGTCCTGCTAAAAAAAGAGAAATGAGAATAGTTACAAATAAAGAAAAGCTTCTACGGAGAAAGATTTATTAGGAGTCTCCTGTTAAAAATAAAAAGTGGAAGAATTAGCAAAATGAATGGGGAAGTGTTATTTGCAGTGATGTTACATTTCACAGTACAAGAATTATACATCTTAAATAGTAGAAATTTAGGTGTAAAACAGCAAATGCTTCGTACAGAAGAAACCTTTTAACTCTAATCATATCTCTGTGGGGATCACAAACACAGGTGTTTGGAGTCTGCTAGGAAATGAAGGAACAAACAAACAAAGCTCTTAAACATACAGATGACTTTGAGAAACCCCTAAACCATGGGCAAAGTACAGTAGTACCTGGAAGTGCATGTGGAGAACTGGAGGAGTATCACAGCAACACCAGCAACAGAAGCCAATACACAATGGAACAGCTGAGTCTTTAATTGATCCTATCAGTACAATTTGCCAGGGAAATTGAGGAACAAATGGCATGCCCTTCCAATGAAGTCAAGCATAAATAGTTGACAACTCATATGCAACAGGACAGGAATATAACATGGAAGATTTCATCTTTCCTATCCATTAGCCCATGATTTCTGTGTAAAACTCTAACTGTACATTTGGATATTGCCCAGCTCAGTAGCTGCAGCTCAGTTCTGGGTATCCAGTCTTGAACTGTATCACAGAATCACAGAGCTGTAGGGGCTGGAAGGGACCTCCAGAGATCATGGAGCCCAACCCCCTGCCAAAGCAGCTCCCTAGCCCAGGTTCATAAGTTCATAAGTTCATAAGTTCATAAGGTTGGAAAGGACCTATAAGATCATCTAGTCCAACCATCCTCCTATCACTATCTCTACCCAACTACTAAATTAAGTCCTTTAGCACCTCATCTAAACGCTTCTTGAACAGCGCTAGGGATGGTGCCTCAACCACCTCCCTAGGCAGGCCATTCCAGTGCCTGACCACTCTTTCAGAAAAGAAATGCTTCCTGAGGTCTAATCTAAATCTTCCCTGGCGCAACTTGTGGCCATTCCCTCTCGTCCTGTCATTACTTATCAGGGAGAAGAGGCCTACCCCCTCCTCACCACAACCCCCCTTCAGGAAGTGGTAGAGTGCAATAAGGTCTCCTCTGAGCCTCCTCTTCTCCAGACTAAACAATCCCAGCTCCCTCAGCCGCTCCTCATAAGACTTGTGCTCCAGGCCCCTCACCAGTTTTGTTGCCCTTCTCTGAACACGCTCCAGGGCCTCAATGTCCTTCTTGTAGTGAGGGGCCCAAAACTGAACACAGTACTCGAGGTGCGGCCGTACCAGAGCTGAGTACAGGGGGATGATCACCTCCCTGCTCCTGCTGGCTACACTATTTCTAATACAGGCCAGGATGCTGTTGGCCTTCTTAGCCACCTGGGCACACTGCCGGCTCATGTTGAGCCGAGCATCAACCAACACCCCCAGGTCCTTTTCCTCTCCACATTCTTCAAGCCATTCTGCCCCAAGCCTATAGCATTGCATGGGGTTATTGTGGCCAAAGTGCAGGACCCGGCACTTGGTCTTATTGAACCTCATCCCATTTTGCTCAGCCCAGCTGTTCAGCCTATCCAAATCCCTCTGAAGGGCCTCCCTACCCTCAGGCAGTTTGACACATCCTCCCAGCTTTGTGTCATCTGCAAACTTACTGAGGGTACACTCAATTCCCTCGTCTAGGTCATCAATAAAGATATTAAACAAGATGGGCCCCAAAACTGACCCTTGGGGGACACCACTCGTAACAGGACGCCAGCTGGACTTAACTCCATTAACCACTACCCTCTGGGCACGGCCCTCCAGCCAGTTCTCCACCCAGAGAAGAGTGAACCTGTCCACACCACGGGCTGCCAGTTTCCTTAGGAGAATACTGTGGGAGACCGTGTCAAAGGCCTTGCTGAAGTCCAGGTAGACTACATCAACAGCCTTTCCCTCATCTACCTGTCTGGTCACCCAGTCATAGAAGGAGATGAGGTTGGACAAGCACGACCTGCCCCTGGTGAACCCGTGCTGGCTGGGTCTGATCCCTTTATTGCCATGCACGTGTCGTGTGATCTCCCTCAATAACATCTGTTCCATAACTTTCCCTGATACCGAGGTCAGGCTGACAGGCCTGTAGTTCCCCGGGTCTTCCTTACGGCCTTTCTTGAAGATGGGAGTCACATCGGCAAGCCTCCAATCTTGTGGGACCTCTCCAGATAACCAGGAATGCTGATAGATGGCAGAAAGTGGCTCGGCAATCACCTCTGCTAGCTCCCTCAGCACCCTTGGGTGGATCCCATCTGGCCCCATGGACTTGTGGGAGTTCAGATGGAGGAGAAGATCTCTGACCGTCTCTGCTTGAATCACAGGGGGTGCATTATGCACCCCGTCCCAGACTTCCAGGTCAGGGCAAGTACCATTTGGATAACTGTCCTGTTTATTAAAGACAGATGTGAAGAAGGCATTGAGAACCTCAGCCTTTTCCTTATCATCTGTGGTTATATTGCCTGCCACACCTGGTTGCACAGGTAGGCGTCCAGGCGGGTCTGGAACGTCCCCAGAGAAGGAGACTCCACCACCTCTCTGTGCAGCTGTGCCACTGCTCCGTCACTGCACTGGGAAGGAGTTCCCACACACATTTGTCCTATGCTTCAGTTTGTGGCCGTTTCCCCTCATCCTATCACCACACTACACAACAAAACTCCAACTTAACCAAAGAAATCACAATTTCTCTTTACCTTTAGTGCGTTAGTGAGCAGTTGAGCAGGATTCCAACTTGAACACTGCACCACAGCTGTAGCACCTGAGTGAGGCAGCTTTCAAATACAAAGGAAAACCATAGGAGATAATAGACATAGGAAGTAGCAGAAGGCACACTTATATTTACTGTCCACATCAGGGACTAAAAGAATAACAGAAAAAAAGATAGTTCCAGCAACGATGTTTATATCTCCTAATGTCTTGATACTGCACAGGAGCCACCAGAGAGATGTGGCCAACATGTTTTCATAACAATTAGCAGTCCAAATGATCATCATATCCTGAAATCATTTAAACCTCTTCAGAAAAATTCAAGAAGCATCCCAAATTTATGGAACTTCTGACCTGAGCTTGCCATGTGCAAACCTGAAAAAGACACCCAGTAACTCAAATAGGATTGCATCATTTCCCTTCCAGGTTTGCATAACCAAGTGTTTTAATTGAAACACATCCTGTCAAAGCAGTCCATGGTCAGAATAAGTCAGCATTTATTCAGTAAGTAATCTTTCAACTACTCAAAATAGACATGTGTTTCATGATTCTGCATCTCTCTACAGATTGAGATGTACATTCCACTGAAAAAGATGAGCTTTTCTAACATTCAGGTTGCTTCAAAAATGCCTTAGGAGAGTTTTTTGTCTTGATTTTTCTTTTAATCTACCACAGCAGCTAACACGTACCATGGAAACACGGCACACAGCTGAGGGAAATGGAAGGCAAAATACCTGACAATGAACATTAGGTCTTCTCACCAATATACAGGATATGGTTCAAAAGTAATCCACACAGAGCCTCGGATATTTACTTCGCAACTTTATTTCTTTATAAGTTACTGGTATAAAGTTTAATATCTAATCATACAGTAATCTGGATACTTCAAGGGAAGCTTATTTTGTCTCTTTTAGTGTCTTCTGCCATTTGGTCCTCAGACATGTTTTAAGAGGACAAATAACATATGTACCTTAAAATTCTGTACAAAAACACTTCAAGCCTTTGTTTTTCTGAGTAGGATGCACAAAACATGCATATTGTAGACAATATAATGGTTCAGGAATTATTTCCCTCTTTAAACTAAGGCAGTTTAAAAAAAAATGAACATGAATATTGAGTAATTTGGAAAAGTAAAAAGGCTTCCTCAATGCTCATTTACTTTTCGAGCACACATGTTCATTAAGACACACTCTTGAAATTGTCATCAACGTGACTGCTGTCCATGCTGAGAAGACAGCGATTGTCAGAGACAGCTTTTAATTATGTACATTTCACATCACTAACCCATCCGCCTTTGAACATGAACTTGTCAGCATTAAGCATTGTGTAAAACCACGCGCAAAAATTGGCATAAAAATTTTAAATAGAACCAAATTGGAAAGTTTTTGGAAAGGATATTTGAATGTTAAAAAAAATATATTGTATATTAAAATGAGCACTTCAAGTAACTTAAATATCTTTAGCAAACATATCCAGCAAGAGACTCTCTCTAAAAGAAATTGTTCTTAGAACAAAAAGCTAATGAATGGCTATTTAGACACTAATTTTTCAACACAGTGGTAGGTCTGTGTGAAACAATTTGTAATCTAAATAAAGTGAGTCCATTACACTGTTAAAAAAAAACCATACAATAAGCAGGACTGATTAACTATTGCATTTCTCTATTTACAAAAGTGCTTAGCATAACAAAATTACCTAAAAAAATATAAACTTTACCGATATCATTTGGTTCTATGTGTACTCCTAGATCTGCACTCGGAGAAAAATAGTTATTTACATTGCTAGATTTAGACAAGTTTCCTTTTATTTTTAAAGAAATCTAACAAAACTCCCCACACAAATGGACCGCTATGCAAGTCAATTCATTTGATCTGGCTCATTATAAACAGAGCAGAAGTAGATCTTTGAATACTGCGTAGTACAAATGATTTTAGCCATTGTCTGTGGCATTAGACCCCAATACAGGCTGCCGACAAATTGGGCAAGTGGAATTTTCAGAAAGCCAGCGATCTATACAATGAATATGAAACTCATGCATGCAAGGTAACTGCCTTAGCTTATTTCCTGTTACATATTCGTTAATGCAAACACTACATGTTTTACTGATTTCCTCCTCAGCGTGAATATCCCCATAATTCCGAGTAGAAAGATTGTCAATCTGCTCTTTGGTTAAACCTCTTAGACGTTCATCTTCATCATCTTCGTTCAGCAGGAAGAAGTGGGCAAGCCGAAGGATGGGCAGAGTTCCATTTTCCACTAGGTTGTTAGCGCCTTGAGACTGCCTGTTATCCTGGTTTTCATTACTGCGACCATAGTGTTGTATGTCACCACTCCGTCCATTTCGTTCACTGCTGTCTTCTACTACATGCCCATTCCGTGAAGAAACCTCACTTGGATCACTGCTATTGTTTGCTGAACTTGAGTTATTCTGCTCTGCCTGTACATCTGGTAAGCGATGAGCACCTCTTTGCATTTCTGAGTTAGATTCCGTTTCCATTAAAGAACTCAGTTCTCCAAAACCTGTCATAATTTGTCTAAGGATTGACCGAAGAGCCACGGATGAAGGCTCACCAAGCCCAGTTTCTGAGATGCGACGAAGAGGTATCCGTATAGTGCTAACGTAGGTTCGAATACCCGCGCGTTCTGACCGCGATATCGTCCGCCGAAATCCCCCACTGTCACTTTCAAAAGTAACGGTGTTCTCTGCCATTCCTACTCTAGAACGAGTTCTACTAGCAATACTGTCCCGATCTCTGTTTTCTCCAGGGCGAATTCTTCTCACTTGAAGATCTAGTGTAATTGTGGGATGCCTTCTAACAGCAGCTACAGGCCTACTAGATTCCTCCTCTTCCGAAATTAATCCTGAGGATGGGGCTGCAGCAGAAAGCTGAGGCATTTGAGTGTTATTTCGTGCCTGTTGTTCAGCAGGCTGCTGAGCATGCTGCGCTGTTTGCCTTCTACTTCTACTAGCTTGCTGAGTACTTCTATCCTGCCTCTGCCCACGTTCCTCAGAATAAGCAGTCTCACCTTGCCTTCGCAATGGAGAGCGGCTTCGACTACTCAAAGTAGACCTCAAGCGCAGTATTTCCAGTCTTTGGTTTGTATTCACCCGAACGTTAGTTCTAGATCTACCTCTTGTCACTCTTGTAGAAGTACCTCTTTCTGGCATTTCTCTTGGTTCGCCAGCAGATGTAGAACTATTACGTGTAGTATGTGCTTGGTGAAGGCCAGCCAACTCCCGCGTTCTACTCCTGAGCCTCCCTGAGACTGGATGAGAGGCTGCTTCAGAGGTTTGCACCACAGAGCTTCTTAAAGACCTGGTCCTTGCAGTGCTTGCAGCCCCACTGTTTGCTTCTCTTGTCATCCTGCTCCTTGTTCGTGTGGTTACTGGACTGACAGCTCTTTGATGTCTTCTTTCTAAATACATTCTGCTACGATCGATACCCACATACTCTTCACCAGTGGTTTCAAAATTATTATGCTCATGATTTATGTTGATTTCAAGACTAAATCGAAATTCTCCACTGTTCGGATTTGTTCGACTCACGGCTCTCCAGGTTTGGTTCCCACTCTGTCCACTGCGAGTGGCATTTCCTGTGCGACGAAACGTGTTCAGCCACTCAAGCAAAGAATCACCATTTGAGTTTTCTCCAAGAACATCAGAATCTGAGAGAAACAAACAATTGCAAGCAATCACATAACAGCATTCTTAGCACACTACAATGTATGACCAAATCCTCTGCGTTTGCTGAGTTCTGATTTCCCAAGCGTCACAGTATCAGGACAGCTACCTTCCTGTGATAACATAATTTTGCTGAGAATATGCTTAATATAGAAATGTCAGCAAAACTGCCCAGTTCAAGATGGAATTTTGGTCTTCCCAGCAGGTACAGAGAAATGAATATATCCACATAGCCTCTTCTGAGGAAGCACTCAGAGATGGCCCAAAGGTAGTTCATTTTGTCCAACATCCATCTCTCACTTAAGTTCCTGATTTGAGAGTAACTTTGTCAACTAATTTTGACAAAGTGAGAAAAACTAAGACAGATTTTATCCTTTTCGAAAAGCAACTGGCCAAATGAGCCAATACTGGTGAGGAAGTGATGGGCATAAACAGAATCAAGCGTGCTGTTAAAACAAACAGGAATAAAACAAAAACAAAACAGAAGAGAGATTAATTTTTAACAGTTTTCTTTTCTGCTCTAACTTCTCAAACGTATAACAAAATCCTTTAAGAATTAAAAGAATAATTTTTTTTTGCACTTCTAGATTCATTAACAAAAAAGAACCGAAACAGAAAAAGAAACTAATTTGGGCTCCTATTAAACTTTCATTAGATTTTTTTTTTAAGTTGTTTTATATCGTTAGGAAATCTCCTACTTGGAGAACATTTCACAGAGGCAGAGTGGAAAAAAGTCTTGAAATGGCCGGTACTGAAATTGGTCAGCATTTCTCTTAAATATCTATATATACTATATATGCATATGAAGAAAGAATGTTTACCTCCAGAAGTTCTACCTTCACCTTCTCTGTGTTCCAGATCAGTCTGTGATGCCAGACGCTCCTTAGCCCCTTCCAAACGTTGCTGCAACTCTTCTGCTGTTATTTCCCCTGAAATAGTTAACATTTTGATCATGCCATTAGGTGAGACACCATTATCGGCTCAACGTAGCCATGCAGAAATAACACTATTTTCTATCTTGAAGGAAAATCTTAAGAAAGGACATAAAATTAACTAAATTTAAAAGCAAAGAGCACTAGTGTGAAATTGGAAGATAAGTAAACAGATAACAAGAAGTAGTTACTAGGGAGGGAAGAAGTGTGGATGCCAAATGTGCATCAAGTGCACGCTAATTTCAACAACCAATTGGAAACCCAAAACACTGTCATAGTCAGATATCACAGAATCATAGAATGGGATGGGTTGGAAGGGACCTCAAGGACCAAGTTCATGTGACTACCTCAACCCAAGTGCAAAAACTTGCACTTGGCATTGTGGAAACTCACCAGGTTCACAGGGAAGGTCCCTCTGGATGGCATCCCTTCCTTCTGCTGTATCAACCACACCACTCACCTTGGTGTCATCAGCAAACCTGCTGACAGTGCACTCAATCTCATCACCTATGTCATTCATAAAGATATTAAAGAGGACTGGTCCCAGAATGGACCCCTGGGGCACACCACTTGTTACAGACATCCACCTGGCCATAGAGCCATTGGCCACAACCCTGCGGCTACGATCATCCAAACAATTCCTTATCCACAGAATAGCCTACCCTTCAAATCCATATTTCTGCAAATTAGAGATAAGAATGCAGTGGGGGACCACATCAAAGACCTTGCAGAAGTCCAGTCAGATGACATCAGTTGCCAGATGCTCCTTAGTACACCAGCTGTTAATTATTTAGGCTTGGATATTACCAACATACATATAAGTTATACATTTTTCCAGCTTCAGCATCTTTTAAAGTTAATTTTTATTGACCATGATTAATGTGAAATAGAAATTCACATTTCCTCTAAACGTGAAGCCTGACAACAGCAGCACTACCTCACAATATAACAGTTCTGCTGAATGCACCCACATCTTACCAGGAGTGCCAAGCAGGTTGTGGTCTCTCATCAACCTATAGTCTTCTTCATTGAGTTCATTGATGAACTGGTAGTAGGCTTCCTCCCTGCTGAGGCGCTCCAGTTGTCGCTGTCTCTCATCTTCACCATAACCATGCTCTCGTGAAGATGCCTGTTCATTGCCATTCCCTGCACGGTGCCGAGAGCGATCCATGATGCCAGGCTGCCTTATACAAAATTGGAAGGTTAGACTGTACAATAACTAAAGCAAGAATTTACCTAATTTATGGTTAGAAGTTCCCAGAATTTTCATTTGAATTAGTTTATTAATAAACAGCTAAACGTGATTAAGATGAACCAAACTCTATGTTATTGGCTAAGTCAGTTCACCGGTGTTGTTTATTATGCAAGTGTTTTGCTTCTAACTTGCTCAAAAATAGTTCTAAGCCCCTATTTTTCATTGAAAAGACACTGCAGTTGGTACACCAACTTTAAAACACAATAGCAATGACAGCTTTATTTTAGCTAAATAAGGATAGTACAGAAAATTAAAGGAATAACACAAATCTATTTCGCCCTTCCCAAGTGAAATAAAACAGCAGTGTGTAGTACTTCAGATGCTAAAGTATCTCTGAAAACATTGTTCTGTAATTACCCAGTGTAGACTTCCAAGAAACACAGTTACTGCTTTGGAGAAAAGCACTCGAAATGTTTACTGATAAGCACATTACAGCATTATCTCTGTACTACCACTCTTGCACAGCACAAAGCCTACAGACACATTTTTGGTGGAAGTTATTCTTTCAACATTCTGGCATTACTTTTATATCTCCCTTGCAATCCCTAGTCCAAGTGTTAGCTAACAAAGGAAAGCATCTCCCTGTTCTTGGCCATACCTGAATACTTCAATACTCAATTTTAAAGAAGAGAAAGCAGAGTGTCATCCTTTCAATGGGGCTTCACATTTAACAAAAGCCAACTGTAATACCTGCTGTGGTAGACAACTGACAGAACAGACCACTTCTCTAATGAGATTACCAGGAGTCACATACAGCACTGCTCTGTTAAATTGTGGAGAAGTTATTGAGTAATACTTCTTTCTGAGGGATCAGTTCACCAACATGTCAATCTCTTCAAGTGTTAAATGGGGAAACACAGAACAGCATTCTCAGCACACTCCCACTCCGTAATTAGTCTTCACAGAAAAGCTCACGAGCTAACAAGCAGACCAAACCAACTATGAGACATACATTCAGTAAAGAGTAAATCTTTATCACTGCTGCCAACAGATATGAAGAATCAGGAAATGTATTTGCCAACAGCAGATGCTGGCATACATTTAATATACCTTGCTTACGTTCTCTGTGGGATCCATTCTGATGCATCCTTGGTCTCCTCATTTTCCACCCCATCTGCTATATTTCCCCCTTCACCATAGGTGACTGCACTTCCAAACACCCAATGAATCTTGTCATTCATCTGCCTCCTGCATCCAATTACTGCATTTGCATATTTGTAGTGTTTCCCTTCTAGCTGTTAAATGAGTTAAACTTAAGCTATATGAAACCTGAGTATCTCCCCTTGAAGACATTTTCAGTTCCCATAATGTTTGCGGGGGCTGTTAACTTACTGTCACCCTCTTTGCTCATCCTCATCATCTGCAGTTAAATGCTGACTTTCATTTACCACAGAAGCTACACTCAAATCAGGTCACTTCTCCCAACACGTTTCTAAGCACAAATTCCTCAGCCAGCTCTTCATCTTACTATCCTGCCTTCTTCAAAACAAATGCAACAGCCCCCCCCTCCACTCAACACATGGCAATAGCACTATTGCTACCCTGATAGCACTTGACTGCTATCATGAAAATGCTTAATCCATAACTGCAGCAAATAATAAAGTGCCTCTGCTCCAGATGACTTGATGCTTGAGGTAAGTAGCACACAGATGACAGACAGAACTCATTTAGTTTCACGTAAAGCTGCTATTGAGATGAAAACCTAACAGTGAATTTAGTGCCCGCCCCACAACAACTACGATACGTTAACCAACTTCCTGGCTGTATCACACTACTGCTGCAGAGAAACTCACACATCGATTCTCAAGATGAGAAGCCCATTGCACACAGTCTCCCTCAACCTAAATTTAAACTGTTGTGTGCAAGAGATATTCTTTGCTTTTCCTCCTGCATTCATGCAAAATCTGGAATTCTACCACCCACAAAAACTGAAGAAAATACTGTTTGTTGACAATGGGTGATTACTCACACTCCTTAAGTGACTCACATAGAAACCATAAGTGTGAAGTCTTCGGCTGACCCATCTGTTTAACATAACTGCAAGGATGACAGCTACTAGCCACATTTGTTATCAAACACCATAAAAATGAAATACTTTGGCCCTTAAAATATTTCAAGGTGTTGAAAGTTGAAGGATTTTAACTACTGAAACATAAAAATGCAAAATGCATTTATGGCTCCGAGTTACTCTTCCATTGCAAAGAAACAGGTGCCACATGCCAGCAGCTTGTCTGCATTTTCCAGCCCAAGATGAGCTCTTTTCCTTCTTAATTCACACCTGTTCCAGCCCAATCTCCAATATTTACAATCGTTTCTACCTAAGCTGCACATACTGCATGCTTTTAGGCTCTGGTCCCTCTCCACGGCTCCCTACCCTCCCCCCCTCCCCCGTTCCGAGAGGGTATGCGCTTTCTGAAAGCCTACCACCTGACTTCAAGACGACAGCTGAGTTTAGATGAGGAAACCTCGCGGACCACGAGACCACTTAGGATTCCCGTCACATCTCAGCCTCCAGGCGAGATGATCTCACCGAACTTGAAGGAAAAAAAAAAAAAAACGATAATAATAATGAAGAGGGAGAGAAACCAGCAGACCCTGCGTGAGGGGGGGGGGGCGGAAGCAAAGGTAGACAAAGGAAGCGTCGCACGGCGATCAGAACCCCGTGGCCTCCCCGTGCACCCCGGGCAGCGCAGCTCTGCAGCCGTCGGCGCTCCCTCCGGCCCGGGCGCCGCGGGAGCAGCGGGGCAGCGCACTCCCGGGCCCCAGCCAGCGCCCGCAGCCCGCAGCCGGGCCGGGGGAGGCCGGGGGCAGCGATCGACACCTCTCCCGGCCAACCAGCTGGCCGGCCGCCGGCCAATCGCGACCGGGCGAGGTAGGCCGCGTCCCCCCGCCTCTCCTCACGCTCCCCGGCCCCGCACTAACCGCCACCGGCCGGATCGGCGCCTCCAGCGCAGCCCGCGCCCCCGGCCGCCCCGCCCGCCGGGGAGCGACATCAGCCGCGGCTCGGAGCCGGACAGGCGTCCATGCCGCCGCCCGGAGAGGGGCCGGGGAGACCCGGGGAGCCCAGCCCCGCCTTCCTCCCGCGGGCCGGAACGGTCCTGCTCCCGGCCCCGTTCCGCGCTCCCCTTCCCTCCCGGCGGCGGGAGCGGAAAGACACCGACCCCTGGCTGTGCGAGCGGGCGTCCCAGCCCCGATTGCGGTCCGGGTAGCTGCCGGGAGCCGCGAGCGCAAGTTCCGAGCGCGGCCCTCCGCCGAGCGCCGGCCCTCCCGCACATGCGCAGCCGCGGCGCGGGCGGCCTTGGGGGCGCGGCTATGGCGGCGGCTGCGCGCTGTGGCAGCGGTCCCGCGGTGGGGCGCGCTGTGGCGGTGTGCCGGGGCTCTCTGGGATCGTGGGCACAGAGCTCGAGGAAAAGGCGTCGCGGCTTCCCCGGGCGCCCCAGCTGTCCGTGAGGCCGTGCCCAGCGCCGCCTTCAGCGGACCCTCCCTGCACGTGTCCGCGCTCAGCCTGAGCTCTTCAGTGCTGACCTTGCCGCTCTCTGCGTGTTCTCTCTCTCTATAAACACAGAACGAGGTCTCCTTAGCTATTGGCGTTTCGTTATCCACCCTGTTGGTCAAAACCCACATCGCTATCTCCCGGCGGGTGTGAGCCGAGACTGAAGGCAGATAAGCTTGCCCTGGGAGAATTTCACCATGCATCCCTCTGTTCTGGAATATCCTCCCTGTACCTGTGACCACTACTGCACAACAGCAAAACAGCATAAAACTTTTTTCCTTCCCAGGTTTGCTTTTTTGGATGGGATGGCTGTTTTCCAAATGGCTCTGTGCCTCTCCTTTCTGCCTTTCTGTTTTCTTTATTCTTCTGCTATTGTCTCCCTTCACCTTCTCCATTTTCTGAGAAGAACCACCAAGTCCCCACTGCCATCACAGAAGCGATGATCTCTGATTTTGTATCATAGAGCCTGTAAACTTTGTACACAAGGTCCAACAGCACTCTAAGATCACCTCGTTCCTAGGATATCCAAACTGCTGATGCTTTTGTTCACATTTCCTTAGAGAAATAAAATATGGATATTATGCATTTGGTCTTGATGCAAAAACAAGCCCTCACTAATGAGGGAGGCAATAGAAAGGACCAGTGTCCAGGGAGACATTTCTGCTCCCTTTACATACTGCACAAATTGTTTATACGTTTTGAGAAAGGAGTGTGTTACATTTAGGTTTCTTACTGATTTATACTTTTTTCTTTCTTTTTTTTTTTTCAGTACATGGTTTCTATGTAGGGACACAACAGGAGGAAAACATTTTTAGTACTGAGGCTACTCTGATGCTCAGGGCTACTCTTCTACTAGGTGTATTCACTAAGTTGAACTCTTATAATTAACATTCCTTATCTCATCATGAATAATCAGTGATTGCCGAACTGTGCTTTGGCTGCCTTTGCCTGATATAATTAAAATATGTCTTTCTTGAAGACAAGTTTCACTCTTATAATGGGAGTCTATCTGCCTTGCATCCAGAGTGATGCCCTGCTCCCTTGAAAGCAGTCAATTCCTTCACATGATTTTCTGTTGTCCTCTTCTGACAATCTTTCTCTTGCAGTCTGATGTTTAATAATCAAACTCAGCACCTTCTCTGGTATCAAGGCATATATGCTCATCCAGAAGAAGATTATGACATGTTTTAGGAAGGTAGGTAAATAAACCTACCTTCAGAGAAGGGCAACAAAACTGGTGAGGGGTCTGGAGCACTAGTCTTATGAGGAGCGGCTGAGGGAGCTGGGATTGTTTAGTCTGGAGAAGAGGAGGCTCAGAGGAGACCTTATTGCACTCTACCACTTCCTGAAGGGGGGTTGTGGTGAGGAGGGGCTGGGCCTCTTCTCCCTAATAAATAATGACAGGAAGAGAGGAAATGGCCACAAGTTGTGCCAAGGAAGATTTAGATTAGATTTGAGGAAAATTTTTTTCTCTGAAAGAGTGGTCAGGCACTGGAATGGCCTGCCTAGGGAGGTGGTTGAGGCACCGTCCCTAGCGCTGTTCAAGAAGTGTTTAGATGAGGTGCTAAGGGATTTGATTGAGTAGTTCAGTGGGTAGGGATGGTGATAGGAGGATGGTTGAATGAGATGATCTTGTAGGTCCTTTCCAACCTAATGTATCTATGAATCTATGAAACACATATTTCTTTACTCAATGCTTAGACTGAAATAGTCCTTTTTGTACAGTGCATTTCCTATTCAGAACAGAGTAGTACAGTTCATTTCCTATTCATATTTATATTTCACAAAAGTACAATGTAAGTATTTTTTTTATTTTATGCTCTGTTGTTAATACAGAAATAGCAATAGTAACTCTTTCGAACATTATTATTATAGCTCAAAACTAAAGCAACTTTCCAAACTCTACTACTACTTCTAGAACGATAATAGAAGTAGTCTGTAGATGGCAGCAAACCCCAGGAAACGTCTTTAAATTTCTCAAAATAAGCTCTATGAGCCTGGTTTAAGTCGATTGTTCAGTCATTTAATTTCTTCAGAAAGTAACTTTATACTATTACGTGTTTGTTTGTTTTTAATGTAACCATGTTTCATGTATAAGCAAGGCAGAAATCTTTGTATCTGTTTTCTAAAGCAGTATCATGAGCAGAGCTTAACAATGACAAATGTTGTCTGCCATCTCTGGCTGGCCAATCCCTAACAGCACATATAGGTTGTTGGGAAGTGGTTATTTCGTCTTACTTGGCACTTCACTGCTGACACAGGGAATGCAGTGCCCTGTTTGGTCTTCAGTGGGGAGACTTCAACCGTATTCACACTGAAAAATATTGACAAACTGGAGGGAATTCAGCAGAGAGCACCAAGATGGTCACGGGCTGCACAAACATGTGAGGCTGCGGGCACCTGGACTTGTTCAGCTGGGAGAAGGGGGAGCCTGCCTGCACTCACAAGGAAGCTGCTGAGAAGACAGAGCCAGACTTTTTAATCAAGTGCACAGCAGGAGGACAGACGGTAGCCATGAGTTTGATAGTGCTCAACATCAAAATAAGGACAAGCATTTTTATCCTGAGAGCAGTCAGGTAACAATGAGGCTATGGAATCTCGCTCCTCAGTTTTTTCTCCCAAGCAACCTGAATTTAATAGTAACCATGTTTTAAGCAGGATGTTAAGCTAACAAACCTCCGGATGTCTCTTGCTATGATTCTTGTTGAAAGGATATACAATTCTAACATAATCATCAATATTAGAGTTTATTTCCTTAAGGAAGGGCTCTTTTCAGTAACAAAAGTAGACAGATGTTTGTTCCTAGGTAGAATTTAGGAGCCAAGACTCTTGAGGATCAACACACTGGCTTCTTCAGGAGCATAAAGCAATCAGACAGACAGTGATGATGGTCATGTGTCTGGCAAACAAATGTTCCACTGCGTGCTAACACAGCTCTCTGGACCTGGATCCAAAGAACAGATGTATGTTTGTTGGTGACTTGCACTCATGCCAGAATCTAAGACGCCTTGTTAAGTGCATCACTGGTCTGAACAACTTGATAGTAGTGTGCAGCTGAGAGAACAATAAAGAGTACTTAACTTTATGTAACAAACTGTAGGAGTAGCACTTCAGCTTCTTAAATGCTGTCAGTATTCAGCTAACACAGCTGCATATTATCAAATAGAAGGTTCTTGGAAAACACTCACACTATAGAAGTATGGTCACAGAATCACAGAGCTGTAGGGGTTGGAAGGGACCTCCAGAGATCATGGAGTCCAACCCCCTGCCAAAGCAGCTCCCTAGCCCAGGTTGCACAGGTAGGCGTCCAGGCGGGTCTGGAACGTCTCCAGAGAAGGAGACTCCACCACCTCTCTGTGCAGCTGTGCCACTGCTCCGTCACTGCACTGGGAAGAAGTTCCCATGCACATTTGTGCAGAACTTCCTCTATTTCAGTTTGTGGCCATTTCCCCTCATCACCACACACTGCTGAGTTCTGCCTTGTCCCTTTGCCTTCCACTCCTCAGATATTTGTAGATGTGGATCAGATCTCCTCTGAGTCTTCTTTTTTCAAGGCTGAACAGCCCCAGGTCTCTCAGCCTTTCCTCAGAAGGGAGGTGTTGCATGCCCTTTATCATCTTTGAGGCCCTCTGCTGGACTCTTTCCAGGAGATCCCTTTCTTTATGCACAGGAAAGTTAAAAAAAAACCAAACCAAAACAAATAAATTACAAACACTACATCATTCATTTGCTTTCAGCTTTCAGTGTTCTAAGCAGAAGATGTACAGCATTTAGCAGGATTGGCTCTTTTTCACTCAGTACCGAGCTGGAAACACCTTAGTTACACAGCTGCTGAATATCACTCTGGAGAAATAATGAAAAAAATTGGCAGGTAGCTACTCCAAAGAGACTCCAAAGAGCCAAAATTCATTCATATTTGTCAAATTGGTAAATGGAGCAAGTGGACACTACAATGACATGAGGATGTGTCTTGGTAACTATTTCCAACCCTCTGCACATGATCAGTGCTAACATGGTAGTGGTTGCTTTTCTGTGGAGATCTCTTGGAACAGAGGACATTATGACACAAGCCACAAATGTTAGAAGAAAAAAAGAGAAAGAGGAAATATGTTAAGAATATAATTTAAAATTGACTTCTGAGACGGCACAAAAGGAGAGAAGGCAAAACAGAGAAGAAATGTTTTCAATTAGAAGAGACACTGTCGGTACTTAATGACTAGCAGATCATGGCATGCCCATCTCTTTCTTTTTAAGAATGGATTTCTAAATTAACTCTTTTTTTTTTTTTCTTAAAATTATGTCATATTTTGACAGATTTTTTGAAATAAATCACACAAAAAATGTATTTTTTCATGAAGAAGAATGAAAAGTTGGTCTTGAAATGTCAGTGTTGATTTCTTATCGCTAAAAAGCTTGACTCATGCTTTGTTCCATGACTTCAGATCCACTCATCTGAACTGATGAAACGGAGCGTTGCCAACAGTTGAAGTACTGGAGGTGCAAACAGTGAAGAAGCAGAAAAAGCCACTAGCTCGGGATGGTGTGCAATCCCAGTGTTGGGAAAAGCCAATGAAAGAAACATCTGCAGAAAGGCAGATCTCTAAACAGTCTTAGAAAAAGAGTAAAAACCTAAAAGACATTTGTTTTTTTCTGTTGTGGTTTTGACTTGGGAGGTTTTATTTGTCAGAGCAGGGAATTCTTTCCAAGCGGCTTATGCCAAGAAGCCGAAGAGCACGAGTCCTCCGAAAGCCAAAAAGGGAATCCACCTGCACGTGTGAATCAAACAGAAACGCTCTCAGAACATTCTCTAGTCTTTCAGAGCCCGGGAGCTCAGCCCGCGGGACTACGGGACTACAGCTCCCGGCATGCACCGCGCCGCGCCCCTCCCCTGCACTACACTTCCCGGCGTGCACCGCGCCCGCGCCGCAAGGCACGGCGGGGCCGGGAGCGGGCGGGGCTGTACTCGCAGCCCGCCGCCTTCCACGCGGTGCGCTGCCCGCCGTGCCCGGGGAGGCGCCCGCGGTTTGCGACGCTTCTTTGCGGCGGTGCGGCCAGGCGCGGCCGCCGTATTCCGCGCGCAGCCCGGCTGTTGTGCCGCGAGCCGGCGGGCGGGAGGGGAGCGGCCGGGAACGGGGCGCGGAGGGAGGGAGCGAGCAGCTCCGCCGCCGCCCGGCCCTGCATGCTCCGTGGTGCGGCCCGGGGGTCTCCTCCTCTTCCTCCTTCTCCTCCTCCTGCTGCCGCTGTCGGGGGGCGGCGGGGCGGGGTGCGAAGATGGACTATGACTTCAAGGTGAAGCTGACCGGCGAGCGGGAGCGGGTGGAGGACCTGTTCGAGTACGAGGGCTGCAAGGTGGGCAGGGGCACCTACGGGCACGTCTACAAAGCCAAGCGCAAGGACGGGTGAGTGAGGAGTGGGGCTCCCTTCTTTCTTCCCCGGCCCCGCTCCTACCCGCTGGGAGCGGGGTTCGGCACCGCCGTCCCCCTCACCCTCCCGCCCCCTTCCCCACCTCCGCAGTCTGGCGGCCGCTGGAGGAAGAATGGCACGGCTGGGATAAAGGGCTGCACCCCGCGGGTTTTCCTTCGGGAGGAGCCAGCAGCCCCCGGGCGTCAGCCCGGCCAGCGGCTTGGAAAGCCGAGCTCCATTGCTTTTTGAGCGCTTTTTGTCTGGGTCTTCCTTGTAGTCACCATTTTGGGTGTTGCTGGCTGCCCCTGCAGCCCAAGTGAGCCTTAGGATGCTGTAGAAGGTCTTTATTTTAACACAGACCGCGCTAAGTGAATTTCCCCGCAGGAATCCTGTATAGAAAAACGTAGGTGTGGGTCACCTGGGTCTCAGTGACACGGCGTCGGCTCCGGAACAATGGGAAGTGGGGAGCGAAGGCAGCGGGAGAGGCAGCGCTGCGCTGTAACAGGTCCTGCTGCTCCCGCACACAACGGCTCTGCCGTCCCTCTCACCGCACTCCGCTCTGTTTTGTCATTGAGAGAATGTGCTTTTGGAAGGCTGGGTGTTATTTCTACCTGTGGCAGATCAGCTTATGGCAGGCTGTGGTCAGCTACGGCAGAAATGCGATCGGGTTCCCTTTATGTAAGCTCTCAGCGCTGCCTGCAGAGCGCTTGCGGTGGGGCTGGCTGCTGCCCAGCTCTGCACGCACCGCTATTCATCCAGTGCCGTTATTTCACCAATGGTTTTGTCTGCTGCTGGGATTCAGCTAGCTGCTTCTATTCTCACACCCTGTATTTGAATCCTTCAGACTATTCCCAGGAGTGCACCTTATCTGCTCTGGTTGTTTTTTTTTGGGGGGGAGGGTGTGGAAGGGCACAAACTGCGGTGAGTTAGGTAAGCTGTTGCAGCAGGTCTCCTTATCCGCAGGTGTTCTTCTGTGCCTCTTTTCCGGTCTCTTCCCCCATCACTTTTCATTACTCTGTCAGATTGCTGAGAACTCTCCTTCAAATATGCTATGTAATTGCATTTGGGCAATCTCTAAAACATGTAAGATATAACTAAATGTGAATGCTTCTGTAGCATATGGCATAGTGGTACATAGATGACCTTAAATGATATGGATGGAATTAGAGTTGAAGAGGAAGATTCCATTTTGGTTTCTTTATCACAAAGAAACAAATTGCAGAAGGAGATACCTAATAGCAGCTCAGTTTCCCGATGCTGTGATAACATATGGGTGAACGTTGTACATCTTACAGTGATGAGTGTACGAAAGGTAGAGCTCAGTGTTTGAGAATTGTTACGTACTGTACATTGCTGCTGAAATGTGTCCCTAAATGTTGTGTAGAGCTGGAGAAGAAACCTTTTAGTTTGTAGTTAATGCACAGCTCAAACTTTATGCGTCTTCATGTTGAAGTTGCATGTGCTTTTCCCTTAAAGATGTGTATTTACTTTAAATTTCATTATATAATTCTAAATCTTATTTTTAGATAACTGAAGTCCCATGCTAATTAATTTTTAAGCCCTTGTGCTACAGGACTGCAAATGTTTTATTAAAAATATTGAGGCTGCTCTTGTTTAAGTCACATTCTACACACAGGTGTCTAATGAATAGGACAAACACAGAAAAAACTATATTTTAATAATTCATCCTCTGCAAACACGTTTAAGAACTCTGATGAAAATCCTGCCTACAAGCAGAAGGAGGTAGTGCCCTCTGTATAGCAGCAGGCTTCACCCCTTCTTGCTGATTGCCTTTGCAAAACTAGGTAAGCAGCTACAGGTCCAAACAGAAGGTATATAACTGTGTGTCATTAAACCACAAGGGTTCTCTGGGGATGGTTATGTGGCCATTTTGATGCAGCAAGGAGCCTTAATGGGAGTGAAGGAGGCTGTATGTTCTTGAGATGCCGATGAAGACATAACCTGGCTTTTATGCCCTACTCCAGCAAAAAAGCCACTACAACAAAAAAGCCAGTCCAGCCATGCCTTGTTCTTTGCCTCAAGGTGAGGCTTTGGGACTGGACTGGTTGTGTTGAAGATATTGTACAGGCAGTCACCAGCTGCACTTCCATTTTTGATTCTAACGCAGTCCCTTCCAAAATTTGAACATCACATCAGCTGAGTGCTCATGTCCAGCATTACAGCGGAGCTCCGTGTGGCACATGGCCTGTAGCAAGCCTGCATTCAGTTCTTAAGTTCTCATTTCCATTCTTTTGTCATCGACTTTGTAGCCCATGTGGTTGAAAAGAATCTTCTGGGTTTTTTGAGTGGTGCTGCCTTTTATCAGCATAGTACCGTGGTGGGCTCTGCACCTGCATGGAGCAGGCTGACTCAACTGGTGACTGCTGGAGCAGCAAAGTGCACGAGGCACCAGCTCCTTCTAATGGCAGGCAGGAAGGGAACAGTGCACCATGCTCAATGTCAGACTGTGCCTGAGGAAACTTGCTCTTGTCTCTGGTGGCATTAGGACAGTTTACTTTTTATTGTCTAGAGAATTTCAATTATTTCCTGCATTAAAGCTGCTCTGCATGCTGTTTGGGTGCTCATTCAGGAATGTTGCTCGACCCGGGTTTTAAAACTACCTATTTGACTTACAGCAGTACTGGAAAACAGGCCAGCATTTTTTTAGCTTCTTGGGCTAAAAGATGCAGACTTGAGGGGGCTGGTTTGTTCAGTTGGCAGGATCAGACTCCTGCAGAGTTCCTTAGGAGCTGTTCCCCAGCTATTGGCTTCAGCGTGCTGAGGTGCTGGGAAACTGGAGGGCTTGCCCCTTGCCTCAGGGCACGCAGCAGGAGCTTTGTTACCTCTCTCAGGATGTGGTTTCTGTGCTGACAGGGCACGGTAGTGGTATGCTAACTTCTGAGCCGTGTATGACTTAAATGGAATTGGTCTTGCTCTGTTTATCTGCTGTCCTTTCCCTTCAGTTTTTAGCATACAGGTGATGTCTGCTGTCTCTGAGAGAAGCCTTTGCTTCAGTGTCTTCAATGTCTGCTTCAGTGGCAGTTCGGAGCATTCCCAAACATTTGTTCTTCCTGGTTATTGGTTGTGGTTTTACGAGAATAAGAAACTATTGAATGTCACTGTTAAGCAATAGCTAACTCTTTAATTACAACAGGAGAAAATGACATAATTGAAAATCCCAGTCTGTAGTAACAGAAGTATGTTATTGGAAGCTCTTAGTCTTTAAGAAAAAGGGACTTTGGAGGCCATACTCATGGTGGTGAACACACGGTAAGTAAGCTCATGCTCCCCAGCGTATTCTCAGGAAATGCCAGGAGTGATCTGAGCACCCAACAGAAGTACAGCTGAGTTGTTTATTAATTAAATCTCATTTCAGCCATTAGTCCTGTGTTGGAAGTATTTCTGTAGATGGAGGGACACGTTCTTTTGGATGTACTAACACACTGTAGCTGGAAGCATGAAAATACATTTATGTATTGAACTTGTAGTTTCCAAGCAATCAAATCCTTATGTGCTGTTTTTTTCTTTGAGAGTACACATGAGTTGTATTAAAAAAAAAAAAAAAAAGCCATAGTGCAAAGAGTAGTGCTATCCAGTGAACTACTGGTTTGTTTCATCTTCAGTATGACATGCATTAGTTTTTATTTACCTGGAAAAGGGTACTGCAAGAATTGCAATGACTCTATCTCAGAAATTTGTGGTTTGAAGCTGAAGAGATGGAGACCATGTTTAAGTTGTATGAAACAGTGCATGTTGTGGGTAGAAAGTGGTGGTGCTAACCTTGTTCTGTGTTCCCTTCTTCAAATTTTGTCAGACGTGTTTTGCTGAAGAAGGAAATGTTTGAACCTGGTGCAGGTTCACTGCACAGCCTGTTGTTGAAAGGAAAACGTAACAGTCAAGAGCTCAGAAAGTATTTAACTTCTGTAACATTATTAAGAACAGCCACTTTTGACTGACTTTCTTAGCAAGATGAATGCTGCTCTTGAAATTAAGCTACTCCATTACTTCAGATCTGTGGGGGATGCAGAAGAGCCCTCCTTTGGTTACTTCAGGGATTTTGCTTTGGGGAAGCTCTTGGCCCTTTGTAACTTGGACACTGAATTAGTTTTGCCACATTCCTGTTAGTTGGTATTTACAGATATGTATTGATAGAGTTACTTGAGATCCACTTTTTTTTTTGTGTGCTGTTAATATAAAACTGACTTTAGTGAGAGGAATGTGGAGTTTGCCACAAACAGAGGTAATGAGACCAGCAAGCAAACTTTGGCAAGAAGGCAAGTAGCAGATCTGGACTTCCAGCTTCTAGATTAATTCTGCATTGGGCTTTGCTGGGTTTTATCATGGAGCTCATCCTGTTAGCTTTCAAACTGAGCTGACAAATAGCTCATATTCTCTCTGTTTGAGAAACACAGCATATTATTTCCTTACGTGTGCTCTCACATTAAGTTGGACTGCTTTGAGCAGAAGCAGTGGGTGCAGATGATGTGCGTGCAGTGAGAGTTGCAGAGTGGGAATGCGAGCACTTGGCTTGCCAATCCCATGAACAATAGGATGAAATTCTAAATGCCACAGACTTTATTTAGTGGCTATGTAATATGTCTGTATTATCTCATTAAAATATATGCCCGGAGTCTCTTTTGGATCCGTTTCCATAGTTGTTAGAAATCTCCTAATTAAATTATCTGCATAATGAGGTATGTGTGCTGTGTTGCACTGAGTCTTGTGCTATTTAATTTTCCTTGTAAAACACTCATATAGCTAGCTATTTTCCCATCTGCTTCCTTCCCTTCTCATCCTCTTAGGCGTCTCCAAGCTTTGTATCTTTTAAGGTCAATTTGCCAGTCTTCACTGTGAGCCCTTTGGCCACCCTTGGGCTTTCTTTGGTGTAATCTTTTTGTAATCTTGCCACTTGCCTTGATTAGTTTTGGTAGCCAGCAGCAAAGGTGGAGCTGGTGTAACCTTGAGTGTTTCATTGCTACGTGAAGCCATTAGCAAGCACAGAGAGGAGGGTGTGAGAGCAGAGATTGGTATCTGCTTTATGCTAGGTTACAAATTGGAACAGAACATGTAAATAACAGGACCGTGTACTGCTGTGCCTGGCTTCTCATTAACAGGTTTTGAGGGTGCTGATTGTAAGGAAAGGGTTTGTCATTAGAGAGTGCTGCCCTTGGTCAAGTGGCAGTGAGGTTGTACGCTTGCTCTAGCTCTTGGGTATTCTTAGATTCTCATATTTAAACACTAGAAGTTAAAAAAAGGCACTGAACAATTGTAATATACTTTAGCAGTGGGGTTGGAAAAGCTGTAATTTGCAGACTGTTGGAGTAGAGACTGTGATTTTTTTTTTTCATAAGAGTAGGTTTTGCTTTTTTTTTTTTTAGTTCTGAAATTTGAAAACTGTAGTAGAAACACTTGTAGGGCACAGTAACTGGGATTTGTGTTTGTGAGGTTGTAGCCCAGCAGTGTGTAGTGATGGCCAGTACAGGGATCCGCACTTCCCCAGGACTCCCAGGTTACAGCACTGGTGTGTTTATTTTGTCACTGAAGCTTGGTGGTTGTTGTCCAAAGGATATTGGCAGACCTTTCAGCTGTGGAGTGGCAGTGATATGGAATGCAGAGTGGGGTCAGCAAGGCACCTGGGCTGCTGGGGAGGCTGCTTTTCCTACTTGTATGTGGGTAATGCTGGTAGGTGCAGCTCCATCTTCTCGAATTTAAATTGCGAATGAGTGAGGAATAGAAGAACTGTGGGGATAAAGGTTTAGGGTAGAGAAGCCCATTTGATGTGAATGGATGGGAGTAAGGTTGAGGCTTCATCCCACAATTGAACTCTCCTGCCTCCCTCCCCTTCCTACTCCCTTTTTCTGCAGGAGCCTGGCAGTGATGCTGTGTTGCTGCTGTGTGCAGGATGATGGCTGTCCAGAGGGTTTGTTGTGCTGGCTGGTTAGCCTGCTGCTTCTCCTTCCTCTCCTCAGAGGTTCAACAAATGGTTTCTGAGACCTTGTCAAGCCCCTCTAATAGCACATTTGGGATTACAGGGTAGGTTATCCATAGTGATGTGTTATTGCTAGCTACAAGGGCAGTTATGAATGGGTTACTAATTTGTGTGTATTGTAGACTTTCCATTTAATAAATATATATTTGAAAAGACTCAAGCATATGAAGATTGTGATGTCGAAGTATCACAATGTTTTATGATATCTGAGCAGAAAGAGGCTTCTGTTCAGGCAATGATTTCCAATCAACTGCTTTTAACTACCTTGAGTGGTAAGTGGTATAATAAAGTGGGTTGGGTGGTTAATTCAGAATTTGTAGGAAAAGAAGAAGTAGGAAAAGAAGAAACTTGAGATTCAAGCTGCAGATATATTCTTTAAAGACCAAAATGTTCAGGGGAACAGTGATTGATATCAGCTACAGATGATAGCCTAAACATCCAAAATTAAAATGAATCTTGGAAAAAATGCACATGTTCTGTCAATAAGGAAGAACACGACTAAAGGTCACTGAGACAATCTGCCTGTTTTTCTGAGAATGCTCCATTCTGTGTGCTTGTAACACCTTGCCTACAAGATGTTGACATTTGAATAAAGGACATTTGAGAGTTGCTGTAAAAAAGAAGACTCAATTCATTACAGCATGTTTGAATATATGTGACTGAACTCAGATAGAAAAGGATCTGAATTGCATTAAATCCCCAGATTCCACCTTGTGTTTCTGGCTAAGATGTGTTTTTTGGGAGAGAAACCTTGTCCTATGAGTGATAGCCCTTGCTGCAGGTGTACTTTCAATTAGAGTTTGCATTCAGACACTGGATAATCCCCCAGTGAAGCCTCAGAAAATCAGGTTTCATGAATGCAGTTGTTCTCACGGAGCTACTGTACAAGGTAGGGAGCATAATAGAAGCAAGTGGGGCAAGTTCTGCCTGTGTGGACTTTAAGGCAGCAAATTTGTCCCTGAATGTAATTTGAATCTTATCTAACTTTTTGTACTTGAACTGTTTGGAGTTCAAACCTCTTGGTTTTACAGTGAACTGCAATCTTTTTTAAGCGGAGTTTTGCAAAACAACCCCTCACAAATGAGTGTCCCAGCAGTGCCATTTACTCTTAATTCAGCTCAACAGAATAGCTTGTATGAGTGTCTCATACTCACTGATGAGTGAGTCACACTCCTGATGAGTGTCAGATACCAAAGTACTCAGTTCAGCCCCCCAAAAAGTACCTGCTGCAGCACTGGGATCTTTACAGGTAGAATTCCAGACATATGCAAAAGCAAAACCAACCAAACAAAACCAAACAGCATTATAGCTGCATTTCTATATCTGCCTGACTTCAGTTTGCCTGTGTGAGAGTGGCTGCAGAGCAAACAGTAACTGAAAGCTCGTTACACCAATTTAGTTTAGATAGATGCTCTGGTGGAGGGAGACACCAAGAAAATCATGGGGACAGTGAGTGGGTCCTTATGAATCAGCTGGTCACAGGACCCACATCGGGACAAGCAACTCATGGCTCAGTCTGCAGTGGGATGTCAGAGCAGATTTTAAGTATTGCTGTTGAGGGCTGTGACAAATAGGATTTGTACTTTGCATTTGGGAGGATGCTGGATCTAAACAAAGTTAAGCGATCCGCTGAAGTACCACCTAACTTAATTCATTCAAAGATTTCTTTCTAAGAGCTGGTGATGGGAGGAGGATACAACTTCTTAAGGCTAAAAGTGAGCTGAGAGAGTGAAACGTTGCCAGCTGCTTGAGAACAGTTTTTAAAGGCTGGTAGGTATGTATCACACAAGATGCTGTAAAACAATCAAAATATCTGGTATGACTAAATAGTACAATAAAAGAAGCTGGTGCGAATAAGAACATTTTCTGAAAAATCAAATATTGCATCTTCTGTGCATTATGAATATGGAAAAGAATGAAAGTAGTGATAGGCTAAGTATGAAAATGCAGTGTCACAGCCCCCTGGCACCCTCCCCACCTAACCCTTCAAAGCACACACGAGTTTCCTCTAGATCCTGAGATGGGCATGAAAGTGATCTTCCTATTTCTCCCCTTTTGTGAAGCATCTGTAGCACAGTGTTACCTGTAGAGCCAGAGGTCTGCTGACCTAGAGAAGAAGCATTTAGAAGAGGTGGAACGACGGCAGGAAACGAGCTTTGCTGTTGTGCATTACAAAAGAACTGAAAGCATTGGAAGTTACAGAATGCCTCAGGAGATCTGGAATAGCAGTGCTTGGGGGAGGTGCTGCCCGAACAGACTGTCAGGATGAAACATGTTCACACATCTGAGGGAGTTCAAACTATAATGGATTACTAACTACGAATCATAACCTAATGCTTCAAGTTGAGCTACAGATGAGTAGAAAGGGGCAACGGTGACTTTTTCAAAGGAGTTACTGAAAAAGTGGAAACTACCAAATAGTAAGGTGGGCCAACAGCAGAGATGGTGGACCCTGAAAGGTTCTGGGGTGAAGAGACGATAGAAGTTTTACATTGTCTGGGAATTACTTGTCATAAATGGTTGGGAAACAGCTTTGCCTGGAGGTAGTTATTTGGGGTAGTGAAGGTAAGGGCTGATTGTGGAGGCTGAAGGAAGGGCCTTGCAATACTGAGGGACAGTAATAAACTCATTGTTCTGTGAGGTGATGGTTCTTTACTCACAGGGTACCGAGGTAACTGAAGAGCATCCTGTGAGAATAAAGTCCAGCAATATTTTCTTTTAAAAAGAATTTGTATAGGTACCTTGTGTACTGCTTTAAATAAAGTGATGTTAAAACTGCAGTGTGTTTTAATAAAGCGGCGCAGAGATTTTCTCAGGAGCGTTGTTGTTTGGCTGTCGATGTACAATGTCTTCACTGCTGCAATTGCTAGCTGGTCTTCATGTAGAAACAATCCTTGTAATTGTACTCTGTGAGAACTTTGATTTTAGGCTGGCTGTTCAAAAGAATAGGTGGATGGGTTGTTTTATCTTTCTGGTTAGTTTTCATTCGTTTTTAACTTGTGACCAAGCGTGCTCACTGTGCGTCACTGCTTCCAGGAGAGGGGAACTGGCAGAGAAGTGTCTTTTCCACCTCTGCATCTCCTCTACCATCTATCCCCTCACCTTTTGCTCTTGCCACACTTTTTGTTGGTTTGGATACTCATTGTACTGTGCTGTAGCTGAACGTACTTCATTATCCAACTTATTTTTCTGTTTCTTGGGGATATCTTGTTGGGGTGAATCAGCTGGTGGAGGAGCGTGGCACAGATCAGAGCTGTCAGAAGTGAAGGGTTTTCTGGCTGGGAGCTGGAAAGAGGAGATGTCAAAGAAAGGTTTTTCTTTTGACAGCAGCAAATTCTTCGGACAGAAGAATAGCACATACAGTGTATCATTAAATTTACTCCTTTACTTTGAACTTCTTGCCAATCTATGTGTCGTGGCAAAAGGTGTAAATAAAAAAAAAATAACAAGAAGAACATAAATAACATAAAGAACAAAAAGAATAAAGTGATAAATTGCCTTTTACCACATAGTATTGTCTGTCTCAGAAGTGTGGTATATTGGTTTGCTGTTGCTGGTTTTTCCTCCAGCTGTGGGATATGACATTTTCTTTACTCACTGAAAGGTCTGATTGCTGGAGGACTTGTTTTGAAGTAGAAAATACTCGCTGCATAAGCCCTGCTCTCTGATAAGAATAATGATGCTCTTCTGCTGTATCAGTTGTGCCATGTGTTCTGCAGGCATCTTGGTGATGCAGGAAGCCTTGAGTTTGACCTCCAGTTACAAAATTCTGCTAGTGCATTTTTTTCCCTGATTTGTTTTCTTTGTGTGAACATTTCATTGAATACTATGGCCTTTTATTTTTACATGGCATGTTGCACATTTAGTTTTAAGTCCGTCATATGTCCTTCAGTCACAGATTTAGTTCCTTGTAATCTTTTATTCTTTTGTAAAGGTTTCTTTGTCTAAAAATCAAATACTGAAGAGTATAGCACTGTAGAGGTAGCAAGATTGAGTCACACCCGAACATTTCAGGATGAAATGTATGTTTCTGGAGTAGGGGCTTGGTAGTAAAAAGAGTGCATAACTTAGAGTATGCTGTTTTACCTGTTTTCATTTTCATGATTGATAGACATATCTTAAAAGGAAAAACATGCAGAATTGTTGAAATGCATCTTCAGTTATTTTTTTCCTGCTAGGTTCTTTAGTATTCAAATTCCAATTGTTAGAAATTATTGGCAGGCAGGTAATCAATGTTATTACTTTCTTGATGCTAGATGTGTTAATTCTCTAGATGAAAAGGAGAGAACAAGGCAATTAAATGTTTCTGTTGGTAATTTCTCTGGGTTCTGAAATTTGTTCAAATGTATGATAAGACTATCTGAACATTTCCTGACTCTTCAAAAGTTACTGTGGTCACGCATAACACAGAAACCTGGAGTAAATGACATCCACACAACTTGTGACATGCCTTCATAAAACAAACGGAGGTATTAATTATCGAGCAGTTGTCCTGGCTCATAGGAAACATCTACCAACTTGTCTTTGACAGATCTTTAGAGGGCATGTAGTGTTCATTTCCTAGTGATATGTTCCTGCTTCATCAGCTATCCATTGCTATTGTCTTGGAGTGAAATGAAAATCTGGGATCCTGGATTTCTGCTGTAGTGTTCATTTACTGTTGCTCTTGCTGCCTTTAGAAACAAAGGAACCTCAGGCAATAAAGAATGTGGTACATATGTTATTTTTCATCTCAAACTATTTTTATTCTGTTGATTCTGTCTCTGTGGCATCAGACTAGATGTAGCTGGTCTTCCAATTGTAGCTGTGTACCGATGTCATTGAGAGCCCTTGTGCATCAGCAGCACCTGGAGAAAAGAAGAGGTGCCCTGGAAGTGCACATCTGTAGTAGCACAGCTCTGCAGATGCTGCAGTGTGATCTTGTTGTAGAACCCAGGCCCAAGGTGTGTGGGACCTGGGGTGAAGCTCCAGAGCTGGTGCTGATGCTGGCAGCCATGTCAGGGGCAGTCTGGAGCATTGCTTCTAGTGGTAAGCACAAACATGCTGTAAGTCAGTGTTTTGGGAATGGAATTTATTGTCCTCTGCAGCTGAGCAAGTACAAACTTATCTTTATTTTCCTCATCTGTACCTGGCATGCCTTCAGTTACCGAGGAAACTTTATAGAGGAGATGAGAATAGTTGTGAACTACACTTCTGAGCTGACATCCTTTACAAAGGAGCTTTTCTAACTGGCAGACATTATCCTTTCTCGTTTATTACTACTTAAGAGGCTTTCATGACAGAATCTGTTTTTTATCTGATTTTTTGACAGATAACTTCTGTGCAGGAAACAAGCAGCAATCTGTGCTGGGATGAACCTTAAGCTGGTTCTAAATACTTTTAAATACTCTGGACTTGAATAAATCTGAACTTTCATATACAGCTGTGCTTTCATTGTATATCAGAAAACTTATAATAGAGAAGACAATTTTGTTTTCTGTCTGTATAATGTGTGATAAATAATGATTCCCTTTTTCAAAGTGTTTCAAAATTCAGTGAGGTGAAGAACCAATCATTTAATTCCTTCTTGTTTCATCCAGCTTGTTTTAGGTAGTACATTTTTCTTTTTTCTGCCTTCAAACCAAAACAAAGAGCATCTCATAGAAAATTAAGGGATTTTTAGAATCATCTCATTTTGGAATGATGTATGTAATAGTATGTATGATGTGTGTAATATGTGAAAGTAAAACAGTGGGTATAGAGCTCTGCCACAGCCTTGTGCAAAGGTGAACGTAGTATCTTAAGCTGACTTGGAAGGATGCTACTAGTTAGATGTGCTAACTCATTCAGAATGAAGCAGCTGTGTCTTTGTTAGTTCTGATTGATCTCTTCCTTTAGACCACTTCAGCACTCAGCTGAGCACACAGCAGCCCCTTTCACCCTTTTGGTAAGATTTTTCTCAAATCTTTTGCTGAAGGTAGAGTCATTGATCAGACTTGCTGTTTGTGCTAATTGGTTTTGACAAGTGTTTGGATCTAAGTGTTTTCTGGCAAGTCAGCTGCCTATTATGCAGTTTCCCAAACTTTGAACCAATTGCATTGTAACAAGCACTTGTCAGTGTGCAGTGGTCTTGGGGGGGGGGTGGGGAAAGGCAGTGTGTGTGTCAGCTTTCTGTACGGGTAAAAGGATTTTATGCAGTCTTCGTGTAAGCTTAAAGTACACTGGTAAGTTTATGGGATCTAAGTCAAAGCTGTTGAATTCCAGCTCAGGCTGTTTCATTAAGGTTGGAAAGACCACTGTGATCATGGAGTCCTAGCATCAACCCACACGTGTGACCGCTGTAGACCATGTCCCTGCATGTGACATCTCTCCTTTTCCTGAACGCCTTCAGGGATGGTGACTCCACCACTTCCCTGCTCAACCTGTTCCGATGCCTCACCGCCTCTGAGAAGAATTTTTTCCTATATATCCAAGTTCAACCCCCAGGCACAACTTGAGGCCGTTCCCTCTCATCCTGTCTTTGCTACCTGGGAGAAAAAGCTGACCACCACCTCACCTCACCCTCCTTTCAGGCAGTTGTAGAGTGAGATAAGGTCTCCCCTGCCTCCTCTTTTCCACTCTGAACAATCCCAGTTCTCTCAGCTGCTCCCCATCAGGCTTGTGCTCCAGACCCCTCACAGCTTTGTTGCCCTTCTCTGAACACTGTCCAGGACCTCAGGGTCTTTCTTGTAGTGAGGGCCCAAATTTGAACGTAGTACTCGAGGAGCAGCCCCACCAGAGCAGAGTGCAGTGGGCTCCATGAAGGAGGTGAGGGCTGCGGGTTGTGTGGAGCAATTTTGAGGACTACCTAAGCTAAGTCTTAGAAGTTACTGAATGAGCAGATTTCCTGGCCATTAATGGGGAGTTTTCAGGCCTTCTTTCAGTGCATTAACCAATGGCTTTTGATACTCCATAGGAAAGGTTTTTGTCCCATAAATGTGGCTTCGCTGGGAGAAAAGGGTAGTTATGTTGTTCCATTCGGGACATCATCTGAATGGGGACTGATCTGCCCTTGTCTGTGTGCACTTTCTGGAAAGCAAGGTGCTGGTCTGTATTTGTGTATACAGCTGTAGTTCTGTATTTAGTGTAAATGTGTAAATCTTTCACCTTCAAAAATTGTATGTAACGCTTATTCCTTTATACTTAAGTGAATGTCGTGTGTACTTGGCTAATTTAAATTTATTAAAAATCTGATTTGTAAAGAGGAGACCCATAAACCCAAAACGTGAAACAATGAAGCTACCATTGCTCTGACTTTGTGACACCATCTCCTGCCTCCTCTCCCAAGTGAAAATGCCACATAAGTGTTCTGAGTGTTACAGTTTAGTCATGTGGCTTGTTTTCATATTCATATTGTAACCCATAAACTTGTGTTTTGCTGATTTCATCCTTCCATCTCATGTGTGCTGTAAGACCACATAGCCTCTATGTCCAGCTTCAGTAAAACATTTTCTTCTTCTCTTAACTTGAATGCTACAGTTTAATTCATAGAATAATAGAATCATTTTTTATTTCAGTTCTCTCTTTCTTCATTGGTTGTAAATTAAATCTTTGCTATTGAATGCCATTTTGAGGTTTATCAGTATAATAAAACCTCTCATTCATCCATGCCCTTTCTTTGAAGTTCTAGTAGGTAGGTAGGGGAGCACATAATATTTCTTGCATGGCTTCCTAGCTTATGGGAAAGTTCCTTCCATGTTTTGCTGTTAATCACGTGGTCATTCTGCTGGTTGCGTGGTTATGGGTTCAGACTTGCTTGGCATTCATCTGATAAGCTGTTCAAAGCTAAGATGTCTGTAGCACAAATTCACTTTCAGCTGGGAAAACAAAGGACACTGTCAGTAGAAGCTGGGGGATGTAAGAATGGAGTGCAAGCCCTGCCAAAATGGACCTGTGGGTACTGGTGAGTGGGAGCTGCCTGGAGAGGTGGTGGGTGCCCCATCCCTGGAGGCAGTCAGAGTTAGGCTGGAATGGGCTTTGAGCACCTAATGCAGCTGTAGGTGTCCCTGTTCACTGCAGGAGGTTGGACTGGATGGTCTGTAACGATCTCTTCCAACTCAAAGGATTCTTTGGTAATGCATTCAGAGGATTTTGGGTTAATACTACTGAGACTGAGTCACTTTAACAGTACTATGACAGCTGTACTTAAGATTTTTTTGTTTCTGCTGATATTAATGGAGTTCTCAAAGGTAGAATTATACAATTTTTTTTTTAAATCCTATGTTTTACCGGTCTCTTTATCTTTAATTATCAGGATTTTCATATTCTTCAGGGAATAAGAACCATAAACAATTAACAGGTTCATTAATTTTCTACAGAATAGATGCTGCATTTACAGTTCCCATTGGTAGTTTTAAGACAGTAGAAGCTGTTTCCCTCAGATGTTTAACTGCTGACAAATTTTACATTTCCTTATTTGTAAGGAAGTGTTCTGAAGTTGTAACTAATTAATTTGAAATTTCTGCTTTTTTTTTTGTAACTATAATGTAAATTTGGAATAACAGCCATTGATTTTTAAAGCTTTAATATTTCTGCTATTTCTGTTACTCACTTTTTAACTCATCTTATTGTCAGCATTGAGGATATCCTATAGTGCAGTATCAGTACATTGGTACAAAGTGCGTGATATGAGATGAATTAACAGTAGAATTGATGCTTATTTAAGGTAACAGGTCTCCTTTTCTTCCAGGTCTGCTCTAACTTGCTTGACATATGTATGCTTAAAGTATCCTTTCCAGCAAATGGCAAAAATACCAGGCATTGCAGTGCTACAGCTTTGCAAAGCACTTGCATTCAGCAGGCATCTGTTCCTACTCTGCTGTTTTTTGTTGTGTTTTTCACGATGATTATTTCTTTTGGTTCCATTGTACTTACCAGTTCACTGAGATTTTTTTTATAGTTGGGGAAAGGATTACAATACTTTAGAAGCATCTATTATGTTGATGTTGTTCCTGTGAGACAGTGACATTTCCATACAACTCTATGTAATTTGTGTTTGGCTGCAATAAACAGTACAGTCTATACAGGCACAGAATGGTTTGGGTTGGAAGGGAGTTTACAGCCCAGCCAGCCCCAACTGGGTGTCATGGGCAGGGACATCACCCACCAGCTGAGGCTGCCCCATCCAGCTTGGCTTTGAGCACCTCCAGGGATGGGGCATCCACAGCTCTGATTGTAATAGTTGGAATATAACTGTGCAGATAGCACCATCCTTTCGAAGTGCATTGTGTCATGGAGGATCTGCTTCAACTTACTTGAAGTCTTAACCTCAGACAACTGAGAAAGTGGTCAGATTTTCCCAACAGGATCATTCTGTTTGAAAAATTGTAGTTAAATTCTGGTTCAAGTCTTTCTGTACCCTTAAAATGCAAGCTGCTAAGTAGTCAGTGCTCTTGCTTACCTGGGGAATGTGTACAGTTATTTCTTTATTTATTTCCTACCTTGTCACATACACTGAATATCTGACAAGTATACTACAAAGAAGGTGATTGTGTGCAAAACCACAGAGAGGCTCTTTGGGCTGAGTCATGATAAGAGCAGGCTATGGGTGAAGCATTTCTACAAGTTGTGTAAAATAAACTCTGTTAGTTTGACCTTTGATTAGTGTCCCCCAGGGGTCAGTTTTGGGGCCCATCTTGTTTAATATCTTTATTGATGACCTAGATGAGGGAATTGAGTGTACCCTCAGTAAGTTTGCAGACGACACCAAGTTGGGAGGATGTGTCAAACTGCCTGAGGGTAGGGAGGCCCTTCAGAGGGATTTGGATAGGCTGAACAGCTGGGCTGAGCTCAATGGGATGAGGTTCAATAAGGCCAAGTGCCCGGTCCTGCACTTTGGCCACAATAACCCCATGCAATGCTATAGGCTTGGGGCAGAATGGCTTGAAGAATGTAGAGAGGAAAAGGACCTGGGGGTGTTGGTTGATGCTCGGCTCAACATGAGCCGGCAGTGTGCCCAGGTGGCCAAGAAGGCCAACAGCATCCTGGCCTGTATTAGAAATAGTGTAGCCAGCAGGAGCAGGGAGGTGATCATCCCCCTGTACTCAGCTCTGGTACGGCCGCACCTCGAGTACTGTGTTCAGTTTTGGGCCCCTCACTACAAGAAGGACATTGAGGCCTTGGAGCGTGTTCAGAGAAGGGCAACAAAACTGGTGAGGGGCCTGGAGCACAAGTCTTATGAGGAGCGGCTGAGGGAGCTGGGATTGTTTAGTCTGGAGAAGAGGAGGCTCAGAGGAGACCTTATTGCACTCTACCACTTCCTGAAGGGGGGTTGTGGTGAGGAGGGGGTGGGCCTCTTCTCCCTGATAAATAATGACAAGACGAGAGGGAATGGCCACAAGTTGCGCCGGGGAAGATTTAGATTAGACCTGAGGAAGCATTTCTTTTCTGAAAGAGTGGTCAGGCACTGGAATGGCCTGCCTAGGGAGGTGGTTGAGGCACCATCCCTAGCGCTGTTCAAGAAGCGTTTAGATGAGGTGCTAAGGGATTTGATTTAGTAGTTGGGTAGGGATAGTGATAGGAGGATGGTTGGACTAGATGATCTTGTAGGTCCTTTCCAACCTTATGAACTTATGAACTTATTACATAATGCTTTTTAAAAATTCTTATTCCCCCCTTTAAAAAGAATATTCCCCTAGTTCTCATGAGTTTTAAGGAATTAGAGTAAGCCAGTCTAGCTTGGCTCAGTCAAACCTGGATTTGCCTGCTTTTGTAAATGAAATAGCTGGTGTAGTGGAGCACCATAGCAGGTTTCCAGTCCAGTGTAGAACAGATGTTGGAGGATTAAGAATGAGTTTATTGCTTTGTGACTCATTGCATCATCTAGTGAATTTAAGCCTTAAGTCTTTTGTTAATTTTTTTCAAGTTCTGGAGGGGAGTGCAGTGCAGTGCTTAAAATGCACTTTACTCCTAAATATTACCTTTTTAAAAAGAATAAATAAAAAAAAAAAACATTTGAATAGTGGAGATATGGGCAGAGCCTCCTTGCTCCCAGTAGCAGAGTGCAGCATCCTGGCAGCTGGAAGGAGGGAAGGAGTGAGGGCTAAAGGCAGCAGGGTGGGGCAGGGCTGGGCACAGCACCTCAGAGCTCGTGTCTGGAGCTGTCCTTCCTCGTTGGAAGGTCTTATTTTTCCAAACTTCTTATTATGTGTGTTCTTGTGAGGAGAAAAATTATACGTTGTTAAACACCCCCCCCCCCCACCCACCCACACACAATTAAGTGATAATTGTAGAACACTAAGCATGGACAAATGAACATGTTTTTTTTTTTCCAGTTTTGTTCTAGGAAACAGCTGAAGTTTTTTTTTTTTTTTGTTTTTTTTTTTTTTTTTTTTTTTTTTTTTTTTAAGAATTCCAGAGAAAGTACCATCTGGTATGGAAAATTTTAATCTAGACTTAATTTGGCAAAAATTTGATCAGTTAAAAATAGTGTTTTACAATCCTAAGTATAAGGCAGTAGTCAGTGCCGCCAGAAGTGCTTGTAACACCATTTGCATGGCAGCATTTCTCTCTGTACAGAGTTCTCCTTCAAATGCCATGAAATCAAAGCAGGCAGGTCAGTGGGAGAGGCCATGTCCTGTCCCAAATACCTTGAAAATTGGATGTATAAGTGAATAAAACAATGAGAATAACCTTTTGTCCAATCCATTTTGCTTCATATTTATATCCAATAGTTGCTGCAAGCCATTGCCATGTAAGGGAGATAGAAAAGGCAGAGGGAAACTTTTCCAGCTCAAAACCATTTCAACTTTCATCAGCAGCATAGGAAAGCCCTGTGCTGGAGCAATGAGGTGGTGCTCAGCAGCTGCCTGGAGTGCTCTGTGAACCCCCTGTCCACCATAAATGTCTCATTTGAATTAAAGTCGGCTAATGCTTTTCATTCCTGTAACAGTGTCATCATTATGCACACAATTTAATTATGTGCTTAATTATGAAGGTTTCTTGTTTTCAGGCTTCACACTACTGCTTTCTCTATAAGGTGAAAAGTAGAGAATTGCTCCATTTTTGGATGTTTTTAATGATGTATAAATGAGTTTGTGCTCTGCATTGGCTGTTTATTTTCCAGGACAGAAAGTTTAACGTTTTTATCATATAAAAGCATTTTAATGCCTTCTGTCTTTGTCCTGCTTGCTCTTTTTTCCTGTGTCAGCACTTGTATGCCCCCCCACTTTTATTTCTCTGATTCAGTGTAATTGCCCTCTTACTGAAATCTCTTCTTGCTCACTCACTGTTTCATTCCATTCTTCCTCCCCATTAATTGTGTTCATGTTTTGTCCATTAATCTCCAACTTTCTCCTCTTTTCTGTTTAGAAAAGTTGTTATGAACGGTGGGTTATCTTTGAGCCCTGTCAAAAATCTCTTGGATGGACATGGTGGTTAAGAGCTCTCATTGAATTTCTAGTGCCATTTTTTAACTAAAAATTCTTTTCTTCTTTCACAGGAAAGACGATAAAGATTACGCTTTAAAGCAAATAGAAGGTACTGGAATTTCTATGTCTGCATGCAGAGAGATTGCAGTAAGTAACAGTTCTTTCTACTAGCAAACAGACTTACTATAAGTATTGATTGAGTGCATGTTTTAGTTTGCTGAATCATGTTATTCTACTATGGGCCCTATATTTTTATCATGGAGGTATAAAATAAATACAAATGTCATGGAAATGCATGCACCTGTTTCACTTGCTGTCAGTGTATGACTGTTTTTCAATTAAAGTTTACTGCCTGCCTCGGGGCAGATTTAAAGCAGAGTTTAAAAGCATGATTGGAGTCTGTGGTTTAAATGACTTATTTGATCTGACTTCTGCATTACTACTCCAGTTATTTTCTTAAAGAAATACTAATTCTCACAGGCTCAGAACAATTAAAACATGCTAGCTTCTGTTTAAATGAAGATTTCAAACTAAATAGGCCTTGTTATTGCCTTAGAGGTTGGAGTATACCCACATATATTATTATTATATTTTCCTGGATTATTCACGTTTTTATTTTCTGTGTTGTTAGAAGAACATGAGTAGCATGTTTTAGTTTCTGTGCAAGCTTGTCACAAACCATTATTGAAACTAGATGAGTAAATGCAGTATTTAGAAGTTTCTAGTTAATTATTTGTGTTTTTCTGCTGGGATTGTGTTGGATTTATTGAAGTGTTTCAACTGAAGTTGATTAATGAAAGGAAATGCCCAAAAGCTGCGTGTGTGAGGAAGGCAGCTGCTTGTTTTCTGTCCATATTCTTAAAGGTATGGAACCTGTAGATTTACCGTACTTCTGTTTTGCTTCAGCTGGGCACCAGGATTGAAGTTGAATTCATAGTTTCAAACAAATTAGTTCTTGAGCTGAACAAAATGAAAAAGAAAATGAGCTGTAAAAATATTGCTCAAGAGAAGGTATTTTAACCAGTGTTTGGAAGCTAACCCTTTCTGTCACATCCACGTGAAACTGAACAAGCTGAAAATAGGATCTTAAATTCTGAGCATTCCAACAGTTAGGCAGAAAATATTCCAAATATTGCTACTTCATCAGAGTGAATGCTTTTGGAAAATGTCAGCTACCATTTCAAACGATTTGGGAAAACATTTTGTTTGAATTTTTGAAGTGATTTCCCTGAAGAGTTTAAAGGAGTTTGTTCTACTCGAACTTGGCAGGAAAGCTTGTCTATTTCATTGGAGAAGTGTCTTCTTTTGGCAGTGGAATGATGCTTATGCAATTTGTATCTGTTACAGAATTGCTAACTTGGCTGACAGTCAGGAGGGATTTGGCCTCTTCGCATGACTTGAGGGCTGCTGTTGAGCATCAGGGTCTCCTGTAGTGATAAAACATGAGCAGGAAGCAGGGAGTCTTCCTCCTTGCTCCCAGCTGCTGTACCTGCAGCACTTGCCTTTGGAAGAAAACAGCAGAACAGTGCAACACTGTCATGGGAGAGGGTTAGAGAAGAAAAAGGAGGAATGCTTTGAAGGCACCAAAATCACAGTGGAAGTGGGCATCGAGACCAAAGGGTGGAGTGGAGCCCACAAGCAATTATGGAGATAGGAAGTTGGAGAAACCTGAAGCAGTATTTCTTGAGCACTTGTTGACTCTGCTTCGTTTTCCATCGGGGTTTCAGTGTGCTAATGGCATTGAATTTTCCTGCAGTTGATTTAATAATTCATTGTGGAGTTTAGTGTTTGGTTTATTTATCTATTTTTCCATACTGTTCTTGTGACGTTGTTTTGGGGAGTTAAGAAAACTACCTCCCTACCCCCTCCAAATTCTTAATTCATTTTTTAAAAATTCCATTAAACATATTTTCCCTGATCCTGTAAACTAATATTGTAAAAAAACAAAACAAAAGCAAAAACAACAACAAAGTAGAGTTTCATATAGAGAAGAGTCAAATCAAATATCTAGATTGTTTATAGTATATTGTAATATATATATGAATACTGAGTTAAATCATAAGTGTTGGTCCTAAAATGGAATCGTTACATCTAATTAATAATCTTATTATTTGCCATGCTTAAAATTCAAGTCTGAATGGCAGACTAGCAATGTGTTCTAGGCTATTCCAATGAATGCTTTTTACAAGCACAGTGGTATTAAGAGGAAGTTAGACTCAACTTGTTTTGTGTGGGTAATACATCCATTTCATTTTCTATGAAGGCTGCAGCTTTTGTATCTTAGTCATATCAGAATCACTTAAGCAATCACTATAATGTATATCAAACTGTAAACTCATTTTTTAGAACTATACAGTGAACTTTGTCTTTCTTACAATGACTAACTAGTTTAGGACTCAAGTAACCTGTATGCATAAAAATGCCCATAGCCTATTTTTCTGAGTCATGTATTTGAGGCAGATGTCCAAGCTGATGTCTGACAGTGTTGAGTCATCTGAATATAAAATAGTTAATATAGTTAATAGCAAGAGCTGTGGACAGGGTAGGGACCAGAGCTGAAGTGGCTGCCTGGGTCGTTATGGGATGAGCTCAACCCGGTGTGCATGTCTGATGGAATCTTGCACTTCAGTACTTCCTGAAGCTTGAGAAATTTGACATAATGTTCTAGCTAATCTCTTGTCCTTTTGAAATAAGCACGTTTTCTGTTGCTTTTAGTTTCATTAATTAGGAGGTAGAATTAAGGGGTTTTGCTAATGATGCTAATTGACTGAGTATAATATCAAGATAGTTGTAGTTGGAAATATCTTAAGTTTGTCTTTACCCCGGGGGAAGTTTGTTGGCTTCCCTTCGTGTGAAGAGGCTGAATTGAACACTCTTTCAGTCATAGCATATCTCAGTATAACTCAAGGTGAAGTGGTAGGAACCTACAGGGTGGCTTGGATGTAATGTAGGCTCGCAATCTAATGTTCACGTGTCTGAGTGTAGACAAAAGAGAGGTGGATTTCTGTGATTTGTGTCCACAGGGAAGGAGGCTCGGGGCCCAGTACAGCCCTCTTGCTGCCCTTACCTGAACAGAATGCCTCTGTAGCTGTCCTGCCCAGCTCTACCGCTGCCATCATCCTGGCTTTCTGCTCATGTGCCAGAAGGTGGTGGGGCAGCAGATAGGGGTGAAACAGAAGGCCTGTGCCCAGCTTCCTGTGGAGGGAACCTGCATCTGCCTTGTTGTGGTCTTGGCTTGCAGTGGAGGAGCCAGGTTCCTCAGTTCATGGGTGGCTGTCATGTTCCTTCCATGTTAGCAGTGAAAGCAGTCTCCCACAAAGAAATCATTTAGGTGAGCACAGCACTTGTTTTAGAAGACAAGTAGTGATTTTTTTTGTCAACCCTGAACATCTCAATAACTTCTAATAGTTTGAATGTGCTTGGACATGAGAAATGCTGGCAAATATTGACTTGTATGTGTGATCATAGAAGACTCAGTTATTTTGGACATCACAAAAGCTAAATCAGCCATGTCCTTTTTTTTTTTTTTTTTGTCATTTTGTGTTGTCAGGACACTCATTTACTTTCCCTTGGCTGCCCATGGGTGTGGAGTGAGTTTTTCTGTGTCTGAAGAAGGAGATAGAGGAACTTCAGCATGAGCCCAAGACTTGCTAATAGGGATATTGTTTCTCTTGCTGTGTCTTGAATAGTGTTTATGAAAACAAGGGCTAGCTCTGATAGCACAGAAGTGGGATTATGGCACTGAAGTCAAACAAGATGCCATCATCTTCATCAGCAGATTTGTATTTCTTTGAATGTGAACCAGGTTTCCCCTTCCTAATCTAAGGGAAACATTTCTGACTGTGAAAGCAGTCTTGAATCATTGTGTTAAATGCATGTGAGAAGGACAGTCACTTGTTGAGAGCCAAGTGAACAATTTTTGTCTACTTTCTCTGTGTTCTGAGGACTAAACTAGGATATAGAAGGAGGTATCAGAATCCCTAGGCCAAGAAGCAACATCTTGCTGGCTGCAAACTGTTTCTTGCAGTCTGTTTTTTCTTCATCGATCTCTGTCAGCTGCTGGACACAAGGCAGGTCACTTGGTATGAAGGGCACATGCCATTTGTGCTGCAGAGGCCTGGTTCATGGAGGGTGAGGTTGCTGGAAATGCTGCTTACAGCCCACATGATGCCTGAGCTCTTCTGATCTGCAGACAGCATCTGCATTTACTGCTCTGTTGCCTCTGTCCTGGAGCATTTCAGCCTTTCCAAGACAGTGATTCAGGGATCATCTGTCATTACTGCAGCAATCATTTCCTCATTCTGATGGTTTTGCTGATGTGCATTAGCCATCCTGTTCACTGAGACACTCGTGGCTGCCTTGCTTTGACCAAATGCATCAGCTTTTAAAGCAGGCTGTAAGAATATGTGGTTAACAGCTATTCAGCATAAAAGGCAAGGATAAAAAACCAGCAGGAATGATAAAACTGAGAACACAGATGCATGAATCATAAACAGCCTGTATCAATAGCAGTAACAAAAGCTGGAACTCTTAAAGCACTGATTATGATGGGCCACAGAAGGAAACTCTCAGGCTTATCCTTGAATATATTCAATGAAGGCTTAGTAACTGATGAGAGGGAAAGTGGCTTGCTACTGATGTTATAGGAGAATGAGGTGTTGTTGAGTATTTGGGAGGGATGCTGAGGCTGTGTATAACTTACTGTGGGATGATCAGGGGAAGGATGAAAGGCAGGAAGGGTGAAGATCAAGGTGGGCTTGGGAGAAATAAGCATGTGGAAATGGGGAGAGGATAAGCATCTGTTTCCCTGTGAGCTGATGGGCATCGGTTCCTTGCTCCTTTGTTGCTAGGCTGCTCAGGGAGGGTGGTGAAGCTTTGTGTTTAAGTGTGTGCCTGCAGAGGAGATGCTCTTCTGTTGCCTGTGTTATCTGACTGGTCATGTCTGTACTCTGTGTGTTTACATGCATGAGTCTGTATGTGTGTACATTTTGGAAATACACCCTCTGCTACCTTGCCTCTGACTGAATTTGGAAGAGGGGAAGTAGCAGCTTGGTATGTAACGGATCAGAAGGAATACTATGGATTTAATAATCCACAGTATTGGCTATTCCTGGCATGAACAAAGGAAAATTGTTTATGTTGCTTGGCTGTGCAGACAAGGGACCCTTTTGCTTTGTTACTGCAGGTTTCTCATCTCTGTGTTGTGTTCTGGACCAGCTTTGATGGTAGATTCTCTTTGTGTTCTTTAAGATGGATTGCATTTGATGTGAAGAGGCTGAGTTTTTAAAGCTGGTGGTTTTTGTTACATGGGGAACAAGGAGCAGGATGGGCTTAAATTGGAACAAAAGAAGGTGAAGTGAAGGGTATTCATTACATTCTGGAACCCTGACTGTTGTGTTCCTATTTCATCCAAGAGTTGTGTGGGTATGAAGAGTTGGATGCTGATACAAGTGTCATCAGACCATAGGAGATATGGTTAGATTTTGGTCCGGGGCACGTAATTATGCACTGCCATGAAATATTCTGTTTGGCATAAATTGGAGCTAGCACTGTGAATTCATACTGAACAAACAACAAGTTCTTCTGGCTGTAAGGACTGAAATAATGTATTCTTGACCGTCCCTACTAAGAAGCTGACTCCTACCTTTGGTCTTCGATGCTGCAGTGGTTCTGGCTGAGGTGGAGTTCATTTTCCTTGTAGCAGCCTGTGTGGTGGTGTGTTTTAGATGTGTGACTAAAATAGTGTTGATAATACACCATGTATTGACATTTCCTTACTTTGCCCTCACAGTAAGAAGGCTAAGGGTGGGCAAGAAGCTGGGAAGGGTCACAGCAGGGACAGCTGAGCCAGGTTGGCTATAGGGATAGTCTGTGCCTTATAACATCATTCTCGGCATCAAAAACTGAGGGGAAATGGGTTTGAGGAAGGTCACCATTGCTGGGAGGCAATCTGCATCAGTCTGCTTGTGGGAAGTGACAACTTAATGCTTTTAAATTATTTTCTTTTCCCCATTCCTTCATTTGCTAAACTGTCTTTATCTTGACCCAAAAGTATTCTTACCTGTGCTTTTCCTCTTGTCTTGGGGGCTTAGCTGCTGACTAGGGTCAACCCACCACCAATGACCCCCCACCTGTAACAGGCAAAAAGGAGATAAGCAAATAAGCACTTATGTGGTGTTCTTCCACGCCCCACCTCAATTATTATCCTACATAGCGTAGGAATCATTTATGGAATTCCACACTTGTTCTTTCAGATCCTGCCTTAAGATTCCTCTATATAATGCTTTTAAACATCTTAAGAAGTTTAGCATACTGTAACTGTACAGCTCTCCTACACACAAAGTATTGGCAGGAAGATTCAGCCTCTACTGCCACACTACCAGCATCCAGCTCTGATGTTATGAGCCATCAGCATAAAATAGGAGGCACTGCTTTTGGGGCAGTCCTCCTACTTTCTTAGCAGTAGCTGAAATGTTAACATATGAGACTGAAGTATCAGTGGAAAGGAACTAGTTCTCTTCTACCCTCTATTATCTAATAAATCAAAATTCTCCCATTATATTCAGTTTCAGATATAAAATACTAATTTTGACTTTTATACTCAAGGACTAGTTTGAATTGTCCTTGTGTTTAAGAAAAAAAAGCTAGCCCCTGCTTCTGTTTAAAATGCCATGACTTCCAGCAGACTTAACTATTCCATTCACCATCTGCGAGCTGGCAAAGAGTTCTTCCAACCTTGTGTACCCATGCTGGAGAATAGTTTCTTAGATACTTGTGAGAAGTTTCGTTCCTTTCAGCAGTTGTGTGAGTACACTAACATGTAATGCGAGTGGTAAGGCTCAGACTCATTCTCTCTGCATTCAGTTCTTGTGCTGTGTTACGTTTTCCTTTTTGAAACGATTAACCTTGCCATTTCTAAAGGCAGCTGAGCTGATTTGATGGCCCTCTGCTGCTGAAAGTCCTTGCTCCAAGCCGTGTTCTGTCCTTTTGCTGCTGCTGTGTGTGCTGTTAGTGCCATGAGTCATTGCAGCTCCGTATCTCAGCAGAAAATTACCACCTTTGTGTGTCTGGGTTAGTTTTCTTCTGAACTGGTGAACTGTTTGATGGATGGCTTCTGAGTGTGCCATAGCTGGCATACATTGTGGGAGGGAGCTGGGCCACCTTCTTTTGGAGGAGCTGACCTTTTACATCAGCTGACTCCATCCCGTGAACCACAGCCTCGTTTAGCTGACTGCATTGACAGGAGCTCCATGAGTCATGAGCTTCTGCCTGGAATGATTGCAGCCTTAAATGCAGGGTTTCCAAGATAATTTGGAATCAGGAGAAAATTGGATACCTCAAATGGCTGTATCAAAGATTAGAGTCTATGGGAAAGGGCAGCTGCCACAGCTGGCTGTTCAGGGAGCATTGTGATCCTGGATAATAGTGAGATTTACTGAGATTTAAAGGATGTGAATAGGAAGTGTTTGCTCTAAGAGGGTTACGGATTGCGTGTTCAGCTTTGGTTTCTAACTAGCGACTGATTCTGCCATTTAAAATAAAAAAGGGGAAAAAAAGTGCTCTGTTCTTACAGCTTTTATCTTCTTGTTGTTTGTATTGTAGAAAACGTAGCAAATACTATTATTACTATTCACTTTTCTAACCCTTCACAGCTTTGGATGTGTGGGTAAAACTTTTATGGACTTCGTTTATTTTGCAGTTACTGCGGGAGCTCAAGCATCCAAATGTCATTTCTCTGCAAAAGGTGTTTCTTTCTCATGCTGACAGGAAAGTGTGGCTTCTCTTTGACTACGCTGAGCATGACCTCTGGGTAAGGTGAATGACTTGTAGGTAACAGGCATAGAGTTTTATTTGGAGAAAAGGGGCAGGGGCAGGGAAGAGGCATGGGTTTAAAAACAGTATATCCTCTTACTCCCAATGTTTGTTGGAAACTTTCAGTACTAAAGGAAAAGCAATGGAAAATGCTGGGCAAGCACTCAATACAGTTAGCCTGTGAGCTCTTTAAGAAGACAGAAATCTGCATTCAGTCCTCAGTAGCTAAAAATCTAGTTAAATGCAGATACAGTCCTTTGCAACAGTCAGAATGATGTGAGTGCAAAAATGAAAATGATTATACAAGCATATTGCCTTGAAAAATAATAAACATTGAGCAAATAGAGTAATGTGGAGTTTTACCTGCCATGCATGTCATCTATGATTAAAAGATGTCAAAGTAAAACCAGTGCACAGAATGGGGACATCATTCATATGTTTCAGTGCAAAAGGCTTTTAACTCAGTCATCTCCTGAAATTTCATATATGTGGTGAGCACAGCTAGTGCAGCAGTTCACTGTGATGAGACTGGGGAAAGGACACAGGGTGCTGGAGGAGGAGCAGCCCTGGGGGCTGAGCAGTCAGGTACCCAAGGGACATCTGGAACATGGAACTTGAGGAACACAAGGGGAAGAGAGAATCTTCTTCCTTACAGCAGGAAGAACATGTAGCAGCCATTTGAAGCTGAGTTTGGTTGGATGTGGTAGGCAGGTCTATTCTGATTATCACACAAGTGTAAATCACAACAGAAAATGTTTGTTCTAGAAATTACCCCTCTCTCAAAAGGGCAGAAACACAGTAACAGTTACCAAGACTGACACACATTATACTATAACATAAGGCCATTAATGTTAGTGGCACCTGGGATTTGGGTGTTAGGACAGCATAGGTTTTTGTGCTCTTTCATGTTTCATGCCTATGTATGTAGGCAATTGTTAAAGGCTTTTCTACATGTAGTCTGGTAACTGATGTTAACATAATCAAACTTATTGCTTTGCTCAGTCAGCTTCTCTTTTGTATGATGTTTTTTAAGAGTATGGAGTTCAGCTTAATTCCTTGTTTATTTGAAAGTTAATTTGAAACTCCTCACATAGTTTCAAAGAACACTTGGTTTCTGGCATTAATTTTTGAATGTTAGTGTAATAACCATAAAGAGAAAACGTAAAGTAAAATGATAACTGGAGTTAAGTAATTTAATTTTAATTCTGTGCTGTGATACACAAAGATATCAGCCTTAAATAAAAATATTCTCCAGAAACTCCAGACCTACAAAAAATCAATGCAAGGCAATTTGCATTGATGATTTCATTTTTGAGAGAGATTGTGTTAATCTTACTTAATATAGTACTCATTTCCTAGTACATAAGGGTACATGTTTTTAATTTGGAAAATGAATGATGAAAGCCTGCAAAGAAGTGACATCTATGTAAGGAATTGCTGGCGATATTTTTGTGTAATGCTGCAGTTAAAAAAAAATAAATTACATTATTTAAAATCTTGATTTCTCTCCTTTACAGCATATAATCAAGTTTCACAGGGCTTCTAAAGCAAACAAGAAACCAGTTCAGTTACCTCGGGGAATGGTGAAGTCACTGTTATATCAGATCCTAGATGGTATTCACTACCTGCATGCTAACTGGGTGTTGCACAGGGATTTGGTAAGTTGATCTGCACTGGGTTTATCACTGGGATGACTGAGGGCAAGGATTTATTTTTATTTTTTGTAAATCCTGGGGAAAAAAAAACTTCTGTGCTAAGGGCAAGTAGCCCTTAATTAAAAATAAAATAAAATGAATATTTTTATACAGCAGTCAGCCAGCCCTGTGTGCAAATTTTCTAAGCCTGCTATGTTGCAATAAGCTCATGGAAGTGAACTGTATCAGACGGCTGGTTTATTTTTTTGATTTTCTAAATAAACTATTTTTGAGTGTTCATTTAAATAACAGGCATGTTAAAATACAGAATATGCCTCTGGTAGTATGACTGCAGGCCTGAGAAATAATTAATACTGCATGTGTGTATAGGTGTGGGAGAAGATGATTGGCTACAAAAGCTGCTGAAATGAAAATTAAACAAAAAGCCTACCTTCCTAACACCGTCAGTTTTACTTAAATTGATGACATTTAAGAGTTACCTTCTTAGAGTATTTATATAAGAAATGCATCCATACCAACTTCTGAAGACTTACGTTTATCCTAACTGCAATGTAAGGAAAACATTTGAACCTGAACTAGTATTTCTTAATTAACAGATTCTATTAAGTGAGTAAATGAGTAAATCTTTCCAATTCTTAGGTAATTGCCTCTAAAATACCCCCATACTTTTGTTTTGGTATATGACAGTGTTTTCTGGTTGTTTTCCTGACCCAGTTGTCCATACCTCTTACTCTGATAACTGATACCGTATGTGAGACTTCTAATTACTGAAATTTCATTAATATGTTAGAGCATGAGTTTCACCTGTCATTTTCATGAGTACATATTATCAGTGCTATGCTTGGTGCAATAAATCTGCCTTCCATATTGTTCCTCAGGAATTGCTAGAATATCACTTTTTATCTTTGAAATAGCTTTAATAGTGTTCCTTGAAGTATGGTCAATGACTAGTTATTTGTCTTCTATTTTCATGCCTAATACACTTATTTTCTAGTGTGCTAGTCTCTTTAAACTGATGGTAAAACAGCTGTATTTGAAAAATAATGTTTTCAGGACTGAAGAACAAGGAAACTTTGTTTTCTTACAACAGTTGCATGGATATTGCTTCTAATTTGATGCTGTTATAAGAAATGGAACAAAAGGTTTGGCCCGAGAGGGAAAAAATCTTGTGATGGTTTAGTCATGACTCCATGAAACAGTGGAGCAAAAAGTAATATAAGAATATATAATATGTTAATGCATAGAGATCTGGTTTTAAACCAAAATGTAATGTCTTCCCCTTATTACATGCCTGCAAGAGTACTCTTTGATTTTTGAGGCATATGGAAAACAGATGACCTGTCATCAAGAATCTGAGTTTCTGGTGTTTTACTTTGTAAGGCTTCAGAAAATTCAAGAACTTGAGTATTAAAGTACTAATGTAATTGAGTGAAAAAATAATGCATGTTGTTAACTGGATGGCTCAGGAGATTGGCTATTTATTACAGAGCCTTTCACATCTAGGTCTGTAGCTCAAATACAGCTTGTTGGCAACAGCCAAAGCAAGTACCATCTCATCTTCTGATCTACGTGAAATGAGTTGGTGGTCTCAGTCCAGCAGGCCATTTCTTTTCCAGCAAAAAATCCACCATCACAACTGAGTGTCTTCTAGTAGTCTGAGGAGAAGGCCAAAGCTTGAGGCAGAGACTGAGAGGTCATTTCACAGTAACCTTGTCAAGCCGTGTTGGTGAGAAAAAGCTGTGCAGGGGCTGCATGCACTGTCCTACTTAAGAGAGTCTGTTGGGTTCTAGATTGTTGTTTCAAAAATGTTCAGTTTGAGGTATGTGACTAGTACAAAACTTGTGGAACGTAGAAGGCATGTAATCTATGCAGCAGAAAAGACAGAATTGTATGTCAGCTACTTTCTTATTTTCAGTTTCCTGGAAATACCTTGAGTAAGGGACAGGGTTCTTCCTAATTTTCTGTCTTAGCAAGACAGGGGCATATTGGTGCATGGTCAGTGCTTGTAAATTGAGACTTTAATAGCATGCACATTCTGATGCAAGGCAAAATCATCCAAGTTAGTGCTTATTCTGAGATTTTTCTGTTCCATGATATCTGCAATATTAGCCTTCAGGAATGTTAGACACAAATTTTACCTCCTGACAGAGTGACTGAATAGATGGTCTTTTAAGTGGTGTATTTATTATCTGAACATACCAACATACTGACAGAGAGTTGACCAAGTAATGTGTGTGTTTTTATTTCACATGTTAGCTGTGAGTGATGTTGTTTGGGTGTGGTAGGGAGCTAAAGAATATAATACTTTACCAGAAAGGTCTGTTCTTTGCTACATCTGTCGTGTAGGATATGGATGTTTTTGGTTTTTTTTTTTTTTAAGGTTGAAAAATCATCCTCTTAAGTGCATTTTTGTAGTGTTTTTTAAGATGCATTATTGAAGTTAGCGTTGGGTAGGTCAAGGTTTGATGGTTTTTTGAGATCTGATCTTTTTAACAGAAACAAAAGGTAGCATAGAGAAATGCTCTTGCTAGCATCCACAAAACTGACAGTAAAACTGTATGACTGTTAAAACCACGTGAGCTTAGATTGTGAAATGTCTTCATAACGGGAACTGGAGAAGCTTAAATCATATGAGATTTATGTAAAGTGAGTATATTCTGTATGAAACAGTAACTGTAGGAAGACATTTAATCTGTTTTTCTTAGTCCTGATTTTTTACGAAGCAAATGTCTGCGTACTTTAGCAATAACTTAACTGTCCTCGCTGTTTCTTCTTTTTTACTGCTTTTATATAAGCCAGTTCACCATTTCTATCAGCAAGATGCTGATTATCTTTGAGCAGTGCTGTGCCAAAGTCATTAGTTTTTTCATATCTTTGAAACATACCCATAAAACTTCTCATCAAATACGTTTCATTCCTTTCAAAATTTCATATTTGACTTGCATATTTAGCTTTTTTAATTTCATGACTGCAAGCAGTTGGAAACAGATTGTTTATTCATACTCTGTAGCAGGAAGGAAATAAGAACACTTCATATAATTACCACAAAGTGGATCAATTATAGTTTTAATATTTTGCATTTAGTTATCAAGTGTCCTCAAAATATGCAGCATTTTGCTGACTACTTTTCCTTGTCTTTGTTCTACTTCATTTTATCCAACTATCAGACTTCTTCCTGTACTCTAGGAGCTTATTCTACACTAAAAATAAGCATAATTAGAAAACTGGCCATAGATCTGTTTTCATCAATCTATATCCTCAGCAACATAAGGAAAGAGAGGATAGTGGTTGCAGCATGCTTGGAAGATATCAAGTACTGGGCTCAAAATAGAGGACCCTTTGCATGTAACAGCAACTTTTATGCTAACATTAAAAAATGGATCATTCTTTAACGTTGTTGCATGATAGGCCTGCCCAAAGGGTTGGGTCCAGTCTTGTCTAAGAGGTGAGCTCTTCTTCTCCATTGGTTCTGTGTGGTGACAGTAAGATTAGGCTGTGATTTGACTCGATTTTGCACTGAAAGTATTTAATGCTCTCACCTGGTACAGCAATGCTGAAAACGAAAGAAAAGAGAGAATTTCATAGCTCTTCATTAAAGGTCTGCAACTGAGACACTGTTACAAAATGCTTTTTTTGTTGGCAAAACTTTGGCCTATGTTCCCTGTCCTGTTACTTCCTGCATGATGTGTGTGGATGTACTGCTGCTTGGCAAGCCGGGTGTGGGTGTGGGTAACACAGTGTTGGGTTTCTGCTTCCCATTCCTGTCCTCCTGTCTCTTGCCACAGCTCTGATAATCTCTGTCAGGCTTTGTCAGTAACATACCCTGGTTAGTCTGGAATTCTATTATGATCTATGTGTCCATATGCAAACTGATGATAGCACTTGATGTTGCAACCTTTTTAATGTGTTCCTAGTGTGCAGCTCAGATCAACTGCTGTTTTGGGATGAGCGCTGCTTGGTAATGAGCTTTCAGGTGGGTAAGCTTTAATACAGTGCTGGCTGGAACCTCGCTTCCTGAGACTTGGGCTCTTCCCAGGAATGCCTGTTGCCAGATTTGGGATCAGCAGGAATATTGAAGATATGCTTTCAACAGTAAGTGAGAAGAAGCCTCTGCCAGGGTAGTTTTTTGTAGGCCAACATTTTAGTCACTTTTCAGGCTCTAGTTGTGAATCACTTACTTAAGTGCCTTAGGCAAAATGAAATATACGGGACTTATACCATGCCAATTTACCATTTTCCACATTAGAGCCCTTGAATCAAAACATGTCACCTTCAGTCAGTATTCAAGCCTTACTTCAGAATTGCAGGAATGCCCTTCAGTCCTGCTCTAGTGCTTACAAAGCTGAGGTCATTTACACAAAGAGTTGATAGAAGTTCTACCCCTTTCTAGAAAGTAGTTAACAGCTTTTAAAATCAGAGTGGTCTTTCACTTTCTTTGCACCCATAAGGAGGTAATAGGCATTGCTTCCTAAATGGCATTTTACTGACTTAATGGTGATTTACTTTGAAAGGAGCGAATAAATAAATCAATCACAACTTCACTTGTCATCTGTTGCCTTTCCCAAGGTTTTTGATTCCAAGGTATGCTTTCATTTCTGTGCATTTTGTGAGTGTGAAATTTTTTTTTCTGAATATTCTGTAGTTCAAATACTGTTATCTAGTGTTTCTTAATGAAAATCTTTACAGTGGTCACAACTGCTTCCTTGCCTGCTTTTCTGAGTGATCTTTTTTCTTTTTTTAAATATTAGACTAAAAGTTCAAAACAGTAACTAAATAGAGTGGAGATGATCAGAATAGAAATGAAGATTTGAAGCTAGAAATAGTAGTAGTGTGTTGCTACTGTGCTACCAGCCCTGTGGTCAGAAAAGTTGAAAGCATTCTTCTCATATCTTTGAGTTTAACGTAGAAAAGCTTATAGACACACTAAATCACTAGATTTATAAAATCAGCTCATTGTAAGGCCACTCTTTGGAAGGTCATAGCAATCAGGGGAGGTTCCTGAGGTGGGAAAAAGCAAATATCATTCCAGTCTAAAGGAAAAAAGGAGGATCTGTGGTCTAAAGGAAAAAAGGAAAACTACGTGCTAGCTGCTCTCACCTTGATCCATGGGTAGGTGATAGATCAAATATTTTTGGAAGACATTTTAAAACATAATGAAAGACAGGATGGGAATTGGGAGTAGTCAGCATGGATTTATGAAGGTAAAATCATGCTTACCTAACCTGAAAGCCTTTTATGACAAAGTGCTTAGCCTGATGAATGAGCGAAGAGCACTGGGTGTTGTTTATCTCAACATTAGTAATGTTTTCAATGCTGCACCTTGTAATATCATCATGGGCAAACATAGTGAAGCACAGATAAGGTAAGCAGACAGTGAATGAAAAAACTGGTTGAACTAGTGGGCTTAGAGAGTCATGATCTGCATCGTGAAGTCAACTGGATACCAGTCAGTAGCAGAGTCCCCAGGGGTGATGCTGGTTCAGTACTGCTTAACATTGTCATTAATGATCTGGATCATGGGACAGAGTACACAAATAACCAGTTTGCAGAAGAGTCCCAGGGGTACCTTCCAACCTCAGACTGTGCTATACATTCATGGATATATTTAGAGAAATTCACTTATTGCTTTCTCAAAATCTACCAGCTTGCAACAGATCAGTTAAAGAGAATGGGGTGGGAGAAGGAGGGCTGGGATAGGTATAAGAAAATGAAAGATTAAATAGCTCATACAGAACGTGAAGACATAGACATTTTGTACTGAAATACAAAACATCAAAAGAGAAAATTTCTGCTATTTCTCCTGACTGTGGCAGGGTAAGAGAGGAAATTCGTAGGATTTTTTGTTTGTTTGTTTGTTTCTGATGAGGAAAAAAAGGTGCTCTATCACAAGAATTTTTTTTAGAAGTTGCGTGGCCATGGAGTGAAAGATGTCTTAATACCAGATTGTCAAATTGCATGGTAAAGTAGAAATCAGTAAGTGGGAGAAGGTCCACTTTTTATTTTAATCTTTAAGTTTCTTTAGCCAAGAATTAATTGTCTTTTCCTTTAGGGTGCTAATTAAGTATGCTGAACATCAGAGTGACTCATTAGTAAATTACTTTTCCAGCTGCTTGCTGCAGAAAAACAGAAATAAAAACTTGTCTTTATGTGGCTTTTTACCTTTATATATTTGAGATGTGAAAAACTTCCGTAACCACAGTAGTTCTAGGAAGAGATATATGAGTTCTGAGAGAATAAAAAATGAACTGGTTCTATATAGGTAGAAGTGTTTCTAAAATTTTTATTTTCAGAGCTCTCTTAGATTAATTTTCTCCCTTATTCTTAGCTAGAATATTATTCCTATTGTGCTAAAGCTAGTTAATACTGAAATCAAATATTCAAGTGCTTCTCCATTTGCATGTGGGTTTCCATTGCATCATTTATTCCTGTGTATTGTCATAGAATCATAGAATTGCTCAGGGTGGAAAAGGCTTTCAAGATCATCAAGTCCAACTGCAGCCAAACCATACTTCCCTAACTCTAACAACTCACTGCTAAATCATGTCCCTGAGCACCACATCCAGATGGTTTTAAACACATTCAGGGATGGTGACTCAACCACCTCCCTGTGGTTCTTGTTCCAATATTTGTATTTCACTGATAGATTTGTTTTAAATTCATAGATCAATGTGTAGAATTTAAAGGTTTCTTCAACCTCAGTTGTGAAACTACAAAATGGATTATAATGTGTGAGATCAACAGATATACATGGAAATAATTTTTTATCCATGCAACCAATTTTCATGAGAGATGGGAAACCACTACTAAGCATTTTTGATATTTTACCACACAGTGGTGTTAGATTCTTGTTGAGGCAAGTGCTGAATAGGTGGACTTCTGGTAGTGATTTTTCAGACTGCAATTTAAAAGCTTCTCTATAAAGTTCATTAACGAGTGCAAAGGTAGGTCAGAAATCTCGCATCTTCAAGAACACTTTCTAAATCCACCTATTTTAGATTACTGCTGCTACTTGAAACTTGAGTAAACACAGTCTTTGCCCAAGGCTTAAACTACAGGCCAAGGTGGAACAAAATTACGAGAAGTAGTTTGCTGATTAAGCAAGACAGTAGTGTGAGCAGAACTAGGCAGACTTCATTTTAAACTGCTATTACCTTGAGTAAGTGTACTTGAAGATTCTCAGTTTGGGGTTCTGCAGGTAGTGAAGGCTTTCACATCAGCAATGTACAAGGTGTAAAAAGAGTAATGGAGAACATAAGGCTGCTTATTAACCAACAGATGGCTCAGGGATGAATGATAATTTGGAGACAAGTTACGTTGCGCTCATCTTAGCGGTGCAGATAATATTTGCAAGCCTGCTATCATTTACAATTTGTTGATATTTCTTTAGTGGGAAGGAAATCTGCTGTGGTATTGTCAAACGAGAAGCAGTGCATGCAGCATACATTTTCCTGATGCTTCAATGTAACTGCAAATGGAATTACTTTAAAACTTTGACCTCGATCCGTTTAACACTACCTGTAGAGGAAGTGCAAATCTGAGGATACTGCTTTTTGTTTTCTCTCCTTTCTCCCCAAAATCCCTTCAGTGCAGGATGGAGTGTTTCAGGCCTGATGTTTAAAACTGTTTATATTGTTCACCTTGCTATGAAATCAGGGAAGGCCTTTTCAGTGTCCCAAAGAATTAAATAATGTTATATGAGTTTTAGAGAAGTTTGTCCTTGTTTAGTGGACTACTTTCAGTAATGGTACTACAAACGTACTTGTCTGGTTATTATTTACTGATCTCTAAAATGAAAATGTGGTGGTGCTTTAGAGCTCTTAGAAGAAATGACAGCGTTATTACTACAGCTTCTATAGAAGTAGCAGAAACAACATAAAAGGTGTTCCTTCCACGATAACAGCCTTTATTTTTGTCTCCCAATATTGTGCTTCTTTAGCCTGATTTCTTTAGGAGACAAAGCTTAAACAGGCATGCTGGTTTTTGCAAGTTCCCTTTAGGTTTATTAAATTTCAGATATATTTGCTGAAAAGATACAGTATGGAAGCCATCAGGTTCCTTGAAGGTTCACAAAAAGAAGTGATCAAATAAAGGAAGACATGTTCTGGGAGAAATGCATTGAGAGCTGTACCAGGGCCATTTCATTCAAGCTTGTCTTCATTCCCATGATGGTGGTTCACTGGTCATTCATACCACACACCTTTCCTGGCTCGCTTTACTTGGTCCTCAAAGCAGATAGGGGATGGGAAGGATGCTGAAAGATTGTGGATGTGGGCTGGGAAGGTAGGATGGGGCTGAAATGTGTGCAGTGAGAAATTCAGGAGAATCTAGGACTTGAATGCAGAGAACGTAGCATTGCCTTCAGGATAACACCTCCACTTCTTAAAATGCTTCAGACTGAAACATGTAATGATGCAATAGAGAAAATGTGAACTAATTAATATATTAAATCTGCAAAAGATTTTTTTTTCTTTTCAGTGAAGGCTTTTAAGATTCCGTGTCTTTGTTCTTTCCTGGAGTTATTGAAAGCTCACAAGTGTCCTTTACCTTTCCCCCAGCAGATTAAGGACTGCAGTATCTTGATTGGTGCCTCAGACACTAAATCTGTCAGTTATTGCCAGCTCCTGTAAATTGTGAATGCTCAAAAGGGCTCCAAGCCTATTTAAAACAGTGCACAATGTATCTGTTTTCTTGTATCTCTGACAGGATGGAGTAGCCTTTAGGAGCCTGATTTAATTGAGAGAAGGGTAAATAAGTAGCAGAGCAGAAAGTGGATTACACTGACAATTCTTTGTAGCAAAAGTAAACAGCTAATGCAGAAAGTGTTGGGGAGGTGTTTTCCAAGTATTCCTGTGTTTAAATGGAAGATGTTAAGGATTGTTGTGATGAATGTCTGGTTAAGAACTTACAAAATGGAGAAACATTTTTTTAAGAACATAGAGTGTTCGGGGTTATTTTTTTGATCCCCATATGGATTACAAAAGCAATATATCATACGTTCCATGTAATAGTATATTGGTTCTTTTTTGTTGTTATTTTGAGCATGAGAGGAGAATTGGACCATTGAAAAGCTTTAAGCAAGTATTTTCCTTGGGAGGATATACCAGCTTCTTGTGGAAGTTACTATCACTGTTTAACAGTCCAAAAAGCTTGAGGTTTCTATTAATGGCTCTCTGCTAAGCAGCTTTCACAAATAAGTGTTTAAAAATACGATGTTCCAAACTTCTTTAGTCAGATGCTCACAATTGTCTGACGGATCCCATCTCTTCATACAGGCAGAACTTGGTATTTTCAGTCAGTCATAAACTCATTTTGTAGTAGCTATTGCAGCAGTCTCATAGTCCGTTTTTATTGCTTTCATAAATGCTTCAGAAAAAGTGGTTTGCAAAGGAAATGTGCATTAAAAACTGTGCTTACTTCATTCTGCCATCCAATACAAAACATGAAAATGAGGGGAAGAGGCAACAGAGAGATGCATCTGTTTGGATGGAAAGAAAGATGGTCAGATGACTGTACTATTCTTTTCTCACTTGTAGTCCATTTCCTGAATACTTATTTCTGAGCTGTCATGTTGGATGTTTTCTGTGTTTCAAAGTTATTTTTAACTGAAGTGTTAGGAAATGTTCTGATTTCTGCAAATTTCAATAACTAAAGATTTCTGATCCATTATGATCCTTGATCTATAGCTGAAGATTGCAATAGCTGCAAAGAAAAGGCTTTCCAAAGAAGTGTAGTTACTATATTATTCTGTCTTGGTCTTCCACACCTTTCAGAAAGCAGGAAGACTATGTGCAGAACTAGCTTTTTTATGATGATGTTTTTTTCAAATGTGCATCTTTTAAAATACTTTTGCTAGTTGTTTTTTTTTTTTTTTTAATTTCCTAAGGGAGGTATATTAATAATTGAAGATAATCTTAAGTGTTATATAGGTAATGAATGATATCCTTCAATATATGTATGTATATTCATATCTATATCATTTGTGTGTATGTATATATTTGTGTCAAGATGTCTTAAAAGTAACTTAAGTGGTTTTGTCCTTTTAATAGCAGAAGTCCTGCCTGAGTTAGGTTAAATTCTTGGGATGCAAATGAATAAACTGATGGGCAGGCTATACTTGATTTTTCTCATTTATAATTTTAAATGTGTTCTTTTGTTACTATCCTGGTTTTTCATATGATAGGTTTTCAGGCTGACCAGATATCTGATTATGATGCTAGGCAATGATCCTGCTTCCAGCATATTCACAGGAAGCAGCTGTCCAGACCTATGGAGATGGTAATCGCTTGTAGCAAAACACACAGGAAATATATTTGTGCAAGTCTATCTGTTTTAGTTCAAGTTTGTTATTGCATGTTTGGGTGATTTGTTAACCATGTTTCACTTGTGAGTATTTTTTATTGCAAAGGAGATAGGAAAATATGTTTTTCTGCCCATGATATCCACCTTTATGTCCTTGGAGACTGCTTGTTCTGCTGTATGTTTTTAGCAAATGGGACAGTTTGCTTGAGAAGCATAATTACGTTTTTCTTTCAGGATAATTTAGTTCTAATCAAAGTGATAGAAAATCCTGCGTATTAGGCTATGCACAGATCTTAATGAATTGCATTGCCCTATGTTTTCAGTAATTGAATAACAGTAACTGAAAGAAATTGTTGAAGCATGTTGAAAGCTTAAAAAATGAAATAGTGAGGCCAGCAGCTTTCATCAGGATGAAACAGAGATGGAATATACTGATAGGACCTAGCAGAAGGAATCCCTGGCATAGATATGGCATCCATATAATTTCTGTCCTGTACAATTACCTTTATCTTGAAAATTTAACGGTTCTTTGTTTAGATGTTAATTTTTAAACGTTTACATACTTTTTTTTCTATTTGTTTTAGAGATACCTCACAATACAGAAAAATAACAAATCCAAAAGAAAACCCCAAAAACCAAACCCTCTCAGCTATCTTTTTTATAAGATAATGAATATGTTGTTAACAGAATTCATATACTTTTAATTGAAAAGACTGTAATTTTTAGATATAATACATTCAATTCTGTTGAGTATTGTTTCCCATTAAATATTACATTGTTTATGGTGATCTTTTGATAATTTATCTTAAAGACCAACTCAGTTAATGTATCACTAAAATTAGTTCAATTGTAAATGCCCATTTTTTAATACAGGGAAAGAAATTAACTTCAGAAAATTGCTGATGCTATCAGCTGAATACAATAATACTGTCATTTTCACTTTGCTGCAGTGCTGTTTAGTATTGCAGTATTGAGTTTTGTTCAAAATGGAAATGTAACTGAATTATTTTCTGTGACCATAAAATGCTCAAAAATCAGGTATAATTGCTAAGAATGCAATACAAGCACATCTCACATTGAGGAGAATAGTTTTGGTGTATGTTACGATTATTTGAATATGAACAAGGTTGCTTAACGAACCAGTGTAGCTTAAGAAGTGTGAAGCTTTGCAGGTCACAGACCATGACATTGGATGTGAATTTTACCAGGCCAACTGGCAGACTCCAGGTTGTTTTTTGGTGTACAGCTTTTCTTCTCACAGGGCCTTATTGTGAAGTGATAAATAACATCAGGATTTTAGATGTCTGCCTTAGTCACAGAAGTTGTTTTTCCCAGAAGGTAACAATTTGATGCTGGAAAGCCCTTGTAATTGTGCTATGCATTTGAATCTTTCCTATATGGCTTAATTCTTGACAGTGAAATACTAAAAAGTGATTAATCATGAATAGAATTATTGCTGGAACCAATTGCAAAGGCAAAATAATTTAGGGATAAAACCACTGTTCTTAAAACCATTGTTCTTAAATAAAGCTTTTGTTTCAAATGAAAATGGTTGTTAACTTTTTCAACTGTCTTGGCTCGTCACACATAAAAATACATGGCATGAGCAGTTCTGAAAACTAGCAGTGTGACAGTCAGTGATGCACAATTATTAGTGGTCAGGAAAAGTCAGTGCTGTTTTAGTAGCCAAACTGTGGGATTAGTCCCAATATGAATTAGGATTATACTTAAACCTTATTAGAAGGTGCATTAAAATGTAAGTAACAAAGAAGGTCAGGCTGCTTTCTTTCTGTGTCAAACTACTGCAAACATTTCATAAGTGGCAAGCAAGAAAAAGGTCACATTTACATTACAATACCATAGGTAAATCAAAGGAATTCTGGTTATTCATTGATAGATGGGTTTAGCCTTTAAAACAAACCAGTTCTTTTGCAGCCTAGTAGCCAAGAATATATATGGAGTAGTGGTTTCTACAGTCTGATTTAGTGTTAAAAGTAGTAACAAAACAATGGTTATGCTTTCTAAAACCTCTCTATTTTTTCCCTCCTCACTGCTTTGAATGAAACTGACTGCAAGTAGGTCCTGGCAGAATGCTTTTACTGCAGCACAAAAATTGCCTGGTGGTTTCCAGTCACCTTGCATGAGGACGTTGAACAAGTAATCATTTCCTGCACTTATTTGTAACTCACTCCAAGCAACACAATTAACTTTTTTTTTGTATATGATTACGTGTCATCGAGACAGATTGGTGCAATCTTCAGGTTTGCATTTTTATCTTCAAAATAGAAAATGGGATAAGTTTTCAAATCCAAAATTCCCCTCTGAATAAACCTAAACATTTTCAGTGTATGTTTAGGAGCAGTATTAGAGTGTCATGTTTGTTCAAATGGAGGAATGCTTAAGAAAAAAGTAGCTGTCCTGCAGAAAAGATATGAAGAAAATGCATGGATCATAACCCCAACATGAGTTAATCACCTTATATGGCTTGGCAAAGTCATATACCCTGCTGTTACTGTGTGTAAGGGAAGACGACATGCCAGGCTTGTAAAATAATCACTTGTGTTTAGCATTGGAGAAGCCTCAGCAGAAGCAGTGTGCAAATTGGGGCACTTCATTTCAAAGGAATAGGTGGCCCTGAGGCAGAACTAGAGGGAGAGGAATCTGGAAAAAATAACCTATTAGGAAATACTAAGCAGGAGAGTTCTTTTAATCTAGATAAAGGGACTGAAAAGAGATGTAGGTCTTCAAGGATGTCCGAACTTGTTGAAATGAAAGGGTGGTTGTCTTTCTGCTGAAGTTTAAGAAAAGAAGCAAGGGATGCAATATCACTGCCTGCATTAAAAGTTGAGGAAAGATACTGCAGTGATCAAAAGTGGAGGAGGGCAGACTGCTTGGATGGACTGTACAGCCACCTCTCCCAGGAACTTGAGGGTCAGGGTAAGGAGGCAGTGGTGTAGTTCACATGTTAAATGAGGCAGATGGAAGAGGAAGACTGCCTGAAGGTCTTCAGTCCGATTGGTATATCCTCCATTTCTTTTAGCTTCTCTATTTGATATTAGCTTGCTTCTTAGGACTGTGTGCAGTTTGCAAATACTGATTAAAACTGAAGCCTATAAAATATTTGTGAGGATCTTTATATTCTCCCTTTGAAGATATAGTGATTAATTGCACTAGACAGGTCTTGTCTAGAAATCTCACAAGTCCTTCAAAGTGAGATTTTCGATAAGATTTAGTGCTGTGCCATGGTCGCAAACCTGTCTGTCCGTGAGAATGAATTATTCCCATACTGATTAGACTTGGGAGGGGGTTGGGTGTGGAGGGATTAATTTTTATCCTGTAAAGGTATGTGAATGTTGTTTCATTTGTCTTTGCCAAGTACTGAGCTGTGCACTGTTGCATGGCTCCTCACATTTGGTTTAGGATCTCAGCAGCTTTCTCATTTGTGTTCGGCTGGCGTGTGCAAATCGTTTTATTTGAAGGCAAAAGTAAATATGTCTCTACTGGAACAAAAATAAATGACTTTCAAAGGTTGTTTATTAGTAATTATAACAAAAGATTACTGTTTTTAAATAGTTTGTTTTCAGAACTCAATGTAAAAATTGCTGTACAATTTCTTTTCTTCACTTGCATAGCCCAAGGGATTTGAATAAGCACTTTAAACTTTCATTTTCTCTGAGTAATGGCAATTAAATGAAAACTGAATTAAACTGATGCTTGTCTGGATTTCTCCCTTCTGTTTCTAATGGTTGCTTATTTTTCTTTGCAATAAATATAGATTTCACATATGTACTCGCTTTCTCTCAGTCTGTCTTTTTTGACGGTGCTCTTGTCTCCCAATGGTGGGCTTGGGTTGAATCTTTAAGTTCCCTTTTAACTTCAGCCATTCTATGACTTGAGACCGATCTGTATAAGAATTCCTCACCCACATTTTGGCTTTTGTTAGTGGACTTGATTGGTTTTTTGAGAGTCTCCAGAATGTTTTTTTTAGGAATGCCCATGCTGTCCCTGCACTGCTTTCTGGTAGAACCTCCTCCATGAAATTTAAATATTGATGAACAGGCTTGTATGGAGAATTCTGGGCTTTAATCCTTGCTTTCACATGTGATGTCTCTTTTTACAGTGATTAGTATTGTCTGCAATAAGAATCTTTTTCAAGCAGTGCTTTTTCAGAGAAAGGTCTTTGACTCTAGAGAGAGGTGAACTGCTATGAATGGTTATTCAAGATTGATGGCTGAGATGTTTTGGTAATTCGTGGCTTTCGAAGACTGCTACACGGAATTCTAGGTTGTCTGTGGTTTTAAACTTTTTTCTGTAAATCCTGAGAGGGGAAAAAAAAAAAACAAAACCCTGAGTATGAATCAAGTTGCCTTTTTTGCTGTTGTTGCCTGTTTTGCTAACCAGTTCTGTGTCATCTTTGTGTTTTCTCCTTTTTATCTACCTTGAACTAAAGGTAGAAGCTTTTGGGGCAGGAGTTGTTACCCAGTGCTGTGCTGATTCAACATCTGGTGCATTGGAGCCCGGGTGTGAGAATGGCTCCTTGCCCCATCACAGTCCAAGTAGTAAATTTTTTTAAGGTAAAAGCATGAAAAGGATGTTATAAGTATTTTTATAATGAGTGTTACCAATGTATGAAAATAGAGGGGCAGAAATTATATTTCAGAGTAGTATACTGTTTAACTGAAAAACTTTGGTGTTTGTATAACTTATCTACTAAAAATATATTAATTAGGCAAGTAGCTCATTAACATCCTAGATACGCTGAAGCAGCTTTCATAAATGAAATGCATATTTTTTTCCTTGAATCAGCGTGAAGCAAAAGAATGGTTTGTGTGATAGAATTGTCTTTCCTGAATGGCAGTTTGAATTGCTTTGAACTTCAGCATTGCTTCTGGATTTGTAGACTTATGCAGCTTGCTTATTTCTGGGACTTTTCTAGAAACAAACAAATATAATACTTTGTGAGCCGTGTGCACATACACAGTGTTTTTTGTTTGTATTATTTTGAAGCTCACATGGAGTGTATGGCTCTATGTAAAGAATGAATAAATAAAGTAAGAAGAATGGGGATGGGGTTGGTGGTGTGGGATGCAAGTTTTTCTGTTCATCGCTGTGCCCATACAGCTCAAGTCTGCTCTTTCGAGCAGTAATTCCTGTTGGAAAGTCAATGGCACATACCTTACCTCTTTGATCAGCCAAGCTGCAACACTGAATTCTGTCTTTAACCTGTGCTCAGAAAAGAGATGCAGCGGCATGCATTCTATTATGTATTCTGTATGTGAGCTGTACAGCTTTGGAAACCCATGTTGCAGCTTTTCATTGGCTGCAGTAATAAAGTTTCTCAAGGAATTTTTTTCAGCTATTACTTTTCACCTCATAATAATATGGATTATCGCTAGATTGGTATTAAACTGTGGTCTTCTAACACTCTGAATGTGCTTTATGACAAAACCCTATAGATTCAGTAGTAGTGAATGCTTGGTATCACACTTAGCTCTCCACAAGAGATACTAGGATTTATTCTCTTAATTTTTAGGTAGCCTAAACTTCCTTGCTGGACTATTTTCTTTCTTCAGGTCCAATTAAATTGGGAAACAAAGCTAGAGCTGTAACTCAGCCTTATTAGAGTTCTTCTAATGGAGAACTGATTAGGACCCCCTGTTTTGTCCAAGAATTATACTATGATTAGATATCACTCAATTTAAGATAGAATTAAAACAAACAAACAAACCTGGTATAAATTTTAAAATTTCACTGTGGATAATTTCCTGACTTTCTTTCTCAAAATAAGCAGTGCAGGCTTGATTTATATGCAGCGTGTTAGCAGTTGAAGAATCTTCTGACTGCAGATACAGAGATTGGGTTATAAGACCTTAACTTTTAGAACAGAAAATAGAGGATGGGGAAATGGATTAAGGAGCAAGCGGCTGTCTTGCTGATCAGTTGAGCTCTAGCTTCTGTAAGTCACATCTCTAGTAAAAGAAAGAAGGGGAAGAATCCATATTTTGCTGTCGAAATATTGGAGAGAAAGATAACACTGTGGTAACACTTTCTGGTTTCACAGCTGTCTGAATTGGTATACACTCATAAATAGGAATAACTGAGATGACTTTTGTCTCCCATATAAAACTGTACGGCAATGTATTTTCTTCATGGAAAATGTGTCTGCAAAGGTGCCCGATGACTCCTGCGCCAGTACCCTGGGGCAAGGGGTGCTGAGCAGCCACGGGTTTGCCTCCTGCCCAGCGTAATGGGGGTGAATGGCTTGGTAGGAATGTGGGAGGCTGGAGAGGGCCTGCTGGGGTGGGCTGACAGCAGGGCAGCAGCATAGGGAGCACGGTACTGGAGCACTGCTGTGCTGGGTGGAACCGTGAGGGAGATGCAGTCAGGGAGAGCCCATGGCTGGGTCCTTGCACAGCTTTACCATGGCAGAGAAACTTGTCATTTTGATCAAAACAAAATTGGTTTAAAACTGGCGAATCAAAGCTTAACTAACTTTTCAGAGACTGTGTTTAGGTTTATCGTGGTATATGTATTGTATATTTATTTTTTTTTCCACAGAAACCTGCTAATATTTTAGTTATGGGTGAAGGTCCTGAGCGAGGAAGAGTAAAAATTGGTATGTTGATATCTTTGATAAGTCCCAGTGTAGCATTTAAGTTAGAATGTTCTGGAGGTGCGGTTGTACCCCCTAAAGTAGTTACTGTCATACTAGTATTTGCTGGAGACATTGTCTAAATGCTGTGTTTGAGTGACTGGCTTCTTGATATTAGATCCCTGCCCAGTTCTACTGATGAAATGTGGTAGCCTCACCAATCAAAACTGGAAAATGTCGATATGTTTTGTTTAAATGGGTGTTTGTGTGGGGTGGTGGGTGTTAATGTGGGGGTAAGGGAGAGAGCAAGGGGGGAGAGAAGGAGAAAGGGATGGGGTTTTAAAACTTCTTCCAATTTACCCCCGTAATGTCATTACGTTATCTTGCTGCTGCTTCCAAAATCTAAATAGGAACTAGCCACTCCTACTCCTAAAAATCTTAAAACTTTATAACGAAATCAAAGGTGGCATCAAGCCTACAACATGTTACCAAGAGGGTAGATAGGTCTCTTGGAGAAAAGCACGAGGGATCCTAAAATCCCAAAAACACAGGAATTCAGACAAAACATTGAATGAGAACTCCTGCTAAGTGCTCCAAATGGGCTGTAACCGGGTAGCAGTGACCCAACATTTCCCCACCCCTGTAGAATTTTTTGTGGGAATTACTGCTCAGAGTGAGGGGATAATTCACAAAGAATTTATTTTAAATTAAAGTAAATAAATACATAAAAACTAACAGTAGCCTAACAGTACTAAGCCATACCAGGCTGTGCATTAGTGTGGCAGTGCTGTGGGAGCAGGCTGCTAATGCACAGCCTCCTTATCTCTTATGGTAATGCAGGCCCGTTTGAAAGGCTTTTTTTTTTTTAATATTATTTTTAAGATAGTTCATCTTTTTCACTTCCCTCCGGCTTTCTTTTATGAGGTGATTCTTCTGCATTGTTGCTCTGTACACTTACTGTTTTGTTTATCTGAACTATAATGTTGATTACCAGCGTAAAGGACATGGCTAGGATTTCCTTGCAGTGTTCGGTGCTGCTCTAGCTCTGCCCTCCCTTCTTGAAATCTAAGGAATAGATAGACCAGAGCTGAACACTTCTGCACATCCTACCCTGAAAGATTTTAAAGCCCTTCTCAGCTTTAGGGTCGACAGCAGAACTTGAAGTCTTCTACGTACAAAACAGGGACAGCACAGGCAGTGGAAGTGACTATTTCTTCCTATTGCCATATTCTTCATGGAGCAGTTGCTTCCAGAATGGAGAACGTAGGTCATTCTCTGGGCACATACAGTTTGAACTGTGGTGGTGGTGTTTGCTGTACACAACTATTTGCTAGTAATTGCACATAGACCACCCATTTATCTCTTAATGGATAGTTTTGAATTAATTTGGGAATAAGTTTGAACACAACCAAATTTAGTCGGACTGATTGTGGACAGGTGAAAGATTCTGTATTGTACCACCAGTCCTCTGAGCCATCCATTCCCGGGGGAGAAGGGAGGGGGACCCTGCATTTCTAAGTGTGTTATCAAAATGTAAATTTTTTTCTTATATTCTTAAGATATTACCACAGCAGGAAAAGAATGCAGAAGTTATACCCATATCAAGGGCTTCCACTTTTCCAGTGCAACTAATTTCTCTAAAAAATACATAACTGGCATTTAACTTAAAATAACTTTTATAAGCTTTTTGCGTCATTTTGAGTCAAATCACTTTCTGCAAGCAATTTTCTTAATTTTTTAGCAGTGCTAGTGACTTGATTGTATCTTCAGCAACCTATAATTTAGAAAATTGTAAAATGTTTCTCTTTTTAAATGCATTAAAACAATCATAAATAGGAATGGATATGAAAAATTATTTCAAGTTGTCTAGTCTTGGTATAGACCCATATTACACTACAGGTTCTCCCCAGCCAGTGAGCTAAAGCACGTAGTTCCTTTGCCCTCAGAATGGCTTCTCTTCTCATTTCAGTCTTTCTCAGCATGTGTACATCCCTGCACCAGAGTCCCTGTTCTTTGGGATTTGGGGAGCACTGGGTAGGGAAGCAGATCTGGTGGGAGAAATTGCTAATTCCAGACTCTGCCCTTTTTTTCCTGTATCATTTATATTGCTAGCTCAGACAGCTTTATAGGAAGAAATGTATATTACCAATTCTAAAAAAGCAGTTTTTAATGATGCAATCCCACAAGCACAGCTTAAAACCATAACCTTAATGATGTCTAGTACTGTTACCTTGGTGCTGGAAATAACTTCTTGACAGATTATTACAAGGGAGGCAGGTGCTGTAGGCTTAGTGGCTTTTTCTGTGAAAGAAAACTTGCTGCAGTTAACTTCACGAGGAGGTAGCTTTTGTGACATGCACGTATGTATTATAAATCATTCTAACCAGTGCAGAACTTGCGTTTTGCTGACATGTAAAATGCTTCTTGAAAGACCATGCTGTATAATGGATTATTTTACTGGAGAACATCAGGTAAAATGAGTCAGGATTTACCAGTGTCCTGAGAGAAGTGAACGATACGCTTTTTCAGAACAATGGTTAATTCTTCTAAATGGCTCGTGTTAGTAATGATTTATAATGATGTACTTTGTAGGTGATGGCATCCAGTAACTTCTACAAAAGCTTTAAGAACATGAAATCTGCTCACAGAATTCCTATCTGCTACAGTCTGTCTTTGTGTTTATTTAGCACAGTGATGGTAGCGCTAACAAAGTAAACTCAATCAGTTCATTATAAAAAAGAAATATGGTAGTTTTCTTAAAAGTCTAAAACGCTTCTCTTTGAATTTTGCAGCTGATATGGGCTTTGCCCGATTATTTAATTCACCTCTGAAGCCTTTAGCAGACTTGGATCCAGTAGTTGTAACGTTCTGGTATCGAGCTCCAGAGTTGCTTCTTGGAGCAAGGCATTATACCAAAGCTATCGGTAAGTAACATGGAGGATAACCTGCTATGCTGTTGTTCATGCAGATTGTACCCAAATATCAAAGCACTGTTAAATAGTACAAAGGAAAGCAGCTGCATTACTGAGTTCTTGAGGAAACATTTAACTTTGACAGATTGTTTGTGGTTTCTGGCTAGTTGTAGGAATGAAACATTTCTGGGTTTGGTTCCAAGTGCCCTGCAATGCAGTGTAATGGATTCTACTCAAGGATTTCCTAGATGCTGTTGGAGTTAATATGTGATAGGGATGAATCTACAAACTGTCAGCAAAATCCGTGACATGATGAGACATAGTTGGTTAATTTCATTGCAAAGCTTTTCATCTGGTTTTATAAATGCATGAAATATACTTGGGAAAGCATAGGATGGAGAACCTATTGGCTGCACTGAAAGTAATCTGTAACTGTGAAGTTTAATGGAGTGTGGCATTTTATTTGTTATTCCACACTTCTGCACCTGTGAAGAAAGTATTGAATTTGCTTGTGAGAAATTAATAATTTTAAGTTTGCTATTTGGTATGTGTTTCTCTTCAGTAGATGAAAGTTGCCGGTAATAGGTTCTGCTCCATCAGGCCTGTGTTTTAGCCCCGTCCCTGGAGGCATTCAGGGCCAGATTGGATGGGCCCTGGGCAGCCTGATGGGTGTCAGACCTGCCCATGGTGGGGGCTTGGAGCTCCATGATCTTTAAGGCCCCTTCCAACCCATGCCATTCTGTGATTCCCTCTGTCTTTTTCCTAGCACAAGGGTGCCTCAGAATTGCTTGAGGCGGTGGGACATGGTCAGTGCCCTGCACCAAACAAGACTGTGGGCACACCCAGACCTGCAGCCTCACACAGCGCAGGCATTGTGAGGATGGCAGCCACATGCTGCCAGCTCCTTAGTTCATCACTCCTACTCACCAGTCTGAGCAGCCATCACTGTGCTGGGCTCTCCCCTCTCCACTGGGTGGTGTGAGTGTCCCCAGAGGCCGGAGCCATGGTAGGCTGTGCCTGGGGGCTGGGGAGAGGCCAGAGGCACCCAGGGATGATGTTCAGCTCATTTGTGGAGTGAGAGACTAAAGAAGAGAACTGGGAAGTTTTCCCTCTCCAGGCTGCTCATTTTTAAAATCTGTGTGAAAGCTTGACAAATACTTCTGTGGAAACAATTTCCCCTGCAGGGCTCCACTTATTCTGCACAAATGTGGAGGCTGTGTTTTGGCATATATCTTATTATTTCTGTAACCTGAAGTTCTCTCCTCAGACTTCACCATTCTTTTCTTAATATCACGTCAGTGTTTTTGTCAGAGATTTTAATCTTTGACTCAATTGTATTTTCAGCAACTCTGTTAATACTGTATTTCTTTTAATAAATACACTGTAGATATTCTTTTAATTTTTTTTTTTTTAGTGTTTGCATGTTCTTTCACTTTATTGGCATTTTCTTCTGCATTCAGCATGTGAAACTGCATGGATAGCCATGGCCTTTAGTAATTTTTTTTAGCACTGATAAAAACTGATGATATGCAAGCACTGAGCAGTGGGTTTGTGCTCTCTGCATCATTGGCATCTGTCCTTGTTGCTGACCTTTTCTTGTTCATTCAAGGTTCGATGTGGCTTTACTGTGTGTAACTTAGAAACTGCATTTGTATATACTAGAAAAAAATGGAGGAAACAATTCAGAAAATTTAGACTCAGGTTTTGCAGATTGAGACAGAACGGTTAAAAATGAAAGTATTTTTGTTTTAAAAAATAAATACTGTGGGTAGGGAGAATGTTATTTTTAAAAAAGAAGGTAAGGTGCTTGCACATAGAGCAATATTCTTTTACTGCAAAGTTTTATAGATAGCATTTGGCTTGTTTCTTTTAGGGACCTTTTAATTTCCAACTCATATTCTTCAGGGACTTTTTAATATTTATTAAACTGAGAGGCTGATCGGAGAGAGCAAATTTTTTGATGAGGGCAGGGTGACCTTGAGCAGGTGGTGCGTTGCTTGGCTCTTCTTCATTTGTGTTTTGTGTGGACAGCTACTCATAGATTCATAGATAGCTTCTGTTGTTTTTTTAATTTCTTCTTTTTAAATCAAACACACTTCTTATCAATGTGCTAACTGCGCTTAAAAACAAGAAACAAAAATAAATGAACAAAAACAACAAACACGTACACACCAAAAAAAATCACCAGAACAAAACACACAAAACAAACAAAAAAACCCACTAAACTTGTGTAGTGGTTGTGTTACTGAATTATGGACCTGTAGCTAAAAGGGAAGGTCTGGGAAGTGTTTTACAATAAAAACTTAGAGTTTTCCATGCAGGAGCCTTGTCTCTGATAAGGGAAGAACTAACATTTTACCTCACCAAGATGCTTTTGGAAGGATTCATTTGATTTCTATTTCTGTTCTCCTTTTCTAAAGATATTTGGGCCATAGGGTGTATATTTGCAGAGCTGCTAACGTCAGAGCCAATATTCCATTGTCGACAAGAGGATATCAAAACTAGTAATCCTTATCACCATGACCAGCTGGACAGAATATTCAATGTAATGGGATTTCCTGCAGGTACATGTTGTATTTTTTTATCACTGCTGTTCAAAGAAAGATTATCTGTGTTGTATTTTTTGCATATGAAGGTGGCAGCTGACCAAAGCAACAAAGCTGTTTAAACACAAACTTTGTCATGAGTCACCTAGAACCTAATAGTCATATCAGAAATTTTTCCTGTTATTGATGATATGTTTCTCTATGCTTATAAGTGTATAAATATTCTGTGTTTTTAAAAGATCTCATTTAACGGTGGGTGATTAAAAACAACATAGAATATTTCTGGATTTCTTCAGGACTGATTTTAGGTTTGAAAAGTAACCGATGGTGGTATAAAACCAAGAACAATCTCTACATATTTGCTGAATATTCTGTAGACCCAATATTAAAGATGACATTTGGAATTAGAGAAGGATGTTTCTCTTTTTTTTTTTTTCTGTTGTAAAAAGGTTATCTTCTGGAGAAATAATATTTCATCCAAACCAGAATAAGATACTAGTCACATGAACCAAAATTAATTACAATGTGGATATCTTCTGTCACGTTTTCCCCTCAGTGTTGGTCATATCTTTTATTCTACAGGCTATCTTGAATACTTTCATTTAAACATTTGTCTTCTAGTATTTACATGATTGCAGGTGTCTGAATAACACGGGGCTTGTTTTAACTTTGTCATCATTCTCTCCACTGCTTGTGTTCTCTGTTGTCTCTGTTCCCATTTAGTATTAATAATCAATTTCTTTCTTGTTCTGGTTTGTGGTCTTCATTTCTATGTGGTTATAGAGATTTGTTTTTAAAATTGCCCTTACCTTTTTCTTTGACTTTCTTTTTTCCCCGTATTCAGTTCCTTGCCTTCATCCTACTGTATGAAATTGCTAGAATTTGTAGCCTTTGCATATGTATTGTTTTTATTTTCACAGAAGTCCCCCCTAATTATTTTCTTTAACCAGTACTTAACTTTTCAGCTTCTAGCCTGGAATGTTATCATTTTCTTGGTCTTTTCCTTCTTTATTTGGAGTTTATATTGTCTTTGTGTAGTTTACATAAATTGATATTAATCTCACTGTTTTCTGTTGGGTTCAAATAGTGCTGTCTTATAGCCTATGCTTGATTCTGTAGGTCTGTTTTTCTCACAAGTGCTATTTTTTTCATTTAATGAGAGCATTGTGTTCCTTTTTAATTGATGTTTGCTATATTTGAAAGTTTCAACTGTTTTTAGAAGGAGTTGGGAGAGAAACAGAACAACAGGGAAAGAAAAGAACATCTATGGATTTATCTATTGATTTGATATTTCTGAGATCTAAGTGTTAGAAACATGACGAGTCTTGGTAAAGATCTGACTTGAATCAAACTACTTGTCCGTAGAGTTTTTTTAGTTGTTAAAAAACGTAATCCATTTGAGGCTAAGAGGTGATGTTACTGTGTGCTGATTTATTTTTAAAGACATTTCAGGCTTTGTCCATATACTCAAGAGTGGAGAATAAATATTCTTCAATTGGAATGTGCTAGTGTTACTTTGCCTTGACCTTTTCTTGACAAACAGGGTTTCTTTTAGGTTGAGATTGGCATAGATTTACACCGTACTTCCATGCATTTTCCTGTAACAAAACACAGTGCTATCAGAATGAAAATGAGTTTTTACTAGACGATGATGTATTCCTGCCCACAGATCAATGTTATTTCTGAATAAATTAGATAACAGTCCTGAAGGGTACAAGCTCACTGGGCTGACATGTTTTTCTTCTGTGTTGTCCTTTGGTCATGTGGAGATCTTCACTGTAGCCGATAGGTTTTTTCTAGAGTTTTTGAGTTACACACAAATAGAATCTCCTAGGTGTTGGGAAGATTGATTGTGAAGAGGTGATGAGGAAATGCAAATAAGTAGCTACAAGCTTAGAGTAGCTGAATGAAAAAAGTAAGGTCTATGGTAATACTTTAAAAGCCTTTGTTTCAGTTAGGAGAAAGAAAAATAAAGTAATAAATAATGATTTTTGCAGATAAAGATTGGGAAGACATAAAAAAGATGCCTGAACATTCAACTTTAATGAAGGATTTCCGAAGAAACACGTAAGTCTGTGCTGAGATGAGCTTTCTTAAGGATGCCTATTTTACTTCTCTCTCCTTATTAAGAGAAAGTTAGTTATTATAGCTTAGGTTGTTTTTGTACTAAGCAATGACTATGAAATGCTTATGACTTAGATTCTGAAGAAGTAGAAAATAACTTGCTTTTTAATGGTGAACTTGATCTGTTGAGTTGTTGTGAATCACAGAAAAGTGGCCAGACATGGACTGCAAATGCGAGTGTCAGATGTGAAACTATTGATGCCAGTAAGACTTCAACAGCTCTGAAGATTACTAAGCATAGTTTTTCAGAGCTGTTTCCAAATCTGTGGTATTGAAAATTCTTCTGTGATAGCTGCATGTACGTAGTGTAGCAACCTTACAGTGTTTCTAACAAGCTGAGTATAATTGTCAGTCATGATATCTAGGGTAGCTTATGAAGGAAAGAATATCTTAAACCTTTTGCTGTCACATTGCCAGATTCTAATACTTGCCCTTCAGACACTACCATTGTTGTCTTTTGCTTCCCTACTGATGAGATTGAGGGGTTTGGGGACTACTGTTATATACATTTTTTGCACCTGTAATGCTATTGCAGCAAACCATTTAGAGTCCTTGTTTTCTGAGCATCTCAAAAAAGTGAATTCACAGGTGTTTTTGTAACAACCTGTACATTGTAGGGCAGTGTTGAGATGGACTTGGCATTTATCTCCATGTGTCCTAACATTAGAAATACACAGAATTTTCTGGATGGAGTGAAGGTGTCCTGACTGATACAGTAAAATGGTTAAAAGGCAGTCAGTCCAACTGATAGTTTGCTGACTGTATATGGCTTAAAAGTATGCTCTTTATATTATGTATATTTGTATAGTGATGTGATATGTATTACACAAAAATGTAAGGGGGAACAGGTGAATTTCTGTAGTGCTTGAATGGTGTTTAAACAGTCTTCTGGTCT